>NC_140589.1:904013117-904613117 GCF_964204655.1 Triturus cristatus | reverse complement strand
GATGTCAATCAATGGTAAGTGGTGGTAAGTAATGGACAGGCTCTCCTAAAGCTGGTTTTATATAGCTTTTGCTGACAGAGCATGCAACCAGAACACTTGGATTCAATGCGCCTTCCCCTGTAACTAAATTGTGTGATCTTAGGCAGATATTTCTTTTTACCTGCTTTTTCTTCACTATTGCATATGAAAGCACCTTCAAAAACGTGAAAACTGTCTTGCCTCTTAGTTCATTAATAGCACTGTTGCCAGGGTGGGTGCGGGGGCAGAAATGGTTATGAATTCAAGTTAAAAACTATCACTTTTGATAAGTACGTCTCAAACAGTGTTTCCATGTGATTTATAATGTCAAGAAGTATAGGCTTGTGCACGGGCTCTAAGAACCACCCAGACCCTTGGCTCGGCTCGGTCTTGGCTTGCCCTGGTAATTTGTTGGATTGCTCACCTCTAAATCGTGGATTCGTCTACCTACCTTCCGTGAGATCAGAGATTCAGTCATAAGTTATTGTCTGTTTACTACCTCCAAGTTCCATGTTTAACTTTCCAATGATGTGTTCCGAGGGAATAGTCCCATTGTTTCCCAATCCCCAAGGACTGAGCGCGTGCTCCAGCCTTCCGTAGGTGACCTTAGGCGTGACTGACGTGAGCAGTGGTTGCGCTGTGCCGTTGGATTCCACTACTTCATTCTATGACGTTTATCACAAAGAACATTGTTTCTTTCATTTATGGAGCAAATGAAACTTCGAGTAAAAGAAAGGTAATGGATATATTTATATGTAGATGTGTAGAACTGTGTCATGGAGTGCCGCCCCCTGGAATTCCTCAGGAGCTGTCAGGCAAGGATAAAGTGTTGAGGGGGCCCCCTGGAGCTCGAACAGGGGCCCCTGAACAGTAGACAATGGGAAGAGAGTGGGAAGGGGACAGGGCAAGCCCCGACAGTTGGGCAGGAGGGAGCAAAACAAACCACAACAATGGGAGGAGGGAAACACATGTACTCTTACAGACTGCAACAAATAAAAATAAAAAATACCTCAAGAGCACGTGGCCAGAAGGAGGACTCTAGCCACAGACAGGAAGCTTTGATAGGTTCCATGGCAGGGACAGAAGCCACAGGAAGAACGCATCAGGGGGTGAGCAGCTGATAGAAAGCAGGGTGTGTGATCATTCAAAAGCAAGGAAACGAGCATGATGTGGATGTCAATCAATGGTAAGTGGTGGTAAGTAATGGACAGGCTCTCCTAAAGCTGGTTTTATATAGCTTTTGCTGACAGAGCATGCACGCTATAGGAGAAACCTAAAAGGGAACTAAATACTTTCCAAGTACAACAGCACTTCCTTCTGTAATATGGTCTCTCGGACTCTGAACTGAAACAGGAATCTTCAAAAATACTACTAGACTCCAGATATCCATGAATCTGTTAATATATTTTTGTTCCTATATCCCCAAGTTTCATCCTATATGTATACTGTTTTTATTTTACTATTAGATGATTCCTGTTTGTAACTGTGTTTTATCTGGAGAATGAACCTATGCATAATATCCTGTCATCCAGTTGAGGACTGGTTATACATAAACCAGACCCTCCAGGATATTGTGGCATTGACTTGCAAATTTTGGGGCACAAAAGTAGACGTTTTGCGACATTATTGCAGCACTTTATTTTACACAGAATCATTCCTTTTCAGCCTTATTTCAATTGAAACTGTTTTAGCAGTGTACTCCACTTTGAAATAGGCATGTTTAAAGTGTCGGGGACTGTTTGTTTGCTATATTCTCCTTTGTGGCAACATTCTTTAGCATAGGTTAAAGCCAAGCACAATAACACAGGGTTGCTAGTCATCCTGCTTTTGGTGGCATTGTGCTGGCTTGAGGCTAGCCGTTGCAAATCGGAGCAATCTGCAGTAGGACACCAAATCTCTTCCTCAGGAGCCCTAGGGCGGGGGATCGCAGTGGGCTAAGGTGCATTGCCACAGTTTATATGAGCATGTTAAATATTGCAGTATTGTAACACACAACCATACTTAGCGTGTTGGTTGCAAACGTCACATAATCAGAGGAAATTCATTGCATACAATGGGAATTCCTTCATGCACCCTTCCCTCATTCCCCACATTTCCTTATTCCTTAACCCCGCCCCCAATCTTTATTCTTGTACAACCTTCCATTCTCTTCCACATATGGCTTCCTTCATGCTCACTTTTCTCTGCTGCATCCCGTTTTTCCCCGTCTGCTTCTATATTCAATTTTTCTTTTTCACTCTTTGTACCCTCTCTCTCTCTTCTTGTATCTATTCCTCTCTAACCTTCCTTTTCACCTTTCACTACTCCCAATCACAACCACCTCCTAAGAGTGGATTTTGTCCAGCAGAGCACTGTGGTGCTTGTGTACTGATCTCCAGTTGCCAGCAGTCTTTAAGGACATCTACTCAAAGAGAGGCCAAGAAACAGAAGTGTGTGACTGTGTTTCCTAGCATCTTTGGGACCCTCACTCAGGCCGCACCATTTCATCTACAGGTAGGTGAGATGATGTGCACAGTACACCACCTTAAAATGAATCACTTCTAGCAGGCCTAAGGTCTCAATGCAAGTTTGCTTAGAGTGGTCATATACTCTCAACTTGTCAACATTTGGCAGACAGGCAGCTTAACAGTACCAAATGATGAAAGATTGACATGGATCACACGATTTTTGTGGAGCTGGGACTCAACTCCAGGATTCCGTGCTCAACGGTTAGCATCATTGCTTCGCTCCATATATTTCAGTCACCCTGTTTACACACAAGCGCATGGATACTGGGGACACTTCAACAAAGCACGCCAAAAAGAGCTGTAGTTAAAAGATGCCTCAGTGAGGTTTACAATAAACAGTCGCTAACAGGGCCGGTTTAGGGCAGTGCGACTGGTGCAGCCGCACTGGGTGCTGACCTGTGGAGGGGGCACTGACCTCAGTGGGGGCGCTGTTTTGAGTAATAACTTATGATTGGAGAGAGGAGGGGGCACTTTTGCCTGGTGGTATGAGCAAATCCGAGGAGGTGGTAATGGGGTGTGGGGGGCGCCACAAATGATTGTCGCACAGGGCGCCACCAGCGCTAAAGCCGGCCCTGGTCGCTAAGGGGGCTCTCGTGACAGGAAATGTGGCCTGGATATGTTATTTCACATGAGTTTACTTTTGGGAAGTTTGTTTAAAGGGCAGGTCATTTGATAGTCCCAGTCAGTGCACTCATAAAATGTACACTAAAGGATGCGTGCTTGGATCTAGGTTATGGACTTTTAATTGTGAAGTTAAACAACATCCATTCATTCAACACTAACATTTTGATGACTGGTGTAGCTTTAGGTAACGCTGACAGCACAGCATCCAAATTGGGATTTCGGAGGTTCTCACTAGGACACGAAATTGACGGACAAATCTCCGAACTTCAGTATTCGGAGGATACCTTCAATATTCCTTTGGTGTTTTGACACTTCTGCAAGCAGTCATTTACCCAGAAATGCGTGCACTAGAGGTAAATAGTAAACAACAGTCCAACTAATAAAGGGGCATGCTTTTCTTACACAGTGCCAAAAGTGTGTAATCGAGATTGAGTTGCTCCGAGGTGTGCATAGGAGACACTCTTACAGAGGAGGCTTCAAACAACTGGTTAACAAATACTTTCTCTAGAGCATTTTTGCCAGATCCCGCACACATGTTCTTCCTTTCTTTCTGCCAAACTAAGACTGTGTTAGGGCGCCACCTCGCGGCAATAATGTACGAACTCCCTGCGTCTTTCTCCAGTCTCATTCATAAAATCTTGCTCATTTCGCTGGCACTTGTGTAAAAAAAAAAAAAAGCTTGGTCTTCTTACAAAACTGCTTATTTTGCAATTTTATAGCAAAACGCAAAATTCTGGAGGGTGGATAAACCTGCTACACATTAATAACGTAAAAAATAACTAACAGATCTCTCCTTTTGTAAGAATTTTTATTTCACCATTTTCTTGTTCATGAAATTAAAAGATTGTGAGAATTTGATTAGCTGTCTTCCACAGTGAAAACCACGATGTCATCAGCTCAGGCAGCGTCATCCTGGCAATATGACAGAACAACCACACTCAATTATGTAAAGCTCGGTTTCTCAATCCGAAGAGCAGCAGAAGACTTTTCACTTTTGGTAAACACAATCAGACATTTATGTATCAATGTGCTACCAGCACAATCAAAGCAATTTTTTTAAATAATACAATTGATTGTTTAGTCTCTGCTAGTCCTCCACACTATTTCTTTTTTAAAGCGTACGTTAAAATTAAAGTCTCCCAAGAAATGTTTGGTGTTAACTTGTGGAATATCTGAAAGCTATTCAGTTAATTCTGACGTACCAGAAGCTTCCTTGTTACTGACAGGAAACAATGGAATATTAGTCATCAGTTATTAAAACCCAAAAGGCTATAAAGACATTTTTATGAATTTTAGTCAATCTCCTAAAAATTCTCATATCGCTTTTAAACGTCAATCTTCTACACATAGGAGAATAACAACATATTCACTTTTGTGCACTATATTAAAAGATCCTTACCTGCTCACTTGTTGATGGTAGAGATGCAAACTCTTTTAGATACCGCTCTGTTTCTTTGGCAAGCTTGTTTGTTAATTGTATTTTCTGCTGACTGAAAAAAAACACATGCATTCATTATTTGATGCTAGAGACATATATTTAGGAACATGTTATGAGAGCTAGTTGAAGACCATTCTGAAATCGTGTGGAATTTGATTGAGCAGAGCCAGAAACTGACGTTCTTATATCAGATACATTTTCTTTCTCACAGTATACCTCATCAAGCAACGACCTATAATCATAATACCACTAAATTGTTTCTGATATTGATAATGGGGAACCTTCAGAAACCTGGATTCCAAAATATACTACAGTTCTACCCGGACCATAGATTAAAAGACTGCTAGTTTTGCACAAGATTTAGGATAGCTTTCCCAAGTTCCAGCAAGTTTTAACCTAAAGTGCCCTTCCCAAGTATTTTCTGTCTGCTGCCAATGGTACAGTTAAAAACAGGAGGTCAAAGAAAACTAGTAACACAAACCTGAAAGAACTCAAATTGTGTCTCAGACAAATTCTACTCTAAACCTTTTCCTTACCCTGTGGAGTACCACAGGGGTCTTCCCTTAGTCACACCCTTTTTACCGTTTATGTCTCCCCCCCCCGGTGGACCGGATTAATTCCTTCGGGTTCCAGCTCACTTCACATGCAAATGATACGCAAATTGTGGTGTCTCTGCTGAAGGAGCAGGAGTCGGGGTAAGAGGGTCCATGAATTTATGAACTCAGTCAAGATGTGGATGACCCAGAACTGCCTGAAGTTGAATTCGGGCAACACTAAGGACATTCTCTTTGGAAATAATGCCAATTTCTGGACCCCAAATTGGTGGCTGGAAGAATTAGGCACACTCCCAAACCCTACTAGGAAAGCAAAAAATCTGGGAGTTATAGTTGATGACAAACTCACTTGGGGGGACCAGATAAATGCGGTTGCATCTGCCAGCTTCCACCTCCTTAGAATGATCAAGAAAATAATTGCCTTTCTTGCCAGAGAACAGTCAACGCGTAGTTATAACATCTCTCATTCTATTAAGGGATGATTATTGCAACAGCCTCTACCTGAACATTCAAAAGCGACATTTAAACAGACTTCAACTGCTGCAAAATGCGGCAGCCAGACTCCTTACCGGCACACCAAAATTTGTATCTGTCTCCAAGGATGTCAAAAAGCTGCACTGGCTCTCAGTTATACAAAAGGTTCATTTTAAATCCTTGTGTACCGTTTTTGAAGCCCTTCAAGAAACCGGGCCAGAATATCTGAACCGTTGATTTCAGTGGCATGTCCCCAAAAGAGCCCTCCGCTCATTAGGAGCAGAAAGGTTGTCAGTACCCTCCTTTAAAAAAGCTAACTGGGGAGGGAGAAGTTCCGTCACCTGTGCCGCAAGGGCCTGGAACGAAGTTCCTATCCATATTAGAACTGCCACAGATCTAAAGGCGTTTTGTAAAGGATTGAAAACCTGGCCTTTCAGTATATAGGTTTCACATGTCAACCTTTGGGTAAACATCGTTTAACCAGAATCGTTTACACCGCATGCAATTACACCACGGTCATTACAACGACCACGTTGCAAAAACGCATGCCATTACTCGTCAAGTCGAAGTTGAATTTAAAATCCAACACCTTCCCTACGGTTGCACAGACTGGAGTTGGAATAGTAAATTATACTATTCCAACATCCAGCGACCCACCCCCCGAACAAGTCATTCCGACTTGCGGAGTAATGGCAGTCGTTGCTACAACGCGATCGGTATAACGACCGCCTTTTAATTGCATGCGTTTTAATTGCATGCGTGGTAAGGTGGTATATTCCAACCTCTGTTCAGAAGGCAGTAGCTAGTACCAGGACACCCTTGGGTAACCGCTGCACTTTAGAAATACAAATAAAATAACATAACATAAGTGGAGTAGCGAAGTGCTGGACTGTTGAGCAACAAAGCAGGGAACAGAGGACCCCTAAATGAATGTGTCTCAAGAACGATACATCTGGCGCCAAGTCAACTGTGGGTGTTGGGCTTGAGCTCAAGCCCTAAAAGAAGTAGACTGTTGGGTTCCAGGTATAGACAAGATGGGAAGACTCAAACAAAGGATGAAACAAATGAACACATTTTGTCAGAGGGACGGAGTATTGTATGTAAGCTAATTTTACAATGATTGAAAGAGAGAGAACACACACTTTAGCATTGGTAAGGTGCAGAGTCCTAAAGTGAAGGAAAAAGGTTTGAGGTTCACCTTGAAAAGAGGATCAAGTCCAATATAGATAGACCGATATCTAGACAGACAGAGAGCACAGGAAAGTGAGATGTGAAGAGATTCTAAGTATGCAATATATTAAGACATGCAAACGTAGTTGAAATAGAAAGAAATAGGGGATCATAGGAAGAGATATTTACGTAATATTAACAAATTATGTAGCTTGTAACTGACTACACAGTGTACTGCATAATATGTTCCTAGGGAGCACGAGTGTTCGGGTGAAAAAGAATAGTACTAGAGCACATGACTGCAATAAAAAACAATGATCACTGAGCAGCGGCTACGCATTTCTTCACGCATCATAACTCAGTTGTGACTAAGCTGAGCTTTTTGACAAAGATTTTCAACCAATTCAATCAGGAGGCAAAAATAAGGAAATTGGAATCTCTCTATATTATTGATCTGGAGCCCTTTGAACTGGATGGACTAAATAGCAGGGAAAAACTGATTGCATATTTACCATATTAGAATAATGTAAACTATATGAAAATATGCCTTTATTTTGTAACTGGGCTGCCTTTGAGTAGTTTTCATGCACAAAATGAAATCAGTTTTTTATTTTTTATCTTTTTTGAAAACATTACGACAGACTGGAGCAACTTATGTGTGTATTGCATTCAATGTGAAATGGCCCCAAAGCTCAACTTCTAAGAAGATCTTTTTTCAAATGATAAATACTCAGTGATACTTTGATTATACAAACATCAATAGTACTGGGCTTTTACATAATTGATTCCATTTAACATAACACTGAGGCAATACAATATTTATGAAATGGAGCTAAATAACATGGAACCGATTTAATATGTTTCCTGTCTGATCTTGCGATCATCAATGGTAAATTACATCGATTAAATGAATCTGTGTATGAATTTTAGCTCTATACGGAGGTTGACATTCCCACTGAAGCAGTATTGTAAACTTAACAGTAATATGTTTTGGAATGAACTATTGCATTCACACATATCTTGAAATGTGATTGTTCAGCAAGAAAAAAGCCTGCAATGTGATAGTCCATGTAACGTCTACTTTTTTTAAACCCAAATTAGCTTCAAAATCTGCTTTATATGCATGTTCCCTAGCCCAAACAAGGAAGCTGTACCCAACAAGCCAAACGCCAACCATCTTGCTCCTGCACTGACATGCAAGAAAGAGGAATACTCAGCCAATGAAACAAAGGTATACAGGATTAGATGATTGGCCAGTATGAAAGTACTTAACATTGACAATTTTAAAAGGAGGACAATGATTGGTTACATTCATTTTGGGCTACTAATGTAGCACAATACTACCAAAACCATGTCAGTAATTTAACTAGTCTGCACCTATGAATTTTCACAAGTAGTACAAAGACATGTGAAACACGCATTTCTCGTCACATGACAATGAAAGTCACTGGACAATTATATAAAAAATACAATTAGCTAAGTATTGTCTCACTGGTTGTTAGTAGTAAAAAGGTTATCAGGAAGCAATAGGCAAACAAACCACTATTCCCACCTAGCCATTCCAGAAAAACAATTGCTGGCCCTTGAAAAAAAATACACTTTCACAAAAAGAAAAAAGATTGGGAATAGAACTACAAGCCCTTATAATAAAAGTGTCCTAAAAAATCTGCTTCAAACTATTCCTTACTTAAGAAAAAGACGGCCAAACTGACACAGCTGATATATGTTCAACATATTGTGGAAAAGGCATTTGTTGTGAAAAGAAAACTCTTTATATTCATAATGAATCACATCAAAAACCTGAACTATTTCATTTCAACCTATAAACTATATAAATTATGGAAGATGAAACTGACACCAAAACGTCTGCAACATTTTCCAAGATACTTGGAGACATACCTCAAGCACCAAACCATATGTTCGTGAAGAGAGTTATCAACAGAATAGTTGTGTCCTTTCAGTCACACATGAAAGCCAGTGTTAAGAAGTCATACATGAGTAAGTAGTAGGCAAAAGAAAAGACCAAAAAAGACAGAAGAATTCATATATACTGACTATGATTTTGGAGAGGAAAACAACTCAAAACCCGTACATGAATGGAATTGCACTTCTATGTGAAATATTTAAGATGCATCTATTCTGAAGCTAAGGACATCTCTGAGAATGCATTAAAAGTTATCACAACTTAAAAAATGTAGCTACTGCAAACTTTATATGGCTGCCCATTTTGGACCATTTCTAAACTTCAAGGAAATTCTTTGTATTGTCTCAGAAATCACTTGAGTGATGCTCATCACACGTCATTCAAACATTTTTTAAAAAGTGTGCAGACATTCTACTTTGTGAAAATGATATTGTTGCAATTACAGCTAACTTATGCTCTACTTCACTTTCATCCAGCATACGCCAAAAGTAATACACATTACATCCAGTCTAAATACTTTGATGCGCTCTCTCACAATAGTAATTGTGCAGGGGTTTTCTTCACTCAAAATGAATGAATCAGAAAAAACATTAAAGGGCCTGGGCAATTACAAAATGGATATTCTTTGAATTGAAGAAACAATTTCAGAACTACCTAATCAGATTTGGATTTGTTGCTGAAGAGCACATTATAAGAAGCAAGTTAATATGATTGATCTTCTTGACAAAATAGAAAATGAGGAAAAATTGGCATGGAGAAATTTGACTCTCCATTTGCCAAAGAAAGATATGATGCCTGTGAACATCACCTAATCTGCATGTACTGCCTTGGAAAACTAGACTAAACTTGACGCCTTCATTTGGTATTCATAACAATTTGGAAAAGTATCTAATATCATCCTAACTACTGCAACTCAATTTATATGAAAACATTTTAATTTAAACAGTCCATCCCTTTTAAGCCATTGTTAGAATGCAACCAAAATCTGGAAAATTCAAACAAAAGAATGAGTGCATGCACTGAAAGGAAAAGTTGTTTTCATTCTATTCTATTTCACAAAAAACATAACCCCTCTTGGATTAGAACGCAAATCAGAGGAACCTTAATTTATTTTAGTCAATGGAGTACCTACAAATGACAAAAGTGTGGCAAGAATTATTAAGTACAGAAAAAGTTAAAAAAGAAATACACAAAAACATCATATACTACAAAGATTTGGACATAGCTAACTTCATCTAGTCTACATACTTCTCATTGGGAAAAGAAAATCGAACTGGACAATTTGAACAGATTACTAAGAAACAAGCTGAACTAATATATTCACATTATAGTCTACACCCACTACACTCCGGAGGAATGATGGGTGATGCTTTAGAACTCTATCATATGGGGAGCGCTAGGAGAGAGACAATTAGTGTATGGTAAGAAACACCACTAGAACCATGATGTTTTTCAAATGTATTCCTTATTTCAGCGGTTCCCAATCTGTGTGCTGAGGCACCACGGTGTGCCATCAAAACTTACCTGGGGCTCCGTGAACCGATGCACACCATACACACAGTTTGAGGAACCACTGCAAGGGAAGGGGTCAAAATGTGAGCCAAAGGGGGGTGTACAGTGCTTTAAACATACTGGACTAAAATGCATGTTAACTACAAAAAGATCTGCATCCATACCACAGGCAAGCAGATATATTTAACCAAAACTGCATTGCTATAGGTCTGGACCGCGCCTCATGCGGATCTTGCAAATTTTCGGGGAAACCTCTGGGCTGTATCTGAACCCACGCAAGTCTACGCTGTGGGTGTTGGGGGGGCGCGGGGTGCCTGGAGCCTGGGCGTCTGATCTGCAGATAGCGGTGGACGGGATTAAATATCTGGGAGTATTCCTGTCGATTGCGCCAGAGCTGTCGTGGGAACGGAATGTGATGCCGGTCTGGAGACGAGTCAAGGCGGATGTCCAGATGTGGACTCGTATGCCGCTGACAATATTTGGCAGGTCCGCCATCTTTAAGATGGTGGCTCTACCCAGACTGCTGTACCAACTGCAGAATCACCCCTATCCAATTCCACCCGTATTGTTTCAGCAGGTTGACTCAGTATTGGGTCGGTTCCTTTGGGCCTGTGGAAATATGGATTTTCCTGGTCAGTTATGTCCCCTATCTTGGACCCCAACGGTTCTATGTGCATGTTACAAGTACATGTATGTTTCCTCCAGTTCCAGTTATGAAGACGCAAACACATGTGCGTCCACCGTCAACATGTCCTCTTTCAGATCCGCCATGAATGGGCCGGATATTCCATTCCTAACTACAAAAGGCCACCGCCTTTATATGGTTCACTTATGCTATTTTTCAGTCCAGGCAAGTAGGCCCTGATTCTGTCATCAAGCTTTTCCTTCTTTCTGCCTCTGAAGCTCCAGTCTGAGTCTGCATCTGTGACCATGAACTTTGTCTCATTCCCTGCGCGGCTCACGATGCCTGACATCAGCTTGCTGCCTGCCAAGAACTGTATTTCACCTTCGAAATTATCTGCTCCGATCCCTGCCCAATGCATTCCTGTCTAGTAGTTTAAGTAAACATTCTGCCAGCTACCGAGCAAAGGCCCGGCTTCTCTGTCTTCATGCAAGTAATTCATAGCCCTGTTACTATGGAAGATTCCTGCCCTCGCATCTAGTGTAGACACTTAGACGCTTGTACACACACTAACAGTCAGTATAGTCAGTATAGAATAAGATTCTACTCTAAGAGACCTCTCTTTTGGATAAACATAGTTCTTTAAACATAGGATGTTAGATATGATTTGGGATTAGGTTGACTTGACCCTCCAGACTTCTGTCGCCACATGTAGAGCTAAATGTCAAGTCCCCTTCACCCCCTAGTTGCACGTCAATCACACGTCATGCTGCTGTACGCGCATCTCTGCCAAGTATTTCTGCTGACATTGCGAAATTATTTCATAGGTCCACCCATATGTGACATCACAACCAATGACGTTTCCTTGTTACACCCAATTACGCCTCCTTCAGCTACGCATGTAAAATGTTATCTTTGCTATCAATTGTTACGCCTCTTGCATTGGCTTCACTGTAATGCCTATTGTATAAAAGTGAATAATTATCAATAATGTATGTACTTCACTTCCTGAACCTTCGCGGTGATGGAACCTGGAGCAACCGATTATAATCGACCATTGGAATAAAGCCCATTCCGAACCTCTAATACCACGGATTCTGCCTCTTATTTACTGAGCTAATTTATTATGTTTCTGTATCAAATTAAGTCCCGGTAATTAAATTATTTACCACAAGAATGGCGCCCGAATAGGGACACTTTCTCATCTCACGCGCCGGTGGTGCGTTGCAGGCCCGGTCTCCTGCCACAGCTGGACGGACAACAACGCGTACCAGCAGGATTTCCTGTATCTCCCTCCGGTCAAGCGGGGGCGACTGAGGCTGCGATCAACACCCAGACGAGGCGGTGAGAAGTGCGAAGTATCCCGACCAGAGCCTAGCTGAGAGAGCAAGATCCGAGGTATACAGAGGCCCACCAGTTTCCGAAGTCCCGAGTCGAGTCCAGTTTCCGAAGTGTTCGAGTCGAGTCCAGTCCGGTTCAAGTTCAGTTCAGTTCCGTTCCGAGGCCTTCCGTTCCGAGCTACCCGGTGAGTACCATTACTGGGGAGGCGTTCTGGTGTGCACATAAGTTGTGCCGGTCCAGACGGGTTTGGGTACACAAATCCGGTCTGCACTGTTTTAGCAGTGTATCTGTACTGTTTAGCAGTACATCTAGTATATCTAGTATATAAATTCAGAATAATTCAGTTAATGCCGAGTATTATGTTCAGTAATTAAGTTTCCTTAGATCGTATCATCATTGTTGCTCAGGAATGTTAAATGTTAAATGTTTTTAGTACGTTCTGCATATTGTGGTATGAATGACTGTTCATTATTGTGATTACTGTATTAAGTTTGTTCAAGATCAAGTATCAGATCAGTTCTCAATATGCCGCTCTTTTCGAAATTAAGACAGATCACAACTAGAAAAGGGGTACTCGAAGAAGCTGTTCCTATTCCTCCTAGGGACACTCCAGGGTACTTCATGTATCATAAACACGGCTTAGACGCTATATTATTTCTTGATTTATTGGTAGACTACACTAAGGAATTACCAGAAAGTCAGAGGTGGCCCGCAGCTGGGACCTGGGATGCAGAGTGCATCATGAAAGTAGAGGAAGAATTATGGAAAAAGAAAGCTAGACAATCACAGAAAGACGCCATTGAATTATGGCGTAAAGAATCGTATAGACGTACAGAAAAAGCACGTAGACAGGAAGAGAAGAGTAAAGAGAATTCAAATGAAGTCCGAGAAAATCTATTAATTGAAGAAGGTGCACGAGTGAAATCAGAACAAGTAGACAGACAAAGACATGCCCTTATGAAGGGTATGTATCCCCTTCTGGCCGAGGGATTACCTAAGGCTACTGCGGGGATACCAAAAGACTTGCCACCCCCATTATTTCCAATAAAAGTACATCCTAAGGGGCATCCTAGAACCGCAGAAGATGTTTTTCTTTCCTCATATTTAGATGACGCAGCTCCCGAGTACGCTAATTCCGCCCCACATAGACCACTTGCCAGAGAGGTTCAACTCCGAGATCCAGTATCTGTATCTCTACAGCAACAAATTCCGACACAAGTTCCGGCAAGCACATCTGGTTCTACATCTGTTCCTACAGCTACTTCTATAGCTGTGTCTACACCTATAGTTGCTGTATCGCGTTCAACGAATCCTTTCACGCCCGATACCCCAGATGGGGCTACGGGAGGTGCTACCAATATTTTTTCTACGCCACCCAGAATAAATAAACTTACTTTTCAAGAATCTGCACATTCACGTACCCCCAAACTCATAAATGCCCGCACACTTAAGGAACTTCTTATAGATTGTAGATATGACCCTGTGCCCGGCAAAGAGGACGAAATGATCCTGGCATCATTACGTATCAGACGAGCCGCGGTGTATTTAGGGAAGTTACCAGGAATGACTATGCATCTAGATAATATATATCATTTTGTCCAAACAGGGCGAGATTCTGAATGTATTAACAGAGCTATGGAATACCAGAAAGTGGAGATACAGGGGGAACTGTTACGTTTCCTTATAAATTGTGTGATCAGAAATCAAGACCGACCGGGGGTAGACCCGGAAGCAATGCAAATTCTTACCAGATGGAGCCAGAATATATCAGAAGGGAGACATGATAAGCAAAACTGTATAATAGCCATGTGCAGAAAGATCCGTAAAGAAATAGAACGTCTACACGAAGAAAGATTAGCGGTAGACCAGTTTGAACAAAATGAGGAGGAGGAAGGATCAGGACTGCCCACAGGACAGTCAGAAACCATAGCCTATGTAGGTAGAGGAAGATCTTGTAATAGTACTAGATGTCTTACTGACCCGATACGTCCGATATGTCTAGAAAATAACAGGAATTTTCAAACACCTATAATAAATATAAGGTCCCCCGAGCATTCGTTCCAAACCACTGACAAATTACTGCGAGAACGAAGGGGTTATCATTTTCTCGATTCTATGGATGAACAAGAATTAGCCAGGTCAGCCGTTCATTGGGTTGACAGTCCCGGAAAGTATGATGATGATACAGTAGCACACACATTTTTGAATCTCACCCCAGATGAACAGCGTTTAGCTGGGATTTATATGATTCAACAACTTCTTATACTATATAAAAGCCAACATTCAGATCCTGGTCCCTTACCTGACATATTGACTGAATTACTCACGAATAGATGGAGAGGTTCAGGTACTAAGCTAATTAAAGAAATACTAGAATCAAGAAAGCAGTACATTCTTTTTATATGCCCAGAACATGTCTCACTGCCCATTAAGGAAAGAACCACGTATTACATGGACAGACAGAATCCCTTACGAGAAGTACACCCAATAAAAGGCGAGGACAATGAGTTTAAACGTGTATATGTATATACGCCCATATCGAAAATAGAATTGTTAGAAATGAAGAAAGTGGTACCCAGTCATGACAAAGACCCAGCGGGTTTCCACCGAGAAATTAAAGACATGTTACTCATGGGAGAGTATACCTATCCCGACATTATGACAATATTAAAGGTATTAATGCCTGCTGGCATTTATGAAAAACTCAAGGAAAAAGAGTGGGAGGTGGGAGACCAAAAGATAGATTGGACAGCATTAGAAAATGAAGAAAAGGCCCGAGGTCCAGGTTCGGGGCTTGGGGACAAAACTAAAGCACTACCAGGTTTACTAGTACAGGTACTGCCACGCTTATTAACCACGAAAAAGGAAGACTGGGGTGCAATTTCAGCCTGTAAACAAAAGCAAGATGAAGACACTAGTGATTTCTATGCACGATTTGAAAAATGTTTTGGTATAAATAGTGGCATAAAAGCAAGTAGCGAATCATACCCACATCTGTTTGTGACAAAATTAGTTGAAAATTCCTTGCCCCAAGTGAAGAATAGAGTATTAAAATTCGAGAGTACCTGGCAAGGTAACACCCCATCACAAATGTTACAAATGTTACAGTATCATCACAATAGAATTAGAGAGGAACAAGATCATGAACAAAGACGCATGAAAGACACGAAAATGAAAATGCTAGTCTCCCAGACAGTTCCAGCTGAAGGACATAAAAAGGGTACGACACATTCCGGTGATTCAGCAGGACCTGTAAAAGGGACATGCAACTATTGTAAACAGCCAGGACATTACATACACGATTGCCCAGTTCTGAAGCGTAATATCGCCACAGGTATTACAAAAGAAAGACCACGGCCACTTAGACAGGATCAGAATGAACAAGGAGCACCGCAGCATGCACAGGCCATGCCAGCTCCACAACAATCTATACAGTTTGTGCCAGCCGCACCAGCGTTGCCTGCTGCTGCCACACAAACCACGACACGACAGCTGTACCAGACCGCACAGTATGACTACCCTGATTATCAACGATACGCATGAACCAGCCTAGAGAGGGAAGTCGACTTACCCCTTATCGAGGTCCCTGTAGACCAAGAAGGACCTTATGTACATAGTGAATTATTAGGTCAAGACAGAAAATTTTTACTCGATACAGGGGCAAGTCGAACAACCATAAAACGTAGTGAAGTTCCAGGGGCACCCCTCTCAGGCTCACAGAATATTTCCCTTGGTTTTTCAGGAAAACCTATTGTTAATGAAGTATCACAGCCTCTTCCACTTACGATAGGACCCTTGACCAGAACTACAGATTTATTGCTGACTAAATCATGTCCAGAAAACTTGTTAGGTATAAAAACACTGAAAGCTCTAGGAGCTATAATATGTTGTTCTCCGGAAGGAGTAAGATTGTTTTTACGTGATTTCAAAGGTCACTATGTGTCTCGAGACATGGATCCCCGACTGCAGACTTTACCTACACATCTATGGGCACAAGGCCCTACTGATGTTGGTTGCATGAATATTACACCATATCGAGTTACACTGAAGGCAGGAGTGGTACTACCACGAATGCGACAATACAAGTTACCACCAGATGCTGTAGTGGCTTTACTACAAATCATTGACGAGCTCATTGCCCAAGGAGTGGTTGTAGAAACAGACTCCAATGTATGTAATTCACCGATAATTCCGATTCTTAAACGAACAGATCCGAAGGCCCCGCCAGTATATCGATTGGTTATTGATTTGCGCAAATTGAACAAATGCATTGTGCCACAATTCCCTGTGGTCCCAGATATCTCGTCATTACTGACAGCTATTGATTCCGAAGCAACATTCTTTACTGTAATTGATCTCAAAAATGCCTTTTTCAGCGTCCCAATAGATCCGGAAAGCCAATATTTGTTCGGATTTAGTTTAAATGGACGTAGCTTCAAATTCTCACGCGCACCTCAAGGATTTACAGAAAGCCCCAGCATCTATAGCCAAGCACTGAAACGAGAACTCGACAGTATCCACATGCCAGTTAACACTGCCTTGCTTCAATATGTCGATGATCTGCTGATCACCGCTAGAAGCGAACCCGAATGTGAGAAAGCATCACTGATAGTTTTACAATTTCTAGCCAAAAAGGGGCACAAGGTGTCCCCTTCTAAGCTGCAATTCTGTGTCCAGCGAGTTATTTACCTTGGTCACTCGCTGTCCAAGGAGGGAAGGCAGCTTACACCCGACCGCATTCAGTTAATAGCTAACATGCCAATACCCAAGACACAAAAGGAGGTGCGGGCTTTCATAGGCCTCACTTCATATTGTAGACAGTGGATCCCTCAGTATGCATTTCTAGCAAAACCACTCATTCAGTTGACAACACAGGAGGCAGCCACATCGACTGTTCTCCCTTGGACTCAGGAACATACACAAGCTTTTGAAAGCTTAAAGACAGCCTTATGTCAAGCACCGGTTTTAGCAACACCATGTTACAGAAAACATTTTACACTCTTTGTTACAGAACGAGAAGGTACTGCCTTGTCAGTACTCACACAGGAACAAGCAGGATCACACAAACCGTGTGCTTATTTTTCTAGTACATTAGATCCCGTAGCTCAGGCTCTGCCTGCGTGCCTGAAATCAGTGGCAGCGACAGCTTTAGCAATCAGACAAAGCGATGCTATAGTGTTAGGACATCCATTGACAGTTCAAGTACCACATGCAGTAGAGGTTCTTGTGAATCGAACGCAAACACAACACTTGACTATAGCACGACTTACAGGGTATGAACTAACATTGTTTCAGCCACATATAGAAATCAGACGTTGTAACACATTGAATCCTGCCACACTTTTACCTGTAATCGGAACAGACCCACTAGCCCATGACTGTATTGATGTTATTACAATCACGACGAAACCCAGACAAGACTTGACAGATGTCCCATTGTCAGACCCAGACCTGACGTTGTATGTAGATGGCTCATGTATGAGAACAAGTACAGGAGAGTTAGTAGCCGCTTACGCAGTCACAACAGACACTGAAATTATTGAAACAAATTGCATAAATACCTTGTCCGCTCAAGCAGCAGAGCTCGTCGCTCTGACACAAGCCTGTATTCAAGCCACAAATAAAGTCAACATATACACTGATTCACGTTATGCATTCGGAGTTGTATATGACTTCGGCGTGCTGTGGCGAGAGAGAGGTTATTTAACTTCTCACGGTGCCCACATTCAGCACGGACCCCTCATTCATGCCTTATTAGATGCAATACATTTACCCATTGCAATATCGATTATGAAATGCAAAGCACATACGAAAGTTACTGATATCATTTCTCAAGGCAATGATTTAGCTGACAGAACAGCTAAACAGACTGCTCAAACTCAAACATCCGACATGACAAAGACAATAGTCCCGACGCCAACACATTGTATGACGGTTAAAGATCCTACTCTTGACGTAATTGATATACAGACACATGCTACACCAGACGAAATAAAGAAATGGATTGAATTAGGAGGGATCCAAACGGATCAAGGATGGTTGATGAAGGAAAAGTCTGTGTGGTTCCTTCCTGATTCAATGGTCCAGGTTATAATTAACACTGTACATAGTCCAGCGCACCTAGGAGAAAAAGCTATGCTAGATAGCATTCAATACATTTGGTTCAATAAACATTTACGAGCAGCAGCCAAACAAAAAGTTCGTACCTGTATGATCTGTTGTCAGTTCAACCCAGGAAAAAGCGTTCCCGTAGAACAGGGTGGATTTCAGCCTCCTGATCACCCTTTTGAAGTCCTCCAGATGGATTATATCCAGATGGAACGATGTCGAGGATTCAAATATGTTCTCGTAGTTGTTTGTGCTCTTTCCCGTTGGACGGAGGCATACCCGGTTTCAGATTACACGGCCCCGACTACTGCCAAACAGTTAGTTCGAGAATTCTTCCCACGATACGGTTTACCACGTGTTGTTCACTCAGATAACGGCCAGCCGTTCTCATCCGAATTAATGAAACACGTTTCACTTTTGTTAGGCTATCAGTGGAAATTCCACTGTGTCCGACACCCCGAAGCAGCAGGTCTCGTAGAAAGACATAATCAGACCCTGAAAATTAGATTGTCTAAAATATGCAGAGAGAAAGGTGTCGACTGGGTAGTAGCGTTACCAGTTGCACTCTTTTACACAAGAATGGTAGCACACTCTCGAACAGGGCTATCCCCGTATGAAGTGATCTTCGGCAGACCACCAAATATGTGGGGGACACCTATACCACGCAAAATAACTGATATTGACTGTAATATGCTGACAGATTATTTGGCCTCCTTGATGTCTGCACTACAATCTTGTCGTTCACAGGTAGCTGCAGCTTTTCCTGACAACACTGAGGTGAAACCCCATGACGTAATTCCGGGGGATCTCGTTTTAGTGAGGAACTTTGATCGAAAGACTCAGCTGGATCCTAGGTGGAAGTCACCGAAATTGGTCTTGCTCACCACAAGGACAGCCGTGAAGATCGAGGGCAGGAAAGGCTGGATTCATTCAAGTCATATCAAGAAATTCCAAGGACTACCAGCGGATGTGAATACCACACCTCGTGTGTCTTCACCCATTGACTCAAAACTTCCTTTTGTTGAAAAGAATAATTCCGAACTTTATAAACTAAAACTCAGGTCCAATCAGTCAAGCAATTTGATTGTTTAAGTCCTCTCCGAGGTGAAGCGGTTGAATTGTCTCTGACATGTATCCCTTGGACCTGAATAGAGAATGAACCCGAAAAATGCTGAAACGACAGGCGTACTGTAAATCACTGCGTAGTCATTGTACAGTGACGTTATTAATTTTGTTGTCCTTAAGTCTTTTAATAATTACTGCAAGTATATTGTTGCATATATATTATCCTATTTTCAGACACGTTTATAATGTTACTGCTGAACATTCTTTTAGTGAATTACCTCCGCTTGAGTTGTCTTATAGATTTGCGCTGCGCAATAACACGTTTATTAGTAGGTTACATCATTCCCATCAGGTTAGCAATGCTACAAATTGTTGGATATGTGGCCGACTCCCTCCCTATCAGAATTATAAAGGAATTCTACCTCTCTTTCCATATCCGTTCACACACAACGGCTCCTGTGGAGCATGGTTTAGCTTAATTAATTCCTTAGATTCAAATTCTGCAGTTTATCAAGACAACTGGGTATGGGGAAATCTGAACTTAGTTTTACTTAAAGTCTGCCACCCCAACAAGGAGGGACTTCCCAAAAGAACAGGAACTGATCTAGAAAATGAAGTATATGGATTAGGTAATTTCACGCTTAATCTTATGATCCTAAATGTCGAATCCGAAGCTACTCCAATTTTGCCCGCTATGTCAATATTTCCAGTAAAAGGTGAATTATGTGTAAGAAAGAATGGTTCCATACATATGGGCCATAGTAGATGCACCACTGTAGTAGAATTTAGTGATCAAGGCAAGTCTACATTTAGAGCTTCCCGCCATTCCTATTTCATATGTGGTCGGACGGCCTATGTACGTTTGCCTCTAGATTGGGATGGTACCTGCTACATTGGATTTCTTTTGCCACCTGTTTTCCTAGCTCCTCCTGATTATCACAGAAATACTCATTTAGTATATAATAGAGTAAGGAGAGATCTCCCAATAGTCGATTACACTGAAACAGCATGGGAAAAATACACAGATTTCAATAAAGGTCTCTTTCCCTATATAGGTACAGTTACTAATAGTAAGCTGATACGTAGATTAACCAGAACCCTTGAAGCAGTAGTGAACGAAACTATTTCCGCCTTAGGCAACTTAACAGAAGAGCAGTCTGCTATGCGGATTGTTGTGCTTCAAAATCGTCTTGTCCTTGACGTCATCCTGGCCGATAGGGGCGGAGCTTGTAGGGTCATCGGATCAAGCTGCTGCGTATTCATACCAGAAAATTCGCCATCTGTATATAAAGCTATAACCCGCCTTCATAAGATTGTGAGCTAGATACACCAGAATCCAGGCACTTGGACTTGGTCCGGGTGGTTTTGGAGCGTGTTATCAGCCTGGGGATGGAGAGTTCTATCCTTCCTAGGTATCGGCCTTCTCATACTATTCAGTTGCTGCTTATGCCTGCAATGTGGACCAGCGATTTGTGGTCTGTGTGCCACATCGTGTATTCCACATCAAGATTTTCGTTCAAGATCCCGGAAGAAGAAAGAAGAACAAATGATGCTATATGAACAGATCAATGGATTAATGAAGATTGATATCTCTTGACGGGCAAGTAGGGGACAAGGAGGGAATGTGGAAATATGGATTTTCCTGGTCAGTTATGTCCCCTATCTTGGACCCCAACGGTTCTATGTGCATGTTACAAGTACATGTATGTTTCCTCCAGTTCCAGTTATGAAGACGCAAACACATGTGCGTCCACCGTCAACATGTCCTCTTTCAGATCCGCCATGAATGGGCCGGATATTCCATTCCTAACTACAAAAGGCCACCGCCTTTATATGGTTCACTTATGCTATTTTTCAGTCCAGGCAAGTAGGCCCTGATTCGGTCATCAAGCTTTTCCTTCTTTCTGCCTCTGAAGCTCCAGTCTGAGTCTGCATCTGTGACCATGAACTTTGTCTCATTCCCTGCGCGGCTCACGATGCCTGACATCAGCTTGCTGCCTGCCAAGAACTGTATTTCACCTTCGAAATTATCTGCTCCGATCCCTGCCCAATGCATTCCTGTCTAATAGTTTAAGTAAACATTCTGCCAGCTACCGAGCAAAGGCCCGGCTTCTCTGTCTTCATGCAAGTAATTCATAGCCCTGTTACTATGGAAGATTCCTGCCCTCGCATCTAGTGTAGACACTTAGACGCTTGTACACACACTAACAGTCAGTATAGTCAGTATAGAATAAGATTCTACTCTAAGAGACCTCTCTTTTGGATAAACATAGTTCTTTAAACATAGGATGTTAGATATGATTTGGGATTAGGTTGACTTGACCCTCCAGACTTCTGTCGCCACATGTAGAGCTAAATGTCAAGTCCCCTTCACCCCCTAGTTGCACGTCAATCACACGTCATGCTGCTGTACGCGCATCTCTGCCAAGTATTTCTGCTGACATTGCGAAATTATTTCATAGGTCCACCCATATGTGACATCACAACCAATGACGTTTCCTTGTTACACCCAATTACGCCTCCTTCAGCTACGCATGTAAAATGTTATCTTTGCTATCAATTGTTACGCCTCTTGCATTGGCTTCACTGTAATGCCTATTGTATAAAAGTGAATAATTATCAATAATGTATGTACTTCACTTCCTGAACCTTCGCGGTGATGGAACCTGGAGCAACCGATTATAATCGACCATTGGAATAAAGCCCATTCCGAACCTCTAATACCACGGATTCTGCCTCTTATTTACTGAGCTAATTTATTATGTTTCTGTATCAAATTAAGTCCCGGTAATTAAATTATTTACCACAGGCCGACGGTACAATCCGGGTGGCGCTCCGTACATGTTTCTTATCCACCTACTGCGGCGGTTTGGCGACCTCGGATATACTATCCTATTATCAGGCCTCTCACCTTCTGGTCCTTAACGAGTGGTGGTATGGGGACAGAAGGGACCCGGCCTATGCCCGGGAGCGCTGTCTCATGGAACCCCACTCGCTACATACGATACTCTACGCGGCGCCGATACGAGGGGAGCTTCCCCCCGGGACACAGACGGTCTTCCGGATTTGGAGGCAGGCCCTGCGTCGTATGGGATGGTGGAATACCCTAACTGGGGAGACTCCCCTCTGGGGCAATGGACGCTTGCCGGAGCTGGCGGCTCTGCGGGGATTCACGGGTTGGGATAAAATTGGAATATCAACGCTGGGCGACGTACTGTCGGGAGTTACACTAAAATCGTTCCAGGAATTAAGCCGGGAGTATGACATGCCACAAACCCAGTTTTTCCGATACCTGCAATTTCGTCACGCCATCGCCCCGTATTTGGAGGGTCTGGAGTCCGTGCCGGAGTTCAGCCCCTTGGAGGCGAAAGTGTTCATGGGCGACCTGGAAACCAAAAAAATATCACGCATTTACCAGTCGCTGGTTCTTCATTGCTCCCCCTCGCTACAGAAATTACGGGATGCGTGGGTAAGGGATGTGGGAGACCTAGATGAGGATGACTGGAGGGAAGCGTTAGCGGCTCCTAGGGTGGCGGCCATAGCGATGCGGCTGCGTCTCATTCAATTTAAGTACCTGCACCGCACATACTATACTAGACAGCGGCTGTGGCGGGCGGGTTTGATCGCCTCCCCAGATTGTCTTCGATGTGGATCGGAAGTGGGGACACTTATACACACGGTGTGGAGCTGTGGGTCCTTATCTCGCTTCTGGAAGGGGGTGTGGGATAGCCTGTCGGAAGTCCTGAGGTGGGAGCTCCCTCGCACGCCGAGGTTGGGACTCCTGCACGTCATGGAGGGAATTGGGGGTAATGTCTATAAGCGACATTTGACGCTACTGGGTCTTACCCTGGCCAAGAGGGACATTGCTCAGGCCTGGAAGGACCCGCGGCCCCCTTCGGTGCTAGCCTGGAAAAGGGGACTTGATTTTTGCATGGGCATGGAGCAACCGATCTTCGTGGCTCTGGGATGCCCGCGTAAACATTTTAAAATCTGGAAGCGGTGGGCAGACGTCAGAGGCATTTGGTTGGAGCCGCCAGTGGACCAGGACCCAGTGCTGGAATTATGAGGAGACAGGGCAGGCCAGGAACACACCACGTTACGGAAGGGGGCCGAGCGATAGGAAGGGGGACCGAAACAGTGACCATGCGATGGGGGGGGGGCGGGAACCGGGAGGAGGGGGCAGGGGGTTAGGGGGGGAGAGGAGGGTGGGGGGATAGTATAGGTTTGAAAGTAGGAGTAGCATGTTCTTAGTTTAACAGTAAAACAAAACGGATTGTGATGTTGTTATTGTGATACACCCGCCTGGCTGACGTACCTGGAGGTCAGGGCTCAGCAACTGTAATGCAATCGCTTAATAAAATCTGTTCTTAAAAAAAAAACTGCATTGCAATAGATTTAACAAATACCCATCAACTATGAGAAAATTAAAGCAATCGGAGCCATATATTTAAATTTAAGATCCTCAACCGGTTTGCTTCCTAGCTACACACTATTCAGACCTACCACTCGGGTTATGTGTCTCTTTCTCTGCCAGCATTTTCTGACATGCTGGAGGAGAAAATAGGTACATAACCACAGCGGAGGGGCATCACTTTCAGACTTGAGAGTCTAGAAATGTGCATGCTCAAAGACCCTCAGCTGCTTCTGTCTCAAAGCAGCGAAGAGCGACCCGGAAGTGTCTCTTCAGCGCAGCATATGCTGCAGCAAACTTCTGACAGTGACATATGATGCTGCTGCAGGTCTATGGGCTTGCAGGAGGGCACCATGGAGCTCGCCCTTTCACAGGAGCAGTTTCAAGAGGCCTGGAAGGCTGGACTCGCCCATGCGTTTAGGATTTAGGGATCTCTTCACAGAGTCGATCATGGGAATTACAATCTACTGGCTCTATGACAAGGTGTAGCTGCTGCACTCTCCCATACTTTCACGCTGTAACTTCAGTGGTTTCAATTCGTTATATATAACCCCTTTAGTAGAAGGCCCTCTGGGTCAAGTAGAAAGCATGTTTGAGACCGATTATTGCCAGTCTTTGATTGTTGGCAAAATGGCTGGGGGCTGTGAGGGTCAACATTGTTTTACTTTTTCTTTTGTCAATAATTAGGTCTAGAAAATGAAATGCAGACAGTGTATAAAGTGTACGAAGAACATTACTTGGAAATATTTGAACATCGGTTTACATAAACAAATGAATGCAATATTTACTGGGACCGCATGTTTAGAAGGAATCGATGAGACCTTTTGAAGGTCTGGCTACAGATAGCTAGCTAATAGACCGCATGTAATCAGGGTTTGGATGCTACCTGGACTATATTAATGAATTGGGAGCATTTGTACAGCGTACAGCACCAGTTCTCAGTTGGACCCATTTCACTGGGTGGCATTCAAGATGGGAATTGTAGGAAACAAACTACAAGAACATCACGCCCAAGCTTTGTACTTGGCACTTTTGTCTGAAAGCCACCATAATGAAGTGGAGCCAAAAATAGTCATGTATTTATTTGATTTAAATCTATTTGCACAGCATCAGAATTTTAGTCATGCAGATTCAGGTCCGGTTAAAATTGTGCCTGAAATGGCATTTGAATCGCTGCTAGTATAAAACGATTCTAGCCCAGCTTTGAATACTTAGGAGTTACCTCAGGGCTGCTGTTTATCACACATTTCTCACACCGTAATGCTACCATATTTTATTTATTTATTTATTTATTAGAGTTTTCTATAGCGCGGACCAGACCGAGGGTAGGGTATTAGAGCGCTTTACAAAGAATAAACAGAATGAATAAAAAAAAGTATCAAGATAAGGCAGTACATAATAACATGTTTTGTCAAAGAGCGGAGGGGCACAGACGACAAAGATAATCTGAGCAATGGGTAATTGGTGCGAGGTTGTCCTTGGAGGGGGAAAGGAGACAGGTATAAGGATGTAGAGCTGGAGTGGTTCCTGTGGGAGTTTACGGGAGGAATTTGCACATCAGGAATGATTTTGCTTCTCTTTTGAACAGAAGAGTAGAGGAGATTTTTCTGATGTAATGAGGGAATGAGTTCCATATTCTTGGTGCTGCTCCTGTGAATGCTCGTCCGATGTTTTTTTCTTGCTGAAACGTGAGGGTTTCAGGAATAGGTTATCGATGCTCCTAGAATGTCTGAGTCCTCCGGATAGGGAAGGTTTTTGGGATAGGTACTGAGGCGTATTGTGCTGAAGCGCTTTGTGAGTGATGCATGCCATTTTTAGGTGGATTCGAGCTTCATAAGGTAGCCCGTTGAGTGCTTTCAGGTGTGGTGATATGTGGTAAAACTTTCTAGATCCTGTTAAGAGTCTTGTTGGGGCGTTGAGACAGGCTTTTAGAGGGGCGGTTGAGATTTTGGGAAGCCCCGCGATGGTGGTGCATCCGTATTCCAGCCTTGAGATGACTAAGGACTGAACTGCTGTTTTGAGGTCCGGGTTTTCGATGAACGGTTTCTTTTTTTTTTTAAAGGTAACCAAGCTGAAAACGTGCGTTTTTAGCTATCAAGTTGATGTGTGCTTGCATGTTAAGGTTTTTATCTAGTGTTATCCCGAGTGATTTGGTGTAGTCCACCAAGGTTGGCGTGCAATTCAGAGCAGTGACATCAACTTGGTCCTTTTATTTGTCTCCAGGGAGTTATTGGGGGGTAGGGGCTGGGGGGGGGGGGGGAAGATTAGAAGAATTTCTGTCTTTTGCGAGTTTAGCTTGAGGAAGTTGGTCGTTAGCCAGTGGACGGTCTTTTCAAGTGCCAGGTTCATTGTTTATATGTCTTCAATGGAGGAGATCTTGATGTAAAGTTGAGTGTCGTCCGCGTACATATGGTAGGCAATGTTCGCTTGCTGAAGTAGTTCAGTTAGTGATTCGACATATAGGTTGAATAGGGTGGAGCCTTGTGGTACTCCTAGAAGGTTCAGCGAGGAGGGAGAGATATTTTTGTTCACCATGAACGATTGTCTTTTGTTTTCCAGGAAGGATTTGAACCACTGAAGGACTGTGCCAGATAAACCCATCCTGTTTTCCAGTCTTCTTAGAATTTTGTCGTGATTGACCGTGTTGAAGGCTGACGAAAGGTCAAGCAGGACTAGTAGACAGGTTTAGTTGCGGTCAAGAGCTAGGAGGGCGTCATCAACTATGTGCAGAATGGCTGTTTCTGTGCTATGGCCGGGCCTGAAACCTGATTGGTGGATGTTCAGAAGGTTGAAGTCCATGATGTGTTGGTTCAGTTGTTGCTGAACAAATTTTTCCAGGACCTTGGCTAGCATGGGAATGTTGGTTGTGGGTCGGAAATTATTGGGGTCGGTGGAGTTTACTGTCGGTTTCTTGAATATATGGGTGACTTGGCCCGTTTTTAGGCAGTTCGGTCGGTGTCCTTGTGCTAGCGATGTGTTGACGATTTTGGTCCAGAGAGGGGAGATGACTTGGTAGATGTGGGGAAGGCAGTTTCAGGGGACTGGGTTGTTGAAGTGGTTGTTGAGTTTAGTAGTTGCTAAGGTTTTGGTGATGTCATTAATATCGTAGAGTTTGAAAGTGGACCAGTGAGAGCTGTTTTTTGGCAAAGATAGCTCAGGTTGTTCAGCGTTTTCGGTTTGAATGCTATTTGAGGTGGCTGAGTTGGTTGCTGCCGCGTTAAGCTCAAGTTAGAGGGAGTTTGTTTTTGCTGTGAAGAATGAGGAGAATTCTTCAATGCTAAGCTGTGATTTCGGCGTCGATAGTGAGGTGTTAGCCAATTTCGTCGCATTGTTGTTTAAGAATTTCAAAGAGTTTCTTAGGTCTATTTTTGGCATTGACTAGTTCTGATCTAAAGAAGTCTTTTTTAGATTGTAGAATACGTTTGTTGTAGGAGTTTCTAGCTTTCCAAAGTAGTTTAAGATGGAGGGGGGAGGGATGTTGTCTCCATTTCCGTTCTGATGCTCTAAGTTCGCGCCTTTCTTCTTTCTGGTCTCCGTTAAACCATGGGTTTTTGTCTTAGTTTGGAA
This sequence comes from Triturus cristatus, assembly GCF_964204655.1. Classification (NCBI taxonomy): domain Eukaryota; kingdom Metazoa; phylum Chordata; class Amphibia; order Caudata; family Salamandridae; genus Triturus; species Triturus cristatus. The sequence continues at coordinate 904,585,782 of NC_140589.1, read as the reverse complement.
TACGTTTGAGTTTTGGTGGAGCAACTTGGTCTAAGACCTTGGTCATCGTGAAGTTGTAATGATCGGTGAGGTCATTGACGTCTGACATGTTGGGGGGGATGAGAACTTCCTCACAATGGGATGCTAGGTTGTTCCAGTCAAGGTTTTTTGTGTTTCTTATCCATTGTTTAGGCTTGTTTGGCTGCAGGAAAGTTTTCTTGGAAGTGGAAGAAATATGGAAGGTGATGATGTGATGGTCTGACCAGTCACGTGGGGTGATCAGGATAGAGTCAATCGTATTTTGTTTAGAGATGAGCCAGTCAAGAGCAGCACCCTTAGAGTGAGTGGGCTTTGAGATAGCTTGGATCAAAGAGTGATCCTCTAGGAAGGATTTGAGGGTGTTAACCTGCTTGTCTAGGGGGTTTTCCCAGTGGAGATTGAAGTCGCCGAGTAAAATGTTGTTTGAATGAGGGGAAGAGTTTGTAGTAATGATTTCCATAAGTTGGTCTGTAAATCCTGCGGTCTTACCTGGGGGATGGTAGAGGATATGAAGTTTGCGGAAGTGGTTATCTGATGATTTGACAGAGATCCCAAGGTATTCACAGGAGTCCATGGGTTTGGAGTGAAACTTTGAGATGGTGAGGTCAGATCGATGTATGCAGGCTAGTCCTCCACCCTTTTTAAGAGGTCTGTCTAGTCTAATGATGTTGTAGTCAGGGGGGACTAGAAGTTCAAGACATGGCGAGGATGATTCCTAGAGCCACATTTCCATGAGGATGGTTATGTCCGTTTTCATGTTTCCATATAATCATGAAATGAACTACGCTGCTCCTTATTAAGCTGAAGCAGGTCGCTGGCAATGTTAAAATACCTCCTCCCCCTTCATTGCACAGCGGACCTGCCCCCCCCCTTCTTTCCATGAATAAACATGACTTGGGCTGTATTTAATACAGATACTGGAATAGCTACTCATTCTGTGTTGTACCACGTACTGCATTGTGGCCTTTATAGAGCGCTTTCCCACCCTACAAAATCCCAAACAATTCTTGCTTTAAATGTCCTACAGGGCTAAAGATATTTTAAGCAAGTAACCAATGTATCTAATTTAACAGAAGAGAAAAGAAGTACCTGCTGTCTGGGTGGTGTGTAAATTATTTGTGTTTCTTATTTATGTCATGCCACATGCATGCCAATGTTTAGGTATTTGGTAATTTACCATCAGATTTTGAGACTGAAATGAATATCCTTGTTTCTTGGTCAACCATGGGCTGGGGTTGGTCCGTTTACTCTTCCGGAATTGCAACACTTAAGGCTTAGCTCTTGCTCACCCAAGTATTAGTAAGCGGTGACTAGCTGATCGTGATAATTCCTCTAGGGAGGTGTTCCTCCTTCAGCATGTCTTTTGTACTCTCCCTTAATCAGTTGAATTAGTCAAAAAGCCATCATGCAGGCGTCGTAGTGAGCTGAAGTCTGAGTGTGAGGTTTGTGCGTGTAAAAAGTGTAATGTTAAGCCATTTGACCATTGGTGTACCTGCTTTAGTTGCAGTTCAATTTGAAATTGTAGCTGTGCAATGTGCAGCGAAACAGTCGTGGTTGTGGCGTATCATGGATCTAAATGCGGATTACTGCTTTCTGCTGTCTGGTTTGGGAGTAATTTGTAGGACAAAAAGAAACAGCGTCAGCAGACACTTTGTCCGTGGGGTGGAGAAGAGCATGGATGACCGTGATGAGACGAAGGTAATGAAGACTGTGCTGAAGACCTCATCAGCGATCGGTTGGCAGGGTGCTAAGAAGCGATGGTAGGTATTTTCACAATATTAGTAAGCAATAACAGATCACTTCTCCGGGAACCCTGTGTTCCCCCAATCAGTCATTGACACTGCATGGAGCTCTGCAGTAGATAATATAGGATTACATCTATGACTATAATAACTTCATACCAATTACTTTCAGGGAGGCAAATGGAAGTACTCCCGAGACCGGGCTTACATCCCCTCATCTGCCAAATAAAAGTAACCTAATGGGGAGCCGTGTCCAACAGCCAATAGATCAAGGTAACCAAGGGTCGAAAAGCTTGGGAACCGCTGCCCTATTAGAAAAGGTGGACGAGGATCACCTAGTCCAAATTTCTGCATCGGAGTACTGGCCAACAAGATGCTATTCATAGTATCCACACTTTCAGAAAGATATTCCGTATATTTTCTCACTAATATATGAAAGTGAAATTTCAGTTACTTCATATGCTGTGGCACATGTTATGCAAATATAACTGAGCAGGTTCTTTTTGAAAATGTGCATGACAAACATGCGCATCTAGACTAAAACTTGATCAGCATTATGGCATGTCAGCAAGGGATAAATTAATGTTGGTTTCAGAGACCAGAAAATTTTAAAGTATGCTAAAAAATTAAGGACCACCTACTTGATTTATTACATGAAGCTGTGCAGAGTACAAATGGGGTGATTTATATCAATTTCTTCTTGAAGCAAATGCTAATATTTCAGAGACTCGTTGCAAAACACCAGTTGAATTATGTTTTATGAATCCTGAAAATGTTTGCAGATATTTCAACCACAAATTTCAAACTATGCTTCATTACTAAACCAACTAAAAGAAAAATCATATTGGAGAAGTCCTGGATTTCTTTTAGACAACAGAGATCAAGCAAGAGGTACAATGCACAATCATATGCTTCTCTGGATCAGAGGTGCAGCTAAGTTTGGATATGACTCTGGTAAATGTCTTCTACATTTAATTGGAAGTTATGTCACTTGCAGCATAGTGGAGAATTTGGATTACTTAGTATCTCAATTAAATTCTGAACAACTGCCATTAAACAAAGATATAAAACAGTCAGTAGATCATGGACTTCAACATGAAAATGAATTAAGTGAATGTACACATTTTGAACCTACAATACAATATATAAGCGAGAAAGTTGGAACTGGGAAAAGCTATCTTTTTAAAGTAATTGCAACTTATGCCAACCAAGTTACCAACTCAAATTTATCTTGTGTAGTTACTGTTCCTACTGGCCTAGCAGCATATAACATCAAAGGAATTACTTTACATTGTCTATCATACTTCCTGTGGAGCATTGTAACAATTTGGAATACTTAAAAGTAAATACTGATACATGCCAAGAACTTCGAGTTATAAAAAAAAAAAAAAACTTTTGCTCATTGATGAAGTGAGCATTGTCTCAAATTTGATATTGGTGTTTTTCATTTGTGAAAGCAAGAAGAACTCAAAGTCTTACGAAGTGCTCTTTGGACAAAAACGTGATTATTTTTGGAGACTTATTACATTGGTAAAAGGTGAACCAATTTTTCAAAATTTTCAAAAAACCTTTGCAGGAGCAAAGTTGGAATTGTTTGAGAAGTAGTATAGGGAATGTCAACATTTGGATGCAGTTCACATACAGGGAACGAACACAGAATATGAGGTAAGCTAACAAGGAAGAATATGCCAAGTTTTTTAAAAAAGTTATTCACCTTTGCTTTTGTTAGAAATGGGATTTTTGGTCGGCTAAGGCATGTGACAAAGTTGGGCAGAAACCACCACTGTGGTCAGGATAAGGGAGTTCCACTCTTAAATAACCCCTGCTCACCCCCTTGGTAGCTTGGCACGAGCAGTCAGGCTCATCTTAAAGGCAGTGTGTAAAGCATTTGCACATAACCAACAGTAATACAGTGTAAGCACTACAAAAGGACACCACAGCAGTTTAGAAACATATCCAATATTTTTATATATTTAAGACAAGACCAAAAACGATAAAAATCCACAATACAGTACTTACAAATCTTCAATTATCAAAATATGCTTGAAAAATAGTTTCTTGATGTCGATAGCTCCAACCGGGGCTATCACGGCGTCGTAAGCAAACAAATCCAAACAGTTCTGGCTGACCGCAGCGTCGCAGCCCAGCTACGCTGTCGGGAAGACCCACAAACAGTACCTTTTAGAAATGCAGGGCATCAGCGACCTCTCGTTGAGCTTCGAAAGCACGGCGTCCGCCGACGTCCGTTCCGGAAGTCGGTGCAGGAGTCATCGGGCCCTTGAAGTCAAACGCGTTGCAGGCCAAACTCCTCTCTGTTGAAGTCAGGAGCGTTGGCGTTGGTAGATGTTGGGTGCTGCGGTGCGAAGTACGGTGCCCTCAGGTCTCGGTGCGAGCAGCGGCTTGGTGGTGGCGTCAGATGGCGTCGTCAGTGAGACCAGGGTCGCAGTGCGAAGTGAATGCAGTGCTCGTCGCGGTGCTGGATGGTCGTGGTGCAAGCAGCGTCATCGTCATTGCTGAAGCGCTGTCGTCAGATGACGAACGGGAGTCAATGGCACCGGCGTCGATAGGCCAAGGCTGCGGTGCGGGATGAGGGCAGTGCGTCGTGTCACTTTACGAGCGGTGCCCTCGAACCATGGTGCAAGCAGCGGCATAGATGTCGGCGTGGAGCGGCGTCGTAGGGGATACCAAGGCGTCGTCGTGAAGTGAGGCGGTGCGGATTGCGGTGCTCACAGGTCGTGGTGCGAGCAGCGGCTCGGTGGCAGCATCCGCAGGCGTCGTCGGTGAGACAAGGGTCGCGGTGCGGCTTCTGCAGGGATGCCCTATGCGGTGCCTTCAGTACACGGAGTAGGCAGCGTCGTCTTCTACGTTGTAGGGTTGCTTCTGTTGCAGCACAAAACACACAGTCCCCAGTGCTGAGGATAGAAGAGCTTGAAGTCTTTGCTGTTCCTGAGACTTCGTGAACAGGGGGCAAGCTCTACTTCAAGCCCTTGGAGCAACTCACAAAAGTAGATTGCAGAAAGTTCAGTCCAGTCATTTCACTTCCCAAGACAGAAGCAGCCACTGCAGGCTAACACAGCAAAGCACACAGCAAAGTGGTAGTTCCTCCTCACAGATTCTCCAGCTCTTCTTCTTGGCAGTCTTTTTGGTCCAAAAGAATTCTAAAAGTCAGGGGTCTGGACCCCAATATTTATATCCCATAATCAATGATCTCTTCTGGCAGAGTGTGTCTGTGCCCAGCCAGAACCAGTTCTGCCTTCTCTGGTGTGACTTCCTGGCAGGAGGTGGAGACAGCATGGTCAGAGGCAGACCAGGCCCTTTGAGGTGCAAGGAAATCTCCTCCTCCCTTCCCCAATTGCAGCCCAAGTCTATTCAGCCCTTTCCATACCCACCTAGGCTATCTGGAGCCACTCCTGCTTCCCAGCCTTCTGTCATCCAAAGCACAGACAGGCAATCCACATTCCAGCAGAGGCACACAGGATGACTGAGCAAGAAAATTCCTACTTCTAAAAGTGGTATTTTCAAACAGAATGTAAAAATCTCCTTCACTAAAAGATGCATCTTTAGATTCGGAGTTCAGGCATACTAAACTTTATTTTCCCACCTAATTCCCCGGGCCAGTTACGTTTATAAGATGTTATAAACAGACTCGCCATTCTGTCCTATGGGGGAACAGGTAGCCTTGCAATAGCGAAAAACGAAATTGGCCGTAGTTCACTATCAGGACATGCCACACACACCAGGGCATGTCCTACTTTTCACATATCCTGGACCCGGCCCACAGGGGTACCTTGGGCCTACCTTGAGGTTGGCTGACATGTAAGAAAATGGAAGGTGAGGGACTGGCAAGTGTGTGCACTGGCCAAGTCGACATGGCAGTTACAAACTGCGCGCAGACTCCGCAATGGCGGGCCTGAGTTACCTTTTATGGGCCTTTCGTGTGGGTGGCACAATCCCGTGCTGCAGCCCACCAACGGGATTTGATTCACAGGCCCTAGCATACGCAGTGCAATTTACTTGGAACGGACACATAAATCAAACAGGCCAATCATGGAAACACCAATCCATAACTCATTTTACCACAGGAGCACTTGCACTTTACCACTGATTAGCAGTGAGAAAAGTGCGCAGAAACACTAAGCCAGCACAAACAGAGTCAGAACCGGGAGGACATAAAGCAAAAAACTCGGGGGAAACACGCTAAAAGATGCCAAGTCTAACAGCTTTGTTACAAAAAAATTCAAGATTATGATAAGGGAACGACATCCAGCTAATTTGTTTCTTAACCTTCATTCACCTGCTGAAGTAATGCATTATCTTTTTTGACCATCACAACCTGTGGTTTGTTTAATGCCAACTGTTGAAAAAATGTGTTCAATTAAACTATGAAATGCTACCTCTGGAAAAAGAACATAGCTATACCCAAAACGTTAGCTACAAAATTACAAAAGATGGGAAAATGTGTGGACATTTAAATGTAGAAGCAGGACTAGTAAATGGAGCAAAGGGATTGGTAGCGAACTGTGACTTCTGGAGAAAAACTAAGAAATTGTATATATTGTGGTGAAATTTGACCACATTAAACAGCAAAAACAGATCTATTGATGTGCAGCATGATTCTTCCTTCTCAAAGATACATATATAAAGAACAGTTTGCTCTTTATTTAGCTTAAGCCATAACAATGCACAAATAACAAGGATCTTAGCTTTAATTATGCACCAGTTAACATTGGCTTTACAGTGTTCAAAGAGGGAATGTCATATGTTGCTCTAACTCGTGTAATAAAAACTAATATGGTGGACGTGGCCTAGTAGAGAATGGAGTAAGATGCATCTTGTCTTGGCTCTGAACCCCCACCGGTTTTCCAGCACCATCAAAGCACCTGAACCATGCCCAAACAGCTCAAAACTAGCCAGGGTGCTTGCACAACACACTCCTGCATACCGGGGGGGAGGGGCAGTGAGCCCTATAACAGCGGTCTCAGAAACAGCGCACTGCAAGCAGCCTGACCAGAGTTGTGACACCTGCCATCTTGTGCTAGGGGTGCCACGATCGGCTTGGCGGACGACAGTGTGGGACAGGTTGACCGGAACCTGCCTGCCATGGAGAGTGGTGCCCTAAACTGTTGTAGTGGACCCTCATTGAGAGTCCAGCCCCACAGCTGTCCTGAGGGTGATTACAAACTGCTGAAATCGAATCGATCCCAGAGAGGCCGCAATCTTGCAAGTGATCTTGGCAGGCCGCTTTGTGCTGGTCTCCTGATGGAAGCAAGGAGAGAGGGGGGCCGCAGGCAGAGATGTGCCAAGTCACCTGATCCAGTGAGCAACTGCTGTACCAGGCCTCTGGTACAGACTGCTGATCACCACTGGCAGCTGGGCCTGGATCAGTCCTGTAGCCTGGGAGCCCGGAGCACTGCAAGCAGCTTGACCCAAGCTACGAAATCTGCCATCTTGTGCCAGGGGTGCTGCGACTGGCTGGGCTGACTATGGTATGGAACAGTCACCTGGACTCTGCCTGCATTGGAAACTTGTGCTCTAAACTTCAACATCAAGAGCCCGGTACAGCGGCTGTCCTTACGGCGAGCTGGGACGGCCGAAATTGGCTTAATCCCTGAGAGGCCGCTATCTTGTGAGGAATTTTGGCAAGCCTCTCTGTGCTGGTCTCCTGATGGGAGGAGGAGAGAGGGGGCTCGGGGCAGAGATGGCCCCCCCTTAACCTGATCCTGTAAGAGACTGCTGTGCCGGGCCTCTGAGGGAGATCACAGATCGCCAGTTACAGCTGGGCTGTGATAGGTACTACAGCCAGAGAGCCCAAGTCTGTGTTGTCACGGCACAGCACCGGGGACCCACCCACCAGGAGGGCCCGGTGGGCCGCGGTGGCCAACAGACATCTGAGCACCCCTCTTCCTGCGCTCCAATGTGCCTACTGGTGAGTGATAGCTGTGACCGAGTCCCAACACCCAGGGGGGTGACAGTTCCACACACAAGTGAAGGGCCTTGGTGCCACCCCTACATTGGCTCATGGGCAGCGGAGGACTTACTACATCCTGAACCAGATGCCCTGGGGGTCCCCTGACTGCAACAAGGACTAAGGTGAAGGGGGCACAGTGAGGATGGAGGAGGAACATTTGACCCCCCTGGCCTTTTCAGCCTCGGTCAGTGAAAACCCTTGTGATAGCACCAGAGACGTCCTTGCTCCCTGCTATGCCACGTTATTTGTGAAAGGGTCAGGTCCAGTATCTCGGTAGCTGGGGCCCCTGCCTGTGTGGAGTGGGTGTAAGGCTGACCGTTCCCATGTAAGAAGTCTGGGGTGTGAGGGCCTCAGCCCCCCTGAAACTTGCGTACCCAATGCAGCTGGTCTTCAGGGAACAGGGAACTCATGGTGCAGCCTTTCCTGAACTGGCTGAAAGGGTCAGAGATTATAGAGGCATTAAATTGACTGAGCACAGGATTAGAATGGCCTTCGCCTTACCCCTGGAGAGCTCTGGAGCAGCTTCGAGCGGACACCAACGCTATCCCTCCTGCACACCTCTTGGGTGACTACTAGTATGCCTCGCTATAAGTCTGCTAAGGACATGCCCATTGGCTCTACAAAGGATAACCCAGTCACCTCAGTTTAGAAAAAAGTGCCCCTACTGGACACAGAGCTGTTCAACTCTCCCTCTGCCAATGCCGCCGGTGGCAATGGGTCAATGCCCATATCTCAGGACTATATGGACCGCTTCCTGCAATAAATCTGCTCTGAAATTGGTTCCCCGAGAACAGACTTGAAATACTTTATTCCAGACATTTGACGCAATGTTCATGAGATTGGAGGATGTGTTGATGACCTAGAATGCACCATGGCTGCCCAATCAGAAGGCCAAGAAATGCTCTGGTGCAGGGTGGGGAAGTTGGAGGAACAGCTAATGAGGAGCTGGTGAGGAGCGGGGTCTCACAGCTCCCTAGTTGCCAGTCGTTCCTCCTTGCTACCTGGCTGCTCCTGCCTCAGTCAACCTCAAGCAGCCTCCCTAAAGTCTGCCTGCCTGCTCCCCTGTTACGAGCCTCACCTAGTTTCTTCTGCACTACGCTCAGCCCCTAAGGTTCCTGTGTCGCTGGCTCCAGGACTTAGTGCCACTCGCCGTTCCTGCATAGTTTTTCCTGCAGTTTACCCATCTTTCCACTTCCTGCCTCCCCAGCACCCCTCCCAGGACCTAGTTAATAGAGGCCGCAGCGTGGCCCCATTGAGCAGTCCTCACCAGCTCCCCTGCTGCCAGTGTCTTCTCCTTGATGCCAGGCTGATTCTGCCTCAGTCATCTTCCCCAAAGTCAGCCTGCCTGCTCCTCTGCTGCCGGCCTCACCTAGGTTCCTGTGCCCTGGGCTCAGCCCCCGAAGTTCCTGTGCTCCAGAACTTAATGTCACTCATCCTTCTCCATCTCTGTGCCGTTTCCCCACCAATCTCCTGTCTTCCGGCTTCCACCTCCCCAGTTCCTCTTCCAGGACCTACTTAATAGAGGCCACAGAGCGGCCATGCAGCAGATGTGCGCAGCATGCATGCCACAGGTGCACAAAAGGCAATCCTGTGTGCGCCTTGAGGGCACCCAGTGCCAGGACCCCTGGCCCTCTCGCCACCTGCTGCTACACCACCGAGGAGCTTGACCCAGGACCCCAGACACTGAAACAACATTTGCAGCAGTCCTGCCTGCAACCAACCGAAGGACCATACACATGCTGCCACTGCCGCTTCTCCTTCAACACAGCACTACCTGTCCATATTTGATCCTGCACCACATCCGCTCAGAAGGCTAGAAAAACTCGGAACCACTCCAATGCATCCTGCTCAATGCCCGTTCCCTCTGCAAACATGCCACGGATATCTGGAACACCATCACCACCTCCTACCCTGACATCACCTTCATCAAGGAATCTTGGCTCAGCCCCTCCTCAAACCCTGACATTGCCACCATAACTCCCGATGGATACAAGTTGATAGACCAAAACTGCACCACCAAACACAATTGGGGCATCGCCATCATCTTCAAGGAAACCATCACATGCATCGCCATCAACGGCAACCCCACACCCCTCATGGAACACCTCAACTTCTAACTACAGACCGACATCAACACCACGATAAGAGGCATTCTCGTATACAGATGCCTGGAACTCAACAGGCTTTCTGCAACACCATCTTCAACCCAACCGTCTCCCTAGCCATCGACTCCTACCACTGTTTCCTACTCGGCGACCTCAATTTCCACATTGACAATGCCAACTCCACCACCCTCCTGGAAAATCTGAACAACATCGGCCTCATCCAACGGGTCATCTAACCCAAGCACAAAGCTGGACACACACTCAACCCCATTTCACCTCCAGTGACAGAATCTAATTCAGCAAAGTCACAGAACTCACCTGGACAGATAATGCCATTGGTTACTTCACTATCTCGAACGCTCAGCACACCATCACCAAGATCACAACTCCTTTCATTGCAGCTGGGGCAAACAGAGGCACAGTGGACACACATCCTCAGCACCACCCAACCCGAAGCTTCATCATATCTCGACCATGCCGTCCAGAACATCTCTGCTAGGAACACCAAATGCGCCGACAGAGTAACTCCAGCTAAACCAGAAAAAAAAACTGCAACACAAGCCAGCTGGTTAACCCCAGAGCTCAGAACTACCAAGTGCAACTGTTACTGACCCGAGAAACTATGGCACATAAAAAAAAACACTCCCACAGAGCCGCTCAAAAAGCATCCTTGTGCAACTACCACTTGCGCATCAAGGAAGCTGAGAGAGCAGCCATCACAGCCCGCATCGAAATAGCGGCCAACCAAGCAAAAAATCTCTTCAAAATAGTCAAGAGGTTCTCCAACCCATCAACCACAGAGAACACAATACACCCCTCCCAAGAACTCTGCAGCACCCTCTCAGGCTACTTCCAGAGCATGATTGCCACCATCTACAACAACTTCAATCGCCAACCCACTGCAATCAATCTCAACAGCCTTCCCAGCGCACACCAGCCGAACAATCACCCCCTTGGTCTCCACTCACCAGTCAGGCCACCAAGGCCATCATGGCATCCATCCACACCAGGGCACCCACTGCCCCCACCATCTCTTCAATCTCTGAACCAACAATATCAGCAAGGAGTGCACCAGCATCATTAACACCTCCATCACCACAGCAGCCTTCCCGGACAGAGGGAACCACGCAGAGGTCAGACCCCTCCTAAAGAAACCCTCCGCCGACCCTAGCGAACTCGAAATTATCGGCCCATCTCGCTGCTCCGTTACCCTGCCAAAGTATTTGAGAAGACCATCAGCGAACGGGTCGCTGAATACCTGGAACAAAACCACCTACTGGACGCCTCCCAATCAGGATTCTGTGTTAACCACAACACTGAGATCATGCGGATTACTGCTACAGACAACATCAGAACACTCCTCGCCCACATAGAAAATGTAGCCCTGATGCTCCTCAACCTCTCTGCTGTGTTCGACACCATATCCCACCACACCCTCATCAACCGACTGTACAACATCGGCATAGAGCAAAACGCCCTCAAGTGGATCGCCTCCTTCCTGACAGGATGCACACAGAGCATCCAGCTGCCTCCCTTCACTTCCGAACACACAGGCATCATATGTGGCATACCCAAGGATCATCCCTCAGCCCCACCTTGTTCAACACATACATGACTCCCCTCGCAGACATCGTTAGGTCCCATGTCCTCAACATAATTTCCTACGTAGACGAACACTCAGCTGAATATCTCGCTCACCGAAGACTACCAGAACTAACTTGTATGACGCCATGACCAATGTAGCAAATTTAATGAGAGACAACTGCCTTAAACTCTACTCTGACATGACAGAAGTTCTGATCTTCGGGAAGAACACCTCCATTTGGGACCACAGCTGTTGGCCAGTGCAATGTGGACCGACACCCACACCAACAGAACACTGGGCACAAACTAGGCATCCTCCTCGACAGCTAACTGACCATGAAATGACAAGTCAACGCAGTTACTTCCTCCTGCTTCCACACCCTCTGCAGAATCTTCAGATGGATCCCAGTCAACACCAGAAAGAGTGTTACCCAGTCCCACGTCAACAGCTGCCTCGCTATGGCAACGCACTCTAGGCCAGCATCTCCACCCAGCTCCTTGGAAGACTCCAAACCATACAGAATGCTGTAGCCAGGCTCGTCCTGGAACTCTCCAAACAGACCCACATCATCTCCACCTCAGAAACCTCATGCCAGTTCAAGACGCTCATGCAAGCCTACAAAACTTTAAATTATCAAGGACTGGCCATTATCAACAACCAACTCAAATTCCATCTACTAATAAGACCCCTGCGCACACCCTCAGCATCTCTAACAGCTGCAACAATGGCTGCTCCTTCTCCTATATCGCTGCCAAGACCTGGAACAACCTGCTCCTCCATCTTCGAACAGCACCCTCCCTGGCGGACTTCAGAAGGAAACTCAAGGTCTGTTTCTTCAAAGGAGAGCTGGCACCCAGAGCACCCAGATACCCCTAGGGGTGACAGTGCTGCGCCATACAAATGCGGTTTGATTAATTGATTGAGCAGCACACTGAATTCCAAGCAAAGCAGGAGGACCTTGGCAACTTAAGTCGACTTAACAACATCCACATCTGGGGGGCGCCTAGATGGACAGAGGGCAGTGATATTGGGGCCTTTATAGAAGAACTCCTGTGACGATTTGTGGAGAGGACGAGACTCTTTCCCCCGATGCTGGACAGGGTAGACCAAGTAGCATCTGCCCCGGGACGATATGACTCGGTCCCAGACATCTTGAAACCGGTCCATTTCTTCACAAACAAGGAAGCCATCTTGAAGGGGTCAAGGAGCAAGGCCAAACTGATATTCCATGGGCACACTACCAAGCTATTCCAGGACCTCTCTCCTATCACCCTGTGCTGCAGAAGGGACTTCCAGCCCATCCCTGACAAACTAAGAGAACTCAACATTCGTTATCAGTGGGGCTACCCATTGGCCATCATCTTCACGTGGGAGGGCAGGAGTCACTTACTCTGATTCTTGACAGACGCACAGCAGCTCCTGGAGCTTTTGACCGACCCGCAGCCTGGAGCCCCGATGACGCGTCACTCGACCAAGAGGGAGACACCACGACCCATCTGGTCGATGGTGCAGCCTCACTGACTAGATAAACACTGTAAAGACATCGCCTTTCAGGAATCCAAACGAGATCATCCAGCACATCCGAAACATGGAAAGGGGCCCCTTCCCAGTGCCCTCTGTTGCAAGCTCCTTGCAACTCTGAGCCTCTTCCACATGTCAACCTACGCATCGGAGTAAGTGGCAGAGGCTTTGCAAATGGAGCCACTCTTGCCCCTCAACCTTGGCATCAAGCCCATCCTAGCCATGGCCTTTCAGGAAGCCTTAGGAAACACTGCCTCCCATTCAGAGACCGACACAAGGACCTCACCCAATACAACTCCCTGTTTGCAACACAATGATTCCTCTCCCTGGCCGCTCCTTTGACTAAATGGCATCTGGGCATCTGATTGATGTAGCCCTACCCCAACAAGGGCTTAGACCCGATTGTCTGCTGGCGGCAGTGGTCCAGGGGGGCCAGAAGGACTTAATGACACAACTACCCACAGATGCAGTGGTGGAGATGCACCCTCATCCAGCGGGCAGGCGAGAACCTCTGACTGACTAACCCCCTCGATTCAACCCTTAAGATAGTGACATCTCCAATGAGACCAGCCCGATTCCACACCACTTGCCTCAGGACTTAAATGGAGCTGCTAGGCCCTCTTGGCCTATTGTGTGTTTTTTTTATTTGCTTTTTATCTTTTCTAGGTTGGATACCCTCTTGGGGGAGATACCCCCTCACCCCTTTGGCTTCTCCAGTGCCCTCTCAGTCCCTTCCACCTGGACACCACCTTACCAGCACCCCGTTCCACCCACCATTCTGGCCACAGCTAGTCAAAGCTTTTGCTCCAGCACATGGCCCTCAAGTGGATAGAGAGCGCTCCCCAACTGGGTCACCTGGGGCTCATGGTCTGCACCAACTCTGTGTACATATCTATTTGAACGGCAGACAAGCTTACTCCCCTGCACTATTGCTACTACCCAACGCACTAAACTGCTTTCTATTAATGCCTGGGGCATGAACTCACCTAATAAATGACTACAAATATGGTGCACCCTTCTCTTGCTGGATCCTAATGTAATTTTCCTTGAGGAGTCTCACCTCCTACGAGAGGACTCCTTCCACATGTCCCATCTGAAATACAGAAATACTCGACACACCTCTGGGCGCATGCTTCCACCAAAACAGCGAGAGTGCCAATCATGTGCAAGGCACGCGTTTGCACCAAGGTACTGAGCACGGTGCGAGACAAGGAAGACTGCAATCTAAAACTGACCTTTCAACAGGGCACCCACCTGATTATCCTCTTCAATGTTTATGCCCCCAACCAGGCACAAAATGTATACCTTAGAAACCTCCTCCAGGAGCAGCTCATAAACGAGGAGGGCGACTTAGTAGCGGACTGGAGACTTCAAGTCAATCTGTGACCCTGAGCGTAATCATAGTAGTGCCTCTTTTCAGGGTTCTAGGGAGATGTCTGCCGCAATTAAACAAGTCCTTACTGATTTGGGGTTGGTAGTTGCATGGCGCTATAGACACCCTGACACACACAATCAATCCTTTTACTTGCATGTCCACACCTCATACTCATACTCCTGCATAAATGACCTTTTCCTCACCCACTTCCTGCTTCGCGATCTGGAAGCCATCACCATCTCAGACATCTCCATCTCCGATCCTGCCCATGTGGGAATAATATTGACCCAAGGTGGGGGCCTGGGACAGGCCCAGATACGTTGGTGCTTCCCCCAGCATCTGCTAAGGGACCCAGTTGATGCTGCTGATATTCAGAAGGGGATCACAGACTACTTTGAGATAAATGACCCCCCGGGACCCTCGGTACATTCGCTCTGGGTGGGCTTCAAAGCCACCATCAGTGGGGTCATGACATCCATCATCATAGCATGTGCGAGGGAGGCCTGACTAGTAGAGACCGGATTGACTGCCAAAATCAAGAACCTTGAGCACCCTGACCAGTCTGTTGCCTTCTGGCACAACAAACAGCAACTGGCCTTGCTGCAGGGCCAGCTCCAGACCCACAGGACAAATACGTCCGAGAGACCCTCCTCTCCCTGAAGCAATGGGTCTATGAGGGTGGTAGCAAGGTTGGTGCGCACCTCGCCCGCAAGTTGCAACAGCAAAAGGCACAAGCCCACCTAGCCAAAAACAGAACCAGGGACCCAATAATGGGTTCTAATGAACAAGAGATACAAGAGGCATTCCATAGTTATTAAAAAGCTCTATATACTGCGGAGGACGCTCCCTGAAATCTCAGACTCCGACCTCAGCGTCTGTAAATGGGACACTTTAGGGCCACAACACATTGAACTCTTAGAAGCTCCCATCACTCTTGCTGATCTGCAGCACCCTTGAGTGAGCTCCCTATCGGCAAGACATTGCCCAGATGGACTCCCGGTCTCCTTTTACAGAGCATTCCTGCCCTCCCTTTAGGATCACCTGTTGAAATTATTCAACTCGCTCACAACACAGGTTGGGCAGAATGTGATTATAATACTCTTACTTTTAAGCACACGATGCCCGAAGAAATTACAGGACGCCTACATTTTTATTTTGCAGCCTAAATTCTAAGTTTTAATGTTACCACTGTTGTAAAGCTACAAAGGGTCTTTAGGTTCAAACTTACATAATTCAGTACATATCTTATTATGTGGCGTGGCATGTTTGATAAAAAAAATACAAAATCTGCTGTAAGCATTGGTGTCTTTTACGGTTTCGCATGCTTAGATCTTACTTAGACAGATTTCTGAACAGTTGGGCACGCACAACA
The DNA here is from genome assembly GCF_964204655.1 of Triturus cristatus. Taxonomy (NCBI): domain Eukaryota; kingdom Metazoa; phylum Chordata; class Amphibia; order Caudata; family Salamandridae; genus Triturus; species Triturus cristatus. The sequence goes on along the minus strand of NC_140589.1, from coordinate 904,570,096 downwards.
TCTACTGGGCATTTTCACAATCCAAAGGATTTTCCTCAGTGTTTCATGATGGATGACTACAATGATAGTATATTGAACTATAACGTTCTATATTATGACATACTTATGGAACTTATTTCTGAGAAACACACAAAATGAAAACTATAAATGTATTCACTGGATGTTTTGATTATTACATACATTCAGATAGAACTCCAGTACTGTATATAAAAACCTTTCAACAAATGCAGTAGTGTATTAGGTGTAAGGTGGGATTAGAAAACACATTTATTTTCACTTCCAAAGTACCCAACCTCAAACCTCACAAATTTAGATTATTTGTGGATAAGGGATATATAAATCCACTTTAGTACAACTGGATTGTTGTAAGATAATTAACTACTTAGTTTCAAAATCAACAAGTGCATTCTCCATGTACTGCTAACACCCTTTCATATAACAACACTTATAGCATGTTAACTTATAGCATTCCTAACACCACTTAGGGCAACTATAATTAAATCATTTATAAGAACATGGTAGAGTGCCGAGTTATAGTTAATGATGTGTGGCTACTGATTTTAAAAAACACTGTGTACATAGGTGTGCGACATTTCTGGGAGGAGGTTTAAGATAAATAAAAGTTATAACTATAACTTTGGAATTTCAAAGGTTTAAGTGTAACTGTATTGTAGTAATAAATCTAAATACCGCATTCCCAACTATAAACTTTGTTTTTTACATTGTGTATGTATGTGTAGATTTATATTATACATACATACATACATATCACTGAAAAAAGCAAAGGTTACAGGGACATAGGTTTCGATTTCACTTTATAAAACCATAGAAATTCAGCAGTTATATTTACCTGAGCAAAGTTATGCCCCCGTAATGCACAGCTGATGACCTTGCATATTACACCACTCCTTGGGGCTTAGGAGTTCTTAAAGGGCGGCCCCCTCAGACCCTCAAGCCCCAGGGACCATCACCTCCCTCTGGCTCATGGGTTATTAAAGGGGGGGCTCTCGAACCCCCTCCCCCCGCAACCCCGTGGGCCACCACCTTCCCGGCGGCTGGCCCATCTACTTGAAAGGAGAAGGGCCACACACACCCCCATGGAGCCAATAATGGCCCTGGGGACTGCCACCTCCCAGGGTCAGCTCCTGCTATGTCCCGGGGTGCCCACCCCCAGGATATAGCGGTTTGCTGTGGCTTGGCGGAAGCTTTAACGGCTCCTGCCAAGCCACAGCAAACACTCAGTTTTCAGCAAGCGAGAGCAGAGAAATGCTCTAGCTTGCTGGAAGCCGAGCATTCGTCTGTTTCCCTGCCCTCTGTCAAGGAAACCGAGAAACAGACAAATTCCTTTCAGACACAGGGAGCTGCATGTTTAGCAGCTCACTGTCTGAAAACAATGCCAGCTCCCGCAGGAGGCGGGAAGCCAGCAGGGACCGCAGGGGCCTTGACGCTCCCCTCGTGGTCCCAATGCAAGCTGTGTGCCCTAGGGGCACCCAGAGAAATATGGCCAAGCCTCGGGGATGGGGTCCCAAGGCAAAAATCGTCCTAGTATGCAGACTGTGCGTGGAGCCCACTCCTTCAAGAGATACAAGCCTAAATAAGGTGGGAAAGCACCAGCTAAGCATAGTCTTAGGTCAGTGCACAGGCTGTAAGTAGTACCCACACCCTTCAGACATGCAGGCCCAATTGGGTGTGTAGGCCACAGTCATCGCTCAGTAGGCAAACTGTGCATAGAGCTCACTTTCTCCAGAGACCCAAGCCCAATTAGGTGGACAAGATCTTACTACACACAGTCTGTGCTCAGTACAGAGTATGTGCAGAGAGGCCACTCCCTCCAGAGACCCAAGTCTCATCAGGTGTGGGATCCCCTTATACACAGAGTTTGCATTCAGTATGTAAACTCTGCATAGAGCCTACACCCCCCAGAGACACAAGTCTCATTAGGTGGGGAAGCCCCTATTAGCAGTTTGCACTCAGTGTGTAGACTGACAGAGCCCACCCCTTCCAGAGATCAAAGACCCGTTAGGTGGGAAGACTCTACTATGCACAGTGTGCGCTCAGTTTGAAGACTGTGCATAGAGCCCGATGCGTAACGCAATACAACGAAAGTGTTGCAGGGAAGGTGATGCGTCTGTTCCTTATACGCAAAAACGGTGATGCGTCGGGTCCCTACTGCTACGTAGAGGATGCATCGGTTCTTCTCTGCGAGGGCAGGCGATGCGTCGGTTTCTTACTGCGCTTCCGTGGTGATGCGGCATGCAAAGCCATGATGCGATGAAGATCTGGTGCAATGAAACAAAGTTGGCGTCTTTTCTGGATGCAACACGATGCGGACCGCAAAGGGCCCTGTGACACGCTTCTCAGTGATGCGGAGGCGTCTGCTGCAACATCGATCCTCTTCTCCGATGGTGCAGGATGCTCCGGCAATGATGTGAGCCGCAACAGGCCCTTCGACACGCTTCGCGGTGATGCGGCAGCGTCTGATGCGACATCGACCCTCTTCTCCGGCGATGCGAGGCGCTTTCTCGTTGTGAAGCGACAGCGGCAGTGCGGCGACACGCTTCTTGCTCGTGAGTCACGCTTCCAGCTCCTTGCGACACGCAGTCCCTTGGAAAGCCTCGCAAAACAGCAGGCACTTCCAAAGAACTCTTGGGGAGCTGGTGGGTGAAGTCTGTTGTCCCTGAGACTTCAGCAGGAGGCAAGCTCTTTTCTCAAACCCTTGGAGATCCTTCACAAGTTGAATAAAGTACACAAAGTTCCTTTTCTCCTCTCTTTGGCAGTCAGTCAACCACTGCAGGCCAATCCCTCCAGCTTAGGGATAGTCTCTCCTCAGTCTCTCTGGTTCCGCTCCTCAGCAAAGGTTTCTTCTTGTTTCCCAAAGTGATCTCAAGTTCTTGGATTTGGGTCCCAATATTTATACTCCGTTTCTCTTTGTTCTCTGAAGGCAGATAGGACTTTACCTAGTCCAAACCAGTTCTGGTCAGTCCTGGAGCAATTTGTTGACAAGACTCCTCCTTTCCTTTCAGAGTGCAGGGCAGAGACATCAGACGCACCACAGGAAGTGGAGCCAGCATTGTGGAGGGACGGCACAGCCCTATTCAGGTCCCAGGTGCAACTCCTCCCACCCATCTAGATGCAGATCTCTCTATTCAGCCCTTTGCTGACTCACCCCGTCTCCTGGAATTCTCCAGCCCCTGTCACTCAAACTCCAGACAAGGAATACACAACCTAGCAGAGGCAGGTTTGGATTGTTGGACAAGAAAACACCTACTTTCTAAAAGTGGTGTTTTAAAACACAGAAGGTTAAAATCAACTTCACTAAAATATGTATTTTATCATTCTGAGTTCAGGCGTACTAAACTCGAATTTCTACCATGTTCCCTGAGTCAGTTAGGATTATAAGCTGTAATAATCAAACTGCCCATTCTGGCCTATGGGGAACAGAGAGCCTTGCAATAGTGAAAAACAAAAATGACTGTAATTCCCTATTAGGCATGTCCTACCTTCTACTTACAATGCACCCTGCCCTTGGGCCTACCATAGGGGTGTCTGATATGAAGGAAAGGGAAGGTTTAGGGACTGGCAAGTGGGTGCACTTGCCCAGTCCTCATGGCAGTACCAGACTGCACACAGGCTCTGCAATGGCAGACCTGAGACATACTTTTACAGGCTGCTTCTGTGGGTGGCACAACCAGTGTTGCAAGCCCACTAGCAGCATTTGGATTACCAGCCCTGGGCACTACTGGTGCACTGTACTTGGGTCTGACAGGTAATCCAAATCAGCCAATCGTGTAATCACTAATCCATACATCAATTTACCATAGCGAGCACTTGCACTGTGGCACTGGATAGCAGTTGCACAGTGCCCAAAGCATCTAACACCAGCAAAATCACATGAGGCAACAGCAAAAAATGGAAGGGAGACCCACGCCAAGGTGGCAGGTCTAACACTCCTTATATAGCAAAGGGCCTGCTGCATACAGTTAGATAAGTTAGTAGTATTTTACTTTACGTTAAACAAATTCACTGGAAAAAATAAAGGTTAAAGTGATGTCATAATTAAGGGTAGTAACAATGTTAAAGTGAAGTTCTAGTTAAGTGAAAATGCCAGTCAAAAATATGATGAAATTCATCAGTTGTAGTTTACTGAGTTAACTATACATTGCACCTCTGCTCTGGATGGCTTATGACCCCCCATTTTACATCAATCAAAATACTATTGATGCCATTACTGATGACATGCCAAATAAAATCCCTGATGACATTGTCCTCTATACTGCTGTTCAATTTACTCCACAAACCAGTAAGCCTTTGAAGTAAGTGCTAAATGGCACAGAATCATTTGAGGCATACATTATATAAACATTTGTTCTTATTTAAAATAATTACACTGTAGTCCACTGCCTCTAGAGGCTTGGCCCCATTATGTGGTCAAACTCCTACTATGTGCAATCTTTCCCCACAGCAGAGCTCTTCACAGAGACCCCATTCTCTTCAAGTCTGATTAGGTGGCCTCACCCCTACTATGCACAGCCATCGATCTGTGAACAAGTTCTCACTGACAGCCCACTACTTACAGACTCTCAAACACTATTAGGTGGTGAAGGATCTAGTACGCACAGCCTTTGTCCTCTGGAGAAATCTTCACCGGGGGCCCACACCCTCCACAAGAAAGAACCCTTGGAAGCCAAGGATTGAGCAAAAGTTTACATCAATTAGCAATTGAGAAGCTATCCAAAATGTGCTCTAGATGTAGCTCACTAAATAACATTTAGTGTCAGAAGCGTATAGCAAACGGCCCCACTCATTGGATGATGTCAGTGATGTCAATGGTGTCATTTGAGATGTCATCACTGATGTCAGCAATTAGTTCACTGAATGTGTCATGGGTGATGTAATATGTGGTGTCATAATCAATGCATCCCGCAAACTCGTAGGTGTCAGGGGCTATGACAGTGCTGCTATAGATCAAACTGTACAGACCTTGCTCTATGGTGAGGATAGGGTACTGGCTGGTAAGGGGAACGTGAAGATGGGGATAGCAGCTGGTTTGGGTGAAATGACAGAGAGGATTGCACATAGGCACATGGTTGGTCTTCTTGCAATGACACATAGGGGTCCAGTTTGAACCATTTCAGAGCAAGGGATTTACGATACTTGTGACAAGAATATGGGTTACAATGAAGGGAGTTAAGGAGCAGGCAGGATGCAAGTGCTGGTGGCCAGGTCCGAGAACATGGGCACCCATTATAGAATCATTCTGTGCATTGGCTCAGGTTTTTTTGGGCAAGGCTGACTGGTTAGACATGCTGTATACGCGGGTCCTAGATCAGCTCTCAATGCATTACCTCAGCAGAATTTCCTGCTCTTCTAGAACCTCTATATCTGTCACTTTCCATTGTTTATGCTGGCTGTTTGACCACAAGCCTTCCTAGAAGCTTACCAATGGAATACTTAAGATAAGTGATACAAGGAGCTATAGAGAATCAGTACTTTTGGAGGGCAAGGGTTTTTGGGCCTTCCAGGGTTCCTTATCTTGAATGCACTGCAATCAAAAGTAGGACAAACAATTTATTGTTAATGTCTTGAGCTTAACCAATCACATCTGTGGGATCCATGAGGTTTGTGACTTTAGAGCCTGCATTGCCTTTCCTTTTTCTCCTCTATCAGAGGGCAATCATACATTGAGATAGCCGGGGGCAGAATATCTATTATCACACCAACAACACTTATTACAAACAATACTGGTACCATCTTGTCGTGTGCACAAGACGGTTCTAAGCCATACACTTGGTTCAGTGTTTGCATCCTCGACAACAAGTCTATATTATTTTTAACTCCTACTTCACACTACATCAAAAGAACACAATAAGCAATTCCTGGCATCATCACATTACATACACAATGAGCATAGCGGAGTAAGGGGTTATTACCTTAACAGCACATCCAGATGTATCTATACTCGGTGCCACTGGAATTATGTGATTTTGCGGCCGCCTCGATTTTCTCATAATTATAGGCTTGCAGTATTTGCCACAAAATCAGCTGCATATTTTCAGATTTTACTAAAAATTAATTTTGTTTCTAGCTCAAACGGTTCAAAAGATCATGAAAGCACAGCAACACATGTTGCCGCACAGTGGAAGGCCTTATGCAAAGGTGGAGTGGTCACCTTTCTGTTGTGTATTGCTATATTTAGGTATTAAACTGGTACTACTGAGATGCATCAAATGCCCAGACAGTGATAGCAAGTGTAAAAAGTGCAAAATAATGAAGTTATACTTTAAACGAAAATGTGAAGCATTAGGTTGCATAATTTGCCAATTCTTGCCCCATTTGCTGAGTGCTACTGCATAATTTGACCCTCTCCTGCGACATAATTCCAGTGGCCCTGTCTATACTTACACTAATCCAATAGCAAACATTAAATATAACCTGGGGCACCATCATGTGCATGGTGCCAAATTCTAGAATAGGCTAAGCATTTGCTCCTCCAATGGCACTTCTATTCAAATGATCCGGAAAACGCACTACTTCAACAGTACTCAGACAAAACATGTTGCACCATCATGTCCTCATTCCTTATAGTTGGCTAATCTAAGCATGTGCTTCATAATGATACATCTCCAGCTTCTCAGCAAGCTACATGTCAACCATCATTAAGTCAACTTAAACTTACCACACAAGCATATATACAACCAAAGCAACATATTGGGCCAAATGTCTCGTACCCTACTCACCTGAATCCAGAAAACTGTACACCTAAGCAGAATGGAACAAAATGCAATGTCCTTTAGCACACACATCCATATACATATTGTTCCACGCAGATCCATAAAAGGATCTAGCCAACCAACAATAACCAACGTATCAGTGCACAATAACTTTGCAAAACACAAGCCAAAACATCCAAGTCGGAGTAATACGAGACAATATAAAACACAACCAAGTATCTCATAAACAAACCACTTGCCGGTCGTCAAAGAAAATCCCAGCATTGTACATGGTGTCCGGATACTGAAAGCGCTACACGACCACACATATGACTGGAATGCATTAGATATAGGCACATAACAGGACATAGCAAGTGTCTAATGGCAGATTATTAACAACCGCGGACAAACTGCGGTTAAAGTGAGGAAGCCCTGGCAAAATGTAGGGAAACATGTCCACAAACCTGAATTCTTCCCATATGAAGATCTATTCATTTATTTGGGCTGCAGCAGTATACAACTAGGCAAATTGTGTGCAAACTCTGAAAACACCTACCAAGTTCATTGCAGAATTCAATGGAGCAGCTAAAATGCGTTGAATGCTTTAACAATCATTCAAGTAACAAAAGGATTATCTCTTGCCTTGATCTCTTACAATACATGCTCACTATCTGTAACTAAACCGTGTTGCTAGATGACCAAAATATTTAATCATATCACCCCTTCAAAAACTTTGATTGGTCGACTTTGCAGAAGATACGAACATCCTTGGCTTTGAATTAACCGCTCGAGAAATCCATGAACAAGGAGGGGCTTTAGACATCACCTCAGCTTTGCAAATATCTTATGTGCAAACCAACATCTCGGCATTAATCAGTAAGAGCAGTCCACTATGTGAATTACTGGTGATCTTCTGATAAAGAAATGCAATGGCAAAGGTTCTGAAGAAAGATGGAAAACACTAAAAGTGCCAGTAGCAGGTAGCTTTCTGTACATAAACAGCAAGCTCAAAACTAGTCAAAAATGTAATTATGAGCACCTTTCCTTATCACATACAACTCCAAAAAAGCTTAGTTTCCCCTATGTGGCTACAATTCTGGATTCCATCAAACACGAGAGGAGAAACCACGATATATTCAATGACAAGACTGCTGTACTCGGCACTAGCATCACAATTCTGGCCAATAAGAACCAAAAAAGGCCACACACTTGTGTCCATATACCTTGCAACTTTCAACACACTCTTTCCATGGCATGGGTATCCTAGGTAAGGGTGTTCCTCTTACAGAACAACCTCAGCATGGGAACACCAAATCCCCTCGCTAGTACAATTGTCTTGTATTTCTCCCTACACAAGAAAGGTGCCAGCCCAGCTTCTGAGGCATCAGGTTCGCCTGCTCATCCCGCCGCCCGCTCCAGCACGAATGATAGTCGAACATCAACACTGTTTGGAACATAAATGCTCATTGTGGTTGGTTTGTGGTGGCCTCACTCCAACTCCACAGGATTAAATGTACTTCTTTATTTCCTGCCAGTGTTGTGTACCAACTGCTTTCCCTGCCCCAGTGTATCTGCGACCCCAGGTGAGTAACTCATGTCTACCCCCTTCTACACAAAGAGAAGAAAGCCCTGTACAAACTTCCCTGAACGCACTTACTCAAAGCCTCTTTATAAAAAAAACTTGCATTTACAAGCACTCACTTAGTCATTTGCAGCAAGTATGATGAATGAGAAACTCCTACTCATTCACCTTCACGTAATAAAATCATCCGTTACACCAGTTCATGAAAAGCATGAAATATTCCTAGCTAACCCCAATCTACTGCGTGAAGATGGTACAGCAGTAATTGCCAACTCGTCCACCTTGTCATATAGTTCACAATCACAACCCTTATAGACTAAATTGAGCAATAAGCTCAATCATGTCAAAATGATGATCACTGAAACAAATTATAACCAACTCAGGAATGCTGCCAAAATACAGATCCGATCTGGGACAACCATATGTGCTATAGGGTCTCAAAATGACAAGTATCTCCCAAAACACTTGCCACCCAAAACAATAAAGCCCTTAAGTAGTATTATATTGCATTTATTTATGTATTGGTTGGCTGAGTTATGCTTGCAGTGGAGCAAGACTGCATCAAGTCACTTTTGAGGGACTGAGAAATTGTTAATAATACAGTGGACATTATGGACCAGCTCCGTAGAAAGGGTAGTTCAAGCACTTCCGAAAGATCATTCTGGGTCTGCAAGTCAATAGGTTAAGGAGGACATGTCATGCCAAGTGCTTCTAAGTAAACATCTTTAAGAATGTAATTTTATGCCATAGGCTAAGTGGGGTAGGTGGTTATTTAGTTCCCAAAACAACTTCACAATGCCCTGTTTTATGTGGAGGAATACAGACCAGACATTCCAGAAGGGGGAGCACGGAGTATAAAATGTTTTTTTCACCACTTTGCTACATGTTGAATTTATTGCAAAGCAAAAGCCACTGAAAAGCCAGTAGGTGCTTGAGACAAACTTCTAGGGAGGCAAAAAGAACTGGGAGGGTAGCGGGATGCTGATCGGTCATAAACGTGGAATGTTGTTTTTCTCTTTTTTCCTTCCATGGAGAAGTGTACTACAGAATGAGTACGTAGCATAATATTACCAAAGCTCCTGCTGACTTCGCTGGCTTCTACGTAGGCAAATTTCCATGCTGAAATCCTTTAGAGTTACCGGTTTGCTCCGGCTGCCAAATAAAAGCTGAAGTCCAGCATGTTAGCCTCTAAACTAAGGGCTTTCCTGGACCTTTAGGTTTTGCCGCACCTCTTTCATTTACTGGAGGGTTTCACAACCCGAGAAAGAAGTTTAAATAGAAGCTTGAAGTACCAGTTTCTAGAAATCAATAAGAAAACCATACCTTTCAAGATTTAATCCAGCATTCTCCCAATTCGAGGGCAGCCTCCTTGAACTACAGCTACAGACCCAGAGTTTCACTTATTACAGATGTGTAATCTGTATTTTCTATTATTCACGTCCATTTTGTCCTACTGCTCTGTTCTTCTGGGCAGCACAAGATGTCAATCAAATGCTGACTGCGATGCCCCTTGTTAGTCAGGATGTAGGACCCTGTACAGTTGCTGTTTCAGCATTATTTCAGCTGTTACCTCAACAGTACATCAATGAGGATTCTGGCAGGTATTACACCATTTGGGACACGTTCTTGCGGTTTTATCTCATTTACAGCATCGACTGCATGAATATCTTAGGTTCTAAGATCAATGCGGGGCGGGGGGGATACTAGTAGCTTTTCTTTCAACTCCTTTATCATTAATCAAAGCTTTTGGTATTGCTCATTTGAGCACATTCTTACTCTAGAACCTAATCAGCAGGACTATATGGATGTATTTGGAGTTATGGTCAATCCACAGTGAAGGATTAAGCACCACTTCCCTGATTCATGCCTAATAATTGTGCAACCGTGAGGTAAAAGGAAGCCTGGAAAAACATTGTGTTCCACAAACTACGACTGGTCCTCAGAAATTCTGACTTGAATTCTAGTACAACAACCACACACACCTTTCTCACCCACATTTCTCACCCCTTCAGGTGTCCAGCATTACTTTATCAACAATTAACAGTACAAGCAGTCTGCTGTAATATAGATGCAAAACAATCAATATACATGTTTTATTACTTACAGCTGATGCCGGAGTTCTGGCGTGTCCAGGGAAGTCCCAAGTTGGTTTACTGTTCGTTGTATTTCTGATGCTGTAACAAAAGGCAAGCAATAAAAATAAAAAAAACACATGTTGATGAATTTCTAATGCTCACTAATGTTACACACAAATTAATAAGCATGGACAGAAGTAACAAACAAAATAATATGATTTATTTTTAATTATTCAGTTTTGGGTTTTTGACTCCTATGCGGGTACTCTGATTTTTTAAATTATTTTTTTACTTTCGTCTACTATGGCAGGTCTGCATTTTTTTAGCTGCAAGAATCTCTAGGATTCATCTTTGTTTCTATTGTTTCCCGTTGAAATACAGATGTGGGGAGTTTATCTTTTAAGTATGAAGGAAGTCCTGTGTTGCAAATTATGCAGGCATTGTTAAAGATGATGCCAGGTTCCTACTGAAGCCAATAATAGAAGGGTTTAAGAATTCGCAGAACACGGTACGATTTCAGGGCTTTTTTCCCCAACTGAGCTGCGGAACGCAGGGTCTGTGTTCCTACTATAACTAAAAAGCTCCTATAGAATAAAACTGTCGATACCATTAAAGGGATTTTTGATGACATTACAGTCATCACGTGTCGTCAATGGAAAAAGAACGATTAATAGATTACATTGCGTTCCAACTGTCAGCTAAATACTAGGGCTACACCACTAATTGTATAATTTTTTGTAACTATTTTCATATTTGCCACTTATAAGTAAAGTGTATCAAATGTATACAAAAAATACTCCTAAGTGAGAAACACACTTATGTTGTAAGGGGAACTGACAATCTTGTGGGTGAACCAGAAACGGCTAGTTCAGAGCTGCATGGCCTGTTAATCCGTCTCCCCTAGACATCCTGTTCAGCTTCTCAACGACTCAGGCCTAGGGTGGGCTTTAGCAGCATAGGACTAAGATGGCAAGTTCAATTTGTAAAAAACAGAATGCCAAAATATAAATGTGAAAACACATTTCAAATACAGAGTGGCAAGGTCCCGACCTTGCCTAAACATCTCCCTAAACCAAATTTCGACCTGTATACTAAAGCCCTAGAGACAGATAAATCATCTTCTCAAAAATAACATTAGGACAGTGTTGATGTGCTATTGTAATTGAAGTCCAGGCATACATGGAGGGCGTGCTTGATAACGAGACCAGGTAAAGGTCATTATATTTTTATAAAGAGATTTAAGTAAGGTAATTATTTTGGTAGTCATAATGTCTAGGTTTTAGCAGAATAAGATTTTGCGGTTTAAGTTTTTCCATTCAGTAATGCATTACACTTAAACATATATACATTTTGTTCCCTTCTGTATTTTCTCCTTTTATAAATTGGTTGGAAGCAGCTCCAAACTGGTTTTAGGATATAAGCAGTATGTGGCGAACTTCTCTCTGCAGGAGGCCTAAATAGGGCCTGCAGTGCCCACTCGGAGAACACCAGCATTTAATTTTTTCATTTCTGAACTACGGTTTCAACAATATCGTTTTAAAACTTTTTTTCTCAGCGCTAACACAAGCCAATACTTCACTGGAAAGTATGCGTTTTTCTCAACAGCTATTTATTCAGCTTTTGGTGAGCAGCAGTAGGAAGTGAGTGTGAAACGTACCAAAAAGACTGCCTATGGCATTTTAAGATATTCGTAACTATAGCTACATAAATCTAGATTTGGCCGACCCATTACTCAGGAAGAACAGCCATTTGCAGCCGTGTGTTCAGAGCGGAATGAGTCTAGTTGGTCTTAATTGGGAAATGAAGAGTAAAATAGTGCACAGTAATTGTGGTATTTTTAGAAACAGTACTTGGAGTAGCATGTTTCTTGGAAGAGAAATACCCAGTGCATTCTCTGGTTGGTACAACGCCTATTCCCCCTAAACACACGTTTGTTACTCTGGTCCCTCAAAAAGGGGAACATCGCAAAACATATGTAGATAATATATTTTTGCAAATGCTGCATCAGGCCCATGGTACGTCCAAAGTTACAAATTGTTGGATCTGCGGTCTACTCCCCTCAGTTACACATAGAAGTGATGTCCTGCTGTTGATGCCATTCTCATATCTAGCAAGCTGCGAGCCGTGGTTTGAACTGTTTACTATGGTATATATACATTTTCATTCTTCTACTATGGATATGACATCTGCTGATTATTATACAGTGTTAGAATATATACGTGTTCATCAAGGGTTTACTCCAGGAGAGGAAGGGGCCCCTGATGCATAGTGCCTGACAGCTTGTATGAATGTTAATGAACGGGAGAAAAATGCAACATGGCTTCGAAGTGAAATGTTAGACTTCCAGGGGTTCAATGCTACCGAATACTTCAAATGTTTTCAGACGCGTAATATTACTATGGATAGAGCTATGCCAATACAAATAGTCAATAAAACAGTTGGGTTTTGTATCCAAGGAATAGGGGGAAGTACAAGTAGGAGAGAGCAATTGCACTTACACGTATATGTGGAGCACAAACAGTAGTCCGCCTTTACTCCCACAGCATAATGTCTATTTTGACTGCGGGACTCAAGCTTATGTTTGGCTTCCCTTTGGTCTTTCCTTCTTCCCCCAGTGTATATAGCACCGTTTACTTACCATGGGGACCATCGATTACAACGTAGGAGTACACACCTGCCACGAGTTGGGAGGGTTATTAACACAGAAGATAAAGATCAGACAGATACCACTTTGGAACAGTTTACAGATGCCATGAAGGGTATCGTGCCATTTTGGGGCCCAATGTCAAATAGCCTTAATATTTGTTGGCTCACAAAGTTGTAGAGGGGGTCATTAATACAACAGCAGGGATTCCAACTAATATTACAGCTGCGCTCCAGGCTACGAGACTCGTTGCTTTACAAAACTGGATTGTGTTAGACGGCATCCTTGCTGATCGGGGAGGAGCCTGCCGCGTCATAGGCAGTAGTTGCTGGGTATACATACCTGACCACGCCCCTAATGTATACTCTGCCATTCAGAAGTTGCATCCGACATCCACCAAGAGAATGGTTCTTGGTCTCTCTCTGAATGGTTCTGAGGTCTGTTCGCGTCTTGGGGCTGAAAGATTCTCATTGTCTTAGCTATTGTTGCTGGCCTACTTTTCAACTGTGCATACATTGTCTGCCTGCGTGCTGTTCTCATTGTACAAAGACTCTAGCACCCAAACCGAAATGTTTAGTATCTGATACCAAGACAACCACCATGATGATGCAGGATATACATGATCTCATGTCAATAGATGAAATTATCTTTGAGTATTGATAACCTATATATTAGCTTGCAATTGGTAATCCTTTCGTTCAGTAGGGAGTTGTTTGCTCTAGACAGTAACAAAATGTTAGCAAATGATAAAAGGAGGGTCTGTTGGAACGAAAATGTTTGGTCGATTTGTCTTTTCCATTGTACGAATTAAGTTAGCATTTGAGGCACCATTTTGTATTAGCCGCCATTTTGAGCTATGATCGAAACTAACTTCTGTCTCAATTTGTGTCTGCCTCACTAGAAAGCAGCTGCCAATGTGTCCTCTGTACGAGTATTACTTTAAGGCTGAGTTTGCGGTGCTAATGAATAGAATGTTTTATTAGTGCATACCTTTCTGACTAGATAGACCTGCTCCCACTGCTCAGAGCGGTGAGGGAAGGCAGAGTAACCCTGAATACAAGATAATGTGTGCCCGGTCCCAGGATTGGAACTCATCTTTGTGTATCTCCTTTGCTCATTAGCTCCCAACTGGAAAAATATAGTGTGGGCGTGTCTTTACGGGTACTGGAAATGTACTTTATGTTTTACCATGTTGTCTGAGGCCAGTCCCCTCTGCAGCAATCCAATGAGGCTGGTCAGACTGGACTCCGCTCGAGTGTATGACCAATAAATCACTTTGGTTTGTATTCTCTACTGTCCGACTGACTCTTCATTTGTATGGAAGGCTGAGAGGTGGTTGAGCGTGACCCGAGTGGCCCAAATCGAGTCATTTCCTGCAAGCCCAACTTCTACACCTGCCTCTACATCACCTGTACCCAAGCAAGGCCTCTCTCCTACGCCTCATTAACCTAATATAAGATCTGGAAGAGTGGTTTAAATGCCTCGACGATTCATTGAGGAACTATAATGTACATAAGTAATATTTGTTCTTCTTATTTAACAAAGGGGGAGATGTAGTGTTTTGTGAATATGAACAGCAGGACTCTTCTGGTCCCCGATGGCCTCCGCACGAGAATGTAGAAATCAGTTGGATGTGTCTGGGTGTGGTTAATAAAGTTTATGACTAAGTGTGTGCAATTAAGGGTTGTACCCTGAAGAATAAAGACGTGCACTACAGAGCTCCATGTGTGGATGGTCCTTTGCATGTTATAGAGCTAGGGAGGATGCTACATTAAAAAGATCCTTCTCATCAAGAATGCAGCCTTGTTCAACAGAATTCTCTCAGCAGACCAGGAAACCTGATCATATTCTTCTTGAAAAGAATCAAGTAAGTCGATCATTTGGTGAGACATTTCCAGAATATCCATTCAATTCTGCAGAAACTGCGACAAAAAGCAGCCAACATGTTTATCACAAAATGTTAAGCATTGTTTAAGCTGGAAGACATTTTATTACAGTTCCCTTTTATATGTCGGATACATTTATAACATGCCCACTATTGGCCAAATAAAGGCAATGGTAACCAAGACTGCTAGAAGATTGTCCTAGGAGTGGTGATGTGGAAAGTTAAGGTTTTAAAGACTTCCAGAAAGTGTGGTGTGGCGAATTTACTATAGAAATGCATCATGCAAGATTTTTATCTGATCCAGAGAATTCTTAAAAGTACTTCATGAATTTAAGAAATAAATCCTAATATCAAGCCTAGGCAAACATTTCAATTGAGCTTTAGCCACTGCAAGGAATATTAAATGTGCAATAAAAATACAATACAAAAGAATAGACTGTTCACAACATAAGGAAACTACTAGGTCTGAAAAGCTAGCATATGCAATGCAGCCTACTTTGGGACAAGTCATACTTACAGTTTTTGTTTATCTTCTGTATGTTAGAAGTTATACTTTGGGAAATTTGGTTGGAATCCTCAGAGGCTCCTAGTTTATAATCCATGACAGGAATATGTTCGTAGTTCAGTTCATCAACTGTTTTAGACTAGATACTGTACTGTTGCAGTGATCAGCAACCTAAACATACAAGCAAAAACATTTGTATTTAGTTGTGATTTGTCACTGCACTTTGTGCTTTAAACTCAGTTGCAAACAAACTGTTACTTGATACACATTTGCCTGCTAGAACAATTAACAAAATCAAGCATCGCAAAACGTAATGTTTTTTGCTAGACACCCCCTTCCACCATTTCTATAGTCCACCCCTTAGGTCCCACATGTACATTTCTAGGCAGTTGGCTTTTGTATACTCATTTGTACACATCACTTCATGCCAGTCATTCTGCACATGCCTAAACAAACTATTGTGCAATGTAAAGCACTCCACTGCAGTTCGGATCCACTATTTGAAACCCCAATAATGTAATCATAATACAATAAAAAAAAAACGTATGGAGATTCCCCTAAGGATCCATCACATCAATCCAATAGAGTCCATTACCCTTCCACATTAGTGGTCAGGAGTGACGAGGTGCAAAGGAGAGATAGTACTTTGCCCATAGGTGCTGGAGTTCCAAGCTGTCAAGGGTGCTGGGTTATCTAGAACCCCCATTTAACCAGTGCAACAATGGTACCCAGTTTATACGAGCACCAGAGACACACAGGAAAAAAGAGAACAGGTCCCCAATGGCAAAAGTCAGATCCACCAATTCCCCAAGGTAAAGCCTGAAAATTGCCTTATTATTATGGCACAGAGTGGCACTCTAGTGCTAAGATACCATTTTTCCTAGGTCAGAGACACTTGAGGTTATTCGTGTATTTTTCCAGTGTCAAGTTCCCACTAATGGTAGGGTGCTGGAACCCTTTAATGTACATAAGACATTCGACTCTAATCATTCGTGACAAATTATGTTCTGGAGTGTCCTAATCCATGCTGCATTGTTCCGTTGCTGCCTGATAGAGCAATAACAGGAGCACAAGGGCAGTAATGGCTGGCACCAATGACGGTATCGCAGACATGCACTCATTAACAATAGGGAAGAACAGGAATGATGCCAGATACATGAATTAAATTAAGGAATCAGTAATTATGGCAAGGGCTATGAGACCGGACAGTGTGGGATTGATCACCGTTAGTCATGGTGATACTTTGGTGATAAATTTCAGCATTAACCTAAAAAAAAAACTGGGGCCTTAACTCTTCCAGACAAAAAAGTGTGGTGTCCATTATTGAGGCTCATGTGGGTGACCAGCTTAGGGGGAGGTTATCATAGCTGGGCCTTTGCTAGGCTAAATGAGGAAGCAAGGTGTGGAGAAACGGCAATGGCTGCCATTATTGAAAGCCTGGTGGTAAGAAGCAAATCAGTGGCGCTCAGCCCGGAGAGAAAATGGTTAGGCATGACCAGAATAAACCATGACTGCCATAGAAGCAAGTTGATGATTACAAAGCTGGATTTGTGCCGAACAAGTACCGAATTGGAAAGAGTCACCAGATGCTTGCTATCGCAACCACATTTCCCTCCCACAACGACTGCAACAGTAAATAACCGGCTGGGCCAAACTCTAGAATACAGTCCCCATATACAACAGGCACAGCCTTACCATGACAGTGAAAAAATACAGAACAATAAGCATAAAAATATGTTTTAATATTGTTTGTTCAAAACATTTGCAAAAATAATAGGAATCCTAAAAGTATTGCAGGAAGTATTGAAAATAAATTAAAAACTGGAGGTAAAAGGCACAAATGCAGCAAGAAAGTAGTTGTAAGGATGATACCATCAGCAAAATTTAAAAAGCTGTGAAATTATGATCGAACAGTTCGGATTACAATGCTTTTCATTGTCTCTGAATACACTGCAAGCTCCATTAGACTAAATGCCCATAGACATATGTTTATGTAATCATTATGGACTCTACCACTACTGCAAACTTTATATTCTTCGGCTGTGTATCAATCATAGACGACAAGGAGAAGTGGGAGAGGATGTCATATGACAAAGGCATCTGTAAACACTAATGTAATTTAAGAGAAGACATTTTCAGTTTCTGTGCATTCTATTCTTTTCTTCATTCAAACTTGGGTATGCATTGTCGTAGAACAAACATCTCTTCAAATGTTAGAAGGTAAAATAAATGAATGGTACTCCATTGATGTCGTCCAACAGGAACACATTTATGGCAGAAATGTATAAAAGTACTTGTGTCTTCCATTATTTCACAAAGTCACAAAAAAGTCTTGTAGCGCCTTAGGAGTAGGATCTATTTTTCATGAAACTTTAAGCATGTCCTTTACATATGCAAAATTTGACCAGGCTTCTAAAACCAGGAGCTATACGCTTAGTATAGTGCAAATAACTTTGAATTGTGCATATATAATGAAGTCTCATTGCCAGCCCATTGGCTCCCTCACTCACATCGTGTGTCTCTTCTCCACTACCTAAAAACTATTCTCTGAGCCCCTCTCTCGGCTAAACGAGGAAAAAACACGTTCCTTTTGTATAGTACTTTCTCCGTTCACCCTTCCTCATTCATAACTATTCCTAGAGCACTCTCCTTGCCTATATTGTATCCTTCTTTACTAGACAGCACTGAAACTCTATAGATTGTCTGCGCAATATATATACACCTTGTCAAAAAAATGCATACATTTAAATGGTCAACATATAAAATTTCCCACGTTAGCACTAAAGTCTTAGGTCTTCAGAGCTCTATCCACTTTTAATAGAAATGTGCAGCCTGCCCAAAGTCTTTTAGTATTTTCCTCCAACTCACACTGTTATAGTTTTAAAGACACTTCACAGTTGTTCAGTACTTAAGCTGAATAATCTGGCTAATAAGATTTTGTTGTATAAACAAATTCTGAACATCTGGAAGCTGATAACCATGATTTATGATAGAAAGAGAAAGGAAGGTGGTTAGGGTGGGGCTTAATCAAGGTAGAGGGTAAAAAAATTGGCTCCAACTGATAACCTTGGAAAGATTCAAGCGAAGATATTACTACACTTAATTAAACGCCACAGGAGAAAGGAGTTTAGTCAAATGCAAATCTTGGGTGTCCACAGGGGCAAGAGGACAGGATCACTGAACTGAGCCTAACCCCAACTTGACAATGTATAAATAAACTTATTACAGGAATGTTCAATTAGCTTTAACTTAATGGTTCCATGAGCAACCCCGTGGAATAGAAACAGGCATGATTTATAATGAGAGATCAGATTTTAAAATATTGCGTGTTCCATAATTCTACACACATTTACCGTCACAAAGCTTAAGGTGTGATGTGGCCTAAGTGATGAAACATCTGGAAGACTTGACAACACAAAGGGGCAAGACACGTTTGTGTCATCGTTCCCTTTTTATTTATCCTAAAAGCACTCAAGGAATTAACACAAAACTACTAAACCTAGCAGTGGGTCACCAAAGTAGGTCAGATAATAAAAACCTTTTTTTGCATAGATAGAAGATGTAATCTTGATTTTTAACACTAGGCAGTGATGTGCCTGATTTATTTATCACGGTCATTGGCAATTAACGAACACAAACCGAACTGATTTTTGACAAGAGAAACCCCCCAAAAACCTCATGTTTTATGCGCCAAAATAACTATGAGAAATAAATAGTCTGTAAACCCATTTGAGGATCTGATTCAAAGCTCAACTATTGGATCCGTCACAATGTTCACCAATTTGTGAGTTATCTGCTGCCTGAGTAGAAAAAGCTTATGAAAACAGAACATTCTACATTGCATTGTACAGAAGTTAAACAAGCACTGGCAATGCCAATAGGTCTGTATTATGACTGAAAGTGTCTTTCGGGCCATTGATCAGGCACTGCACTCAGTCACTCATGTATAAATTCATTGATCCACTGACTCATTCTTGGATTTGCACTCTGAGACAACCACAATAAAACACACAAAAGATCAACAGCATATGCCAGCTAAATTACAAGAATACAAGTAGAAAAAAAGAAAACATAGTGCCATTTAAAGATGTCAGGCATATTTTTACAATAACAAAACTACAGAGAGTGTTCCTCTTGCAAAGGTACTGAAAATAGTTTATCGTTATTTTAAAATTCAAGCATTGCCACCACATTTAGAACCAGTGGGTTGGCGATCTTGGACTGTAAATGGTAAAACGATGATCCACTATGGGCAACAACTTTCCATAAAGGTCTTCCTGTTTAGATGAAGTGGCTATGTGGAAGGCGGAGCACTGCAGATGAAATGAGTGACAAGTAAGCGACCCGTTCGCTGCTTCTGTGAGCCAACGGCCGTCGCGAGCACTACCTGGCTAGTGGAGAGGTGTGGCTCACTAGTTAGAGGCGGCAGACCCGTAAGCTGAGAATCCGCCAGGGACCAGGGTTCAATTCCCGACGCGGCAGGGTCGTGGACCAGGGTCAAAACGGACTCGATAATTCTCGCCTCGGTACCTACTCTAACCAGGAACACACTCGGCAACTCTGGGCATTAAGCTTGCCTCATCTCTACAACGGCCCCCCACAGACGCCGGGGATGCCTGGTTTCACCTTGGAGATACCCAGAAAGGGACCATCTCACAGGGATAGCCAGGACGGGTTCCCCAGCGGTCTACAGCGCCGGGACGCCCCATTGCTGGGGTAGCTGTGCGCTTTACAAGTCTACAACATTTACAACATTTGCTGCGCACGTCCGTTGGCCGACGTGGCCCCGCCCACTCTTCAAAACCGCTGCACCGCGGCGAAATTTCCACCTCGGTAAAGGGGTTAAGCACTAAAGAGGAGAAGCAAAGCGATGAAAAGGGAACTATAAAAATGCTTTAGTACAGGGAAATAGCAATTTGCCCCAACTGACTTTAACATAGGTTTTTCACAATTAGAATGTCAGGCCTGCTGTGTTTATCATAACTGTTCATAATAAACAGATCAGAGCTATGGCATCAGGAAAAATATTTCCTAGTGAATCAATCAGGCCTATATCCGTTATCACTGGCCTGTAACAGTAAGCAAATTAGTTCTTCTACTGAGTTTAAGTTTTACCACAAGTCAACCACCAGGCAGATCGTAATAACATTGCAAAAGTAAACAAAATGATGGGTGGTAAAGTAAAACACTTTCTCTCCTTACAGGGCTTAACATGGATTCTCATAGTGAAAATCTTCTATAGTTTGTCAGACGAGGTAGCCAACACCTATTAAGATAATCTATGAGATTCCACATAACTAAAAAAAAAATATCTGCAAGCTTTAATTCAGAGTAATAGCAATCCACCCTTCAATGTCTATCGACTTTAACACATGCTTTATATAATCAATGTCAGACATACTGCCTTTATCATAACTCTTCATAATAAACAATCAGGCATGTAGTCTTTATAATTGGCTTGTCACCATAACCAACTCCAGCCCGTTGAAAGAAGCATAAACTTTCCACAAGGCATCTGTCTGGCATACAGTCATAAAAGTAAAATTGTATACACAATTATAGTTGACAAAGGAAACTACTATCTCTCCTAGAGCAGGCTAACCAGGATTATTGTAGTGCATATTTAATATCCCCACAGTTTGTTTAGGAGAATCATCAACACCAAACTCTTGCTTTCTATGGTAATTTGTGAAATTGCATTTAACTAAATACCTGCCTGGAGGTTTTAGCTCAGTGGAATAAAAATCCATCTTTAAAAGCATATTTTCTTTAATGTTCGTTAAGTAGGTTGGGTCAATGCTGCTACCAAAGAAAAACAAACACCCTAAATTATCCAAGTTATCAGAGATACTTTAATAGCATTATAATGTCACATATGTACCACTGATGGTACCAGATCATTAGCTGGAAAAATAAACAAAATGATGACAGCTGAGTGTAGGGCTCGCACTTTTTTTGTGGAAGAAAACAACTTCTGCCCAATCAAAACACGAACGCCTGGCCTCCAAAATGCAGGCCATTCATGGTAGTTCGTGCTTCTTACAGCCCTTTTTTAGGTTCATGACATAAATGTCTGGTGACAGCTAAGCTGTCAAGCCAGTCTAAAAAATAGGAGAATGGCTATTCCTAAAGGTTAACTGCATAAATAATCACACTTTTATTAAGAATATGGAGGCTAGCATTATGCGTCATCTTTATGCACTCCTTCTGAACAGCAACATTTAAAAGCTTCAAGAGACAGAACCCCATCACAATGAAATAAGATCTTCACTCACATAAACAGTCATTCTCCTTCATATTCTTCTTCTTTTGTTTGTCTCTTCTACATGGACTTTCCTTCTCCTCTTGAACTTTGATCTACAAATCAACATTATCCAATTGTTTCTTAAACAAGTCTCCTTGTCCTTCCGTTAACTATTTTGTACATCTGCATCATTTTCTTACATTTACTATATCAAAACATTAAATAGAGATTTGAATTATAAATAGCCAGTGCAATTTACTACTAGTCTATTGTTTGTGCAGGTACTGAGAATGGATTTCTTTCATATACTGAAATTGTATTGCATCTGCAAGTTGCTACCTGTTTTTGTTCTTATTCTGCTACAATTGTTAATGCCTTAATAAAAGAATGCCACCCATTTGTTGATCTCATCCTGATTCAACTTCATATGTCTAAAGGTAATAAAACCCAATAAAACGTTTTACTTATCAAAACATAAAATAGGCATTCTTATCCAGCTTACCTACCCCTTTTCTCCTTTTCAAATCATACGGGAAAGGAGGGCAGGATAATGCTAGCCTCCTTGTCTTTAATAAAATTGCAATTCGTTATGCAGTTAACCTTTAAGAATCAATGTTATGACAACACAGGAGGCTAGCATTATGCATGTCCAAAGATTTTCAAATCCTAGCTTGAAGCATAGCTGTAAAATAAAAAACCCTAAACGTGTCAGCATTTGACCAATCTGCTGCCTTTAGAATTTTCTCTAATTGTCCTCTTGACCTAAAAACTTTACTCGCCATGGCACTACTGACAGAATGTGGTGTCAACTTAGACAAATGTATACCTGACTCCCTCATTACAGCCTTCTTCACCTACCTTGCAATTGTCGCATTCGTAACACCTGTAAATGGTTTTCATAATAAATCAACAACTGATCTACACCACACACACATTTTGAGAATTGTCAAATAAGGAATAAAACACTGAACCAGACATCATCTTAGTTCTCTTCCAAATACCACCCCATTAGGTGAAAATATCTATTGGACACTTCCAATTCTCCTATATCAGATACCCTTCTGAAAGACATTAAACACAATAAAGTTGCTAATTTCCATCTCAATTCTCTTACTCCTAAATATCGATTGCTTGGCAAGTTTTCAAAATAACATTAAAACCAAGTCAACATCCCATAATGACTGATATTTGGGCATAGGCGGTCTCTTAAAAAAATCAATTGACTTCTACCGACTGACATTCCCTTATTTAAATAATGTTCTGCCACAACAGCTGATCTATAAAAATTAACTGCTCTGTATGCCAATCCTTCTTCAAACACTTCTGCCAAACAAATTGCCACTTCAACTTCAATAGTTTCCACGGGATCCAAATTCCTTGCCATGCTACAACATAGCCACACCTGCTATGCACCTCTGCATATCATTCTAGTGCCTGGAGCCCATGATTCATTGAGCAGTTCTGTAGCAATTCCCAAAAGACCTGAGAATCTACCTCTCCTCTATTCCTGAAATACTCCAAACTAGAAGGCTGAGTACATGAGAGTCCACTAAAGGATGCTCTTCCTTCTCCACTCCTCTTCAAAGTCCTTTGCATGACTTTATTAAATAAGGAATTCCCACTGCCATCCACAAAGTTGTAGGAAAGCAAGCTTGCATTCTGCAAGATGGGGTAACTAATACTATTTGACACTTCGGTCTCCTCACCTGAAATTACACCCTCGGTATCATAGAAAAAGGTGGGAAAGCGTATTCTTCCATCCCGCTCCAATCCTGCATGAATGAGTCTGCTGCTATGGTACCAGGATCTGGTCCCCGACTGATGTAATATAGCAGCTGGAATATCAACTTGGATGCAAAGAGATCCACCCCAAGGGGACCCATAACTTTTTGAATTTTCTGAAATCAATCCTCCTTTAATTTCCAATCGCTGAAATCTGTCAAATTCCTTGAATTCCATCTGCCATCACATTGTAAAGCCCAGGTAAATATTTGGCCTTCAAACCAATTTTTAGGCTCCAAGCAAAATGCCCAAATTTATATTGCTGAATCAGACAGTCTCTTTGACCTGCTTCATCCCAATTTGTTTACGGATGTTATTGCAGTTACACTGTCCCTTTTCAATAGAACTGAACTTCATTGCATTGCATTGCATTGTAAATAACACTGACTTACCAAGGTTATTGGAATCATGAAATAGGCATCTTTGAGATCCATTTTCACCATCAAATCCAAATCCTGAAGCATGTCCCTCAGAAGATGAATCCCTTACATTTTGAAATGTCTGTATGTCACAACTTGATTTAAAGTCCTCAAATTTATCACTGCCCTCTAGCCTTTGACTACCTTTTCCACTAGAATCAAAGTACTTACAAATCCCTTCTTTTCTTCTCTCACCTTTATTATTGCATCTTTCATTAGCATCTGTGCTGTCTGCTCTAATACAACATCCTCCAATTCATTTTGAAAAACACATTTGTTTGGTTCTTTTAACTTGTGAGGCTCGGAATCGAAATTTATTTGGTAAACCTTCTATTTCTGTAAAGACCCAAGAATCCTTTATCTTTCTCCATTGATCCTGAAAAAAAACTCAATCTTCCTCCCACCTTTGTTAAGAAAAAAACAGTAATAGTCTTCATACTCAACTTGTCCTGGATTGGCACCGTGTCCACTTCCTCTAAATGTTCTACCTCTTCCTTCTCTACCCTGTTAGGGATAGAAGCTAAGAACTCCCTGATTCACTGTATAATTTACACCATCTTGGTATCCAGTAACAGCCTTCCCATAAAAACCAATTTCCTAAAAATACCTGATGCATTAAAAACTGTATCTTGTACAGACTAGCAAAAGTCTGTACATATTTACTTAAAATGTTATTCATTCCTTTCCCAAATAACAGAACTTTGACTTCTTCTCAGGTTTCTTTTTTTGCCAAATCCCCTAATTTCGGGCTAATGTGCATGAGAACAGTTTTGAGTCTCTCACCTAAAACTCCTGCAATTTTGCAAGTTGATACCATCCCCTCAATAGGAGAATATTTTAAACATAAACCTCACTATATATGGCTGCCAGTGGGTGCCTTTTCCCTAACCTATCGACAAGTGTGTTGGGACTGAGAGGATCCTACTGACAAATGACTTACGCAGCCTGAACTGAACTGTGAGTCAGCATTTGGTTACAGTTTAAATATTTCAAATATGAATAAGTCTATGTCCAAACCTTAGTCTATTTACCAAATAATATTTCTTGATCAACTAAAATACACAGGTTAACTCACATATTAAAATGTATATACCTACAGATTGTTTTAAATGTAAAATTAATAAAGCTTATTTTACAAATTTTACCTTACTATCATTCTGTTTTTATTAATAGCAGCCTACTACCCATAAACTGGGCAATGCACTCTCACTGATTACATAAATATCCATCTATGCACACACACCTCAAATCTTCTCTCATCTAATTATACTCATCTGTTCAAAAGCAGAAAACAAAAGATAAAGAATAGGGAGGACAAGGAATATTTGTAGGTTTGAAGATTTAGTTTAGTTGCAATGTGATTCTGCTTTCTGTTTCTTCAAGCTTAAGTTTTGTTGCTCAGAAGGAGTGAATAAAAGAAAATTCAAATGCATAATCTGGCCACAAAATTGAAGAAAAAGTACCCTTTCACTCCAGTATAAGAAAGTAAATAATGTACATAAATATGTGTATGAAATAGAAACAAATTAGATATTTTTTTGAAATACAGGTAGAGTAGTACAAAATAAACATTAAAATGAGAAATTCCTGCATAATAATTGAATGCATTAATGCAATAATTTTCCTACAAGAAGTTAATCACGTATCAAAAAATGTGTTGACAGTTTCTTCTAACGCAGACAATGCAATATCATAACTTGAATAGTAGCTTTCTTCAAGGTAAATAATGAAATACTATCCTCTAAATCTAAGATTTAATAAGGCATCCAAGTAGAATGGAATGCATACAGCACAAATTTAAAAAAAGAAAGTACTAAGCGAATAAAGGGATTATGTTCTGCAATCAATAAGTGCCTTATATTATAAAAACACTGTAGGATCAATGTAACTTTTGAAACCACTGATGCTGGTCAAACTCAAGTAGACGTGCATACAATGGAAATCCATAAAAGTCCTACATTTACATGCATATTCATAGTCCACAATGCATATTCTACCGGACTGTCTGCAGTCAGAAATACGAAAATTTATCTTCCTTTTCAGATGTCATAGAATATTAAATGTTTATTTGAAAGAACTATCAACGTCAATATCTTGAGACCCAGAATTGCATTTCCAAAGGTCAATTTTACTTGTCAAACAAGATATCCTTACTAAATGCACCACATTTAAAAATGTAATTTACACATCGGTGCACCTACAGGATTTGATGTTAGTGGGCTCGAAACATCAGACTTCACATAACTGATTGCACAGACCCAGATATCCACGGGAATAAAAGAAAGGGGTAAGAGACACTGTAGCTAGTCACACAACTATACACACAAAATGGAAACCCTGCACGCAACCTGTAATTAAAAAAAAAGTCAAATAATGTCTATAGTGCATTTTACAGGACAGTTCTTGATCTTAATATGGTAAATTATATACATAGTTTTCAGACGTGCATTCCACGCAAAATCAAACTGTAAAGATACATTTGTTAGGAACATAAATTCATTTGAAAGAAACAGATAGTTTGAAACTTGCAGCCTGAAATACTTTTATTTTTAAATGTTTAGATTTCCACTCCCACTAAACACAAATACACACTCTTTCTTTATCACTGGTGCACCATAATTATTCTTATATATCCTCAGTGCTGAATCAAAGTCTGCATAAGAGCACGAACAAGAGAGGTCTTGTAATCTCAGATCTTATCCAAAGGCCAGCATAAAATATTTTTCTACATGCAAAAGGGACTTTGCTGTTTGTTAGAAATGGGGGTCTCTAGTTGGCATAGGTAGATACCTTTGTCCAAATAGGGACGCTTGCTTCTCGTCAGGGTAAGGAGGATACACACTTTAGATAACCCCTGCCCACCCCCTGGGTAGCTTGGCACGAGCAGACAGACTTATCCCAAAGGCAATGTGTAAAGTATTTGTACTTAAAACACACAGTAATACAGTGATAACACCACAAATTGTCACCATACCAGTTTAGAAAAAAAATATCTAAACTCAACAAGACCAAAACAAAAATCCAACATACAGGTAATAAGATAGGACTTTAGAACAGTTATTGCAAAAATAAAGCTTTTAGAAAACAAATAGCTCCACCTGGTGCTATTGCGACATTGTGACAGCAATAAATCCAAAGTACAGCGCAGACCGTGAAGAGCGCGGCGTCTGCATTGAGTCAACATACCCCCAAATAAACAGTACCTTGGAAACAAAGTCTATGACCATGCACGGCGTTGTGGAAGTGAGGGGTCATTGCTGAGATCAAGGCCAGATCACTGGCTGCCACGGGGGAGGTGAGGAATCTTGTCCAAGAGGAGGCGATGTGTCGTGTCCAGGACAGGGGAAGATGGTTGCATCGGCGGTGAGGCGTCAGTTTCGGTGACTATGTGTAGTCAGCGTGTTCGCGGAGTCACCCTCGCCAATTATTGGCCGATAACTGCAGGCGTCGGCAGGCATCGGAGCTGCGGTGCAGGCTGGGCGGTGCGTCGTTCACTTCACGAGCGGTGCCCTAGGCCTCGGTGCAGGTCGCGGCATTGCTTGCGGCATCAGAAACAGTTCTTCTTGCTTCTCATTCATTTCTTCCAGCTCCCAACAGCAGGAACAACCTCCAGAGGTCCAAAACTGGGAAAGGCACCTCCTGGCAGGTCAGAACTCTCAGCAAGAGAGTTCGGGGAGCTGGGGGTGAAGTCTTTGTGTCCCTAGGACTTCAGAACAGGAGGCCAGCACACACAGGCCCTGGGAGCTCTGCTTCAAGCAGGTTCAAAGCAAAGTTCCAGCTTTTGCCCTCTCCTTGGCAAAAACAGCAACTGTAGGCCAATCCCATACAGCAAAGGGGCAGTACTCCTCCTCACGACTCTCCAGCTTTTTCCTAGGCAAAGGTTCCTCTTGAGTCCAGAAGTAATCTAATCCGCTGGGGTTTTAGGTCTACTACTTATACCCCAAAATGTCTTTGTTCTCTTTGTGCAAGGGTCTCTGAGCCCAGTCCAAACCAGTTCTGACCTCACTGGTGCAGTATGACCACAGGGGGTGGAGACAGCATTGTGCAAGGGAGACAGACCCTATTCAGGTGCAAGAAATTCTCCTCCCATTACTCTAACTTCAGCCACGGTCTATTCAGCTCAGCTCTGACTCATTCAAGAAAGGCAGGACTCCTTAACACACGCCGCAGTGTTACACTATGCAAAAAAGACTTGGGCTCCTCAGCGACAAGAGCCTCCACCACATGAACTAGTTCGTACACTATACTATATGGGTGAGGGGCGACACCTTATTAAATGGTTGTACGTTGGTATCCAGGCACAGGCACTGGCACAACGGTAGGGAGAATTGACTAGCAATATATACACCGACAAGTTCTCAGGATGGGTATTTAGACCGGGCGGGCCAGAACGAAGGTGGGGGAGGGTGGTTTCAAGGGGCAACGTTAGGATGGATATTGATAACCTATTCAAATAATGCCTTTCTACCACTACACCATACTAGCGGTTTTTGTTTCATTGAGAAACTTCTGGTTGTGCCTGCGTGCACACATAATTATGCATGGACTGGCAGGTACTAGCAGTAAGAAAACAAAAAATACCACAATGTAATGGCTATCATTTTTCTGTGAATTAAATATGGTGGTCAATAAAGTTGGTTTAATAAAAAAAAAGTCAGGACTCACATCACCCCACCCCCCCCGGTTGCTGTCTGAGAGAATGCGCATCCCCAGTCCCTCCAAAGCCTGACTGTCAATACACAAACAGGCAGAGGCAAGCAGAATGGTTAAACAAGAAAAATGCCTACTTTCTAAAAGTTATTATCAAACGAACAGAGTGACCAGGTAGACTGTTACTACCAAGTTAAATAGAACCTTAGACACACAGTTCAAAAGTTTAAGTTCTTTATTTCACTCAAGCTTGTGACTTTTCCAAGAACAAACTTGTACCATTCACGTCATGTCATGAGATGGGCAACACATCATTTGGATGCACATTGTGAGTGTGAAACATTTACATACAAAATGCACATGAACAATTTAAAACAACACATTTGTGATTAGACACAGTGTGAAAAGGTCAAAACAAAGGTAAACATGCATAAACAGTGCAAATGAGCAGTCCTTATTTACAAACTAGCATGAGGCGGACATAGTCTTGTTTAGCAATAAGGCTTACGCCTACTGTCCTGCCTGTGACGCGAGTAGCAGGGTTACACAATTACAACAGGTGTTGTCTAAAGGGGGGGGAACAACAAATCAAACTGATTTCTTCGAGACACGCCCCGTGTTGGTTAACCCATACTCTGGAGTCAAAGCGTTTCGAACCCCAACTTGCAGGGGGGTTCTCCTCAGGACTAGGACTGGGTCTTGAGAAACTGATTGTTGGCATTGAATTAGTCAAGAATTGTATGGTCAATGGGGTGATGATCCTACTGTTCAAATGCTGAGGCTTCAAGGCACCAAAGGGCACAGTGAAATCTCGGTGTACATGATGTTGTGTTCACGGGCAATCTATTTTTCTTTTCTTTAAAAACCTTCTAAAGGCCTGCTGCTTCCGTGAGTGTAAAAAGAACAGCTTTGTTGCTTCATTTCGATTCAGATCGGATCTTGCTTCCGAAAGAGTTGGAAACCGTAGTTCAGGTTGCCATGCTAAGCCGAGAGAGACCAACCTTTAGAAGGTTTTTAAAGAAAAGAAAAATAGAGCGCCTGTGAATACATCATGTACACCGAGATGTCACACACACCAGTAGCATTTGATTTACAGGTTCTGGCACAGTTCAGTGAACTTTACTAAAAGCTTACCAGTAAACCAAATATGCCAATCAGGGTGCACCAGTTTTAACAACAATTTACACAGAGAGCATATGGACTTTAGCACTGATCAGCAGTGGTGAAGTGCCAAGAGTCCTATAGCCAACAACAACAGGTCAGGAAACAAATAGGAGGAAGAAGCAAAAAGTTTGGGGATAACTCTGCTAAAAGACCAACACCTTTACAGAAGCGGACTTCCTGAGCTATGTTCAGCTGTGTTTTGGTGGCTGAATGCTCTTAACAAGGAAGCAACAATTAGTCCAAAAATCCCCTTCAACAACATTGTCGCTTCATCATAAGAGAATAAAGGGTTATTTTCCTTTGAAGACGATCTTTGCATCGCCACAGGGGGTGAGGTGGGCAAGCCTCAGAAAATCAGTGTGCTATTTCAGCCACAATAAAGCACCACAGGAATCTGTAAGAAATCGGGTTATTAGTGGAGATGTGTGGAAACCCCATTCAAATAATACAAAGTTCTCATCAGGGTGACCTACAAAACTCACAAAATAAACATGTGTTTAAACATCCGGTAGCTTGGCACAAAAGCAGTCAGGTTTAACTTAGGGGCAATGGGTATAATATTAATGCGGCACTAAAGTAAGATCACAACACATGAAATTTCCAAAACCACTTTAGAAAAATAGAGCACATTTTAGTAACTAAGATGACATCAAAAGGACAAAAATCCAACAGCACCACTCAAGGTGACCTGTTTGCGCAGGACCGGGGTAAAGTCGTAAGTTCAGGCCGGCAACCATGAAGTCCGGGTCGGACAAAGGGACCAAGTGCATTACACTGAAAGTTTACCTTCTCAAGTCTGTGTGAGGACTGCTGTTTGCATTGCAAACAGTTGCTGTTGTGGCCAAAAGAACAAGTCGTCATTGGAGCTTTGTGTCAGTAGTCAATGTGGGCTGTCGCTGTGAAGTGTTGGTCTCACTGGAGCTTTGCATTGGCAATTCGCATTATAGGTTGCTGTGCGCACAAAGTGCAGGTCTCGCTGGCGCTTTGCACTGAGGGTCATCATAGGAGGTTGGTTGTTTCTTGGCGCAAGGAGGTCACTTTGCTGTTGTGAGGAGCCAAAAACTTTGCTATGTTCACCTTGAATTCAGGAGCAGTACATTCAGATTCCAGCCAACGGTTCAGGACCTGAGGGGGGCCTCTTGGAGATTAACACCCCAGCGGAGACCAGCAGCAAGACTCCGGCAGGTCCAGTTGGAGCTGGGAAGTTGCAGGGAGACCTATGGAAGCTTACTGTGTCCCTATAGCTCAGACAGGAAGTCGGACACCTGACCCTTGGAGTTGCTCCTGTGGTGCTGGAGTTCAAAGCAAGCAGGTCTCGTCTTCCTTCTTCAGACAGCAGGGCAGTACTACTTCTGATTCTTCCACTGGTCCAGGAGTGTTCTGATGAGAAGTTCTGAAGATGTCACTTTCCTAATTGGAACCAGTCTTTGTGAGGGGGGAATTCCCTGGCCTGCTCTCAAACTTGGTTCTGGTGTGTTCTTCCTGGTCCCCTGGCCTTTGCTCCACATTGTCTAGGGTGACAAGGACAAGAGCAGGCCTGGAGTTGTTTGCGCTGCAGGAGTGGCATTTGAAGTGTAATCGGGACAGGGTACAGCTCCTCCACAGCAAACCAGTCATAAAGACTCACTCGCCTCACACCTAAGCCTATTTTGCCCCCTTATCTGGGAGGAATATACAACCAATAACAGGAAAGCCATTCACAGTCATGTGACCCTAGACAATTGCAGAAAGGCACATTTAGTTTCGGCAGAAAATGCCAGCCTTCTAAAAGTGGCATTTACATAATAGTAACTTAAAATCGGACTCAACTATTAAAGTAGATTTCAAATTTCAATTGATTTTAGTAGAAGAAGCACATCAGTTCCCATCCTGAAGTTATTACTCAATAAAATATTGGAATATTGAGAGCTCCATTGAAGACAATGTGTTAACTGGTATAGGCCTGCTTCTCTCAACATTTCAATGTGCTAATACACAGCATCTGCCTTTCTCTTTCCCCGCCTCCCAAAATATAAATTTCAACCAGAGGAAAGTGAAATTCAGAGGCTGTGCAGAAGGACACAGCCTTCACCCTTCCCTATGACTGTAGCACAGGTTCACTAGGGATTCAGAAGGAAAGAAGGGGGAATTCAGCTCAGCTTGTGAGTCACCCTTGTATGGCTGAACTACAAAAAGCAGGGGAGAACCAGTGGCTGACTTCAGCCCCCTTTCACAGCTCTTGTTGTGAATGTTCAACAGCTAACAGCCATAGCTCCATGTGGCATAGCTGGGCTACGCTGGCCATAAAAGGCCTGATCCCTTGTTAAAGGCCCTCGCCTTCAGCATGGGCATTTAACGCTGGATCAGGCCAATAATGGCTGGTATAGCCCGCTACGGCAGGTTATACAGCTATATTAAGTGTAATAAGATAAGTCAATGTAAGTCTGGGGGAAAGATAGCCTTACAACAGTGAAAAATGACTTTGTGAGTTTGTCAGTACATGTGAAAAACTATGTATACATGTCCTACTCTTTAAATAGTAATCACACTGCCCTAGGAGCCTTTAGGGCCTACCTTAGGGACAACCTAGAAGTATTAAAAAGGAGGATTTAAGCCTGGCAAAAGGTATATTTTGCCAGATTGACTTTGTAGTTTAAAACTGCACTACAGGCTATAGTTGCAGGCCTGAGGCATGTTTTACAGGGCTACTTTAGTGGGTGGCACAATGAGTGCCGCAGACTACTTGTAGCATTTAATTTGACTATCAAAAGTACTTTATTTCGGCCTATAAGGCCATAAAAGTAAAAGTAGGAGAGCAATAAAATACAGTATATACAGATAAAAATTTCTTAAAATACATTCATCCATTGCTCGCTTTGTCAACTCTATCTACATCCATTACATTGTAATTCATTTTAAATCTAGATGAGTTCCACCAATTGGTATTGACAGTCCGGGGGTTATCCTATTGTCTTGTTTGCTGGAAAAGTGCCTGTGCAATGTAATAGGAGCAAAGTACTATTTGTTCTGTGCTCGTATCAAGTTCTTAAAAAATGCATGTGCAATAAATGCGTAGCAGTACAAAATCTTATACTCTACCATTATGCTAGAACAATAACTTGAATTGATTTATGTCCAAGCTGGGGGAAGTTTAAATCTTCAAAATAAAGTGCCTATGTTAAGCTAGAGCTATCAATTCTTAAAATCATGAAGTTAATACTAAAAACATGTAAACCAATACAATGCACGATAGTTTAAAAATGCTTCAAGTTTTGCACGGAGGCATAGCTATTTCAATTATGTTTGGCCTTAGCCAGGGTCTGTAATCCCCTTTGATTTTTGACATGGTTATTCTTGCCAGATTGTACAGCATTACCTCTAGGTTGGTGCCTTGGATTGACAGCCAGTTATAAAAAGTTATAATTTATAATTTTTGTCCTCCCTTTTCCCTTGTAACTATTAGGCGAGAAAGGTCAGTTTTTAGTATTCTCAACATATCGTTCATTTTCCTAACGCTAAGGTGCCAGGCTATTGGTTTTAATCATTTCCTTCTGGCTAGTCTATATGCAGGGCAAAAAAACAAAACATGTGGAATATCTTCATCAACCCCCATTCGACATAAAGTGCATAGGGCCTCTCCCCCTCCTTGTGTTGTCATATTGACCATTTGGCAACAAAACTATTTAATTGAAATAAACCATATCTAAATTTCAGGTATAAACACTTTGCCAATAACGGTTCTATCATCTAAAAATGTCTCAAAATGGAGTGTCATTTTGAACTGGAGGAATTGCACAGCTAGTCTGCCATGGGAACTGCTTGAAATGTCCTGATCTCGAACGAATTCCCAAAATAGGGATTTGATCTCGTGTTTTGGCTCGGGAGTCAACAGACTTTGGTTCAACCAATATCTGTTCAGTCCTAGGTCCAAAAACCATGATCTAATGTGGATCAGCCAAGGGAAATTTACAGGCCGTGGGTATATGTAGTAAAATTTACTAGTTTCTTAGAAGTGCATTATATGTGCCAATTAGGAGTATTCCAATTTTACCAGGTTTAAGGGAGCGAGCATAAACACTTTACCACTGGTTAGGAAGGGGGAAAGTACACAGAATCCTAAAAGGCAATAAAAACTGGTACAGCAAAGGAAGGCAAACATCTGGGAGTGGCCCCGCCTAAAGTACCATGCCTAACATAGCTCCTACACAGAAAGATGCACAAAAGAATTACTTCTATTCAAAATAGAGAGGTGCACTATAAAGTAAGGTATAATTGGTATTGCATGCCAGAGAGGATGCATCAAACATGCTCAACTGTAAATCAGAAGTGGTGGAGAGGACGAGAGATAACAGGAGATAATATCCATATATGGTGTGAAAACTCTGTGTTGCATTTATCTGGAGGGGGGGGTGACCGGTACCTTGGCAAGCTTACTAGGGGTCTCTTACTCATTCAACCAGATCATCTTGTTACATTTCCTTGAGACTCCTGGAAGCCTCTGATTGCCCAATCAAACATTTATTTTCCCTGGGGCTATGTCTAAAGGCAGCAAGGCTTGCAGTGGTGTTCCCTTTTCCCTAACTGTAGCTATGGTACCACAGGTTATGGAATATTATAGCAGCACATGGAAGCCACATGGTAGTTTATCTTTTGCGGGGGTCTCCTGGGCACCGAGTGCATTCTGGGTCTAAGAGTGCTAGGGCTGTTCATCTTTAGACATATGAGTGGAATTCATGCTACAACATCCTAAACCAACTCTTGTAGAGTAGTGTCTTAGGAAGTGGGAAAATGGGAGGGGTGGTTTTGAACATGCATTTACTAATATATATTGTTTGGGGAAATGCTGATGGACAGGGTACTGGACAGTAGTGTGCTTTGTAGTTTCTATAATCTAGCATCTATGAATTTATGTTAAAATGCTTGTACTAAATTAATTAAAATATGTTTGACAAAAAAGAAATTACTGTGAAAATTTGTTTTTTTTAAATTCAACCTTTGGGCACTACCACACCTTACTAAACTTTCGCTTGTCTCTTCAGACCATAATGCTTTAGAGTGGAGTTAGAAAAGCAAACCTGCAGAATTAATGTAGTTGCAGGACAATGTAACAAGCAGGGTCTAAGTTAAAGTGAGGTCACAGTTGGTACATAAATTAAAAAAAAAAAAGATAACCTTCAATCAATATTTTACAAAAATTCAAATTAGGTTTTTGAAATTAAAAGCAAAATATATAGAAAATGAACAATTGAGAATGAAATGTCATATGAACTAAGATTCAAACTATTACCTTTAATTGAGCAACACTGAATTGCCCCATCAAAAAAGTTATACAATTTTGATCAAAGTATGTACCACATAACCTGAAAGTAATCAATGAAAACATGCATCTCACTTAATATGGTGGCTATAAGTGTGCAACAAAATGTTACATTTAAAAATAAATGAAGCATCACTTATGATTTTAATAAAATAATATGAGTGATTCCTACCATGCAGGTTTACTTAGATCAGATATTGAAACAGTTTTTAGTTTTAACCCAAGTCACAGAAAAAGTGCATTCCTTGTTGGTGAAAAGACAAGCTACCATTGGCTTTATACATTCTTGGCCCATAGTTCGGAGCACTTGTTATATGGAGTTGTTTAAAGCTGATCTTGACCAGACTAAACAGCATCGCTCACAGTGCAAAAGAGATAATGGCTGGCTGATGTAGGCTCATCCATTGCTCCAAAGGGTGGAAGCCATACATGGGTAAAAGTTGAACAATATACTAGAATAATAAGGATTGGTCAACGTGGTCTCTGGGCCCAACCTAAACAGAGCATAATATCAAACCGCAAATTATAATTTGTCAAGCAAAGCAATATATTCCAATCTATAACCATTAAAAGTTTCCATTTGGTTGACACAGATGTGTGCAATTAAAATTTGGAGGTTCACATCGTGCCTAGTTGCCAATCCCTTTCATTTTTGAAAGGTAGATAGCATGAATGACATTACTTTGAGAAACATAACATCTAGTATAACACGCACCAGCAGACAATTCAGTTTGCATGGCACAATAAACAATATTAAAAAGTACTATAGGTATACCTAAATACGCAGTTTTTAGGTGTTGTTCTCAGTAATCTGAAAACCTGGGTATTGACACGAGGTAGAGCTACAAAAGGACTTCTAAACAATAGTAACAACATGCTCTAGTTCTGGGCTTTCAGGACAATGCAAGCTAGTACAGAATACAGCCAGGTTTACAAAAATCCAAGCACTGAAAATAAGTGGCCCAATTCTCAAAACTGTATATTTGCTTATAGTTTAGACTTTAATGGAATCCTCGATTAAATACAGGAGTACACCTGTTAATCTGTGGCATTCACAGATTCCCAGAACTACTCATATACTTACACCTTTACACATCTACACATTTATGTATTTAAAGATGTGACTTTGCAATACATTTTTCTCCTACAGAATTTGCTCCAAATCCTCAATAATCCCCAAGTTGAGCCCCGAAATAATCATAATAAAAAATTATGAAGATTATGTCAAACTCTCTGGGGTACAAGATCTTCACCAGTTGAAAAAAAGAGAGTTAAAAAACAATTCCTTTACTTGAACATTCCCCACTGCAGTTTATACCAGAAATAGGAGACCCCCCTCCCCCAGCCAGCAGATGAAGGAACAGCAGGTGAACAAAATGACCAGAACCCATTTATTGTAATATGTTCATAGGGCCAGGTTTCCTGACAAAATATGTTGTCAAAGGTTTCAACAAAATTCAACCAATCATTATTGGAAATCTTTTGGTGGATCCCTGCCACATTCCAAGAGAGAATCCGCAAACCCTTTGTACACTTTGTGGGAGGGTTATATTCAGTTAGGATAGTGGCCGTCTGATTTGGGGGGGGGGGGGGTGTTGTTTGAAGAGATCATCAGTGCCAGGGGCTCCTTAACGTCCCAAATGCCGAGCAAGCCTTCATGTGATAACCCTGACCTACCGTCGGTGACATGGCAACTAGCTCGGTTGAGGGAAGATGCACTATGGATGGTTCCGGTCTGGCAAAGTCTTTTGTCCAGAGACACAGCTCTTTTGAGTGAGCCACATAAGATCAAGTCAGTCATTTGTATCCAGCTCCGAGGGTTTCTGGAAACTTCTGTTGTCACTAGTCCAATATAATGTGGTACCACAGAAGTATTAGATTACGAAGTGCTTTAATGTCACATATGAAAATACCGGAGGAAGGTCTCTTTATTCATCCACCAAAACGTGTCAATGTATAGCACAAACTTAATCTGATAAACTTAGATGCATTATAGAAAAAAAAAGAAAAATCAATTGTCATAACCAATGACTCAAACAAATAAGTAGCAAGAAAAAACAAATGTGGCAGTCTCATGTGTTTCTCCCTTGCTAAGGTCCAATTTATTTGAGTGTTTTTCTTTACAAAAACAACCAACTGGTATGGTTTTTAGAAACAAGAATTTGTAGCTGTCTGCGCCATAATAAGCTGCCAATGCTTTTAATTGTGTTACATAACATTGGTAAATCTACCAACTGATGTGGAGAGGAGTTATAGTTCTATGAGGCCATAAGGCTACATTGCATATGTATTTTCATATGTGACATTAAAGCTCTTTGTAATGTAATAATTCTGTCGTACCACATTATAGTTGACTAGTGACAACAACACTGTGCTGGCTTATGTGTCTAGGCACATCACCAGTATACCATCCTGGAAAAATGTCACTCCATTGATTCCCTGAAATAATTTGTACATCAACTTTCAAACACTACAGCTACAGATGCAAGGCCAATTGGCATGTGTTTGAACCTGTAACATCCAAAAGGAGTGACAAATTATGTTAAACTACTGCAGGATGGATGCAATTGAATCTGGTGATAGGCCGAGGTTAATTCTATTGTCGAAAACCGCTTGATGCTCTTAGTCTGACAAGAGTTTGTAAATTCTAGGGAGAAGAATTTGTCCACAACAATATCCTTGTTTAAGTCTCTTAGATCAACACATAATCTCATGTGCCCATCTGGTTTCCAAGCCACAACTAAGGAGGCCAACCATTCCACTCGCTCTACAGGTTCAATAATCTCTTAACTTTCCAAGGCATCTAACTCCTGCATTACACTTCCTTTGCCTTCTAAAGCTATGTTCCTGACTCTATGGCTTACAGGTACTGCTCTCTCCTTCAACACAATCTTGTGCACAAATCCCTTCAACTCCCCCACTTTGCCTGAAAACACACTGGGAAACTGTTTCATAAGTTCATTTTCCAAGGGAATAACAGGTAAACCCAGTTGCAAAATTTGGCTGCTGCTGTTGGGATCAAGGGTAATACCCAATGCCCCCTGGTCTATCCACCCTAGCACTGAGTGGCCCTTTTCTGCTACGTATAGCTTCCCCTGGGATGTCATTCCCTTAAATTCAAGTGCAACAGCTCTAAACCCAAATATGGGGATCATCTCACCTGTAAAAGTAACAGGGTGTATATCTGTGTATATCTGTAAGACTCAACTGGTCACCTAAAACATTTGCAAACTTGCCCATCCATACCAAGCGCTGCACAATGGTATACGGCGGCCCCGAGTCTGCCAGTATCTGTGTGTCATGTTACACACAGGCTCCTTTCTGGTTACAACATTTACATCCAACACTGCATCCTCAATACAGAGGATGTCTTTGTCCCTCAACGATTCATTCTCTCCCTCCTGTTGCTCCTTCTCATTATCCCTAACACACTTTATTAAATCTTTGTTCCCTTTGTTTTTCCGTTTGCTGTAACTCTTGGCAAAATGGCCAACAATCCCACAATACGCACATTTAAGATTTCTTGGCAGGGCAATTTTCATCTCTGGCCATAGGACCCTTGTTACCACATTTGAAATATTCAGGCCACTTGTCATTCATTATAGGCCTAACTCTTATCCTTCTGCTTCCAAGCAGGGCTTTTCACAAACTCTTTCTCCATCTTCTTTTCATTCTCCTTGGCATTGGTTATTTTACACACTAATCTCACTTACTCCCATTTTACAATGCCGCTTTGGCACACCTTTTTGACATTTCTGCTTTTTTTTACAATGGCTATAATTTCATTAAGTGACACCTCACCACACACCCACAATGTGTCTTGTATGCCCATGTGGTTAGAATGCATGACAATTTGACCTCTTATGGGACAGTCATGCAAGTCACTAAATTTACATGATATAACTAACTTCTTGAGGGCAGCTACATTTTACTCCACTTTTGACTGTCTTCTTTGAAAAAAAGTATATCTGTTAATGGCTACACACACCGTAGGTTGAAATTGGTTATCGAAATCCTCAAGAGCATCCTTAAATACATCTGAGCTTGCAGCAGGTCTTGGGTTTTTCTCCAACTGTCCATATACATGTAAACCCTCAGTGTCAAGACTGTGTAGTAAAAACGACTTCCTAGTGGAAGTATATTCTTCGTCATTTTCTTCCTTGATGGCAGAGATCTAATTAATAAAATATTCCTTTCAGTCTGGCCATTTCATCTGTGGGTCGAAAGCACATGGAAAAAATGGTACTGGTGGGGTGAGGCCAACATTTTGCAGACTCATTTCTATAATTTATGTATCAGTCAACTTGTCAATGTGTACCAAGAATATTCTGTGCTTAGCTAAAACGTACTCATAAGGTATAGTGTATTGATTAACTTCAAAACATACACTACAAAGTTGTTCCAAGGTGTGTATCACATAACACATACATATACCATATGAATTAGATAACCATTAAAATCTCTGCAGACACACTAAAAAAGTTGCAAAAACTTTGCTAAAGAGTAAATTAGCCCAAGGTGTGCAAATCACTGCCGACGTGCACTATAAATTGCTGCTACAGGTGTGCATGCCACCGTAACACGTATCAATTAAACTTCAATCAATTATGGTGTACACATCACCGTGGATAGGTAATGCCCTGCAAGTTTCTTACTTAATGTTTCAGTGTGCGCATCACTGAGAAACGCACTACCACCCTTCGGCAATATGGTGTTCCTGTCACTTGGTGCTGGTCTTCGAAAAACTTGCTTAACATCGGTGCAAAGACCAGATGCGAAATTGAAGAGTACAAATATAGCATCATGCAAGCTTGGCGTAATGCTCAGTAGGTGCAAGAACTTCAATGGTAAGTCAAACCATGCCTTCCCATATGCACAGTGCATGCCTGCACCAATGTCAATACCAAAATGCGCATGCATAATCTCACCTACGAGATGCAGGCTCGTAATGTACCAGGCCGCGCATGAGCAATTACTGACCCAATGCTTGCTTTGAGGTCATGGCCCCCAGGAATCTCCTCACTGGCAAAAGTTGGCAACACAGCCCTAGTAGAAGCTGTCCTTCAGTGCGCCTTAGTAGATGGTCATGCTTTACCACCAAGGAACTCTTCCACAGCCCATTCGTCGGGAAGGCGCCTTACTCAGCTGTCGAAGAGACGGTCAGAAACAGAAGTGAGGAGGCCGTATGGGATCAATACTGTGGCATTTATTGGTGGTATGAAACACAGATAGGAGATTAAGAACTTAGTCCAAAACAGAGATCAGTAGGGCAACGTCAGGATGGAGGGAAACAAGAAAAAGGAGTCCTGTTAAGTCAGCACAGGCAAAAGGAGTATGTCACACGTTGGACGGGTTCCACCCTGGATCTGTGGTCCTGGACGTTGAAAGGGCTACTCGTCGCTTGAGGAAGTTTGGTCAGTTCCCGAAGTTCCAGCGTGCTCTCAAAAGAAAGCAAAAGGTAGCGGTCAGTACACAGGTCCTACTTGACCCTTACAACTTCCACCACACCATGTGAAGGACGGGCCAAAAGGGTGAGGGAAAGATTGGGGAAATCATAGGGGAAGATAACCAAAAAGGAAGGCGGGTCAGGCAACCAATGGTTCTCAGTGGGGTGACCAGTAATGCCCCCGTTCTTCCTCTCACTCTACTCGGGTGGGGATGGTCAGGTGTAAAGCATGCAATTCATGATGGAAAAGGGATATCAAAAATACCCGCGAAAACGAGCCTCCCTCTATTCCGCTCCCTGCTGTTTTTCCCTCTGCCCAGGTTATGTACGCCCTGAGTTGCAGCAGCTCAAGCGCCTCCTCCGAGATCCACCAGTCGTCAGTCCAGTAGTCAGGAACCTCCGGGTCTCCGTATCGGGTGTCAGCAACAGCCTCCTGGCTCATCTCTGGTTCTCCAGCATCTGCTACATTCTCCTGCTCCGGCTGATTCCCAGCAGCTGACACACCGGACAAGCCTTCCTCCGGCCTTTTCTGCCACCCCGGACCTCTTCCTTGCATCCCTGATTGGCCACTTTGTTGATCCGCCCTGCCTCTCCATGGACAGACTGTTTCCGGGTCACTTTCTTCAGGCTGCGGGACGAGGAAAAAGTCCTTTGTTAGTGGTGGTGTTAATTCCCAGATTTCAGGGTCATCGTCGTCCTCGCTAGAACGGTAAGGCATCCATGACTGTTTTACCGAGGTGGCGTCGGGGTTAGTGGTGACGTTCCAGGGGATTTCCTCACATCCTCCTTCCTTAACTTTCTTGATTACAAGAAAAGGGCTCATGGGGTATCTAGATAGGAAATCTGCGTTGGCCTGGTCTTTCCGTTTTCGGTGGTCGACTGTATACCAGAAGGGTTGAAGGGCAAGGAACCACCGCAGGATTTTCTGATTCTGTCCTTTGTTCCGGGATAGCCATTCAAGGGGGGGACGTAATCGGTGTAGAGGAGGAAGTCCCTGCCATTAAGGTAATAACGAACAGCCTCGACAGCCCATTTGATGGCTAGAGCTTCTTTTTCAATTACCGCTTATCAGGTTTCTCTTGGGAACACTTTGCGGCTAATAAAACGGATGGGACGTTCTTTTTGGGACAGTACTGCTCCGATGCCACTGTCGGAGGTGTCCCGTCTGTAGTATGAAAGGTTTCTCATAATCAGGATTTAAGAGAAGGGGTTTGGAGGGGATGAGTTGTTTTAGTTGTTTGAAAGAATGCAACGCAGAGGGAGTGGGGTCTCTCAGACTCTTTTCTGTTTGTATGGGTTTTTTCAACAGATCATTCAAGGGGGTGGCGATCTGGGAAAAACAGGGGATGAACTGCCTATAATAACCAAGTAGGCCTAAAAAGGCGCGAAGGTCATTCCGGGTTTTGGGAAAGGGGACTTAGGCGATGTCTGCCACTTTCTCTTCTTGGGGTTTGATGCAGCCGTCTCCCAATAGGTATGCCAAATACTTCACGGATTTGGCTGCCAGGTGACTCTTGGCTGGGTTGATGGTTAACCCGCCCTCTCTTAGGGTCTAAATAACCTGGGTCAGGTGATGGAGGTGATCTCTCCAAGTGTCACTATACATGATTATGTCATCTAGGTAAGCTTCTGAGTAATGTTTATGGGGGTGTAGCATTTTGTTAATGAGCCTCTGAAAGTTTGCGGGTGCCCCGTGCAACCCAAAGGACAATACCCTGAAGTGGAACAATCCCTTAGGTGTACAAAAGGCTGTCTTCTCTTTGTCCTGGGCTCTCAGGGGCACCTGCCAGTAGCTCTTGCAAAGATCCAGACTGCTGATGTACTGGGCTTTCCCGAGTCTTTCTATCATTTCATCGACTCTAGGGAGGGGATAAGCGTCAAATTGAGATATCTTATTCACCACCCTAAAGTCGATACAGAAGCATATTGACCCATCGGTTTTGGGTACCAACACTATGGGTGAACACCACTCACTCCTGGAGGGCTCGATAATTCCTAGTTTCAACATCTAAAGGACCTCTTGGTCAACAGCTTCTCTCCTTGCTTCGGGGATCCAGTAGGGCCGTAAGCGAACCGTTTTCCCAGATTTTGTGTGTATCTCATGCTCCATAAGGGTGGTTTTGCCTGGCACCAGGGAGAACACCTCTCGTACCGGATGTAACACCTTTCCAGCTCTTGTTTGAGGGATTCAGGCAATTCAGTGTCTATACTTTGTTCGGCCAGAGATTCTAGCTTCTCTGTCAACAGAACAGGTGCAGGACGTTCCTATTTTTTTAAAAGGTTAATGTGATAGATCTGGATGGGGTTACCAGAGGGATCCATTTCTATCTTGTAAGTGACCGGGGTTACTTTTTCACTCACTCTAAAGGGACCTTGCCATTGGCTCAGTAGTTTATGCTCAGAGGTTGGGAGTAATAATAGGACTTGGTCGCCTACTTTTAAGGACCGTTCTTTGGTGGTTTTATCATATTGCTTCTTTTGAGCGGTCTGAGAGTGCTCCAGGTTGGCCCGTATGATGTCTCGTACCTGGTTAAGCTGTGTCTTAAGGCCGGCCACATTTTCCAACAGAGGTTTTGTGCGGTCTGTTTCCTCTTCCCACTCCTCTCTTGCCATATCCATAAGGGTACGCGGCGGCCTTCCGTACACCAGTTTGAACGGGGAATAGCCTTGACTTTTTTGTTGTAGACACCTTATGGCGAACTAAGCTAAGGGGAGCATCTCTTCCCACTTACAGGCCTCTAGTTTGAGCAGCTTTCTCAAGGTTCTTTTTAAGGTGGCGTTATACCGCTCTACCTTGCGGTCAGTCTGGGGGTTGTAGGCAGCAGTGCGGATCTGCTTGATATTTAATTGCTGACACACCCGTTTCATGAGTTTGGAGGTGAAGGGCGTACCCTGATCGGTAAGTATTTCCTTTGGAAATCCTACGCGTACAAAGATATTGATCATGGCTTTGGCCACTTGGGTAGTGTTGGGTTGTATAAGGGCAACAGCTTCCAGAAACTGCATAGCATAGTCAACTAGGACTTAGACGTAGCGACAACCGCTATGGGAGGGTGAGAGGGGGCTGATAATGTCCATTCCAACCCTAGAGAAGGGAACGCCAATCACGGGTAGGGGTCTCTGGGGCACTCGGGGTGGGACGTAGCGACTAGTTTCCTGACAGATTGCACACTCACTACAGTACTTCCTGACTTGCTGATAGATGCCTGGCCAGTAAAACCATTCTAGTATGGCTTTTTCAGTCTTTTCTCCCCCGAAATGTCCTCCCAACAAGTGGCCGGAAGGGCAGAGGTACCAGTAGCTGGATAGGCAGGGTATTCCCCCCCCCCCTTTTCTGTACAACAGTCCATTTCAGGTAAAGAATTGCGAACCTACTTGGAAAGGGTCTTCTTGCTCAGTCGCTTGCCTCCAGGCTTCTTGTAAGGTGTTATCCTCTTGCAGTGCTGAGGGGAAATTCCTGTCATGTTCCAAAAGAGAGGGAGTGGTATGGGTCAGAAGGGCGGGACTCCAGTTTTTCTTCTCCCTTCTCCTTTGTTGTTTGCTTTTTCGGTCCTTTCTTTTATTCCAACAAGGGATCTGGGTCTTGGGAAAACTGAGCCTCTTCTCTCCACTCAGCCCCTTCCTTCCAGGGGTCGTGCAGCAGGGTATGTATGTGGGGGTA
The DNA here is from genome assembly GCF_964204655.1 of Triturus cristatus. NCBI lineage: Eukaryota > Metazoa > Chordata > Amphibia > Caudata > Salamandridae > Triturus > Triturus cristatus. The sequence goes on along the minus strand of NC_140589.1, from coordinate 904,526,033 downwards.
GTCGGTTCCTAAGACCACGGGCTCCGGTAGGTGAGGAAGGAGACCCACTTTCATGTTCACCGGGGTTTGGGTCGGTTGGTGTTGTACAGCCACATTAGTCATGGGATAGGCCTTACTATCCCTGTGGATGCACTGAAAATTGACAATCCCTGTAGTGACTGGTGGTCCCCCGGGGACAACTTGAGGTCTTATAAGGGTCTGGCGGCGTCCTTTGTCTACCAGGGCATTTCTAGGTTCTCGGTTGATGGCCACCTGTCGGTGAAATGGATGGGAGTCTCCCACTAGGGCACAATACAGGGCTCGAGTGTATCTAACCTCCATAGGTTCGTCCTTTTGTGGGCAGACACGTGCAATATGTCTGAATGCACCACAATGGAAGCATTGGGGCCCAAAGGGAACAGTTGGCCAGGGATTGGTGGCATAAGGTTAGGCACCACAGTAACGGTATCTGATTTTCGGGGGTAGTGGGTTGATCTGGGGGCTCTCAAAGGGTGATTACCGGGCTGTTTCCAGGTTCCCTCTTCTTTGCCTTTCTGTAACTCTTGGGCCCTGAAATATGCTGCTGCAACCTCTACGGCTTTGTCCAGGGATAGATCTGCATGTTGGTGTACCCATCTCTGAATGGGAGGGTGTAGTGAGGTGAGGAACTGTTTGAGGTATATTTTCCCCAATATAACCTCCTTGGAGGACGTTAGGGGTATAAGCCATCTATCAGCTGCATCTTTTATACGATAGCATAGGGCTCTGGGGTTTTCTTGTGGTCCTTCTCGGATATGACGGAGCCTAATCTGATCGGTCTCGTCATAGAAGCCCATATGTTCCAGTATACATCGTTTGATGTCCGGATAGGGGGTGGTTCCCAGGGGGTAGGCAGCCTGTTAGGCTGCTTGGAGGTACCCAGTAAGAAGGGCCCCTAAAACTGTCCCCACCTATCCCCTGGCCACAGGGCAGCTCGTGCCATTCTCTCGAAATCGGAGAGAAAGAAATCTGGATCGTCACCCTGTACATACTTCTGGACTACCACTGAAGGAGGGGCGGTGTAACCCCGGGGTTGTCCAAGCACCTCAGCGAGCTTCCCCATGGTGGTCTCTTGGGTTTGGCCCTGTCCGGTAAGGGTCTTGTGTAGGGTTTCCCTCTCGGTTTCTGCAGTCGCCAGAAACCGAGCCATAATCTTCTCAAGTGGCTCCTGCCCTTCTGCCATCTTTTTCACTACGGCCTCCATTTCCTCCGATCCCACTTCTGACACCAACTGTCGGAGGGAAGGTCGGAAACTGAAGCGAGGAGGCCAATTGGGATCAATACTGTGGTGTTTATTGGTGGTATGAAACACAGATAGGGGATTAAGAACTTAGTCCAAAACAGAGTTCAGTAGGGCAACGTCAGGATGGAGGGAAACAAGGAAAAGGAGTCCTGTTGAGTCAGCACAGACAAAAGGAGTATGTCACACGCTGGACGGGTTCCACTCTGGATCTGTGGTCCTGGACTTCAAAAGGGCTCCTCATCGCTTCTGAGGAAGTCTGGTCAGTTCCCTAAGTTTCAGCGTGCTCTCTCAAAAGAAAGCAAAAGGCAGCGGTCAGTACAAAGGTCCTACTTGACCTTTACAACTTCCACCACACCACGTGAGGGACTGGCCAAAAGGGTGAGGGAAAGATGGGGGAAAGCATAGGGGAAGATAACCAAAAAGGAAGGAGGGACAGGCGACCAACGGTTCTCAGTGGGGTGACCAGTAATGCCTCATTCTTCCTCTCACTCTACTCAGGTGGGGATGGTCGGGTGTAAAGCAAGCAATTTGTGACGGCAAAGGGATATCAAACATACCCGCGAGAATGAGCCTCCCTCTATCCCGCTCTCTACTGTTTTTCCCTCTACCCAGGTTACGTACCGCTCTCTGCCGCAACTCTCCGGAGTTGTGGCGGCTCAAGCACCACCTCCGGGATCCACCAGTCCTCAGTCCGGTCGTCAGGAACCTCTGGGTCTCCGGCGTCTTCGGATCGGGTGTCAGCAACAACCTCCTGGCCCATGGACAGACTGTTTCCGGGTCACTTTCTACAGACTGCGGGACGAGGAAAAAGTCCTTCCTTACTGGTAGTGTTAATTCCCGTATTTCAGTGTCATCGTCGTCCTCGCTAGAATGGTAAGGCACCCATGAGGGTTTTACTGAGGGGGCGTTGGTGTTAGTGGTGACGCTCCAAGGGATTTCCTCACATCCGCTCTGCTTGCTCTTCAGTGAAGACGTTTCATCCCATTCATCATTGCTAAATTGTACAAGAGGATGCGTACAACTAATGTGCGAGTATGCAGCTTGATGAAAGCAAGTGTATGGCGTCCTGCTGTAACAAAAAATTCCACCAACTGTCACCTTGCTCCCGTTCCATCCCTACATTCCAGAACCATGTAGTATCTAGTTACCTAGGCACAGGTAACCTAGATACCACATCCTGCCCAGATTTTAGAGGCTTTGCAGTCTGATAAAATCAAAGACCACAAGCATGGTCGGACTGGCCTACCAGACAATAATGCAGTCCCAAGAGTGGTCTGACAAGCCAGAGTCTAGACCATTTTCTTGGCCATTTGTGGGCCTGGTTAATGGTGCAGTGGCCTTTGTGGGCCAGTTTTTACTGTCGATATCTCTGATATTACCACAAAAATTGCCTGTAGCAGTAACAAATGAATGCAGTTTCCCATACCTTGCAAAAATCAGCATGTCTTCACAAGTTCAAAACTGCCTTGATTTTCAAATGTGTGTCAGTTTTTTAGCTGACTAATTCTTTAATAGGGGCCACTTTTATTTTGGTGTCCAGGCATATTGTTGTTCCAATCCAGCCCAATTAGAAGTCACACACTGAAAAGACAAGCACTGGCAATTCCAATAGGACAGTCTTAAGAATGCAGGTGCCATTTGACGAATCTTCACAAAAGTTTCCAAAAACAAGTCTCATCCTCCGCTCCTTCCTGGAAAGTTTTGGGGTGATCAGTCAAGTGGGGGGACCCATGACATTTTCAATAGGGAAATTGACCACAATACTGGAAACAACAGCTGAATGGGAACACACCAAATTTGGGGGAAAGCTAGATTTTTACCCAGAAATGTGATTGGTGTAAATCTATTCAATAGGTTTGGAGAAATGTAGGTTCTAAATGTATGCATATTTCACGTCTCTCCTAAAAGGCTGTAATAAGGATTCCAACTGAAAAAATCATATATATCTACAATTTTGTCACAAGATGCACCCAACACTAAACCCCTTGCCTATTACAGTACTCTGTGAAATTCCATGTAACAAAATAGTTTCCTGAAAGGTTTCATCTAGAGCAGTGATACTCAAAGTACGTCCCAGGGGCCCCTTGCAGCCCTCTTGACCTTTACATGTGGCCTGCCTGGTGAACAGCAGAACAAGCTGCTATTTAGTTGCGTAGGAAACATATTCAGAAAAGGGCCAAGCATTTATTGACCTGCAAATAAATGCTTGCCCACTTATTTAACATATTTTTATACCTCCTTACACAATTCCTGGCCCATCCAGACCATCTACCAGCAACCTGCTGTCATCAGTGCAGCCCTCGATCACACTACAGACAGTACTTTGCAGCCCCTGCGCAAATGTTTGCGAGTACCCTTGATCTAGAGAAATAACCATCCACCATTAAATGGACTGATGTTAACATACGCTTTGCACGATAAATATGTTAGATCTACTGCCTTTATCTTAACATTTCATAATAAACAGATCAGGCCTGTAGCTATGGTCACTGGCTTGTCATCATAACCAAATCAGTCATAGTGTATTGAGTAAAAGCTTTGTCACAAGTTAAAAAGTCACAAAGTGCTTTTCAAGCACTTAGTGGAAGCGCACAACTTCAGCCTAATAAAATCTTGTACTCAGGAGCACCAACATGCGGGTGCACTCTATGCCCTTCTCTCAGAAATGTATGGCTTTACGGCACGTGCAAATACTGCAAGTCTATTCCATGCAGCCTTTAGCATGAATGCCTTTACCATGCATGGTAAGTACATGTAAGGTAAGTATATATAATTTTCAGATCGATAAGACAGATCAATATCTGGGGGGACAGGAACACCCCCAAACCTCCCTATGTTTTATTTACTGCTAACCTTACCAGTAAACACCACTACACACTAAAATTACTTACCTCCCTATACCACTATCCACCCCTACACCCTAAAATTACCCATTCCTCCCTGCAAATCTACCTACCCCTACACCCTAAATGTACGCTAACTTCTCTTTGCCACTGTCCACCCCAAACCATAAAATGATCCTTACTTCCCTTTGCCACTACCCACACCTAACCTCTCTTTTTTTTAAATTAACATAACAGTTGTATTATTTAAAGAAAATACTTACATCCGTGGTAAAGACGTGTGGGAAAGGTAAAAAGACCTGCTTGGTTAAGGCTGCATGGTAAAGGCATTGCATCGAAAGGGCTTTTTCTCCTCTGTCAAATGTACACAAGGTAAAGTAACAGTGCACTATCAATTCAAAAACCTCCTAAATGGACCCGGAAAACTTGACACCTATGAGCCTTTATCTGCCAATCACAATATTGTAAATTCTACCCAGGATCTCCTATGAGCTAGTGCTTATATTTAATCTCTCCGAAAAACGTATTATTTCGTCATATATTTAATGTATTGTTCCTGGAGAGAGAGCCTTAAAAAATATGTATATAATTTTCCGAAGGTTCTGAATTATTTCCTAATGTTCTGAATTATTAGCTTTCCTTACGATCTAGTATACAAATAGAGGGCACAGACAGTCAAATCATTTCTCTAATCCATGTTAGGAAACAGTTCTTTCAGCGAAAATTTCACATGGTGCGCCACAAATAAGGGTCTCTGTGTCAGCATATTTATTTACTCTAGGCATTAATATGTTCAGTTCGTGTTTTTTGTAATTGAAAATACTAGGCTACAATCCCAGAACGTAAAGGAATAAAAGCAGGACTGATCTAATGACTTGCACCTACCATGGGAAAACCGGAGATCTCTCTAACCAGGAGTAGGTACACAGCAAATACGGTCGCCAGTAGATAGTTATAGTTAGGACCGTGTTTCCATAGGAAATCCGCAACATTCTATTTGGAATAACTTTGGCACCGATTGATGTATCCTCGTGAAATTTTCAAAATAGGTGGGGCGCTCCGCTCCGCTCCTACCCTGAAAGTCTCGGGGGGATTTGTCAAGCGGGGGCTGAGAAAAAAGGGGGGTCCCAAAACATGCATTTCTCCATAGGGACCTTTAGTCCAAGGTACAGCCCGAACGGCTGAACAGAATTACTTGAAATTTGGCATAGAGGTAGTCCTCAAGTCAGGGATGTGCCTTTTTGATATCTAGAGTCAATCTGTTCAGTAGTTCCTGAGAAAATTGCAGTTAAAAGTACATATATATCTATAGGCGCGCACCGTGCGTGTACTGTAAGCATACCGTACGCGCACGCTGCCGTGCGCGAGCGCAATTCTGATAGGTTTTTAGATGTCAGAAAACATTCGAATCGGTCGAAATCAGGAAGTAAGTGTCGGCCGCCATTTTGTCTCTCGCAGTCTGAGGCAGTGAAAATCAAAGGTGGAGAACGTGAAAAGGGGACAGGGTGGACAGTTCCTGAGCCCCTAGCCTTTGTCAGGGGGTCAGTGAAGGACCCCCCAGGGCGAAAAAAACTTTTTTATTTTTTCGAAAAACCGCGAGGTGCGCGCACCGTACGCGCACGGCACGCACAACGCATCGTGTGTGTTCGGTGCGCGAAGCGCACCGAATGCACAAAGCGCGTGCACGGTGTGCGATGCGCACCGTGCGCGCACGGAGAAAAACCTGAAAAAAAAAAAAATAATAATAAATACATAACTTAGCATTTAAAAAAACGTACAAATTCACTTAAAAAAACCATAGGTTTCACACACGTTATAGTTAGGAATTAGCATTTAAAAAACCGTACAAATTCACTTAAAAAAAACATAGGTTTCACACATGTTATAGCTAGCTGGACATTTCCCTCGTAAAAAACCAATGAAATTCCCCCGTTATAGTTAGTGCAGGCAACTATAACTCACGCGACCGCAATCCTCTGCTTATGATGTCAGATATTACATCACTGTATTTAGACACCTATTTACCCATGTCTTCTTCCATTAATCTTTAGCTATACATATATTACAAATATTTATTTTTCAGAAAGACACATATGTCAGTGATGTAATATCGGACGTCATCAGCAGAGGATTGCGGTCGCGTGAGTTATAGTTGCCTGCACTATCTATAACGGGGGAATTTCATTGGTTTTTTACGAGGGAAATGTCCAGCTAACTATAACATGTGTGAAACCTATGGTTTTTTAAGTGAATATATATATATATATATATATATATATATATATATATATATATATATATATATATATATATCTTCAAAAAGGTTGTCCCCCTGCGAGGCTGCACTTGAAGAAACAGGCAGGTCCTGCACTTTGAGGCAGTTTCCTTTATTTCTCTAAAACCGAACATCACTGTGCTCATTCAATTAAACAGCCCTACGCGTTTCAGAGCTCCTGCTCCTTGCTCACGGGCTCCATGCGATGTCTGTAAGCTGGAAATTAGTGGAAACCGAGTCACTTCATTGGTCTTTTTAAACATCCTTCTGGTAGGTTACGCCCTCTGGTGGGTCTCAATCAATGACAGTGTTCTGGGACTCGTAGTTTTTCCACTAAACAATTAAAATCCTCGAGTGGATTCCGCCGACTAAAACATCAGTCTTTGCATAAATCATGCTCTCAGGTGAGCCACAAGCACAGGATTCCGGTTTGCTTTGTCAGATACCTGTTTAGTCCCGCTAGCTCAAACACAAACAATTCGTGTGAAGCAGCCCATCATTTAATTTGGTGGTAGTGCAAGCCTCCCGGCCGCTTCACACGAATTGTTTGTGTTTGAGCTAGCGGGACTAAACAGGTATCTGACAAAGCAAACTGATGTTTTAGTCGGCGGAATCCACTCGAGGATTTTAATTGTTTAGTGGAAAAACTACGAGTCCCAGAACACTGTCATTGATTGAGACCCACCAGAGGGCGTAACCTACCAGAAGGATGTTTAAAAAGACCAATGAAGTGACTCGGTTTCCACTAATTTCCAGCTTACAGACATCGCATGGAGCCCGTGAGCAAGGAGCAGGAGCTCTGAAACGCGTAGGGCTGTTTAATTGAATGAGCACAGTGATGTTCGGTTTTAGAGAAATAAAGGAAACTGCCTCAAAGTGCAGGACCTGCCTGTTTCTTCAAGTGCAGCCTCGCAGGGGGACAACCTTTTTGAAGATATATGAAGATATATATATATATATATATATATATATATATATACACATATATATCTTCCCCTTTCTGTCAATTGTTCCCCAAGTTATACAACGCGCATTCGGGATAAGATATTATTTCTATTCCACTGCAGATCACTGATTTACGTTATCGTGAATATACCAGAATTAGTAGTCTAATTCTGACCACTGGAGATCATTTACAGTTAAACATGAAGGTACACATATGGTAATACGACTAGGCACTCTGTGCTGGGCCACTCCTTACTGATACAAAAAAAAAGAACCACCCCTTCCACCCTGCAGAAGAGGCAACGTGAAGAAATATTTGCTTTGTCAAAGTCAACTTCACGATTACATTTCACAACCTCCTGCACGCAGTTACAACTGATAACCCACCCTTGTGCACATGAGAATTTCTGAACCACCAATACCTGTTCTGAGGCAGGGAAGAGCGCGGTTGTTCAGAAGGATGCTTAATTATGACGACATAACCAAATTAAATGCATTTCAGCCCGAATCTTTTTCCTTACTCTCCGACCTTGACATTTGTACACTGCTAATGTAGCGCAGCATTCCAGTCTTCAGTAGACCAGTTTCCTAAAGGGGAAATGGGTATCCAAAGTCTTTCCTCACTTTCCATAACTCCTTCAAATGAGTTTTTTTCCAACTCAGGTCCATATCCTTAAGAGTTCAACCATGCTTATATTCTGCAGCCCTTAGTCTATCGGGGAGAGGATAGAGATTCAGTAATGGGACATGCCAAGAAGGCTACCCTTGATCCCTAAACGCAAACCAACGCATCACCTAGACCTCCTTTAGGTGCATGGGAGCTTGTAGGTGGGAAGATGCTCCAAAGTGAAAATGCGCATACAGTACACAAATAATGGAGATAAAATAGCCACAGGTCTTTAAAGCTGGCCAAATAGACAATTGTTTCACATAATCTTTTTGAGCAGTCGGAGTTTACTTATTGGTTCAGAGACAGTACACTTTGCAGGAAGTTTATAACGTATCAAAATCTTCTCACAAATTACAAACCGCAGCCCTCTCCAACCAAACATACAAGTCTGCCTATAATCACTCTGGAAGGTACGGATAGCTACGATGCCACACTAGTTGCAGGTGCATGATGTACAAGTACCAGAAACCAAAATGTAGCACTTAAATTACCTATTCTAAAGACAATATGAACGCCACCCAACCCTCCGTCAATGCCATATAATCATATTTGTTAGACTAGACCCCTCTCCTCATTTGAATAAAATACACATATTTGTGGATAATGTGGCAGGAGAGGGACAAATTATGCGGCAAGAAAAGGCAATTATATGACACAATACGGCACATCTTCTACTAGTATTACTTCAATATTTCATCATTTTTAAACTTGGTGACACTGTCTGAGCATTGGTTGCACCTCATTAGTACCAGTTTAACACCCAAATATACCAATAAGCAACTGAAAGACGACAGGTCCACCTTTGCAAAGAAGGGCCTTTAACTGCGCAGCAACAGGTGTTGCTGCATTTTTAATAACGTTTGAACCGTTGGAGCTAGAAACTATTTTTTAGTTAAAATCTGCAGATTATGAGGCAGATGATGGATTGTGTGGCAAATCTATAATTATGCTTAAAACACAGTAGCCGCACAATCGCATAATTCCAGTGGCCCTGCCTATATGGCACAAAAATTTCTTGTTGGCCTGTCAGACTTTGTGGGAGTCTGTCGAAATTAAGCTGCCTTCTCCCTTTCCTCCAGCCATGTCTCTTGATTCGGGCACCAAGTCCACTTTTAGGACACAGCCATTTCATATGATATAGGTGGGGAACCATAGCATTACCAAGAAAACCAGTGGGGTGTGCCAGTCATCTTTTTAACACTAAAAAAAAACTACAGTTTTTTTTCTCCAATTTAGGCCGTTATGTGAACACCTAGAACTTTTGGTTCATTTCACTGCCTGTTGCGTTCATCGTATATTGTGGTCAGCACAACTTACAGGGAAGTTTGCATTGTTCAAACTTAAGATGTGCTTTTCTCAGACCATTAAATCTGTTGTTCGCAATCTTGTGACACTGTAAATGTTACCATGATTTTTGCCATGTGTTTAACTTATGCGTCCCAAACAATGGCGACGATAAGGTCTATATACTTGCCTCCACTTGATGATTGCAATTCATATACTTGAGCTCCTACGAGTGGTTGATTTTAATTTTTTTAACTTTTCTCCAACACAACATCCAATCCATAAATGGAAGTAATGCGGCATCCTTTGCCAGGGCTGGCCCTGTCCACCTTAGGTTGTACATCTCACAGTTTTTCATAATGTGACTTGTTTTTCTGCACAACATGCACCAAGGTTCAGAATTCTTGCTCTTCCGGACCTCCACTGAGCCTCAAAACTCCAATATTTACCATCCCCCCCCCCTTTTTCCAATAGCGCCTCATCAAATGCATGCCAGTCCGCACCCACTAATGAATTTGAACTATTTTGATTTTACTGGGATTTCTGGCATGTCTTTTTTTTTCTTGTACTATTCAACCAACAATAGATCATTTTCTTAATTTCAGCCAGGTCCTTTTTTGTAACCAGAGAGTAAGTAGTGTTGTAATATGGGCAGCTGTGTTTCTCCTGCCTTTGTATTTATGCACAGCTTAACTTCTCAATCACATAATAACAGTATTATGTACATTCCATCAAATCCACTTCCCCTGTGCTGCTAATTCTATGTATGAAATGTGCAGGTGAAGACAAGCTCTGTGGAAGCCATGCCAGCAAATGGAACATAAAAATATAATGTACCTGGTGTTCTGCCGCCTTGTGCTCTAACAGGCAGACTGGCTACCCTACCCGACCATTCGTCCCTCTCCCAAATAAAAGAAAAACTATACCTGGCGTCCCGCCAACCTTAAGAAAACCCCAACCCCACTCTTATATTTAAAAAACCAATAGCTGGCTTCGAGCCAGTCTCTCCCACACACCTTGTGGCTTCCCTAACCTTCCCCACCTGAAGTCAGCTCCCTACGCCACGCTGATAGTCGGTCTGTATAAACCACTCACCAGCATAAATGGAATTGCTTGTCAGCACAGTTTTGCTCTGACCCGTATTCACAGAGGAGGTGTCGCCTGGTATGCGCATGCCGCCATTTTGTCTGCACAGACCGGAGAAAGGCGGGAGAAATGGCGGACTCTGGGCTGCCATTCCAGCGCCTCCCTCAAGTCTCTGTGGAGGTTTGGGGACTTGGGTGTCGGCATTCATCTGCCCACTGGTTCCACAGCACACTTTTTTTTACTTCTCTGACAACACAGTAGTTCCAAAAATATATATTTTTAAAGAGGTGCGAAAGAGGGGGGATCTAGAAAAACAGAACACAAAACTGGTAGGTTAGAAATTAGTAATAACCTGCAGTTTTCCAAATCGTGAATCCAAGTGGCAATAAGGACAATCCATGCTTTGTTCTCATTGTCTATTTGGTGTCAGTTGAGTTGCAACATCTTTACTGCGCCTTACCCAACAAATGCTGTGGTACTCCATCAGAATTTGTGTTCACAGAGAAATGATCAGGGTGTCAATGTCGATTGAAGTAGGACAGTGCAGTATGCCAAGTTTATATTGCATCACACAATCCCTAAAAGCTCCGAAATAATAGTAAGAAATAAATCACTTCTTTGTTGTATTCAATCAGGCCTGTTTTACTAAGTCCCTTTAGCATGTGTAAGGGTTTAATTAAATTACATGCATTCTTAATATACGGCACTCTTCATTTACTCTTCCTCGTAGCACTGCTCTTGGTTTATAAAAAAAGTCTTGTGTACTGACTGAAAACAGATCTGCAGTGAGCATTGGAATGAGAATTGTCTCAAGGAAGAGGCATGGACCTTCCACCACTGATCACTTGACAGCTATGATTTCAAGTGTTTACATGTGTTAGAAATAGTCCATCTTCATAGCTGAAGCATTCGCCAACTTGGCACCAGGACCAAAACGTGACCGTCCATCTGTGAATTTAAAGTTTTAATTGAAACATAGATGTAGTCAAATGATTGCACTCAGAAATAGATAGAATTCAGTCCCCGTTCAATATTTTTTAGACCATGAAATAGACGAGAATCTGTGTAAGCCTTTTTAAGCTTCATACAGTATTAAGGCTTTAGAACTACATGGAAAATGTTATGCATAAAAAGCACTACCAATTCTGTTAATATAGCTTAATAATCTTCAAATACATTAGCCAACATTCATTGTCTTTCACTTTTCAATTACTGATAATACTATTAGGAGCTACCAAAGAGAAAAATTCAAAAAGGTTAAAAACACAGGGAGATTAATATATTAAAGGATATAAAAAGTAAGCAAGAATAGAGGAGAATCTTGCAAAGTAAACGATTAACACGGTTAACTGGAATCCCATGGAGAGAGACATCAGAGTCAGGAAGATATGCCCCCATTTTTTTCATTCCCCATACCAGGCTAACATTCACATTCTTGGGCTTTCTAGAGTTTAGCGAACAGGTTTGCCAGGTAATTTCGTGCTCGATGCCATCACAGTAGTCAACCATTGAAATCAAAAAATGTGCCCACTACAACAGTGCTTTGCTTCCTGGTGAAGAGTGGTGCTTTCCAACTTTAGATAAAACACTGAAAAAGTGTCCTTTACACTTAGGGTTCCAGATGCATACGAGCATCCTTCAAAAACCCCAAGCCCTTTAAACTGTAGCTATTGTCCTATTAGTAGGGAAGTTGCTATTGAATACTCAGGATTGTCCTTCAAAGTAAACAAATGCCACCGCTTTTCTGCTGGATTTATTCAAGGTAGCTGGAACTCGTCTACTTTTGGATTGCCGCCAGAGACCTAGCTAGATGATCAAACAGGTTAGCCCCAGGTGTCGCAGCCATAAAAATAGTCTGTGCACGACTGCACCACCACCTGAAAACCTTTTATCAGTGCCATAAAGACTCTTTCTTCTTCCGAAGTAGCCTTGTTTTAACAATATGTGCAATGATCTATACCAAGTTAAGATTTCCTGGGCTATGTGGGCCGTTTCAAGATGGAGCACCCTTTATTGATCACTACAGACATTACCTCATAGGTTACATTTCCTTTCAACCAGGCCCTTCTTGATGTCTTTCCTGTTAATTGTAACTGCATCAGAGGACAAGTCTTAAGGTTCCACCGGCTTCCAAGAGGACTAGAGTTCTCGATTCTTACCTTACTCCTTTTCAGATAGAAGAACAATCTTAGTGTTTGGTTATGTGTCTCTGTTTTCTTGACTCAGATCAAAATATCTGTGAGGAGCAGAATGCCCCTTGGAAATGTAATGTTCTGTTTTCTGAGCCTTCAATTCCAAATTCTGAACTAGACTATCAGGTGAGAGGAGTGGCAGGAAATATGTATAGGTGCTGTATTTGCCAACCCTGCATGCAAATTAGAGTGTGGGTCATCTCTTTGAGGCTTCAGCACACATTGGCTCAAATGAGCTACTGACCAGAGTCACAGGGACTTCTGATTACAGCAGGCTCACTGCCCTGCTCCCATATTAACCAGCATTGATACAAACTTGCATAAAAAGGCTCATGCATCTCTGTGAGTCAAGTTAGATTTTTATCCCCCTATCTAGGGGTTAGAAATTTGACATATTACTCTGCTGTTCATGGAGTCATGCCATCAGCAGTGAAGCAAAGGGGTTTGCAAAGCTGATGGTGGACTTTTCACTTCCCAGTAAGTGTTGAACAATCGCCAGCGTTGGGTTACGGTCTGCTGGTCTCCCACTAAGGGCTACAATGGGGACATAGGTGGGCATGCATAATGGTGAAAGCATCTACTCTGTCTGTGCAAGGGGAATCCATGATTTCAATCATGTGGTTTTTGCCGTGTTTCAAGTGTACAAAATAGTATATTTTAATGACTATCATTTCTTAACATTTGATCTTAAATCATTTGCTGCTCATAACTTTCTGCTGTCGCCCCAATATTAGCAAAACAGCTACAGCATTCTTTCATTTTTAAAGATTTGTTGAATTTGTATTAATCTCAAACCTTTGTATATACGCTGTAAATGACTGTTGGATGCTTTGGTGATCTCAGTTAAGGTCTAAAAAAAGAAGAACTAAATTGAACAAGATCATTTTGATATGCAAATATCTGCCAACTGCTTTTCTTAAGGAGAAAATATACTCGTTACACGTCAATATTTTCATAAGCATTCTGTTTTGTATCTCCGGGCAATCCAACTGTCTTCAAATTTTACAATGTCAGGAATGCAATTTATCACACTTTCTGACTCTGCCTAACACATTAACAAAGTCATTTTTAGGTAAGTGTGGAAAACATTTGCAGACCATGTTTAGAATGTTATTAGTCTTTTTGATATATAATCCAATACAATGTCGATTAATTAACATCAGTGCACTAATGTTCCCTCAAAAAGTTGTGAAATGTATTTGTGAAACAAAATACTTTCCCCCCCAAATATATGTGATGAAATGTGAAGAGAGATCAACCGTTTCTGCTGTAATCCCAGAAGTAGAGCTTTATTTATTTCCAGAAATCAGTAGATCTGAGGTCTTGGGCAGTAGGTCCTTACCATGGACTTTTTTGTTTCTGGACAATAAAGTTAAACACATGTTTGCTGTAATCAAATGAAAAGGCTAATTTTTTTTTTTAAAGTCCGACAATGCTTAGTGATGCTTATCAATGCACGGTCTACTTTAAATGGAATGCAACTCCGGTGCAGCATCTTTTCGATAAATTTTGGAAATACCTTAAATTCAGATTAGAACTTAAGTCATACATTTGCCCCAAAGTCTCTGTGTAGTCACTTCTCTCTACAAGTTAATCCTGCAATACAAAATAGTGTGTTTAGTGTCTAAAGAAAATAATATGGTTGGGTTGGAACCTTCAAGTGTCACACCTTGTGCTCTGCTACTAGCAGGAATATCTCATGGGAACATCTGAGAGGAATGCTACTAAAAAGCAGGGGACAACATTCCTCAAACCTCTTCAGTGTATTCAGTGCTGCGGTCATTATATGGCATGCTCTGGCTCTCTAGGAAAGTAAGTGAAGGTCCCTTAGTTTTTACCAGGAATTTATAATCTAGGATGAGCAGACACATCAATGGCTTTCTAAAGTAATGATAAAAGGAGAAAAACTGACGGAATGACTGCGGATTTGAAGACATTGGCCGCAAGTGCCAATACCAGGACACTTGATTTGTCTTTGAATTAAACGCTCACCAAACCTTTCATAGGTTCTTGGAAATGATTCATAAATGTTGAGCGACTAATTTCCACTTCAGGAGAAATGTTCTCAACAACTATATTTAGGTCACAAGGTAACTTGTCCAAAGGCCCAATATATACCACTAGCCGGCTTAATTCATTCAATGCTTGGCACCTGCCTAGTCCGAAATTTGGAAAACCTACAGCCATATTTCAACAGACACTTAGAATAAATTTGTATTCTACAAGTAAACCTACTTCCTCTCGGATAGCAATGCTTTAATTTTATGTTATCCCTAGGTGACCAACACAGGATACACACAACAACGGACGGACGTGCCACTAATCTCACTAGTGCCATTGTCATCAGGGCATGAATATTTCTAAGTTTGTATTTTAAAACAATCTCTTTTAAAAAATGCCTCCCAAAGCAGTTTAAAAGTCTGAAGTACTAAGGTAAAACGCTTCCACATGTTGAAGGAATACACTTTCTTAAAATGTTGAAACAACTTTATCAAGTTTTTGCATGAGGTTTATTGCATTATATATATGCCAACTACTTTCATTGCTCGGCTTGTGCACAGGCTCTTAAAGCGAAGCCAGATCCTTCACTTGTTATGTCTTGGCTCTGGCTTGCCCCCCTTTACCGGGTCAGCAGCAATATTGACTTGATGTCATTGTTGAAGTAGACGGCTGATTTCATGGATACTGCCAGGCCAAGACCGGACTAAGTAATTATTAGGATTGTACCCCATACACTCCCTTGACTCTACATCCCTGCCTCAAAACTCTCTCTCCCATCTGTACTAAGCCAATACCTTTTTTATAGAATCACAAAAGGTGTGAACGTGGAACCTCAATGAGCTCCCCACTGACCTAAGACATACTACAAATTATCTCCAGTTTCGTAGAAAGTTGAAAACCCATCTCTTCCCCAATGCTTAAACATCTCAGCATACGCCATCAGCAGTCCTTATTTTGGTATAAAGCGCCGTGATATCCCATGGGATGAGTGTCGCGCTCTATAAAAACCGCAAATAAACGTGAGCTCTGTCTCTTTGACATTCCTACAGACCTGCAGTGTACTCGAACAAATAAACTGGAAACACTGTATAATGCGCTGGGAATGTATTCAATGACCTGGAACCGTCCAATCAACTTTTAAAATGTCATTTTATTAATACATGAAATAAAAAGTCTAGTGTAAGGGTAGTTAGTCCTAAGGGGCACACTTAAACTGTTAAAAAAACACACAGAGGCAAAAAAGTGAGTGAGAAAACTACAGAATTAAAGTCGCAATTCCATAAAACAAACGACTGCTGCACCCACTAATCAATTGCATATAGTCAGAAGGGTAAGAGTCATTAAGTCGATGACGTTTTGATTCACTTAAATCTAGGGATTATCATCAGGACGATACAATGTTTGCCTGGATTCATAAACCAATGTGATGAGAAAAAAAAACTCAATATGAAAACTTGTTTAAAATCCTTATGCACTGAAAATTAGCAGTATGTCAAGGCGTTACATTGCTCATAGCAGGCTGGCAGAGGACCCCTGTGAAGCGGGCTCCCCTTCATCAATTAAGTTCCCACACGTATAAAATCGGGGAAACTATATACCAGAATTAAGCAGCATATGTGAGAACCCAATGTGAATCACTGGAATCAGAAAATGGGAACAATACTATATAGCATGAATTCAGCCTGCTTGGCTTCGCTGTGCCCATATAGTAGGTCGAGAAGGAGCGTACTATAGGAACCCAGCCAAGCAAGCCTTGAGAAGCAAAAGAGTTCATGAAAGTCAGTATATGGTCGACCAATGCATGCACGTTATTTTTCTTTTTACAAACTGTGCCCCTACGGAAATTTTAAGTTAGTTTAAGATTGTAATCTTATACGATTAATGCACTTGCAGGAAAGGTCGCCAAGTAACCTCTAGTTACAGGCTCAAATTATTGTAAATCAACTTAGTAGGGTTAATGTGCCTCCTACAGAAAATTCTGTTCAATATGTAGGTCACAGGTTTGTGCCTTATGTAACACTGCCCAGTTGGCAAATCATTTTGTTGCAGAGATTCTGCGTAGCTCACAGGTCTCAAACAACAAGCATTGTAAAATAGGTTAGGGTGTTATATGCAGATGCTGCAAACGGCTACTTGTGACATGCAAAGAATAATTTTTAATTCTTGCAGGTACTCAATTTTTTATTATACTCGGGTTGATAAAACTGGATGCATGGTGTGGTTATAAACCATTTAAGAGCGACAAAATAATTCAGTTGGCATTCTTCCCTATATAAAAGGTAACCATTAGTGTAATTATATATCCACTCGCCCCCCTTGATGTTGGGCAACAAAAATAAACCTTCTATATACATTCACAGTTTGCCCAAGTCATAAAAAACACTCAAGTAACCTTTTTTTTCTTTCCCTCATGCAAAGTGAGAGGCTTAGCCTTCGATCCCATTAGGTAATAATTCTGGCTCTAAGGAGTACATGGGCGTCATAGCCCTTTACTACACCTAGCAGAATCCCACGACCTCCGACTTATAGGGATCCCATGTGATGTTTAATTTCTGAAAAAGAAGGAGAGGAGGAGGAGAGGTTGTGGCTTAGCGGCTAGAGTGACCGACTTTGGAGCTGGGGAACCAGGTTTGAATCTGGTGGGAGGCTCCAACATCCTATGATTCTGGGCAAATCAATTAATCTCCAAGTGCCTAGAACGAATGTGTCCGTCTGTAATGCAACTGCTGCTCATGTAAAGTGTTCTGATGCATAAAACTGCAAAAACAATTCCTCTGTAGTGCAGCCTGCTTGCCTAAAAAGCATTGAACAAAGCTAAAGCAGATGACTCGGGTTTACCACAGCTTTCGGTTTTCTGTCAGGCAGCTGTTAAGTGCATAAATGCGATATTGCAAAAAGCAATGAGCGGACAGGTCACAGGTTCAGTAAGGAAACAGTTATCAAAATGCTGGCGCCACAGAGATAGGTCTCTCAGTGTATGTATGCGTGCATCCCTGGAAACAATGTGAACTCATTCGCCCAGTGCCGAGAGCCCAAGATGGCGAATATGCTGACATGTGAGCGGAACCGACCACAGCATGAATTGCTTTAAGAGGTAAACGGCTTTGCCAGACTAGCACTGCTGCTGCTAAAGATCAGATCTCAAGTATGGAAGTCAATGCACTGTGTTTTTATTTTTCAATGCAATATAGAGCAACTGCTGCGGGTGCCCTTAGATTGGTAAATCAGCAATTTAATTCGAACTGAAATGAAGGGGTAAGCATTCACTGAAAAGGGGCCACAATGAAAAATATATCTAGAAGACCTACACAGTGGGTTTTTGGAACAGCTAGTCGGCATTTTAAAGAAACTGAGCATAAATGTAATTACCATCAGTTGATAATACTAATATCTGTAATTTATAGGACTTAGAAATTGCAGAAATGTGGAGCCAAGAGCTGTATAAAAAACAAGGTACTAGCATTTTTATTATTAATAATAACTTGTTTTTTAGAGTGCTTTGGGGAAACAAAAATATAGTTTTAGAGATATACTACCTACACTTGTCCAAAAATCACTGAAAACACAAACTGATCCAGAAAACATTCATAACTAGTCAACAGGCTTTTCAACCATGGCTTTGGTATTATTATTATTAATATTGATAATAATAGTATCCATGGCTTGGGTCCAGGCAGCCTGTGTGCAAACAGATTTTGAGAGGAAGAAGAGTCTGTATATGTGCTTCTATGAGGCTGAACCAGGGCATTTCAGGCTATACCTTGTCAAAGAGTGGTTGGGTCTGTAAAAACTGAGGTTCTGGATGAACATATGAAAGTTTTGTCTAAGCATATAATGATGCGACTTAACATTGGATTCTATATCTGGCCATTACAGACTACGTCTGGAAATACAGTGAGTGTACTAGAGCATCACATGGTTGCGTCATGATGTCATGCACTGTTGCTGACCGAAGCGGTCTCCTCAGGCATACACTGCAGCATCCTGCTTTATATATAGGTGAAAACCTAAATAGTGTTATCTACTTTAGTGACTTTTCCATTGCTATTATGGTAACCTGCTGTTACTGTAGGCCTTTCAAGTTCAATAATATAATTTACCGGTAAGTTAATCGATGTTGAGGGTCATTGACTCACTTCCAGTGAAGTCATAAGGGGTGTGTCAAAGTGTGTGATGTTACTTTTGCTTCCCCAGAGAATTATTTGAAAATAAATGAAATAGTAAATTTTAAAACACAATTTTCACATAAATGTTCGTAAATACCAATGGCGCTGAAAGGATACTCAATAAACATTCAAATCCTTTCATGGTGAGCCAAGCCAATAAAACCAGACATTCCCCAGGTTATGACCCTATTTTGTTTTTTTAAATAGCCTGTGAGTGCCCCCAAATGTCAAAAATGTTAATTACCACTGTATGCCAAATGTTGGAGCAAATACATCATGTATGTTATATTATAGGCACCATTTCATGTGATGGGAGATCCTTAAAGCTAAGTCAGAAGCTCAATATATTATAACCATGTACCCATCTGAGATATGCCCTAGCCCGTGTGGTTGACAGTAAAGCTCGGCAACCGACATCTAAAGCTGAGAAGCTAATAGAAAAGACTACCATGTCGCCCTGTCTTAATACAAGAAACAAGTACTGCACGCAAATACTGGATGCCCAGGTGAGGAGCAACATTTTCTTTAATTGTTTTTTTGTGTTCATTAAAGACATGGTGCAATATTTTATAGCTATAGTTGTACTCGTAAATCAGGTCTTTATTCAGATAGCACTTTGATCATTACAGTTTACTGCAAATGTGATGATTCTCAAAGTCAGGTTCGAGCGGGCCTATAGGGTACTTAAGCATTGCCAGACCAGAAGATTTCCAGCCTGTGGTATGGATGGTTTTGGGTTGTGTGTTGGCCAGCAATATGCATGAACATTTTAATTTTTCATGAGAATGCACTGGCTGGGATAGCAGTCAGACAGATGGGCCACAGCTCTGATGGGATTTAGGAGACTCACTTCATTTTAGGGCCTTGTCTTACCACAAGAAAACACGGTGCACAAATGCTGAATAACCTGATATTGAATGCAGTATCTTTGTGTCTGTTCAAGTTTGTTATTCGATGTTTAGCATCGATGGCATTGTAATTCAGGTTTGGCGATAAATTATGCTCCGCCAGCGAAGTTCACAGAGTTTTGCCCACTCCACATTGTAACGTGGAGTTCTGACAAAAATTTGCCAACCATTGTGTGGCAGAGTTTTTTCTTGGCAGAGTTTTTTCTCACACACAGCTCACCAATGCTAAGTTGGCGAGCACGAGCGAGAACTGGCATCCCCGAACATGATTTTTGGGTGCTGGGGCGGCACATGGAAAGATTTTCTCAACGCGGGTGGTCACGGCCATTTGGGGTGAAAAAGCTGCCAAAAGAGTAGAAAATCTACTCTAGCAGCAGCAAAAAAGCAGCGCCCTCTGGAGCGCCAGGTTGTGCGGTTCCCACTGATTTAGCAGCGCATAAGCAGCTCCTAGTGCTATAAATCAGCATAAGTAGTGTGATGTGACGATTTCGTCCACTCGCAGAACTCCAAAGGATACCGATGAGTTTTCATATAACTCCGTGGAATTACACAGAGTGAAACTACGAAAGTTCGGCCCACCCCTAACTGTATTATAATACTCTAAGTACAGCTTCCAGAGAATTATCACGGCAATATGGCTGTGTTTTTATGTTTTATCATTTATAATTGGGAGCGTGCACTCATTTCAATCAGCAAAATGGTGCCTAAAATGATTTTCAGTTAATGGAATATTTGACTTCTTGAGGACACAATAAATAGTAGTAAAATTTACCATTACTTTTCTTTTTTTTTTTACAAAATATCTATAGTGTTCCAAAAAAAGACAGTGCGAGATCATAATTTTCTTCCGGAAAATGCTTTTTTTTACGCTTGTGTTTACGATACTCACAGCACTAAACTTTGGTTCACTTCTTCCAAAAGATCGCCCTTAAATGTTGGTACCAACTTTTCCTGATTGGTTGCAGAATATAAAAGTAACGCCTCGTTTACAGAAAAAGGAGTTTAGTTGCTACCATCCAGAAATTCAAGACAGGGACACTTTTTACAATACACAGAAGGGCTGCCCCTGACACAATGATAAGAGAGTTTAAACTAGCTGCCGCAACATGTTGCATTCTGAGGGGCTCATTTGAAACCAGTCCTCTTTGTTGTGCTAAATCCTCAGGCTTAAGGTTCACATTCCATCCCACAATTATATTTTGCAAGAAGTTCCTGCTGTAATCACGTTTCAGGTTTTCTTTATTGTATATAGAAAGGTAAACGCCTCTCTACCTGCATGTATACGATTATTGGGACCCCCTCTCAGGTGACTGTGTGAAAGCGTCAGATGATTGTAAAGACCAGCGGCTCCCTATCATGTGTTATAAAAACAAGAATATAAATAAATACATTGCATTGAATAGATTAGCCTGGATGAAAGGCTGCGTGGTCCTGCCTGAATTCCATTTTGTAGATTATGACAGACCTCAGGAGAAAATGCGTAACTAACTGGCTAGCTTAACCAGTGACACTTAAAAAATTGCTTACAAAGCCCCTAGAAGTTACTCCCAGTTTCCTGAGACAAGTGAAATGGTAAGAAAAACAAAAAAATCTGCCAGAAATCATGCAACTTTACCAAGAACTCACACTCACAGTAACCACGCTAGACCTGGCCATTTAACCTTTAAATCTCGGCTCGTGGCGGTAGTAAGGAGACTCCATTCAAGTAAATAAATACCGCTTAATATCTGTACTGGAAGTTTGCTTGTAGCCGACTAGAGTGTTCTCTGTTCGCATTAGGCACGCTTTAACCACTGCATTCTATTTTTTTTTTGTTTTTTTAACATGTGCTCCCTTTTTTTTTTTTTTGCATGCCACGCCGTCTCTGAAGACTTTCATGTTCATCGCCACCTCGCACGTGCCTGGCTTTCTTCACACTGACACACAGCCCTTGATACTAATAACAAGAGCAACACACCAGTCTCAATGTTAAACACAGTCTGCCAGCCTCACAATAACAAGAATAAAGAAAGTCTCCATATGCAGCTGGGACCAGCACATCCTCAGAGCAGCCTACCATCTATGGTCTGGTCTGAGGCAACTCTGGTCAGCATAAGAAATACTGACACGCTTCAAGAGGAGATGAGAAAGGGGTACATGAAGCTGTAGGTGAGAGAGGTGAAAAGGAGAAGAAACGTGCAGGAAGAGAGGGGAGCTGGAAGTGATGGGAGGGAGAAGTGGAAGCGAGAAAGAAAAATGCAGATGCAGGGTTCTGAGGAAGGGGAAGCAGCAGTGAGTGGAAACTTCAGGAGAGATGGGGGGGGACTACAGCAGCACAGGGAAGAGGTTGAAAGCTGCAGGTGTGAGGATATGAGAGAGAGAGAGAGAGAGAAGGGGCTACAGCAGGAGAAGTAAGCTGCACAAATGAGCAATGCAGTTTTTAGAAATGACAGGTACAACAGAAAGTTGCAAGAAGAGAGGTGACAGGGAGAAAGTGTAGCTTCTAAGGGAGAGGTGAGAAGAAATGCCTAAAATAGATAAGTCAAGATTGCACAGGAAGTGTTGGGGGAACAGACTTGGGTTATGTTGGGGAGAGTTCAAGGAAGAAAGATGAGAGGAAGAAGGTACAGCTGCAAGTGAGGTGACCAGGAGAAGTGAGAGATGCTGTAGGTCATCTCTTCGGTGAAGGAAGAAAACTTAACAGGTAGTGAGAACAGACAAGTATGTGCATGGTACAAGCTAAACTAAGACTACCAGTGCCTTATTGCTGCAGCAGGGCAAGCCTATCTGTGGCTGCCAGCCAGAGAGGGGAAACCTCTTGAAGGTACTGTGAGTACATGATTTTAATCCTCTGTGTGCTGCTCTCAGAAAATAGCAGAAAAAGTGCTCTATAGTCAGTAATGGCAGCAGAAGATGACAACACCGCCATACTCCTTCCCCTCGTGGACCCAACCGCCAAACTGCAAAATGCTCCAGGAGACACAGCGGTACAGGGAGCAGCGTCACCCTTGTGTAGGCAATGGGACCATTTCACACAGAGGTCGTGTAGGCAAGGCGGCTCTCTTCGTTTGGGCCTGCAAGGCGACTCGGCTTAAGGTAAGTAAGAGAGGCCTGATCAACATCCATGAGATGACAGGCATTCGAAATTCCAAGAAACAAAAACAGCAATTAACGACAATGGCCATAAGAACGAATCACTCACTATACGACTGCATGGTCAATCGCACAGACTTCCAGATCTGAATGGCAAGAAACCAGTTTCACAGAAAGAGAAAACACTGATCTACTTTGTTGCTTGGTACAGAGTCTTTGTCAAGTCAAGACCTGTATGGAGGGTCAATTGTAGTAATTCAATAAAAATAAAAAGAACTTCATTTGACAGTATTGCATAGGGGATCACAAGACTAATAGAACTGTATAATCGTCGTAAACAACGTTTCACCCTGTAAACGTTTTTTTGCTATTTTTACGTTATTATTTTCATTTGTTCTGCTAGACAATTTGTAGTATCCTGCATATGTATTGTAATGTATTTTGCACCACCTTCTCAGCCAGTGCCTGTGCTCTGAACTCAATAGAATGTTGGAGTTTGGATGAGCCTCGGAATGTTGGGACACAGAGAGGTGAAGTGAGTTGGACATGGGTCGAGCAGCAGACAGGCTGCTCCTGGTGGGGGTCTCCTTCACAACTTAACTACTTGTTGTTCTGAACTATTCAACTGACCTCCTGACTACACAATTATTTTAGCTTCCTGTTTTCTGCTAAGCGACTCTGGCATCATGGCTATGGCTAGATGTCACAGATACCATTATTTCTGTCACAAGCAGGAGGACCGACCACTGCTAAAGGGAGACACTGGGAAAAATGGTTCCAATCATATCGGGTTGCTGTTTGTGATGACAATTTATCCCCTGCTAGGAAACAAGGCAGTTTCACAATGCGGGCACCGAGGGCAAAATATTTGAAAGGCACTGGGAAGTGGAAGTGAGCAGAGGAGAGGACGACGCCAAGAACATGTATGAAAAGTCACGATAGAAGGGCTTTCTGGGCAACTAGTAATATTGTAGCAGAAACTAACATTTTTGCACAACAATGAGGAACTGAGAGAATAGGAAATTTTGTAGCACCCTTAAGCAACACTGCCAGCACGCGAGAGTTTGGTGAATTAACAGAACTTTTATCCATGATCAGGCAGTAAAAAGCATCAACAATGGAAAATGTAAAAAAAAAAAACTGCTACCAAGTAATCTTGTCCTAAAAACAGACCATAGCAATTGGTGAAAAAATGAGATGTGCCAATAGCAGTGCGGCACAGGTAGCAACATTAAAGAAACAACATTGCGATGTAAGAAGTAAA
Source organism: Triturus cristatus (assembly GCF_964204655.1). Lineage (NCBI taxonomy): Eukaryota > Metazoa > Chordata > Amphibia > Caudata > Salamandridae > Triturus > Triturus cristatus. Next base: position 904,502,066 of record NC_140589.1, on the reverse strand, counting down.
TAACAGAATGGAATGCATAAATGTAAAAAGTGTGTGGGAGAGAGAATGTTTTAATGTTACAGATCTGGTAGTTGTACTTAAGCTTCCACCAGTAGGAATTGTTTTGTATTCAGTTAAACAAGCAGGAAATGTGGTAAACACGGATATTATGCATGCATGTGATTAGCAAGCAAGGATTAGAAAAGCCAGTAGGTCTCGCCTATGCAGGATACTGGAAGGGAGGGGGAAGAAGGACGTGGCGCTAAGGAAAGCTGCTGTACTCGGAGCTGAGGAACCAGTGTCTAGTCTCAGTGTCTGCTCAACATCTTGTGATTCTGGGTAAATCTCATGATCTCCTTTTCTTTAAAAAAAAAAAAAAAATGTGAAGCTGTGGAATGTAATTGGTGCTCATATAAGTGACGATACCTTTGGGTAGGGTTTGCACTATCAAAAAAAAAAGAATCTTAATTACAACACTAGCAGTGGAGGGACACTAGTTAATCTGCATTTAGTTTATGCACTCGCAAGAAAAAGGAAGTGACACCTCGCATATTCTGCCGAATTAGAAAGCAGTAAAGAAGAGTGATAAGGATGTCAACAAATGGTTGTAATGACTGGGCTAAAGGCCCTTTTTAAGAGCTTTTTCTTTTTTTTAAATAGACACAAGAGATCGTTGCCTGCAGGCGAGACCTAACACGGAAGAAAGTATGGGGCAACAAGTGGAAGAAGTACAAGATAGCCCAAACTAATCGTCTAGCGTGTTACTAATGTTCCGGCTGTTTAAATGTGATGGCGTTGAAAGAAGGGGGGTCATGCGGGAGTGTGGCACACACCGTGGGGTAAACCTGTAAACGTTTTTGCAGATTCAGAGAAAGGTTTTGGAGGTGATGGCACAGCTTTACAGAAAGCTGACATCTATCAAAGTGGATATGTCGAAACCCAAGATTGAGTGCATCACATTCTCTCCTATGAAGATAGTGCCCACAAGCAGAGAGACTGCAGGCAAAAGGGGGGGTGCTTTGTTAGGATGCAGGCCCCCAACGTGATCTTAATGCAAGTTTGAATTTCAATGAAGTAAGGCTTAGGACTTCTGAACAACTTTGAAAATAGGATACCTTACAAGAAAGGGGTAACACTAGTGGGTCACAAAACGAGGAAGGTGCAAATTCTGATGTTTCAAACCACGCAGGATGGGGGTATGCAGTTTAAAAGCATTGAATTTAATCAATGAGATGGTGCCTATGGATTGGTTGGCTCTAGTAACAACTGAGTTAAATGACGGTGAAAAGAACACCTTGATGATTTGCCGTTCGTAACTTGACATTTGGGTTGATAGACAGACACTATACAACATCTCAGATGTACTGGCAATTCTGAGAGAGTCACAGGTATTTAGTGATATAAACGTATCAGTGTACCATCAGGTGCTATTACAGGAAAAGAATAAGATTTCTGTCATCATTTGTGGCACCACTGAAGGCATATCACATTTTCAGAATGCCTTTAGTGCTGGCATCTGTAGAAACATGCTTCCAGAGGTCTACGAGGAAAGTGTTGTTGGGAGTAGACAGGGAAATGTTCTTCTCTGATGATATCTTCATGTCTAAGAAGGACAGAGAAGCACATGAGGAAGTTTTGATCTTTGTTTTGTAAAAAGTTAAGAAAAAAGTGGTCTTACAGTAAAAAGAGAGATTTTTCAAATTTAGGGTGGCACAGTTTCATACCTGGTGCACACCATCTCAGGAGGAATAAGCCTGAAATTAGATCTGGTCGAATCCATCTTAATGCCGGTCATTGAAGACAAAGATAAGCTGTGCTCATTCTTGGACTTGTAGAACACTACTCTGCGTTCTTCATGTGCTTTGCCAGCATAGCTCTCCCTCCAAGTCATCGGATTGAAAAAAAAGAGATTTATCCGACTGATAAGTGGTGGTTGTGTAACAGTTTGATGTCAATAAGAAAATGGTTTTGGCAGCAGATGCAAACTTGTGTGGTTTAGATGGTGTTATCTCAAGTTGAGAGTGGCGAAGAGAAGGTGACTAAATTGGTCTCTCAATAAGGCCGCGCATTGAATTTTGCAAAGCAGATCTGAGCCTATGACAAAAGATTAAAAATTAGCTGCTTCTGGCTCAGCGCTATTTTACTACATTGAACTCAAGCCTTATTTGCACCAGGGACGCTGTCTTTGGCAAACGAAGGGCAGCTTTATAAATTTGAGTGATGTTATTGTCCAGTGTGGTGGCCTCGCTGCTCAGTGTGATTTCGCTTCCGTAAGAAAGTGTAGGAATGACCTTTGCTTTCATCACCTGGAGTAGGGGGATCTAGACTTGGACCCAGTCATTTCTGTGCAATAGTCATGAGGGCAAACAGGCTGGTGCCTTTGATTTTCAAAGAGCGCAGATGGGATTTGAACGAACCTTGGCTGTCAAGGTAGATGCCCAGATATTTATACTCTGGACTAAGCTGGAGCCAGTAGAATTATATTTCATTATTTTTCAGATCTGGTACTGTTAAAAGGGACACCTCACTCCATATTATAATGAACATCTTTTCCAGGCCTGTGCGTTTAAAAGACTATCAAATGCATTTTGTGTTTTTTTAGTGTTGGTTTACTTAATTGAACTAAGTAGACCAACACACCTAATGGAATTTAAATGTAGGGTAATAGCCAGAACTGGAAACAGTGTCTGCAAGGACAAGGAGTCAGGTAGCTCCCCTAGGTACTGAAAGGCAACAATAGTTGAAGCTTCCTTATCTCACAAGTGACAGGTACCACTAGTACATTAGGAATGCAAGCTTCCCTTCTGCATAGAGCGGTACTGTAGGTTAGTAGAATTGCAAGCTTCACACCCTTCCAAATAGGGTTGCCACCTTTGCCAGAGAAAAATACCAGCCAAATATTCCCCGCAATGTAGGCCCCCTTGCACCATGGTGCAAGGGGGCCTGCGTTGGCACATGGCAGCCAATTGTGTGCCAGCGCAGGGAAGAGCACAAGGATCCGTCATATTGTTGTAAATATGACGCATCCCTGTGCTCTGAAAGTAACGCAGACTTCTTGACTTTTTCAATAATTTATTAAACATGCCCATATTTAACACTAACAAAATGGTTCTGCATACAATACACTTCACAGAACACAGCAGCGGCTCTGGAACTGATCTAAGACATAATCCTTACTTGCACTTCTTCTGAAAAGACTCAAAATGCATCTGTCCCGAACCGACATTTGTGCCTAACCAGGTCCTCCACCCTCTTCAAGCTGCTCTCATGTGCGGATTGTTCCAGTTTTACGAGTCCCTGCTGCTAAGTCCTTAGTATATTAGAAAATTAAATAATTCAATAAATTAGGTGTTTTAGCTGTTGAAGGGTTTTAGTAGGCTCTCGGGTGACACTGGATTCAATGTTTCAAATTGAGTATCATGTGCAGTGCTAAATGTTCCTGTGGGTTTAACCCTTCTACCGACTCAAGGTTCATTAATGCAGGATTTGTGGAAGAGAGATGAACATCGAATCTGGAGGATATGCGTGACACAGCATCAGATGTACAATCCTTGAGCTTGCCTACGCACACCGATGAAGGAGTGACATCTATGGTGGACATTCAGCTCCTGCTCATGAAGGCGCCACTCCACCTCCCTGCCACTCAAACATTTATCAATGTAGGAGCCTTCCAGTCCTGAAAAGGAAGAACCCCATTCAACTTTCTGCACACGTGGACCGAAGTATTCATTTTACAAGTGTCCTAAGAACCAGACAGTATATAAAATGTACTTTGTTAACATCCGAATCATTTGAGCCAGAATTACTGTAAGGATGATGGATGGTAGGGGGGATAAAGGTGGATTAAACTATTACAAAGAGACCAAACTTTAATCAGAACCGATGAGGATACATTTAACAATGAAGACGACCATCAGATAAACACACACACCTACTAAATTAGATATTTACATGGTCATTGGGTAGCGTAAGGTGACAGTCATTCTTTACTTTCTAGCTGCTGGGAATGACTTGTGAGGGCTGTTTGCTGCTAGGAATGACTTGAGAGGGCTGTTTGCTACTGGGAATACCTTGTCAGGGCTGTTTGATGCTGGGAGTGACTTGTGAGGGCTGTTTGCTGCTGGGAAAAATAATTGTGCCAACTCCAAAAGCACACAGTTACCTCCTCTCCTAAACTGAAACTAATTGCAGAAATGCTCCAAGGGGAGATACACCACTCCCTGTTTATTTAATTTTGATCTACCGTGGAGTGTGTGTGTCATTAAAAGGCACGCAGCCTTAAAATAACAAGCAGGTGGGAGGATGCAGCAACAGCCGAAGAGACAGAGCGAACAGCAGTATCAGAAGAGCACAAGAGAGAAGAGGGAGGAGAGAGGGAGCAAGCGGGGGCGCAAGCAAGTTCCTGAGCCTCAACAAGCATCAATAACAAGTGGGAGTGGTGGGGGGAGTGCACACGCGCGTGCTAAGCAGCAGCTATTTGCTCTTTTTCAAAGCACACACTCGTGTTTGTGGCGCGCCGCTGCGCACTCCCTCAAGATGTATGCCGCCACAAACACGAGTATGTGCTTGGAAAAAGAGCTGTACGACGGCTAAAGGTCTCCTATGCAGCACATGCGCGCTGCGTAGGCGAGACCTAAAAAGCACCAATGATAGTCAAAGCTCGCACTGGACTAGGACCCAGTCACAATTTGATGCTGACTGTAATAGAAAATGGGTAAGATACACCAACCAGGTTCGTTTGGTCATAGATTTTACCTTCTGACCTAGTTCTTTAAGACCAAATCCACCAGGTCCAGTCATCTTCTGATCTTCTGCAGGTCCAGGAAATTTTCTGCCTGGAAGTTCCACTTGTATGCCTAATTAATGGGGTAAAGGTCCCTGAGGCATGAACTACCCATATTGGGCATTTTCAAGATAGTCGACTCTTCAACCACACTAAACTTGGGCTCTGAGAGATGGGGGTGGGTGTGGGGAGTATTTACCAACAGATAAAGCTGGTTGGCTGAGAGCTCCTATAAGTAAAAATAAGAAAGCAGATTATTAATTGGGATGAATGGGAAGTCACCAGAAGGAATAAGGCCATAGACTTGTTAAGGTAAACAGTTTCAATAATTCAAAACTGATCTCAAGCCCCTTGTACCTTTACACAGAGCAGTCATGCTTAACTTAAGAAAAATGTGTAAAGTATTTAGCAATTTATAAAATACAAATCAGGTCAAGAGTCGAAACACAAATCCCACAACCAATTTAGAAAAATAGAGAAAAATGTAATGATTAAAATGACACCAAAATGACAAAAATCAAAAAAGGGGTAATATTGAAAGACAAGAAGTGTCAAGAAAAAAACATGTGCCAATCAGTAGTCACTTTTTGCAGTTGTCCAGGATCTAGGCACAATTTAAGGCCAGAACTCAGAGTATGCTGTTGCTTTACAAAACTCAGTGGAACACTATATATGCACCTGGGAATATAAGTGGTTGGTGAGAATGTTTTCTAATTGGGAGTAAAAGCCGTCACCCACCTCAAGCAGAGGCATGCTTCATCTCTGACAGCTACCCCTGGGGCTGGCGCTGCAGTACCCAACCGGCCCCTGGAAGGGTCTCTTTGCCAACCACAAAAATGCATGTTTGGAAACACCAAGTGGGTTTGTCCCATCAAAGATTTTGACTTCTGACTTAGTGTCTGAAATGGAAGTCAAAATCCTACTATGGGGTAAGATGTTTGGCTGCATCTGACAAAGCCTTCTCGAAGCCAGCCGGCAGCTGGATAAGGCCCAGCTGAAGCTATTGGTTTTTACAGGAAAAGCTCAGAGTGGGAGAAATTCTAATTTTGTTGCCGCTAAATTCCTTGCATCAGGAAGATACTTTTCACGCCTTTGCCCGATCAAGATTTATACCTTCAGATGTTTTTTTTTTATGGATCTCAATATCCTCCAGCAGGACAATCCTGGAGCAGAATCCAATAAAGTTCACTCAAAACCTGCCACTAGGTTCATCACGCTGAAGCTCTGGAGGTCTTGGAAGTCCCATCTTTTCACAGTTTCTAAAGCAGCTCGAATTGGTCACTCCTAAGTCCCCCATGTTCCCAAGGACAGCACTTAGAGGCAGAACTCACTACATCTGAGGCCACCAACAGGGTCCAGTTGCTACAGGTTATGTGGGCAGTCCAGGGAAAAGGCCTCTTGCAGCTTGTTGTGTCCTTGGAGCCACACCAGAGGCCAGCAAACTGATCCCTAGAGTCCACTGCCAAGTCTTTTTGTATCTTTAGGAGCAGTTCACCACACAGGTCTCAAATAGCAGGTCAAGTCCATTTCTCATCTTCCACAGTTCCAGAAAGTGTTCTGATGAGCTGTGTATGAGGGGCTACTTTTGTAGGATTCACTAGGCAGGGGCGGCACCTGGACAAACCCTAATCAGTGAGGAAAAGGTTGCCAGTGATAGACCTTCACACTTTTGCAGAAAATCCTGTTTGCCTTCCTTCCCCGCCTTTCATTTGCAGTGGCCTGTGTGCCAACAAGGGATGTGTTTAGGGAAATGACCACTCCTCTCCCACTAGGCTGGTGCAAAACTGACTACAGAGTGACCAGGAGACAAAATGTGTATCTTCCCCAGTTCTCCCTTTATACTTCCCAGCACCATGCCTCACAACCAGGCCGCCCCAAAAAAATGTCTAAACCATTGTTTGTAATGTGGGAGTAGTTTTCAAACCTCATTAGGTGAACACTGGTAGGACCATCTGTCAGCAGACTAATACAACTTACCCTACCAGAAGTTCAGGCAGACAAAATCTACATTTTTTTTAAAACTGCTTTTCCTAAATATTTATTAAAAATCAGACTTCACCAATGAATAGGATTTGTACTAAACATATTGTTTGAAATATTCTAGTAGTTTGCTCCGAACCAGAGATAAGAGTTTTGATTTTATTCTTAACTTTAGTTTTTATCATAAGACATCTACAGCCCTTCCCAATACAAATATATTTTTGGTAATCACTGTAGGTACATGCCAACATTAAATTATTACATGTACCACTTTTAAATTTTAGACACCTTACCTTGTGGGCTTCTTAGGAGTGGCTTATTTAATATATAAAATTAGGGCTCTTCCCAGTAAAAAAGGGTTATTTTGACAGGTTCGACTGCAGGTTTAAAAGCCACAGGAGTCAGACCTGAATTCACGTTTCCTTTGACAGTCGAAGGCTGTGCCGGTTCGCACCCACAGCCCGCACCCGAGAAATTTTCCCGAGGGGCAGAGGCGGCCAAAAATGGCGGCGAGCGAGGCGCTAATGCGCAGGTGGACCCGATCCCCGAATCGGGCGGAGGTCGCCCTGAGGTGCAGGGTCTGAACAACGTTGAGGCTGGCGGCACCCCACTACTACTTTGAGTGATAAGGGCACTGGATCGGAGGACCGGAGGAGGGCCGTGCCATCGGCATTGGAGTGGGCGGCCGCACCCTGGCCTGACAAACTCAGAGGCGAGTGTGCCCCGATCTACAACCGACGGAGGCCTGGAGCTGCGGCAGGACCCAGCCGGAATAGCGGTGATTCGGCGGACTCCAGGGGGCACGAAGCCGGCCCGAAGAGCGCACCCGGCAGTGAGGCAGCAGGTGACTGAGAGGCGTGCAGTGTGCGAGGGGGCTACCCAGGACTGGAAGTGGACGGCCGGCTGTGGGGTCCTCCTAGAGCCCCAACGCAGCGTACTGGTTGGATGCCGTGAGGGAGGTGGCTAGATCAGTGCGGCGCACCAAGTGAACCGGGACTGAGAGAGCACACCGTGGAGGCAACGCTGAAGGGCCCACAGAGGAGAGTGAGCGCTGGCAGAACTGTGTGGAGGCCCTCGTCTAAATTACCTGAGGGAGACGCCTGAGTGATCGAGGCCCGTGGCTGTGGTGGGGCTCTGTTCCTATGGCTGGGGCGCAGCCGCGTGCGTGGGGATGGAGACATGAGAGATACCCCCATGAAAAGAACCTCGACGGCAATTGGGACCCTCGGGGACTATGATAGCACTGGTTGCCAGGCTGGTGGTGATAATTCTGGACAAAAGGTGGGTCGATTCTGCATGATCTACGGCGTGTTGAGCACGTGGATTGCCTGAGGCTGGTCCAGTGGAGGATAAGCCCAGTGGGCAGAGGTGGGCCCTGACTCCCCAGACGACAGTGGGAGAACTGAGGCTCCCACGCATGACTGAGGAGAAGGCTGGTAGACCCGCGCAGCTGGCTTCTCCAGAGAGAGGATCGGAGAGCAGAGGGTGCCATTTTTTCACGACCGTGCTGGTCGAGCGGGTAGGAGTGAGGCCCTTTTGAACCCGGGGTGGATGGTGCTTCATCCCTTTGCTGGCACGAAGAGGAAGGGAGCGGAGGCGCCCCAGCGGCGCGATCAGAGCTGGAATTCAGCGAGAGCGGAAAGGAGTGGAGCAGCTCTCTGCTAACATGGGCAAGACCAAGGGTCGCTTGGCCGGTGCCACCCAAGAACACGACGATGACCCTGCTTCCCACTCACGGGAGGTCCAAGATGACCAGATGCAGCAACAGTTCCCGCAGATACTTGAGGCGATTGCAGACACGAAAGCGACCCTCCATCAGGATATCAGCACGGTAGCAGTGGGACTTGGCCTACTGTGGGATGAGCACAAGAAGCTGTCGGAGAAGGTCAAGAGAAATAAAACCGCCATAGCAGACATGGCATCGGTGCACAAAGAAGTGATGCAGCAGATGAAGGCCCTGACGGAGAGAGTAGGTGTACTGGAGCGCAGATCCGAAGATGCGGAAGGGCGCAACCGCCGGAACAATGTATGGGTGGTGGGCCTCCCAGAGGGGTTGGAAGGGAGCCACATCGTGGCCTTCCTGGAAAATTGGTTCAGAACTGTCGTGGCCCCGGAGGGCCTCACTGCCTTTTATACCCTTGAAAGAGCACACAGAGTCCCGGCCAAGCCGCTGGCCCCGGGGCGACCACTGAGACCAGTAGTGGCTCACCTACTCCATTTCCGGGATAGGGATTTGCCGTTACAGAAAGCGAGAATGGGTGGGCCCTTTGCAGTGGACAACGCAAGGGTCATGCTGTTCCCGGACTACACGCTGGAGGTACAAAGGAAGCGGGCCTCCTATCTGGCAGTTAAGAATGCGCTGCGGGACGAGGGTCTACACTACTCCCTGATGTTTCCAGCGCGGCTGCGTATTGTTTTGGATGGTACCACGCACTATGTTGACTCCCCTAGTGACGCATGGGAATGGCCAGAGTCCTACAGAAAGGAAACGCCGAGCGGAGGGAACCCTGGGGGCTCATAGGAAGGAAACACGAACAGGCTGATGAGCTCCCGCAGACTTCTCCGTAATAGACCTCAGAAGAAGCCCACAGTTTCTCGGACGGCCCGGGAGAGAGCAGAGGCACTACAAGCAGTGGTGGCGCTGGCGCAGGATCGGACTGTGAAGTCGACTGAAGAAGCTGGAACTACAGGGGACTCAGTGGGTAATGACTCGGACACATTGCAGGGAAGTGGGGGTCGGATGCCCGAGGTGACGCCGCAGACAGCGGATGGCATTATCTGATTGGGGGGGGGGGGGGGGGGTTAGTTTGATGACAAAAGGGGAATTAGCTCACCGATCATGAGGTCTTGCTTGTGCTGGGCCAGGGATGTCCTACCTATGAGGGGGCTGATGCGCATGGGGAAGAGGGTTCCAAGCCAGCCGCGGTCCCCAGCTCCTCTGTAGCTGACAGGGGAATTTGTGTGCCTTATGGTTTGGATGGGTACTAGTTCCAGAGTAGCTGTCCTGGGGAGGGGGGAGTTGGGGATTTTACTTAGTTTTGGGGTTTAATAGGGCCAGGCATGTCGTTAGAGCAGCTTCCAGAGTTGAATTCCTGACATGGCTGATAGGGTCCACCAATAATCTGAAGTGTTTATCATGCAATGTGCGGGCATGCATTCTATGTGGCGCCGACAAACGTTGCATGCATATCTGGTACGGAGGGAAGTTCATTTTGCATTTTTACAGGAAACTCATTTACAGGCGCAGGAAGGAGTGGCATTGCAGCAGCGATGGCATGGTCAGTTGTTTTACACAACCTATTCCGCTTTTGCTCGTGGGGTATTGATTTGGGTGCAGGCAGGGGTACCCTTCCAGTGCAGAGAAAAGCTTATAGACCTGTAGGGTCGATATGTAGTGGTGCTTGGGAAACTTGCTGGATGTGACATTGCTCTGGGGAGCATTTATGCTCCCAATACGGAGCAACCTACCTTTTTCTCGCAGTTGTCTGGGAAGTTGGCACCTTATTTTACATGCTCAGTATTACTTTGAGGGGACTTTAACTGTATTTCAGATGTGGTTTTAGATCGCTCGCACCACCCGCTCCCTAATGCCCCCACTCATAAATGTTGCAGAGGCCAAGCATAATTGGCAGACCTGATGGGGCTTGGTGGATATTTGGAGGGCCCAACACCCGGGGGAACGTGATTACTACTACTTCTCTGCATTACATGACCTTCACATGCACCTGGATGCATTGTTGTGCACTCCAGACGTACATGCAGGGGTGCAGGGTAGTGAGTACCTTGCTAGAATGCCATCAGATCATAACCCCGTCTTGTTCTGGATGCAATGGTCGCGGGCCCGGATACCAACTTGACGACTGCGCCCGGAGGCGTTAGAGGACCAGGTGTTTCGCGCAGCGGTGGGTGCGTCTATCACACAATACTTTGGGGATAACGAGGGGACCGCCTCCACGCCCTTAGTGGTATGGGATGCATTTAAGACTGTGATTCAGGGCTGTAGTATAGCCGAGATGGTGGGAGTGCGCAGGGTGCTATTAGCGGAAGTGGGGGAGGCGGAACAGCGCCTGCGGGATATACAGAAAGATCACCCTGGGAGGCCTGACAAGAAGCGGGCTTGGAGGAGGCAAGGAAAGCAGTGGCAGGACAGGTGGAGCGATTGCGCTGCTTTGACTACAAGGCTTATATCACCCACACCCATGTCGAGGGAGATAAGTTGGGTGCTCTACTGGCCTGGTTGGCTAACCCGTTGCGTAGAGGAATGCCGGTATTGGAGATCCGAGGTGACCGGGGGGGAAACGCTTGTTTTACTCAAGAGGGCATAAACAAGTTGTTCTATGACTTCTACTAGGAGTTATACAGGAGCAAGACGGCCCGAACGGGGGAAGACCTCTATGAGTTCATGCGCGAGCTACAGTTTCCGCAACTAGATGATGAACAGGCGGAGGAGTTAGGTGGAGATATTGAGTTACGGGAAGTGTGGGACATTAAACATATGGCACGGAATAAAACGCCGGTGACAGACAGCCGCCCGATTGAATTTTATTTAACCTGTTCTGCGCAGCTGGCTCCGCACCTGGTGTCACAATATAATGAGGCGAGACGCTTGGGTCACCTCCCCGTCCCCACGAGAGAGGCGGTTATCATCCCTCTTCTTAAGCCTGGTAAGCCGGCATGGGACAGGGCGGCGTATCACCCGCTCTCCATGCTTAACACGGACTATAAGATACTAAGTCGCATCTTGGCCACTCGGTTATTGCCACACATGCAGACCATAATCCATCGGGATCAAGCCGGCTTTATAACTGCTCGAAATACAGCCTTAAATATCCGGCGATTGCTACAGGTACTCGAAGCGGACTCTTACTCAAAAGTCACTGCTGCAGTATTTGCCGTTGATATAGAAAAGGCATTCGACAGTTTGGAATGGCCGTACCTGTTCCATGTCATGGCCGGTTTTGGGTTGGGAGACACAATTTATAGCATGGACGGCGTTACTCTACCGGTTCTCCACGGCGAGAGTTAGGACAGGCGGGGTGATATCTGAAGCTTGTGAAGTGAGCCGGGGCACGAGGCAGGGATGCCCATTATCCCCGCTCCTATTTGCACTGGCCATTGAACCACTGACAACGAAGGCTATGACTGGGAGGTACTACCGGGGTTTACAAGTACAAGGGCAGACCCACCATATAGCCTTGTATGCAGACGATCTACTCATGTTCTTAGAAGACACAAAGCAAGCGTTACTGGGAGCGAAGGCGCTACTGCGCGAACTAAGAGCGGTGTCTGGCCTAAATCATGACTGTTCCCAACAGATGGAAATAGGGTTGGTTCGCAGAATATAGCAGGAGTGAGGTGGGAAAATAGGTGCCTCCCATATTTAGGGGTTCTGATCTATCACGCACGACCGGATTTACTAGAGGGCAATGTAGTTAGAGATTTAAGAGGACTGGTGGGCAGTTTTGGGGTTCACTTCCATTGTAGGTTGCGGGGCGAGTGGCCTTACTTAAAATGGTGGCCCTCCACCGGTTACTGTACTATTTTGCGACCCTGCCGATTTGGATTCCGGCACGGGTTTTTAAACAACTCACATCCATGATCACAGGTTTTTTATGGGGCACTGGGAGGCGCCCGGTAGTCCTGACTATATTAATGCGCCCACGATCAGAGGGTGGATGGGCGTTTCCTGATTCTGAAACTTACTATTTAGCAGCACCGCTGTAGTGGTTGACACAGAAAATGGCGTTGAGACTGCGAGGCCCGGAGGGGGAGCCCCGGAATGGAAACTGCTCTCACAAATCCTACTGGACCTGCCTGGCGGATTGGTGACCTCCCTGAGGACCGTAAGACAGCAAAACAATGTTGGAGGCAGAGTTTTAAACAAGCAGGTATGGCAGAGCCGTATGCTTCTGATATTCCACTCTCTATGTGTGAGGCACTTCCCTACAGGGGCTCCTGGCGGGAATTGAGTGATTGGGACGAGAAGGAGTTAACCACTATTGGAGATCTGTACGAGGATGGGAACATGCTGCTCTTCCATATATTGCAGGAGCGGTTTGACTTGCGAGGGGGCAACTTTTTGCTGCATGTGGCACTCACTGCCACCATCCGTGCGCACTGGAAGGAGGGCCTGACCGAACCTATGACTTCTTTGGGGTGCCAATAAATTGCAGGGAAATATAAGGCAGTCAAGTGCCTCTATAAGCGTATGACGCAGGAGAAGCTGGCTCCTTTGGATGTTCTTAAGCGCAAGTGGGAGGTAGATGTGGGAGATGTGATAACGGATAGGGCCTGGGCTAAAATAGTGGAGTGGGCGTAGAAGAGCACCAGGAATGCTCGTTTTCAACTGGTGCACTTCTATATTTTGCATAGAGCTTACCTCACCCCTGCGAAAATCAAAACATATTTTAATACGGATATAGATGAATGCCCGAGATGTCAAGGAGAGGGAGCGGATTTCCCCCACATGATCTGGGGGTGCCTGCTAATAGCTAGTTACTGGACTGAGGTGGTTGCCCTGTTGAACACAGTGACGGACAGAGATCTGGGACTGGCACTGGGGCCATGTGTCCTACATTGGTTCCCCCATACGGCTAAAACTAAGATCACTAGCAGGTTTATAGACATGGGTTTACTGCTGGTCAAAAGGGAAATCACGATGCACAGGAAAGCGAGAGGGGCCCCTGGTATAGCTAGATGAAAAAAAGAATTCATCAAATGGGCGGAATGTGGTGGGATAGTGCGACTGCAATTAGCAAAGAGAACGGGGAGCGAGAGAGCATTGGAGGTGGCCAGGGCATGTGAGCACTTGGTGGGATTCCTGAAAGACCCAGTCACGGCCAGCGAAGAGGATACTGAGCCGCTCATGCCAGAGCTAGAGCAGCGCCATGATAGCACATAGCAGCAAAAACACAGACAAATCTGGTGCACGTAGGATAGGCGATCATGGGATAACAGAATGCACATGCTCACATTCTCAGGCTACTGGACTATCACCAACTATGTAATGCTGATGTTTGTTGATTGGAAGGTATAATATTGGAAGCGGCTGTTAGATTAGAATTGTTATGATTCATGATGAGGTTATACCGTGTGGGTACTGTTAAGCGGGGGGGGGGGGATGTTCTCCTGTAATCTTGTCAAATTTTTATTTGATTCACTAATTACGTGATAATGTGTTGATATGTAATTTGGGGTTTCACCATAGAACTTGCAATCGGATGATTGAAGGGACACTTGAGATGTATGCAGCCAAGACCTGGCAACAATAAGCGACCAATGTTTTTGATCTGCAAAACTAATAAAGAATGTTTGAGAAAAAACGCTGTTCTACTTAATACATTATCTTCCTTTTCTGAAAGGCCAGGGAATCCTCTGCAGCAGAAAACAATGAATATCTAAAATAGTACTGGGTTGATGACAAATGTGATAAAAAAGAGGAAGTTGTATTCATAGGCAGGCGCGATTTGCATTTCCCAGCAGTTAAGCTGAGGCGACCTAAAACACCGTGCACAAATCTACTAAAAAAATAAGATGGAACAATGTTGCTGGACTGAAATAGCCAAAGGAATAATAAAGAAGGATGTACAACTGGTCTATCCCTTTATTGCTCAAAGTTGCTCAAGAAGGTCCAGTACGTGAAAGACATCACGGTGTGCATGCTTTTGAAGTACCATTTTCACAATACTTGAGAGGTATGTCCTGTGAGAGGACACCAAAGTTTAATGGCAATGTATCGACACCTTATTTAAGGCAAGTCAAATGACGTCTCTCACAACAAGTTTGATGCAGGCCCTTGTAAGACTTTCCATAATTTTAAGTTTTTCCCAACCATCAATCATGGGACTGACCTGCAAGCGAGATGCACAGTCAGGGCAATTACACCTGGATAACACCTTTCAGAACGTGAGCAATAAAGGTCCTTAGCAGAGGCATCGCCCAGCCTTAAACCCCATCCCTGCAAAAGCCAACCATGCCAATTACCTGCTTCACGAGTCATTTTATTCTCACTGAACTCGGAATGAGTAAATCTGCAGCAGGTAATTCCGATTTTCTAAGCCTTGGGAGCGGCTGAACCAGCCCGAGTGTTCCCGATACATCTGGTACATACTTTAGATTACAGCGGTCTAGGGAACCACCTTTCGACATGATCCACCTTGTGAATTCTTGGGACGAAGCAGCAGTTCCCTCGTGGAACGGCTTTCTTCTGACTTGTTTTTACTTGTGCATTAGTATTTACCGGAAACATTCATGGAAAGTCATCATCCTTCTAAAAACAAAATACGTCAATCTTATTCAGTGTCGGGAGTATTTTACGGATGACTGTGTTCCCATACTGTTCGGGTTGTGTATGCCAGATATCACCTACATCTCTGAGACAATCTATTACCAGGGTACAATGAATGTGGGCCCGTCTGGCGGGCACTGCTGCTCGGACTTCCTCAAACAGGGAACTACAGGGGTCTGCCTCGGCATCCATTTTAGAGCAACTGCCTGTTTCACCAAAAGGAAAGCTAGCTGTTCAATTCCCACTTTACACACAAATGTTGTGAATACCAAACCACGGTTGGTGAGCCTGGCCACTTTTTTTCCCCATATAGCATTCCACTACACCACACAAATGGAAGGCATTTCCATATTTCGTTAACGAGCAAACTTTTTGCACGTGGGCACCTATGACAGTGTGGTGTGCATCAAAAAAGTGACACATTTAAAATGGAAAATATATGGGATTAATTTTGAAAAAATACGGAGTACGTGTTTCAATGGACTACAAATGTGTATCAGGCTGTGCAATTCTTTTGACACGCAGATGCGCGTGTCACTTTTTTGATGAAATTTCATAAGGCACTAAAGGAATGGAGCGCCTAACAAGAGTATGCACGCCGAATCTGATGAACTTGACTTATAAATAATCGCGGATAGAAGAGGGTGTGCTTCAGGTCATTGTGACAGTGTGGTGTGCATGCCACATTAATCAAATGTAGTTTACGTTACTGAGATGCACTCAGTGAATCGATTATCCTTGGCACGTGGAACACACTATTAATTAACATTACAGAATCCTCCTCTTTGTGAGTGTGTCATTTTTTTAAGCAAATCTGTACTTCTTTAATCTTGAGCAGGAGTTGCAGAGGTAAACTCTTTTACTGTCCTGTGCAGTGTTATGACGCTTCCCATCTTCTCTGCAACCCCAGTTAGGGCTTTCAATAACATATTCATAACTGAAGCCCACGTACAGTGAATCTATAGCTGCATTTTAAATTAAAACTGCATGTGTACCAGGGTATGCGAAGACTTAAATGACGTTTTTTTTATTCCTTATAAGGCTGCTAACTCTGCAAGACCACACACAGCAAAGCAATACCATACCATGCCCCACCTCGAATATGGTGCGAAGGTAGAGCAGATCTTGAAGTGACAGAGACAATATTACTGGACCCATTTTACACAGTAGTTTCCCCATACACTTCTTACAGATGTCATCGATGTGGGCAGATGGTCTTATCGATGTGCCGTAAGAGAGGTAGATCGCTCACCTCTGTTTTGAACACAGGCTTGTGTTCCTACTGGGTCCGTAGGTTCTCATGGAGACCTTTAAATAATCCTGACAAGTGTAACTGTGTGGCCAGTAGTAGTAAATGTATTGTGAACTGAGGGTCTACCATATTCCTACGGTAGATGTGCGGCTGTTAATTTAACTTATTATATTCCCAGCCATGTTTCGGATGTCTATACATTAAAAACAATGCTTTAGAGTACAGTAGGGGGATTTGTGAATTTGTGCAAGAACAGAAATACAATTCTAATAAATATAAGCCTACCAGTAAGGCGGTAATGTGTTCAATCTTGGCGCATTTTAATTTTGTCTAGGAGGTTTCGTCAAATATTTCTTTCACAAAATGCGTCATAGGTAAATAAATTAAAACTATTCTATCTTGACTCCAAATGCCCGCTGAGGTGCACTTTCACATCAGCTGAAACATCTTGGCCTTTGGCTAGTTGGCCCTAAACCCACTGTGTGCAGTACCACTGCATTAGAATTATGGGGTTGTGTTACAATAAATAAGACGTCCTCAGCATAGAACATCACTGACTGATCAACAGTTTACTACATTCCACAATTAATTTTCTGATAGTCTTATGAAGCGACTCCCTGGAGCCAAAGTACAGCCAAAGGGGCTGCAATGATACAGATGTATCCTTAGGCACAGGTGATCTACAGCGCCAGTCCCAAAGAATCTGTCAGAAGTTGATTTGTTAGAGCGCAGTCTTTTTTAGTCGATTTGCAGAGTTTCCTAACAGTAGGAATCTATCACTTGGCATCGTTAGATGGAATAGAACATGTGAAAAGTGCACAGCTTTGGACAATAACATTATCAAGCAAGTGCTCTAGCTTGTGTTAGGGAGTCTCTGCACCCCGTTTGAGCTGCCTCTTATACTATAAGCCTCTTCAGGATATAATGTGGAACTGACAAATAAGTCATGTTCAAAGTCAATTAACCCCACAAGTACGCTCCCCTCATATTATTCGGATGTGCCTTGTCTGCTGGATCACCCAAATCACTTCTCAATTCACCTATCTGATGTAAAGTCCCCAAGAAGGCCACAGTCACAAACAAAATGTAGTGGATGCCTGCCATAGCTTGCTCTTTTCAATAAGAGTTTCTACAAGAGATCAAAGTGTTCCACGTTAAAAGGGGTTACAGACTACAGGACACACAGCCATAGCCCAAAGCTGGGTAGAAGAATCCCCTTTAGTTTGTATTCCCTCCTCTGTAGGCCGCAGCCGACTCACTGTTCCAGAGTTTCTAAACTAAAATGCGGCAGGCTTTCGGAACATCTTGAGGCCATCTGAATTGCGTTTGTCCCATTTGAAGTTTCCCAGCATTTCTAATTAAAAAAAAAAAAATTAAAAGAGATGCTCTACTTCAGAAACATCTATAGGGCTATTATATAGATCGGAGCTAATCTGCGTCTTTGAAAATCTTGCCAGTATAGAGAAGGCCCTACGATTTTAACTCCTTTTTTATGGTACCAAAACATTAAAGAAGCATGACTGAACATCAGCAATAGCTTTAAGAATTTAACTTGCCTCGAAAAAAGGAACACAGAAAAGCAATAATGTTATACAGGCTGACACATTTTTAAGCTGCCTCTACCAGTAAAAGTCAGAAATGAAAAATCCATTTGGAGGTGTCCAAGTAAATAGTATACACCTTGCTCAGCAAGGAAAGCAGTCTAAAAGTTATAAACTTTTTAAATATTAAGTCCCCGTTATTTTTTGGGCAAGCTAAGTTTCTTGAGTGAAATTTTCATCTCCCCTGTGTGTGCCCAAATAAAGTCTGCTTCAAGGGTATCAATCTTTCTGAAACAAAATAGAGACATCCTAAGTGGGTACTTTGTAAAAGATAGTTTAGCTCTTTAGGACTTTCATATGGCCAACTTACATGAATGAAAAAATAACATTTACAAATTATTTTACAAAATAAGGATAAAATAACACAAATTACATAAATTACATAAATCTCCAATGTACAAATAAGTTTACCCATTGCAGATAGTTGAAGAGTTTTCCAAGGCAAATATTTGGAAATCTTTAGAAGGAATAAGGAGAATGAAACCAAAATAGTGTTATTCTCCAATGTATAGAAAAGTTTCATAGGAAAGATGGTGGGGATTTCAAAGGGAAGAGGTCTAAGAAGGCGGTTAGAGATGGAGTAAGAAACAGGATACGTTATCATGACTTATGTGCTTCTCTTAAAGACAGGCAAGGCTTTGTGAGGCAAACGATGATGGGTTCAGGAAATGATGAACGTTTGACGAGATAAAAAGGGGTAAATACAGTTCTATCAAAAGGTCATGCGTAGCCCTAGGTTACATTTTTATTATGCTTGAGTAATTAGTATAGTTTCGTAATTTCCTGTAACAAAATTTAGGCAAAATAACGCCATTATGCCACAACCCGTGATACCGACGATAAATTTGAATTAAAGATGAATCGTTCAGGTAACTTTTGAAGGCAAACAGAATTTCACGTGGATTTTTCTACCCAAGCGGACCGTTCTGTTAATTTTTGCAAACAAAACTACAAATTCGAACATGAACGGCAATGTTTTGAAAGCACGCCGCTTTAATGTGTGTGGGGGGAGATCAACAAACATTTGAGGTAGATTTTTAACCAGAGCTGAACATTCGGGTCATTTTTTAGCACAAAATTACTAATTCGAATGTGGGAGGCACTCTTTTGAATGCAAGTATCTGGAAATCAACTTGAAATTACATTTTCGAGTTGAATATTTACCTGTTTGAGTGCTAGAAGTATTTTGCATAACTATGTGTCTTTTCGCATTATTTTTCAGTAATTTCGCGTAATTACGCTTCAGCAAATTATGCGAGTTTCATGCACCCCTGAGTCTTGGGGGTGGTACACTCTTACGAGTCGGGCATCGCATAGGTTCAGGCAAAATAATACTCGGAGCCCATTAAGAAATCAAGTATCCTAAACCGGATAGACAACACAGCTAATTGCATAACCAGAGAAAAATCAGGCCACTACTAATAGATTAGTTTAATACTCAGTTGAAGAATGACTACATATTAACTATAGTACAACTCCATCACCAGCACAATCATTCACCACCGTTTGGGAGAGGCAGGTAATAAACAGTCTTCACAGTTGAGGGTCCAATGAAATCCAAGCATCAGGCTGCCCTTCCACACCAACCTGTGGGTATGTGGAGGGTCTGATGAACAGCAAGCTCATGTGTTAGGTTATTAGTGAATATGTGTTATTACACTAGCAGTCCAATGCTTTATTTCAGCAAAGCCATCAAGCTTCAAGGAACATAAGCATAACATGGGTATTTGTAAAGCACACATTCATCCGGAGGCATCTTGCTGCTGAATAGCAGATGTTTATTCCTTTAATTGACCTCAGATGGATGAAAGGCTGAGTAGACCCGCCGGGATTTGAACCTGTGACCATGAGGTTGAACACCGGCCCCTGCAGTTGACACATTAGTCCACTGAGCCATCAGACCCGTCTTGGAAGTGTCCTCTTCTTTAAATAATGTTTTCGCTTTCTTGGCCCATTAAATGGATTATTGTGAAATCAGTTTGTTTCAACCCTGACTCTTTTACTAAAGGTTATATATTTCTTCTCCAAGTTAATTATCGGGATAACATTTTGTCTCTCCACCTGGAAATGTATTTCAGAGACCAGTTTTTGGTTTGGTCATCAAATTTCGCAAGTATTTCACTGTCAGTTATCTCTTTCATTTCCTCTAAACATGAGGTATATTTTAATCCAAAATATTTTAAGACCTTAATTTATATTGTCTATTTAAAAAAACCAGACTTCGTCTAAGACTGGTTATGAGCAAAACATCTTCAATGGTGATATTTATGTTTACCATTTATTTAGAGAGTAGCCAGAGACATTTTAGAAGCTGTTGATGGTATCTGGGATTTAACTGGAACTAACACTCAATTAAGCTCCTTGCTTTCGATTTTAATTCTGATCGTAAAGAGTAAGTGCTGGTCTGTTCTCACTGTGGCCCGGATCAGCCAGCACCTGCCTCACGCACCGACTCCTGATTCTGGAACTGTTGTGGGTGGCACATCAAACCATAACTGTCTCTACAATAGATTGCCTCCTCGAGCATAAATTACTGTGATTTAATGAGTTAGGATCTAAAACATTATCCCTACTCAGGTTCTATCGTTAACCTCTTCCTACTTTGGTGTAATTTATAAAGATTTTTTTTCTACAAATCCCCGTTTCCAAGTTATTGATTGCAGCCCAGCTTAATTAATAAACATTCGTACACTGGGTCTTCTTTCATTTCTTTGTACTGGAAGTTATTTTTCCATTAACACATAAAAAAATACAAACATGTATATGTACAAGCACTTCATTACATCAAACCATTACAGCAGCGCCAGGCACCATCATAGCTATTTTTGAGCCATCTAATTGACATTACACTTACCTTACAGTGTGACGCGTTTCATTACCTGTCTTGCCATCTACCAATCACAAATCCAGAAAAACTATACAGCATAGCAACAACTTGTGTAAGCAAAATTCAATTTCTCAGAATATGCTGCCTATAAACAGACCCAAGAAGGGCAAATCTAATTAACCATAGAGAAAAAATGAACTGGCATATCCGTCAGATGCACACTTGGGTCATAAATAACAAAGGTGCAAGGTGTGATAGTAAAGATAAGAAAATGTGGAAACTAAGTTCATAAAACAACCATGTGGCTCTCCCACTAACAGCCATTAATGAAAAATGATCACTAATGAGAAGCATTCAATCAGCAAGTCAGATTCTTACACCAGCATAAAGGACTGTCTTGCAGCACTAACCACTACAGGGTAAAAGCCCCAAATCCGATAGGGCTCAAGAGTTGACAAACTACTACTTTGTTGCTGCATGACAACAACGAACGAAAGAGGAAACAGTGAACATCACTTCTTCAAATTGATACATAAATGACAAACTATTGCACAGCCGCTCAGATAAAAGCAGAACTGTTTTGAAGGTTAAAGGAGCTAGGATATTCTCTAGGGTCTGTTTCTCAGCGGCCATAGATAAAGATGTGTGGATTTTTCTTTGGGCACGGGTGGCATGCGTTACTGGTTAAATGTGCCAGCTGGCTAGCCTGCAGGTTGAGATGTGGATCAGTGGCCATAAAATAAGTATTTGCTTCGGCGGTGACATGTTTATTGTGGTGAACACCCACCCACAATACATGTGGATAGTCATATACATCTTACATGCCTTTACTAACAATTGCTGCCCTTGTAAGCCAATGGCTGACTCAAGTAGTTTTAGAAGATGGAATGAGAGTGAAAAAGAGCCAAAACACTTTCTAGTACTCCTAATGATCTTGGGGAAGGGCTTTATTCTTGTTGAAAGAATGTTCCATGAAAAAATGTGTGTGACCTAGTAAGTTTAGCCCAACTCTATAACATTGGTTTGGCCACTGTACAGACAATCAGCAGTCACGGGCTGACAAGCATATGCCCAGGAATCTATATAAGTTGTAATTGCCCTACAGTATAATTTGCAGCATAAACTGCAAGCAAAATAATTATGCAAATTTACGAAATGTAATGCTTAGGACTAACCCTTTTTAGGTCTCGCTGAGCCAGCACATGCGCTGCACCTAGACATTTAGTATTATGGTTTTCAAAGTGCTGCCACAGCACGCTTTTGGTGGCCTAGCGCTTGCGTCCACGCGAGCGTGCATGCACGCAGCCACCATCTGCCTCCCTTCCAGCGCTTCCCGGCTGACCGAGCCGAACCGTATGATTCCCAATGAAGCTCCCACAGGTGAACATCACCGTCCAGCCTAGCGGAATTATCGCCACACCCCAATCACTATCCCCGTCAACATGCACCTTGTTTACTTCTCAGCTGCCCTTCCCCACACTACCATAAATTCTTGTTAGTTTCCTACAATACTCAGCATATCCAAGGGACTCTTAACATTTCCTGAGCCAGTCCGCCATTCTTTTCTATCAATTACTTTTCATAATTTCCACTTGCATCTTCACGTCTAACTCGTTGCCACCACTGCTGATCTCAATACGATGGTTCAGTCACTTAGCCATTCGGCGCACTTTTGCAAGCACCTGTCTCCATTTGCACCTGTACCAAACGATATGACGCCCCTAGTTTCACCGCTTTCAATAGCACCTTCGCGTCTCTGATGCTATATGGTAGCCCGGAGGTTAACATTACCTCCCATGCTGAGCGTGCACATTCAGCCTATTCACACAAGTTGCAACAGATGGCCCCTCCACTTGTCCTGCCTGTGCCAGGTGTTCAGCACTTCACTCTCGAATGCCGACCAGCACATTCAGACCGCCATGAAATTCCCTCCTCCTCCAACCACCGACATGACAGTGCGAGCAGCCACAGTTGGGGGCGCACGTGCATCTTTTACCAATGTTGCAATAACCACAGTCACTGCAAGGAAGTGGAGCAATACTGCAGCCCTGTCCTTCCCTGTCCACCAGTGACGCCTTACAAATTGGGAGGTCACTGACTTGGAATGTGTATTGAGTGTCTCACTGGTCACGTTCATACATGGACTCTCTTCTAAATACTGACACTTACTCCCCTTTCCCGCCAGCTAACGACCTTTGCTGCCCTATTGATGTGAATCATTACCATAAAGGAGCTCACTGCAGCCATTTCTTCAATGAATCCAACACACAGTGAATTATACCCTGAAGACCTTCCTCTCTTTGATTCAGGTAGTTCCACAGTCAACATACCACGCTGGTACTTTCCTTATGATAAACACCAATCCAATTCTATCCCTTTTTTAAATTGTGCAGGCTGTCCGTGTGTTCCCTTGTCCTGAGGAAGACCTGCTGTGCTTACCAGCCAATCACGCACTTTCTGGGTCGAAAAGTCGACGTGCTGGTCTAAATCCTGACCCTACTCTCTGCTCTACGTGAAATAGAAATTTAAATTCCAAGCGGCTCGGAGATTAATGTACATAGGAATGGATGACCTTTGAATTGCCATTTTTAACCATCCATACAGCACTGTATTTATTTTGTTCACATTTATCACTTTTTTTGCACTTTTGTCACTTGCGCCGTTCAAACAATTTGTGTGTTCAATAACTGTGACAGCCTTCTATTGGTATTTCTATTCCATAAAATGTAAAAGAATATATTGATTTATCCCTCAATACAAATTTCAATATTCATTTTTAGAGTGTTTTCTTTTCTTATCTTCCCTTTCTATTGATTACTACAGAAAGGTTTGAGTAACGTTTTTATTTGTTGCTTTTTTATTGACTGAACCAAAAAACAATTCTATACCTGACAGAACCAACATTCTCCACATTCTTCTACACCCAGGTTCTGAGGGGCACTGGGTTACCCCATTATACTAGATGCTTGTCTATAATAAGGCGCGCCCCCATGCAATTGATTAACACCCTCTGATGAAAGTGCTGGTGCTTTATGTGAGCCGGCGCTATTGCTATTCGATAAACGGCTGTGCAAGCATTTGTGGCCCCTTATATAATACCAAAGTGCCCTGGGGTAACAAAGTGGGTACAAATGCCCATTGCGCCCTCGTGTACTTGTATAACAGGCATTGGCATAGCTAATAGGTCTCGCCTTTGGGACCTTATAAGTGCTTAGCTATGCAACAGTTGTTGTTGCACTAAGGATATTGTGCTGAATAACTAAATACTTATCAATGTCCCAAAAGCAAGACCTATTGGCTATGCCAATGCTTGTTGGATTTTGTCTAGACACAGCTCTAGGTGTCTCACCAACCTCTGTTAATATATAAATGGGGCCTGACAGAGTAAAGTGTAGCATTACCCCCCCCCCCCCACCCCCGATTGGATACTGCTTCGACTGACCATAAGTGACAGTTTTCCTGCACCGTTTTCCTCGGTTCACATATCTATGAATGACATACTGTCAGGTTTTTATATAAGTAGATGTGTCTTACTCCTGCATTTGATCTGAATTCTACCCAACTATCCAGGCCCTCTACACAAATGATTTTCTTTGATCGCTTTTGTCTTAGTTTTTGTTAATTAACCTATTCACAGAAAGAAAGCTTAGTGAATCACTAATCTTTTTCTGCAAGAAAGTGGTCTTTCTCCTGAGAACAAGTAACAAAGCAGAAGGACAACATTTACCTAGAGAAAATGTGCCCCGAATTATGCCCAGAACTTCAAGTTTAATTCAGAGATAAGGCACGAATAAGGCACGACTACTCATCAAAAAAGCTTGGCATGTTAGCCATGAGATAATTACCATCTGGCACAAGGTTAGCCAACTCTCTCTCACACACACACACACACACATACAGGCGCACACACACACACGAAACATCTTTGCAAGGCCCATGAGCAATGGTAGTGCTATGCTACTCAGCCACTAAAAGTGTAACAGCTCTACTGAGAGGTACAAGTACTCTCCACCAAAGTAAAGCAGTCTTGCGCAAAGTGGTAGTATTTTGTGGATGAACACTCAGCAGGCACGCTGAGAAGTGCTGGTACTGTCCCATTAAACGTAGATTGGGCCTGTTGTACTAAAAATAATGTCCTTCTAAAGGTCGAGCAAACTTGCTTTGAAGTACTCCTAAAACCACATCACGTCACGCAAACTTGGTGAGAAGTCGTAGTATTTTTTTTTTTAGTTCAATTTTATTTTTGTTTTTCTTGGATATAGCGAGGGGCTACACACATTTTTATGCATCACTCATCTTTCCTGCCGGATACTCGCTGGTAGTACTAAATGTCTACCTGCGTCCCTATCCGGTACAGCTGGGTCTGTCGATTCTGGGTGCTCTAGATGATATATTACGTTCCCTTCCCCCTGCGTCTCATAAATTAATAGGTGCGGATTTTAACTGTCACTTTGAACCCCTCCTTGGGATTCCCTCTCCTACCTGTGATGAGGATGAAAACTATAAAATTCCAGACCCTACCATCTATCCTGCCAAACGTCTTCTCCCACTAGCCCTCGAGATCAACAAGCTTGCCATCGCGCATTCCTGGAGGGCTTGCAATGGTAGACTTTTTCCCGATGTACCGGTTCATACACCTTTAATAGACCCGGGAATTGTTCGACTATATCCTGGTGAATGTGGAATTTTGGGGCTATTTAGCTGCTTTTTCTGTTATACCTAGGGTCGATAGTGACCACAACTTATTGTCATTGGAACTGGTAAATAATATTGGTGGCAGCGTAGTCCCACAGGGCCTAACACGATCAAATAGTGAGAACTTGGTGCTAGCTGCAGGAGGTAGACGGATTAGGTGGGCAAGGGTCGTGACCAATGAGACAAAGCTTGCAGCATTATATAGCAGTGTCACTCGCTCCCTGGAGGTGGTTTCCCACCTTTTGAGCCCCAATGGGGATATCCTGCAGAATCATCTCCTAGATTTCCAGAATATTCATAAGGAACTCCTCGGTGGCCTGGTTGGCTTTTTCTACAGTTCTAGTGTGCCAAGGCCAAGGGTTTCAAGGCCTGAGCATTGGTACAATAGTTCTTGTAGGCTGGCCAAGACTGCCCTGATTAAAGAGGTAAAAAAGGGTACACAGTCTAGTATCCAAGCTGCGAGGGCCTTTTACAAAAATATGATTAAGGAGGCAAAATCTGAGTGGGAGGATCTAAGGTGGCAAAATATGAAGCAAGCATTAGCAGATCGTGATTCGAGGGCTTTTTGGAACATTGTTCGAACCGGCACGGCAGCAAGCAGCCCTGCTATTATTCCCAATCTCAGTGAGGAGGTTTGGCTTGCGCATTTTAAACCCCTTTATTCTCTCAGTAACACTAGTGGTGGATTTGACCCGGTAATCCAGCCTAATGCCACTGTAATGAATCAAATGGACCAGGAAGATTCAGTGAGTCGATCCTTTTCCCTTCCAGAAATAGAGTTGGCCCTTAGCACCCTATCAGTAGGGAAAGCTCCGGGGCTCGATAGGATCCCTGGTGATCTGTATAGAAGCGAATTAAAAATTTGGGCCCCCTACATTCGGGTATACTTTAATGCCATTCTGCAGGGCCTTGAGATCCCGGATACCTGGTTGGGAGCAGAAATTATACCCGTTCATAAAAAATCTTCCCCTTTGGATCCAGCTAATTATCGCCCCATAAGTTTGATCGATGTCTTACAGAAGCTGTTTGCCCGAGTCCTTTTAACAAGACTGCAGACCTGGATGGAGGACCATGAAATCCTAACCTCCCTCCAAGCGGGGTTTCGAGCAAAGGTTTCTACCATTGATCAATTGTTTAGGCTACAGTTGATTTATTGGAAGACAGTCTGTATGGGTGCAGGCAATCTTTACTTGATTTTTGTGGACCTTCGGTCCGCATTTGATATGGTCCAAAGGGAAAAACTATGGGTTTTATTATTAGAGATGGGTGCTCCCCCCTACCTTTGCCATCTATTCAAACGTCTGCATGAAGGCACTTACGCAAGGGTGAGATTTGGGAGATGCGGGGAAATTTCAGGGCCATTTCCGGTTGAAAAGGGTGTGAGGCAGGGTTGTGTCCTGGCCCCCACACTCTTCTCCCTTTTTATTAATGGGTTGATTGAGCATCTCTTGAGCGCCGCCAATCTGGATTCCCCAATCCTGGCGGGGCGTAAGATACCGGCCCTAATGTTCGCGGATGATACGCTCCTGTTGTCTAAATCTTACATGGGCATCCAGCGTACATTAGAGGCTTTCTGCTCCTTCTGTAAAAAAAGGGATCTGGAACTGAACCTATCTAAAACAAAATTTATGGTTTTCAGCTCTAATTCAACCAACTGTCCCCACCCCAAGATGGGAGATGTTGAGCTGGATAGGGTTTCTACTTTTGATTATTTGGGGGTAACCCTTAATGACAAAATGAAATGGGGGTCTCACATGGCGAAGGCAAATTTGAAGCGAACGCAATTAGTGGGGGGTATCCTGAAGGTTTTTAATAACACTTCTTCTAAACCTCTGGGCCCCCCCATGGAAATCTACAAATCCCAAGCAAGAGGGGGTGCGCTTTACGGCGCTGAACTCTGGGGATATTGTACTCCTGCTTCCTTATCCTCAATTGAGAATTCTTTTATTAGGCGACTGCTGAAACTACCCGTGAGTACCCCCTTAATTCCCTTGAGATGGGATCTAGGTTTAGTTCCTATCGAAGAGATTGCCCTGAATCGCCCTCTCCTGTTCTGGAGACGACTCTGGTCAACGCCCGAGCTTGCAAGTTATAGGCATGATCTCGGCGATATACTGTCAAGGGGGAAATTGGGAAAAATTCCTTGGTTAACATATGTAAAGAACCTTTGTTATCTCATAGGGATGGGGGACCTATGGTCCGCACCGGAAGAGACAAGCCGCTCACTAACTAAGAAATCACTGCGGGAGGCTTTACAATTGTACCGGAAGGAAATTTTACTGCATTCCTCTCTGGGAAGGCTTACTGACACCTTTCTGGATATTAAGATTAGTCCCCAGTTTGAAGTTTTCTTGGATGTTATCCAACCCCCTATGGCAAAGAAACTTTACATTCAGTTTAGACACGGCTCGTTACCACTGAGGGCCTTTACACATAGATGGTCTAATGCATCTGATCCCTTAAGCACGTGCCCTGAATGTATTGATATCTGTGAAACAGAGCTGCATGTTGTTCTTTTCTGTCCTTTATATACCAAGGCAAGGAAGAAGTGGATCATCCAGCTCTGCAAGTCTAGGGGTCTCAGGGACTATCAGGAGGTGTTTAGAATCCTGAAGTACGACACTACCCATTTGATAGTGTTTGCGATGGCTAAATATCTTCTTTCTATGTGGTTCACCAGGTCCAAAAAAAATGCTATTTGCCACATAACTCTCTTGCTTCTAGTATTGTTATTACTGTTATTA
This sequence comes from Triturus cristatus, assembly GCF_964204655.1. NCBI lineage: Eukaryota > Metazoa > Chordata > Amphibia > Caudata > Salamandridae > Triturus > Triturus cristatus. The sequence continues at coordinate 904,473,918 of NC_140589.1, read as the reverse complement.
TAGAAGCTTGTGGTGTAGTGAGAACACTTTGGGCCTTGGATATAGTTCCAACAATATGTTTTTACGTGGAAACATTTTGTTTTTAATTGTCCGTGTAATTTTTTATTACAAAAACTTTAATGTTTTGATGGACTATACTCTATGCAATGTCAATTTAATCATGTTTTATTGTACATAATTATTTATGTCTTTTTATGGTATTTTACCGAAATAAAAGCTTTGACTGACTGACTGGCATCACTCAATGATTTGTCATGCCGTGCATTGAACATAGATGAACTTTAAGACCTCTGCAATGACAATCACCAGCACATAGGGTATCCGATTCGTGCCCGCCCAGGCCTCCACTCGTTCACCAAAAGACTCCTCATTCAGCTTTTCCCTCAGTCCTCTGATGCTATGGTATTTATCAGTAGTAAAGCCAACCTGCTGCAAAGTGCCGGTGCTATCCACAATGTACAACAGGGCAGCTGCCAGCGCATGAAATATCCAATGTAATAAAGAAAAGCCTTATAGAGGTTCTTAAACAGAAGGACGGCTGACAAGAATGTGGCGCAAGCTTCATGAGTCGTGCTGGCACTATCCCAGCGAAGGTAGAGCCAGCTTCCTGAGAAGTGCTGGTGTTATCGGTCACTGGAAGAATGAATACACACGCCGCGCCTGCCACTGCCTGTCAACCCCAGCACCGATTGTTACAGGACTCCAGCAACCAGTTAAGCGTAAACATGCTGTAGATTGAAAGCACTCCCGGGCACCGGTGCTGCTCTCGCAGGAAGCATATGGTTAGTGAGCGACTGTGTGTGACAGAATGTGAAAGTTCACTGCTAATGAATCACCAGGTGCGGAAGAAGCAGGGCGGCCAACTACGTACTTGAGTGATTCTGCACAATAAACAGTTGCCATTAACAAGCCGGAAACCCCCTTTTATAAGTAATGGAACCAAAGCATTAAAAAACAAACAGCTCAAAAAAACAAGGACACTGAAAAATCCGAGGTGCAACCTCAGTACTGAAACTGCGGCAGTGCCAGCAACAGTACGTAATGCACTAACATATTAAACGCTCCGCTTCCAGACGCTACATTGAGGCAAACAAGAAAAGACGAGCAGAAAGTGGCGGAAGCCACGTACAGGAGAGAACTGCTCCCAACCTCCTGCCCCTGAGCCGCCACTGGACTCGCAGGGTCACAGGACAGAGGCTGGCAGCGCCGCTCTCTGTCCAGGCAGCCCACGGAGCCCCAGTGCTCAGTCTTTGGGTGGCACCCGCAGATGCCCTCTCTCGGGGCGCTGGTCTAACGCACTTACCGGCACTTGGGGAGGCACGTCCCACGCTCAGCTGACCGGAAATCTCATGAGTTCAGACAGAGAGCTCTCCTAGCTGTCGGACGCCGTGGGAGGGCGGGGAGGATTACACAGGCTGTCTCTTGCCTCAGCTGATAGGGGCGGAGGGTAGCCTGCTGAGGCTGCACCCTGGATCTCCGGCTCCGCCCGCCAAGCTTACTTCCTCCTCCAAGTGTCACATGCCTCTACCGAGCTCCCTTCCCTTTTCCACACTCCACGCCCCTGCCCAGCTCCCTTTTCCACAGAGAACTGTGATCGAAATGCGATGTATTTAGTCTCCCGTCTTTTTTAAAGGACTGGGACGTTCCAGATATTTAGCCTGTTTCTCACTGTTATACTACGTGTAACTTGGAAGCATGCCATTTTTTTTTTTAAAACATGTCTCTAATTTTCTTATTGCAGTATAGTTTTTACCTCGCTAGTCAACTGTAATAACAAGCATTTGCAATGCATTAGGTCTCGCATTTATACGAGTTTGAGCTATTGGCATTGTAAAATTACAATGCCTTTTATTTATGTTTTGGTTTTAAAACAAATAAAAGGCATTGTCATTTACAATGTCAGTAGCATAAACTTGCATAAAAGCAGTGTGCTGCATGCAGCAGTGTCATGCAGCACGCCGCAGTGAGTAATGCAGCAGTGTGCAGCAGTGTGCGGCGTGCAGCAGTGTGTGCCGTGCAGCAGTGTGCGGCGTGCAGCAGTGTGTGGCGTGCAGCAGTGTTTCGTGTAGCAGTGTGCGGCGTGCAGCAGTGTGAGGCGTGCAGCAGTGTTTCGTGTAGCAGTGTGTGGCGTGCAGCAGTGTTTCGTGTAGAATTGTGCGGCATGCAGCAGTGTGTGGCGTGCAGCAGTGTGAGGCGTGCAGCAGGGTGAGGCGTGCAGCAGTGTTTCGTGTAGCAGTGTGAGGCATGCAGCACTGTGTGGCGTGCAGCGGCATGCAGCAGTGTGCGGCGTGCAGCAGTGTGCTGCATGCAGCAGTGTCGTGCAGCATGCAGCAGTGAGTAATGCAGCAGTGTGCAGCAGTGTGTGGCATGCAGCAGTGTGCGGCGTGCAGCAGTATGTGGCGTGCAGCAGTGTGCGGCGTGCAGCAGTGTGCGGCGTGCAGCAGTGTGTAATGCAGCAGCATGCATGGGTGAGTGTGAGAGGATGGCATTTAAGTGCTGCGGGAGAAGACTTTATGCTTTGCACCCTCACTGCAGGCTCCGTTCGCGGTCACGAGATCCGGGTTTAGAGCGAGTGCGTGATCTTCTGGGAGACCCATGACCGGGCAGTGAGAGAGACTCACTGTTCACACAAGTTATTCACAAGCGTAGTTAGCGCACTCGAGGTGTCGGCGGTCGATGTGAGATGGACTGAAGCCCAGCCATCGCCTGGTTACACCATCTACTATGGGGCAACAAGATGTATGTAGTCTTTTAAGTGATGAAATGCCGACTGGAATTTGCGCCGGACTCTCTGGGGTACAAGTTTCGGGGGGGGGGGGCTCAGAGCGCTGCCGCTGCCATGGAAAGAGTTAATGTGCGCACGAAAGCGGTATCCGAATTTAGATGGGAGGCTCTTATCACCGGCAAACAGAGCTTCAAGTCTGTAACTTAAAAATAATAGAAGAAAAAAAACGCCTAGGCGTTCAAAGCCCTGCCCCTCGCAGAGCACGGCATCCAACAGCAACCACTTCGGCGTAGAGGCTGGGGTCGTTTTATAAGCTGCGCTCTGACTCCATGCCCGCCCTCCTAATGTATTTTGAACAGCTAGTGAAACAAGGAGTAGAAGGAGTGTGAGAGAAAGAAAGGGAGAGCAGGCCACAAACGCATAAAGAGCCTGTGTATGCAGAAGACACGTCAAGAAGTGTAGGAGAGCGTGGGTTTGAGGGACGGAAACCTTGAAAAGGCAAGGGAAAGAATTTGTGCTTGAACACCTGAAGTTAACCACATGAGAGATAAAGGATAAGTGTGTCAGAGAGCGAGAGAGAGGGGTAGGAGAGAGAGAGAAAGAGAGAGAGGGATGAGTGGGAGAGGCACCCAGATGTGGGGTGCATTTATGTTGTATTGAGTAAGGTGTTATTATGTGGAGTTTGATTATGCTGCAATGAGTGGTATTTTGTGGAATGTAATGATGTATGGTGTAGAATTGTGTGGCATTTCATTATTTGGTATTGTGTGGAATTATGTGGGATGGTTTGGAGTGGTGTTATGTGGCATGGTGTGAAGTAGTATTTTATGGTGTGGAATTATGTGGCATGTTGAGAAGTTGAATTTATTTTGTGCAATGCCAATTGGTCATGCTTTTGCGAGAGTTAGAGCTATTGGCATTGTAAGTGAAAATGTCTTTTACCCATGTGTTATGGAGTAGAGTGGATGTATGTGGTGAGGAGGGGAATTATGTGGGTTGGATTGGAATTGTTTGTTGTGGAATTTTGTAGTGTAGAGTGGATGTGTGTAGTGGAATAATGTGGCATGGTGTGCAGTGGAATTATATGGATATTAATTATGTTGGTTTGAGTGTACTGGAATTATGCAGACTGGGATTATGAGTTGTAAAGACTGGAAGGGCTAGGGCAGTGTTAGCAGAATGGCAAACCCTACTTGATGTGCAACTCACAGCCACTGTAAAATGCAAAAAATATGGTGGCTTTTAAAACTAAATATGCTATATGTACACAGACCAAACATAAGGATGGTTGCATATTTGTAATCAGTAGTTGCACATAATATAATATTTAATGCAAACAATATATCTCTTAACGCAGCTGTTTGCTGCGATTCATGAACCACAAACTGTCACACGGCCAAGTGACACTCATAACATGCACTGTTGAAGTCAAACGATCGGACTTTCAGGTACAAACACTTTGATGCTTGCATTTCATTTGTGCCTGACTATATTTGTGTGTGTTAGCTCCATAACACAAAACATGAACTCAAGCACTGATCAAAAATACATTCTTATCATTAGCAAGTCATGTACTCGGCGAAGTTCTGAAAATGCCGCCATTTGTAATGAAGTCTTCCTGTTTGACACAGGCACTCTTGCAAATCAATTCCAAAATATGCTTTTATCCTTAACGAACGACTTAAAATTAAATGTATTTCATTTATGTATGCCCTGCATTTCAGGAACATATCTATTTCGTGTGTTTGCACACATACAATATTATAAGCAAGCACGATTTCCAATTTTGAATTAAAGAGAATAGAGCAGTATTGGGCCAATCAGTTTGAAATGAAAATGTTTCTCTTCTGGGCAGAGCATGGTCATTTGGGGCAATTGACAGTGTTTAGAGCCCATTTCCTGTGCATGGTAAGATCTCTGCAGACTATGGAGCCAGCCAGCGTGTTTTCTTTCCACATTGTCACGCTGATGTGCACAACACAGGACTCAAGCTGTCAATCTATGTGTCAAGCACTATTGTTGGTTCATTTCACTTTACAGCACGTGAAAGGAGTGTGTCTTCCTTTCTTATTTATATTATAATTTGCGAGCGTTACCTTGAGATTATGGAGCACGAGTTGAAAGAAAAGAGAGGAAAGAAACAACACCAGGGATTGAGTAGATGGCTCTACAGTTCCTGTCACTGGGTTAGGCAGTGTGATTTGGGAACACATGCCTGCTTGGTACACGGAATGGAAAGTCTTTCAAGCACATTGCACCGTTTTACAGCTTTTGCAAAGGACGCCCTGCTGCCCCCGAGTCTTGCTGAAAGGCCTTTGGTGGTGCTATCAGTCACAAGAAAAGAAGAGCTTTATCTGGGGCATACAGGCGCGCCTCTTTCTTCACTCAACAGAGATTTAATGAGGTCTCCTTGTAATCATGCTCAGTAAACAGTGCAGCCTGCGAGTGAAACTCCTGTGTGCTGCGCATCGTAGGAGCGGCTGACCGAAGACAAGAGAGATATCTTTACATATCAAACCCTCTCACCAAACACCAGTCTGAAAGTATGCTATGAAACGCCACAAACCATTGCACTATGTCCTTATCTCATGGTTTATTCAGGAGTTTTGCACTGGACTGCATTTACCCTGCAAGGGACGGTCATACCCAAACAACAGAAGTATTTATTGTTATGTTTAGCATTTGTTTGCGCCTCCCAATATTATACAAATACTGAAAGGGAGTACGGAAGAAACAAAACTGCCAACTTTTGACCTGGGGACTGGGTTCGCATCTCCGCATCGGCTCCACCCCTTCGTGTGCTGATTTGTTGTTATCTCCGTTGTTATTGGCGTCATCATTTATGCAGCAAGTCACAACAAGCAGGAAGTGGGATAAGGGAGGGGGTGGCAAATGGTGAGCACTTTCGCGGCGGCTTACTGAGAACATCAAAGCGGCCGCGAAATGAGCTTTTGTAAACGGGGGATTTGAAAGTGAAAACTAGTGCTTTCAGGCTGCCAAATGGTGCGCGCGCCCGGCGCACATGCACTGTATTTGGAGGCCTGAAAAGCACTAGTTTGCACTTCCAGGTCCCCCTTTTACAAAAGCTCTCGCGAGAGCAGCGCTAAAGCGCTGGCTCAGCGAGACCTAAAAACAAGCATTAGCAATTAAATAGGCTCGCATTTGTAAAAGTTAGAGCTTTTAGCGTTGCAAATGACAATGTTTTTTACTATTCCTTTTTTTTTTAAAATGCAGTGGAGTAATCATGTTTGTATAGCGCCGTTGCCATTCGTTTGACCTCACAGCGTTGGAGAACCAGAAAATGGGAAATTGGTTATGAGGGAGGGGAGGTGAATAATATGCTGCCTGGAAAAACAAGGATTTGCAATGCAAATAGGTCTCGCATTTGTGAGTTAGAGCTATTGACGTTGCAAATGGCAATTTCTTTTTTACCTACACGTTTTATTTTTGGAGTGAATGTATGTAGTGTGCAAAATCCCTTGGAAAGGTCCTACACTTCGTAATAAATATATTGAAAAAGACGCAGTGTGGATTGTATATACTCAAAAAAGGAGTTTAAGAGGGGCAAATCAACCAGGCCACCCTCCACTCAATCAATAATACACACTATAAGACCTGGAGATATCAAACACTATATCAAAATACATGGGATTGGAAGAGGGGCAATATAAACAATTATTATACCCTCAGAAGTAGTTCATGTCATGAACTATCAATACCAACCCAAGTGCTTCAAAATTTAACATTTAAAACAGCCCGACATGTGCAAAACATTCCAACAAAAGCATAAACCAGAAAAAATGTGTGGAGAATGAGAAAGCATCTCACGTGCGCAACACCAGAGGAGCTGCTGGCTGGTACTCGCCAGTGTGCTCACGAGTTTCTCATCATCGATGACTTTCTCATGAAAATAATGTGAAAAGGAAATGTGTAAGGAGTTGTATGGGAATGAGTTACGGAGTGAGCTCGTCAACCGTACGATGACGGTCTAAGCACCACTAAATAACGGATGTGTGTGGGCATTAGGACCAATAGAGCAACGGACAGTGCTCATTTAATACATTGACTCCGTGAGAGCTGGTATATGGGCCCTTGGCTTTCACGAGCGATTTCTGTTTCTCAACAGATTTATCCCAGGGAGGTGATTGCAGTCCCATGACGCCCTGATGAATTTGCCGCAAAGTTAAGTTGGCAATGAAACATGTTGGCCATTCATAAATGTGGTTATTGAACATGACCGTGTTTTTAACCTTGGGGTGACTCACAGAGTGGAATAAAACGGGTCAAAATATAGACGTGGGTCATACCTAATCTTATCTGTAAGACCACACGGGTCTTTTTTCTAAGAATTTTTCTTTTTCGGATGGGTTTTTGGGCTGCCTAATATACCTCTCTTGGTGTAAAATTTTTTTTTCATACAACTCCTTACACATTTCCTTTTCACATTATTTTCATGAGAAAGTCATCGATGATGAGAAACTCGTGAGCACACTGGCGAGTACCAGCCAGCAGCTCCTCTGGTGTTGCGCACGTGAGATGCTTTCTCATTCTCCACACATTTTTTCTGGTTTATGCTTTTGTTGGAATGTTTTGCACATGTCGGGCTGTTTTAAATGTTAAATTTTGAAGCACTTGGGTTGGTATTGATAGTTCATGACATGAACTACTTCTGAGGGTATAATAATTGTTTATATTGCCCCTCTTCCAATCCCATGTATTTTGATATAGTGCTTGATATCTCCAGGTCTTATAGTGTGTATTATGCAGTGTGGATTGTGTCAACAATTGCTTGGCACGTATCTCATGGGTGAAGTGTCGCCACACATGCACACCGTGGTGCTTTAATAATGCGAAACTCATTAATAAAAGTAGTGCTTACAGACTAAACAACACGATCGGGATCGGAGCATGTGAATCTGAATCCCGACTTCTCTTTCATTTTCTGGACTATTTGACTCACTATCCTGCTTCTTGGTTATCGCCAAAACACTGGGAGGCAATGAAGTTTGCCAACGGGGCGGGGCCAGGGGGGCTTTGGGGGTACATGAAAATGTATTCATTGCCTATTTGTCAAAGGTCGCCCGGTGCTATTAGTTAAGAGAGTGCAGATTTCATTAAGATATTAAGAGTAATTTACTCGAATCTATTAGGAAATCGACATTAAATAAACAAAATGCCAGAATGCGTGTCAGTTTTCACAGTGTTTTAGACAGTACTGGTTGCTTAGTTTCATTGCATTAATTTTTGTATTTACTCTTTTACACAGCATCCAAAGTAGGTTACCTAACCCCAAAGCCCCGAGTTGTTAAATGACCCATAGAAGGGAGTCTTTTACAGTTGAACAAATGTGTCCAAATGTAGTTTTGGTAGTGCCATGGAATGATCAGCCAATGAGGTACTTGATGAGCAGTTATTTAACTACACGTTCAAAACGTACAGTATTGTGGCTGTTGTTTGTTTGTACGCAACCACCTCTTTGAATGTGTTTATTAACACAGAGGTTCATCTACCAGACAGTGCTCACAGAGAGGCGACTAAAGCATAGAATAAAATGTATTAATTTTTCCTGAGTGTGAAGGCACCCGGAAGGCTTAGGTGCCCGCCCGGAGAGGCTGGGGATCCTAGCGCTTCTAGAGACTCTGCCGTGCTCCTCTGCACCAGCAGGGCACAGCTCAGAATCTGCCGCTTCTGCTAAGAATAGGTGAGGGGGATGAGGTTGGGGCATGCGGTAGTTGCCGACAGATTTCCAGGTTATTGAAAGTGATGATTCTGATGTGAGGCACTGGAGACTGACTTTGTCTGTTTGTCTGCACCAGTCTATTTTTCTACCATCTACCGTGCTCACTGTCATGTATCCATTCATCTCTCTTTGTTAGAGGTGCGCAAGCCAATACATTAATTAGCAGGTAGAGCCAGCCGGAGAAGAGCCAAGCGTATACGAGCCAGTGGGCGAGACGTGAAAATGATCGGCATGTTAATCATACAGTAAACATGATGTAAATGTGCGATAATGTCTCTTCAGAATTCAAAAAAGTGCATTTCTTTAGCGCGTCACCTCAGTACACAAGATTATAGCACTGAATTGAGAGGAAGTTATTAAAAGTGCTTGCTTTAAGCATGTGTTAAAACACTGCCGCTTCTCTTGCCCGACAACAATGCCATTTGTGAACTAAGAGGCGTCAGTTGCCATGCATACCCCAAATGTTGCCTAGAGTCTTATTATATTTAGAGTAACATTAAAAAACTAGTTATTAAACAAGAGAAGTTTTTGTACAGCACGCATCTTGAACGCGCATATTTCAAGGTGGCAATAATAAAGATGAAAACGGAAGTGCTGACAGGCAAGAAAACTCGAACGAGAGTGGGGGGAGGGGCAGGGAAGGTTGAAAAGTCACAGACTGAGGGAGGGGGTGATGGGGTGGGGAGACAGGGATGAAAATAGTGTTAGGAGTAAAGGGGCCATTAGCCATAGAAGGATACAAATGGAGAATGAGGAGGGACTAACAAGCCTCAAACCTATCGGAAGGCAGCATTTAAGACAAAAGCCATTGGGCAGAGGGTGGGAGGAGCTTCCACAAAGCTTCCACACCACAGTATATACTGCATGCTTTGCAAAGCGATGGCAGCGCATGCACGCTGCAATGCTAGACGAGGCCTAAAAGAAAATAGTGCTAGGAGTAAAGGGGCCAATAGCCATGGAAGGATACAAATGATGAATGAGGAGGGACTAACAAGCCTCAAACCAATCGGAAGGCAGCATTTAAGACAAAAGCCAATCGGCATAGAGTGAGTGGAGCTTCCACGAAGCTTCCACACTACAGTATATACTCCATGCCTCGCAAAGCGATGCCAGCGCATTCGCGCTGCAACACTAGGCGAGACCTAAAAAAGTAACAACCTCCTGGAAAAAAGCAAGCTCTCGTAGGAAATGTAAGATGAAGTAAAGCATGTGAAATGTAAGCAGGAACAACACAGTTAACCTAAAACTTTTACACTTATTATTCAGAAATTAATGAGTGTTTGTGCCTGAAAGGTAAGGGACATGACTACATGGCTTGGAAGTGAACTGTTTTAATGTCCATTGCTTATATCCTAACAAAACGTAAGCAGTATGGTTTAAAAAGATCCCATCCTTAAAAACAAAGTCGCGGTAAACATTTTATAAAGTAAAATAAGGAAAACAGCTGCTGAGGATCACATTAAACGTTTCTCACTCTGAGCATCTACCAAATATTGCAGTACCTCCAGGTATGGTGCCCTTCCCACCCGGGGAAAGCAATGTTGTTCAAATAAAGATTAGAAACAAAAGCAGCACTACACTGGCAAACTATTTAAAGTGGTGCTAATGTGTGTGGGTGTGAATAGTACCAATCTGGCCTGTTTACGACCACTCTGTCTTTGTCTTGCTTTATTAATTTATGTATTGTATTTTTTTTGGGGGGAATGTATTTATTTGCATTTTCTTAGGTACATTATAAAACCACATCAGATATTCAAAACATCTCATTTCTGTTTTCAGTACAAGCATAGCAGAGTCCGGCAATAGTGGCACATAAGGTATCAATGACATCAAGAAGTTACTGTCAATGAGATCTTCCTTCCCACACCCCCTCCCCCCATGTCACCCCCCCATCCTACTGCGAGTCCGTGAGTGCAAGGCCATAATAAGTTAGCAACAGCTTCCATATTTTCCAGAAATTCTTTGGGCACCCCCTCGCTTTATAAGCCATTTTCTCCCCCAGCATGTACATGTCCATACCCTTCCACCATTCTTCTATCGTTGGGTCAGTTGCAGCACCACATGCCCTTGCCAGGTCTCTTTTAGCTACTACCAGACCCAACTGGAGCAACAGCAGCTTCACTATGGGGAGATCTACAGCACCATAAACTTAGGATCTGGGGATATGGAGTCTTGCAATATAAGTTCCAGCTCCTTTAACTGCGCGCCCCAACACAACTGTACCTGTGTGCAACCCCAGACAGTGTGAAAGAAGGTCCCTTCCGTGGTCTTACACTTCAGACAGGTGGGTGACTCCGATCTGCCTATCCTATGCAATCGAGCTCTGTCATAGTACATCCTGTGTAAATACTTGAGTTGAATCAATCGCAGTCTAGATCTAATAGCTACTTCAAAGCCATCTCCCAATCCAGGTCGTCTATGTCCCCCAGGTCCGCCTCCCAGTGCAATCTCAGTTTACACAAGGGGTCTGGTGTGTTATTCACGATTGTCCTGTAAGTCCAGGACACTGTCTTCTCCCCAATTTCGTCCATCAGGAGCCTTCCTTCTAGCGGGGCATATTCTGGGAGGCCCTCCATGTCGATACGTTGTGCCCGCCAAGCATGCCTCAATTGCAGATATTTGAAATATTGTGTCTTGTTCATTTCGTACTCACTCTGGAGGCCCGAAAACATCATTAGCTCCTTACGATATATTATGTCTTTGAGCTGAGATATGCCAACCAAATCCCATTTCTGAAAGCCTTTCAGTTTGGCAAATTTCTTGACTCGTGTTCCCACCAAGTGTGGGGTTTCCTTGGACACCCTGCCATCCCATTTCATTTGCCTCTCTACCTTCTTCCACGCCAGTATCACAGTTTGAGTGAACTGCAGCAGTTTTGCGATTTCAAAGCCTCCTTAAACATAATGGGAATACGTCCTTTTGAGGAACTGCATGGGCTTGAGCGCGTATGCGGGGTGGTCCCTATCTCCGAATGCCCATTCGCTGACCACTATCAAATGGGATGCCCAGTAGTATGCCTGGAGGTCCGGCAGGGAAATGCCGCCTCTGTATTGGTTGCATTGTAGCTTCCGCAGGGCCACCCTAGGGGGTTTCCCTCCCCAGAGGAACTTTCTCAGGATATCGTCAATTTTGGTGAACACCTCTTCTGGGATAGAATGATAAGTATTTTGTAAGACATATAACAATTTCGGTAAGATTATCATTTTGAAGAAGTGCGGCTCTTCCAAGCAGTGTCAAAGGTAGTGAGGCCCATCGATCCGCGTCTACACGTAATTCCCCTAGCACTGTATAGAGGTTCAGCTCCAATGCCAGCGGCTTATCCAGCGTAATGTAGATACCTAGGTATCTGATCCCATTGGGTGCGACCTGTAGGTGGCTAGGATAAATAGTACTTCCAAAACCCTGCCCTGCCGGATAAACACATGATTTTTCCCAATTAATTCTATACCTTGCATACTTGCCATAATCTCACAGCTCGACATAATATTGGGGAGCGTCATTTCTGGGTGCATGACATATAGCAGTATGTCATCAGCATACAGAGAAATGCGTTCATCACGATCATTATTGTTGTTTACTCGAAAGCCGGATATGTGTGGATGCGCTCGAATAACACATGCAAGGGGCTCCAGAACTATTGCGAAAAGCAGCGGGGAAAGAGGGCAACCCTGTCTGGTGCCCCTTCCTATTGGGAACTTCCTAGATGCGGCCCCGTTGACTCTGACCCTTGCTAATGGTCCTTCATACAAAAGTGCTATCCACCTCTGAAACTCTAGGCCAAATCCCAGCCTATCCAAAACGGCTATAAGAAACAGCCAGTGGACCGTATCAAACGCCTTCTCGGCATCAAGGGACATTACTAGATGTGGGTCAGTCCTGTATTGCACCATCTCTAACCAATTAGAGACTCGTCTGAGATTCAGTCTCGTCGATCTCTAAGGCATAAAGCCTGACTGGTCCCTATAAACAAGTCCAGTAATGACCCGAGTTAGTCTATAGGCCAAAATTCTGGCCAAAATCTTAGTCTCCATATTTATGAGGGAAATGGGACGATGCAAACTACAGCTCTATGGCGGCCACCCTTCCTTAGGTATCACCACAATAGTGGCCGTCCGCAGATCTTCGGGGAGTGTACCCATTTCCCGCGCCTTCAGGTACATCTGCAAGAGATGCGTGCTATAAAATGCCCCATGTTGCTTGAAAAATTCCGGTGGGAGCACATTAGGACCCAGAGACTTCCCGGTTTTCATCTGACCTATAGCTTCTACAATTTCTTCCTTTGACAGTTTTGCCTCCAGCATTTGTGACTCATTAGACACTAATCGAGGGAGCTGTATAGATTGTAGGTATGTGTGAATCTGCTCAGTGTCCGCAAGGGGGCGTTTCACATAAAAGGCTTCGTAATATCCCGCAAAGGCGTGCGCTATTGCATCTGGGGTTACGTGGACCGTACCATCCTCCATCTGCATTAGAGCTACCCATCTGCTTTCGAGCTCTTTCTTGCTGAGCCACGCGAGCAGTCTACCCATTTTATCACTTGCGTCATACAGTCTTCTATGCATAGCCTGTATTGCATGTCGCACATCCTGTTTGGCTAGTGCCAGGTATTCCTGTTGCAGGAGCTTTAGCCCTCTCAGCTGGCCAGGGTTATCGCCTGTACTGACTCGCGATTCAGACTGCAGGAGCTAGGCTTCAATTCTCGCTACCTCCTCATTCTCCTTGCGTTTCTTGTGTGCAATAATATTCTGGGCTCTGTCCCGGAGGACAGTTTTATAAGCCTCCCACAAAACAATAGCGGAATCCACTGACCCCACATTCTCCCGGAAATATAGTTCCGTGTCCACTTTAATCTCGCGGGCCACCTGTGGGTCCTGTAACTCCCAAGAATTCAATTTCCATTCCCTAGTTTGGTGTTGTGTCCGAGCCCCTACTGTCAGCCATAACGGTGAGAGGTCTGAGAGATCACTTGCAAGTTATTCAATCCTTTGTATTTCCCCTACTTCCCCTGCCAGGGTGAATATGTAGTCTAATCTGGAGAAGGCCATGTGGGCCCCTGAATAAAAGGAATATGCTTTAGTCTGGGGTGGTGTCTGCACCACAGGTCAGTAAAAGTCAGTGTATCTGCGAACCTTTTGAGTGGGGTTTCCCTGGGGCCCCCCTGTTTGGCTGTCGTTCGATCCCATGTGGGATCCATCACATCATTAAAATCCCCTCCTATAATGTGGGTGTGGGAACCGGCTTCGAGAAGAATGGCCGCCAGTTTGTTCATCGTTTGCTTCTGTAACCGGGGGGGTGCATAGACACTAATAAAGGTGATCTGTCGTCTGTCCCAAAGCCCTTGTACTGCCACATATATTCCATTAGGGTCACTCCAAGTGCGCTCTATCCTAAACGGCGGATTTTTCCTTATTGGCAACCCCCCTTGCCCCCGTGGAGGTGTACGGTCTACATCCCAGAAAGTTACATCTTGTGCCCCTCAGGTGCGTTTCTTGTTGGAGAATCACATCCGGCTTTAGCCGTTTACAGAACGACGCTACCAATCCACGTTTGACCTTACTCCCCATCCCGTTGACATTCCATGATAAATCAGAGTACGGGGTCCGATTAGCTGTCATCCGTGCTAAATCTCATTGTGCCGTGGTCATCCCTCTGCCCCGTGTCTCCCTCCTCCTCCCCCCTCTGAGTGGCTGCAACCAATACATTCCTGCTTTTTCAAAACAAACTATAGTGTAAACCCCTCACCGAGTGACTCTCCATCGGGTCAACATGACCAACTTTGTCATCTGGATCAGGAGAGGTCTGTCGCCCACCCCTCAAACTTTAGGCCCGCAAACTCCCCCCTCCCCCTCCTATGAGCTGACTGCTCGCCCTTTTCTCGCCCTCAAACAACCAAAATCTTGGTCACTGCAATAAGAACAACATCCCACCTAACCAAGCTCAAAACAATAAAGAAAATCCCAAAAGAAAATCACCAATCAACCAAGAATCCTAGGGAAGGGAAGAACAGGTGTAAACAACAATGGGGGGGGAAGGAGGGAGGACAGAGGGAAACACACAAGGAAATAAAGTGAACTAAGCTCAAATACACCAAAAGAAAGACTGCACATGTGGGGAGGCATGGGCGCCCTTCTGTCTGCTTACTGCCCATCCAGTTCACCGTGCCCAGCACTGCTCAACATTCGGCTACATCATCAGGTCTCGTTTGCGTTTCTGCGCCGGTTGTCAAGTCTGTCTCTCCTGGATTTTCCAGAAGAGTAATGTTCCGCATCAGGGGATGTTGACCCTCCGAATCTGTGGTAATATCTTGATCCGTGCCATCCACCGACTTCCGCCGAGCCGCTCCCGCCTCCATCTGTCGCTCCTGTGGCGAGTCCCTCCGTGAATTGCTTTCTGAGTCCGAGGCTCTCAGCGTCCGGCCTGGAGCTCCTCTTGTGTCATACGATGTTGTCCTGTTGTGGCCTCTTTATATTGTATCTCTTTCTCTTCATTCCATCTTCTGTGCCCGGAGTCTATTACTGCATCGGATCGGTGCATTTCCGCTGAGCAGGCGCTGAGTCTCAGGGGTTCCAAGCATAGGGCGTTCCTCTATCCAGTGCCAGACCTCCTCGGGTGCAGTAAAGCACAAAGTTTTGGCCCGATATATCACCTTAAGCTTGGCCGGGAAGAGGAGCATGTAGGTGATCTGCATGTGCCTCAGCTTATCTTTGACCGAGTCAAACTGTTTGCATTGTTTCTGGATCTCACGTGATATTTATTGTATTTTTAACCTTTTGTTTCCTCTCCGTGGCTACACTTTGGAATAGAAAAATGTCAGAAAAAGATGACATTTGCAACAAAAGTGTTTCTCTCTTTTTTGGAACCCATTTCCCAAGTTCACAAATAAAGGAAAGGCGTGAAAAGAGAGGGTAAGAGCCGTTTGTTGAAGTCATGGTTTACAACAAGTGAGGAGGAGTTGACAGAGACAGAAAGAGAGGAAATAATAGGAAGAAAAGTGAAGGGGGTGCTGGAACAGCTGCCAGTGGCAGATCAGAAGTGAATACTGTGAGGAGGTGGGCGGTGTGAGATGAATGTGGTGAGGGGAAGGGAGGTGGGGTTCATTATCTTCAGAAGGTGGCCCCTACACCGTGGTGAGACGGATAAATCCATGCGATCAGATGGATTTATTGCGAGTGGACCAATGACATGCATTGTGACCAAACATATACAAATAAAGAAAACATTCTTGTGGATATAAGAGATTCTGTGTTTTTTTTTCTGTTAACTAGTAACATGTACATTATGGGTGAACACTGCAGATACAGCACTTGTTTCATTAGTTACCACGAAAATGCCTTAACAAAAAAAAAATCAAACACTGTAGGCAAGGTGAGGGTAGGGTGGCAGAGGGTATGCATTCTCATTTTTGTAGCACTGTTGAAGCAGTGCTTAAAATTCATCTTTGTGTTTCAAAGTAAGGGGATTACCGTATGTATGCAGCAAGAGCGTGTTCAGAGACTCAAGCATGTGCAGAAGAGCGGGGAACATTAAGCAAGCAGGATGCTGTAACACACATTTAAACTCACGGCAAAAGAAAAACAGCTGATAAGTATTACATTAACCCCTTCGCTGCTAGGGCTTTCCCCCCTGTGGTAAGCTTTTTTTGGGCTAGTTGGGGTAGTTCGCGCTTAGGCCCCTGTAACATTTTGACCACATAAGGTATCCACACCTAATTTGCGCCCCTTTTTTCCAACATCATGGGGATTCAAAAGGTACCCAAGGTTTGTGGATTGCCCTGGAGGGGACCCAGAAATTAGCCAAAATACAGCTAAATTTTGTTTTTTGGGGAAAAATTGGAAAAAAGGGAACCAGATGAAAGCGTCTTTTTCTTTTACCTGCAAATGGTATCAAAAAAAGGGTTGCGGTGCTGAAATCACCATCTTCCCAGCTTTCAGGGTCAAACAGACGTTTGTCGGGAAATGAATTTCTTTTACACAGTTTTGCCATTTTTCTGGGACATAGCCTATTTTTGCTACTTTCGTGCTTTCAACCTCCTTCCAGTTAATGGTAGAAATGGGTATAAAAGCAATACTGGATTCTAGAGAGCTATACATTTTGAAAAAGTAGACACAATTCTGAATTCAGCAAGGGGTCATTTGTGTAGATCCTTCAAGGTTTCTTCATAGAAACTAACAGTTAAATATAGGGAAAATTGAAAATTAGTTGAAAAAAACAGCCATTTGTGTCAACGTTTTAACCTGTAACTTCTTCTAATTATGACAGATGTATGAAAGGAATATACCGTTACATTTGCTAGACCTTTCTGGTTGTGAGAATATATAGGACTTGTAGGTTCACCAAGAACCCGACGAACCCAGAGCCAATAACTGAGCAACGTCTTGCAATGTTTTTTTATTATGTAACGGGTATATAGCAATTATTTTGGGAAAATGTATACATGGAAAAATTGGTATGAAAGACACATATGTATTTCTGAAATGGGAACAAAATATAGAGTTTTAGAAACAGTAGATATGTGCACATTTCCGAAATCGGGAGTACCCATACTAGCATGAGAATTCTAGGTCATTTTTCAAAATGACTTCTATTTTACACATTGTCTTTCATTTGGAAGGCAGAAATGCACTGAAAGTCAATAGGTAATAACAGTTGCTCTACAATTCTAAATTCGTCAAAGTCTCCCGATAAAAATGGTACTTCACTTGTGTGGGTAGGCCTAGTGCCCGCGACAGGATACGGCCCAAAACTCAACATGGACACACCACATTTTCATAGTGAAAAATTTCCCTTTTTTTGCAAAGTGCCTAGCTGTAGTTTTTGAACCCTAGCTCTGCTGGCACCTGGGGAAACCTGGCAAACCTATACATTTTTTAAAACTAGACACTCAGAGAAATCTAGGATGGGGTGACTTGACTGGTTCTCACCAGGTTCTGTTACCCAGAATCCCTTGCAAACCTAAAACGTAAAAAGAAAAGCAATTTTCCTCATATTTCTGTGGTGGAAAGTTCTGGAATCTGCGTGGATCCACAAAATTCCACACACCCCGCGTTCCGCAAAGTCTCCCGAGAAAAATGGTACCTCACTTGTGTGGGTAGGCCTAGTGCCCGCGACAGGAAACGGTCTGAAACGCAAGGTGGACACACCACATTTTCACAGTGAAAAATGACCCTTTTTTTGCAAAGTGCCTAGCTGTAGTTTTTGAACCCTAGCTCTGCTGGCACCAAAGGAACCCTAGCAAACCTATACAGTTTTGAAAACTAGGCACCCAGGGGATTGTAGGAAGGTATAGCTTGCGTGGATCCCCCAACGTTTTCTTACCCAGAATCCCCTGCAAACCTCAAATTTAGCTGAAAAATCACTTTTTTCACACATTTTTGTGTGGGAAAGTTATGGCATCACCGGCCTGATACAAATTTCCTACCACCCAGCGTGCCCCCGGGTCTCCCGATAATAATCGTGCCTTACTCGTGTGGGAGGCCCAAGTACCAGCAACAGGCAAGGGCCCAAAACATATTGAGGCGACATCAAAATTGCCTATCATAAAACGACCTGGTTTTGCAAGGGGGGGTCACCTGGGTTTTCGTCCCGTGCTTGTCGGCCATCAAGGGAAACCTACCAAACCCGCATATTTCTGAAAACTAGACACCCCGGGGATTCTAGGGAGGCATGGCTTGCGTGGATCCCCCAATGTTTTCGTACCCAGAATCCCCTGCAAACCTCAAATTTAGCTGAAAAAAACTCCTTTTTGTGTGGGAAAGTTGTGGCATCACCGGGCTGACACAAATTTTCTACCACCCAGCACTTCCCCAGGCATCCCGAAAAAAATGGTGCCTCGCTCGTGTAGGAGGAAGTACCCGCGACAGGCAAGGGCCCAAAACGTATTGACAAAATTGCCTATCACAAAACGACCTGGTTTTGCAAGGTGGGGTCACCTGGATTTTGCTCCCATCTTCCTCCTGGAGGGGCAGCAAGTCTTTAGTTTTCTTTGAGGGGGTAGGGTGGGGGCATTTGCATGCCCATTCTGGGCAGCCCACCCCGAGCCTATAAATAAAATAAACCCTGGTGTCTAGGGTGCTTTCTGCCCCAGAAATACTGGAATTTTGTGGGGGGGAGGGGTGGGGGCATTTACAAGCCCATCTTTGGCAGCTCCTAACCCCAAATTAATCCTAAAAAAAAACCCTGGCGTCTAGTGGGTTTTCTGCCCCCCCCGGGGGTCAGATTGAGGGCTACCGCCACCATCTGCACCCAGGGGGGCAGAAAAACTGTTATCGTGCAGGGGGGTTGGGGGCTTTGGTGTGCCCATAATGGCCAGCCCCCACCCCTAATTTACATAATAAAATAAATACCTGGTTTCGAGTAGGCTTTCTGCCCCCGGGGGCCATATTGGGGGGCTACTGCCCCATCTACCCCCCAGGGGGACAAAAAGACTGGAATTTTGTGGGGGGAGGGGTGGGGGCATTGGCATGCCCATATTGGGCAGCCCCCACCCTAATAACATATGGCAACTAAAAAATCCATGGCGTCAAGTGGGCTTTCTGCCTTCCCGGGGGGGCAGAAAGGCTGTAATGGTGGCGGGGGTGGGGGCATTGGAATGCCCGTTTTGGGGCTGCCCCCACCCTAATTATATATGCTAAACTAAATCCCTGGTGTCAAGTGGGCTTCCTGCCCCCCCGCCGGGGGGCAGAAAGACTGAATATGCGCCATTTTTTGGGGGGGAGCAAAGGCCCTTGCCCAAGGGGCCGCTCCCCCCTCCCTGATGTCTAGTGTGTGGATCCCTGCTTGGGGATCGCCCTCCTGGGGATTCACCCCTTTCTAACGATACCTCTCCTGACTTTCTACGTGCTCAGGGGGCTGAGATAGCCCCCTAAGCATGTACAAAGTGAAACTGAAATGAGCCTCTTGGCTCATTTCAGTTTCATTTTCATTGCAATGATTTCAGTGCGCCCTGCAAGGGCAAGAAAATGTAAATTGACCTCAGGAGGTTGGGGAAGCTCTTCCCCAGCCTCCCGAGGTCAATAAAAAGGGAAATTCCTCTGCTGTTTACAGCAGAGGGATTTCCTGCCCCTGTCCTCATGACAGAATGGTTCCGTCATGAGCACAGGAACACCGATGCTCATGATGGAACCATTCCGTCATGAGCATGGAAGGGGTTAAGGGCCTGATTATGACATCGGGCGGACTTATGTCTGCCTGACATCACCGCGGTCTCAGGACCAAGCGACCTCCGTCAGCTGTCCCGATACCGCCATTTCCATGCAACCGCACATGTTGCGGTCGGATACTCCAATTTCCCAATTGGAGCTTGTGCGCGGCTGTAAACCGGTCATAGCACAAGCTCTCAGGGAGAAATGGGAGCCTGTGTAAATCCCTGCACCCAATGATAGGCACCTTTTGGTGCAGGGATTTACAGGAGGGCACCATAGGTGCCCCCGAGGCCCCTAACCAGAGCCTGTGGACACATGGGTGCCCTGCTAGTGGCCTCCAACGTCTCTTTCTGACAGGATTATCATGTCAGAAAGACCGACATGAAAGGTCTGTCGGAAATCGATAATCCCCACGGCATAAACGCCATACATAGGGGATTATGAGTGCCTGCCGACTGTCTGGCGAGCTCCTTGAGCCCATCGGTAACCAGTCAGTCTGACCAGCCGGTTTCAAACCTGACATCCTTTATCATAATAAGGCTGTTTGCTTAGAAACCTAGGATGTGAGTCAGAGGCTTTCCAACTCACATTGTAATAGGCCCCTAAATGTTTTCCACTATGCGCATCAACCAGGTATTACAGTACCTCCAGGAATGGTGAACTTCCTCACCAGGGGAAACCAATGTAATTCAAAGAAAGACGCGAAAACTAAAGTAGCACTTCACTGTTGAATTCTGTAAAGCAGTGCTAATGTGTGCGGGGCTCACTCTGTCCGTAGGAAATGCACGTACCTGCTAGACGATGTGCACAGCGTCCCGGTGAAAGGAAACAGGGCTCAGAGTCAGCCGTTACCCATCCGTCCCGGAATGGTGGCTGCAGTGGCTGTGCTGTAGAGGACAGCAGCGCCAGGCACAAGTGCAAGTGGGAGGGGTTAGAATGTATGTTTCAGATTTTGGAACTTTTTTTAAACATTATGCGCAACTGCATATCAGCATTTCAAATAAACACACCTTGCAGCCCTCGCGCATAATATAAGCAAGCATCACAGAATTGCAGGAGATGTAGGTCATGTAAGAACCTCAGCAACAGGCAAAACTTTGCACTCGCAGCCTCAGTTCAGTGCTTTGCACGCTCCGCTAGACTAGTTCCTTGTGAAAATATGAACTTAACATACACACTGCAATAGTCCCTTAAAAACAGCAATGCTTGCAACAACTATGTATAACAAGCAGGAAATAAAAGAAGTAGTCCCCAAAGGATCACATAAACACCTAAAGCGTAAGGAAACTGTAGTTGGCAGGTGCTCCTGAGCAAAAAACAGAAGCAATGTAACGGGAGCACCAACCAATGAGAAGCCAGCAAAGAAGAGCGAAGCAGGAGTGAACCAATAGTAACCAGCAGGTGGGATTACACTCTGTATAGTGATTACAGCGTGCTGCCTAGGTTCAACCTAAACATGCAAAGGTGGGCGAGCCCTGGAAAGCTCTAACTTTGCTTGAGCCAGATGCCCAGCTCTGACGCAGCTCTGGGTGCTCACAGACCCTCAAGACCAATACATCCCGCCCCTCACCTCTTTTTAGTAAGGAACTGAGGCTATGACGGCTAACTTTGTGAAATACAAACATTGGCACATTGTCTATTGCAGTGGTTCCCAAACATTTTAGAATCACGACACATTAGAACAACACGCTTTTGTGACCCACCTAGCTTTAATGGACATGAGGCTCGCGATATGTTAATGTAACTAAAGCATCGTGTGTTAGCGCATTGTCATTTACAGACAGCACATTTTTCATTTAAATGGTCACTTAGAGCCAGATGTACAAAAAAGTCAGTTTTCGATTTCCTAATTGCAAATGTTTGCAATTCGCAATTAAGAGATCATGAACACCTATGTACAAATGTCTCTTAGACATATTTTGCGGTTCCCAGTTGGTTGCATATAGACCTACCTTGTTAATATTCATGAGGTAGGTCATGCTTTGCGACCCATTGGGAATGGCCTGCACCCACTTAGATGGTGGCCTGCTGAAGTCAGCAGACCACCGTGTCTGCTATTGTTTTTTAAATAAATTTTTTTTTTGTGATGCAGTCCGTTCAAGGAAAATGGGATGCATTTCAAAAATAAAAATGAAAAGCTGCCTTTTTATTTTTTAAGAGTAGGGAGAGGTCTGTGGGACCACTGTCTGTTCTCAAAAAATGTTGCCGCCTATATTAACAAAGGGGAAGGGGTCCCTTGGCGACCCCTTCCCATTTCCTAATAGGTTACCACCAACTTGAAGTTTGTGGTAACTGCAAATGTTTTTTGACTGCATTCCCGGTTGCAAAACTTTCCTACATACCAGGGCGACTCACTATTAGGAAGGAGCGCCCTTGATGCACCTCTTCCTAATAGTGACTCACAAACCCTAATTTTCGAGTCGGTGTTAGGTTGCTGACTCGCAAAATAGGGTTAGTACATGCCAAAAAGCATTTTACCCTTCCCAAACGGGCCAAAGGGCCATATGCAACTGATCAAATGAGACGTACATCTGGCCCTAAATTTGCACAGACATCTGTTTTACTGATAACACAATACAGCACATAAATAACAATGTGTGGAGACTGGGTTTCCATGAATATCATTTGTGCATCAACAAGTTTCTTGATTTGTTTTGATCCTAATAAAATATTTCTGTCCAACACACTTCAGAATTACAAAAAAAAGTTTTTCATTTCTTCTTTCTTAACTGCTGGATGCATATGATGGAGCAGGGTTTTACTTTAAACCCGAATACCTATTTCATTTTTTCGTATGTTATAACTAAAAGTACTACTGATTAATTATTAATTATTAAAAGTTTGTCAAAGTCTTGTCTAACCAACCTTATTAACAAGAGAATTACACGTGAGAATGCTATTGCATGGCTAAAATAATAAGTGAACTAAGTTGGTGAGCAAAGTGACAGAAATCGATGTTGCTTATGTAATGTTATTGTGTTTTGCGCTTATTATTAATATGCATTAATGGCTTCTGATGTCGCAAATGGCTAGATAAATACACACACATAAGGGTATTAGCAGGGGAATAACACTGTATAATCATTTCCGTGCAGTAATTCTGTTTTATGTCTATTTTCACTTAAGTTGACTAATATGGCCTACCAGAAAATGGCTACCACCCGCAGCCTGCATTCGAGTAGATGGAAATTTTGCAAAGAGGCTTCGCGCTGCCTGTGACCTTGCACTTCTGATGAACTGAAAAGCCATGATCATGATGACAAGTCCAGGAAGTCTGCCAAGTGCCCCTGGAAATGGAGTTTGTTACAATCTCGAAAATACTCAATTTATGAACTTGTAATGATCCCACAATTGGATACAAATTTATCCAGTAGAGACATCCGTAAAAGTAACGAATTAGCTATGGACTAATAATTTCTATTCAGAATTTGAAGTTTACAATACATGAGAAAATTTCTTAATGTAACAAGATGACATCTTTTCCTGCTAAACGGATGAGGATTGTAACATTTCGTGATGTAATTTTGGTATAAATATTAGTAGACTAGAGAGGTCTAGCGCCACTTCTTCCCGAACTGATGATCCGAGGTCCCTATGCTGACGGAGAGGACGGTGACTCTACATGACGGCAGGAAACTCTAATTCTTCTACAGAGGACCGGTTCTGACTTAGGATCTGACATTTAGACAGAATAGGTAAATATGAGAGAAATAAATTTGCATTTAATTGGCTTTTCCTACAATTTTAATCTCTGTGTCAGGTGGTTATTTCTTGTCATGATTATTGAATTTATTTGCATATTGTGTGAAATGTTTTGCTAGATTTATAAGCAACTAGTAGATGCCATTGACCTCAAAGTACATGCAGATTGGATAGGTATCAGAAAGTGTTTCTCCTTATACATGGCACGGATAAGAGTGGTAGGATGAATGTTGGTGTAATGGGCCCCACCAGCATGTGATGTGTGTGTGCGTGTGTGACTGTGAGATCACTCCGTCCGTGGAAGTAGAGGGGATTCAGAAGCCACCAGTTTCTTGGTAGCAGAATGATGGTTTACTATTGTCTTGGTCTGGCGAAATTGCGTGTATATAGGCTTGTTGATTATTGATTGATATTTGTACTAACACTATATGTTGGAGTCGTGTTGAGTTTTATGTATTGTGAATGGCTTCTGGGACGTAGGGAGTCGGTGACAGTTCCGTAGTAGAGCAGAGGGAGTGTTGCTCTCGGAAAAAGGCGGGATTGTTGGCCCTGTATGCAGACAGGGGAAAACGTGTGACAATTGAAGTTGCGCGTCGCATTGTCTGGGTTCGATGAGGTAGCATCACCGTGTGTTGCCATTAAAAACGTATTTTCGGTGTGTATGATAGCGAAGGTTATCTGTGAAGCTCTGGTCTTAGGTCTCAGGGATCCATATGGCATTCCGTTAAAGCTTACCACTAGAGAGGTAATAGGTATTCTCGGAGCTTGTTAGAAGGACAGGGCAGAGGTAAGCCCTGCTTTGTTAACGTGTGATAAAATTCTGTAGTAGGACAGACTGTTCGCTGTTCTCGGGAAAGACAGAATTCTGTGTGAATGAACTACATTTTCTGGTATGAAAGTGCGTGAATGAGAAGGCATTCTGGTTAATTGTGAAACTCTTAGGAGCATTCCGGAGAAAACAGTTAATTGGTGTTTGTTAGAAGGGTAAAGTAGAGGGATGTGCTGCTTTATCAACGGAAGTAACGATTCTGTAGTAGGGCAGAGGTAAGCGCTGCTCTCGGGAAAGGCAGAATTCTCGTGGGAAAGGTCTTTTGCTGTTCTGTGGCTAGCGAAGCAGACAATGGAGATGTATGTATGTTGTAACTAACAGACTCGTAGGAGTTGAAACAAAGTCTACCGAGTAGTCTTGTAAAGGAGGGGTAGACGAGAAGGACAGGAGACAGGAGCAGAAGCGACTGCAGCAACTGCTGACGTCAGGGAGACCGCGCTGTGATTGGACAGTGGGTTAGAACAGTGGAAGCACGGTGATTGGTGTGCTAGTGTACGCCGCGCTAGGATTGGGAGACATACAGGGTGACGTAGATGCTCCAGGATTGGTGCGTTGGTGTGAGTCGCGCTGGGATTCGCGGACTGAGTCAGTGACGTAGACGCTCCAGGATTGGTGCGTTAGTGTGAGTCGCGCTGAAATTGGACGGGAGATCGTACAGCTGTAGAAAAGACAAGTAGTTTGGGAGAGATAAGAAAAATGTACTACCAGGCTGAGGAAAAGAAGAAAAAATCTTTACTTAGTAAAGTAAAGAACTGGTTCGACAAGGATAAAGATATAGTGACCAGGGAAGGACAGTTATTGCCCCCGATAAGAACCCCGGCATCCTTGATGGTTGCAAAGTATGGGTATCATACCTGTATTTGGTTGGATAACTGGGTGAAGTATACAAGGGAAGATGGGGTTTTAGCTTTCCCGGAACATGGCTCATTTAATCTGGCCATACTGAGGAACTTACGGGAATGGATGATGAATCTAGAGCCTCGGCCTAGGCCGACGCAGTTTGAGGCATTGACTGAATGGGAAGATGAAATGCATGAACGAGAAAAGCAGAGGGGTGGGGGTAGCTACAGGTACATGTTTGGGCGAAAGTATGATCGAGAAACCCATCATGACCGGATGAGAATGTGGCGTGATGCCAGTATGACCGAGGGATTATATCCTGTAAGAACGGCAGAGGAATCAGGAGGGAGAAAGTGTACAGAGAAAGAACATAATGTAGAACCCAGGAGATATGGGGCAAACGAGTCTGATGATGATGTCTTGGAGGACATGCTCTATAAAAGACCACCTCCGTATAGACGAGAACCAGAGGTAGGAACAGCAGTGACCCCGATGAGAGACGCCCTGCGGATTATTAAGACAGAGGGTACCACCCCTGGGTTGAAAAGCAGTTGTTCTCTGGCGGAAAGGGAAAGAGAGAGAGATAGAAAAAGAGATAGATAGAGAGAAAGAGAGAGAGAGAGAGAGAGAGAGAGAGAGAGAAAGAGAGAGAGAGAGAGAGAGAGAGAGAGAGAGAGAGCGAAAGAGAGATAGAAAAGGAGAATGAACTTGAGGATGAAAAGACCAGAGAACTAGCAAGAACTACCTTTGAACTGACAGAGAAAATCAGAGAACTGACTAAAAATCTTGAGGCAGTTACAGTGCCTGTGACAATAGGCCCGGTTATGCCAATTTTTGACAAGCAGAGGACAGGTGAGAATGGTTTGACAGTACCATATGTGGGCAATAGATTGATTGTTCCTCCGGAGCAGGCAGAAATGAGAGCAAGAGAAACACAGTGGAGAACAGGAGAAAATCAGTGGAGACATACCATATGTGGAGGAGAATTGAGTGTGCAGACTAACTCAAGTTTGAATTCTGGGTGTGTGGAAGGGAACAGAGGATCAATTTTAGAACCGCAAAGAGTGACAGAACCAGGGGGTGCAGACAAATCTGTGATAACTGCTGAAGATTTGAATGATTGGCTGAAAACTTTACAAAGAAAAGAAAAGGAATCACAGGGAATTGATGTAGCTAGGCTACGTATGGAAATGGAAGAGATGATAGTAGGAACAATCCCAACAGAAACACTGAAAAATTATCAGGAAGGGGAGATCCACTTCCTGTGCAAAAGTATTACATGGAGAGCAAAGAACATACATGACAGATTAAAAGGAATAGCCAGTGAATTGGGAATTGACATGGACAAGGTAAAAGCTTTACAAAAGCCTTACCGAGTGGATTTTACAGATAAGGACATTGAGAATCTGAACAATGCAGGCCGAACAGGACAGATTAAGGAAATTATTGCTTTGCTGAAGAAATGGGGAGATGTAGAAAGATGGAAAGACAGATGGTACCGAAAGCGAGAGGATGGGGCAGATAGAACTTACTCGGCATTCCCCCTGAAAGAAAAAGAGAAGGCAGTGACAGCTTACCCCATGAGAGAGATTCCAGGAGGTGGGTACGTACATGTCCCATGGACCAGACAGGATATTTTATCATTTACAAATGATTTCCCTCGACTAAGGGAAAAGCCCGTTGAGTGGTACAGACAGGTCGACAGATTTGTAAAGCTGTCAAAAGTGCTGTGGATTGACCTGAATAGTCTGTTTGATATAATTGTACCAGCAGACCTGTGGGCAGAATGTAAAATAGTCATAGACTGGCCCACTAAGGAATACCCGACGATCCAAAAACAGGAGCTCCAGACCCGGAGGTAATGAAGAAGTATGAGCAGGTTATTGCCTTCTTGAAAAATAAGGTACCTCCCAAGGAAACCGATTGGGTTAAAATAGATCGAACACATCAAGAATTGAAGGAATCGGTCCATGCATATTATGAAAGATTAATATTAGCTTTCAAACAGTTCAGTGGAGATGAACATCTGTGTGACAAGGACCTGAGCCATTTTGTATATAGATTTGTGTACGGTTTGCGGCCGGAAATCAGTGAAATGATAAGGCAGCATACCGTAGACTGGCAGAGCAAGAAGATTGATGAGATTCTGAGACATGCAAAATACTTCAGTGATGAGATTGAGGCAAAGCAGAGGAAGCTAAAAGAAAAGGCAATGTGGGCACAGGTGAAAGTTGCAGAAAGACAGGATGCTCAGTTGGTTGAACAGGCAAATAACCCAGGAAATAAACCCAGGTTTGGTCCAGGAAAAGGAAAGGGGAACATCGAGGAAGCCAAGAAAAAGTTCCCATGCCACAACTGTGGAAAGTTGGGGCACTGGAAATCCGAGTGTAAAAATCCACCGTCTACTAATGATGATAATCCATCATTGAATTCACAGGTGCAGAGTGAGGGGTGTGGTCAGCATCGGCAACAGCAGAAGGCTGATATGCAGCAGAATCAGGTGCCAAAACCACCCTTGCCACAGAGAAGAGGATCTCAGAAGTACAGCCAAGAGTCGGGATTCTACGATGAAGAGCAGGTAATCAAACCAAAACGCGCAAGCGCAGTTTCTCAGTACTGGCTGAAAAATGAGGGAAGCGACTCCGAGGGAGACTTCTGACGTTGCCGAAGAGAGGAAGAGGAGTGCGTACTTGCCGCAACTCTAGAAATAGACCAGGCAGGGCCTTTTGTAGATGGGAAAATTAATGGTGAAAGTGTCACTTTTCTAGTTGACACAGGGGCCACGAGATCAACTGTCAGGTCAGCTGATATAAAGAATCTTCCTCTCTCGGACGAAGCAATCCAAGTGGTTGGTGTGTCCAACACACAGATTAAAACTCTACTTACTGAACCAGTAAGGGTTAGAATAGGGAAATTTTCAGACATGCACCGATTTGTGGTGTGTGACACAAGTCCTGTGAATTTGCTAGGCAGGGATCTGCTATGCAAGATGAATTGCACTATTTTCTGTACTCCAGATGGATTAACCTTTGAGACACCTGATGAGGATGTTCTATACAGAATGACCATGGATAACAGGGAATGTGAGGCTTTGGGAACATATGCAATATTTAATCCAGATACAATACCCCCAGAATTGAAACAGACAGTGAAAGCAGCAGTTTGGGATTTTACTGGAGAAGATGTGGGTCTGATGAGAAATGTAGATCCAGTAAAGATTACTGTAAAAGAGGGAGTGGCTTACCCAAACATACCGCAATACAGACTGACACCTGAAATAATTGAAGGAATAACACCCAAAATTGAAAAGATGATTCAGCAGGGGGAGTTAAGAGAAATATTGAGCAGCCCATGTAATTCACCAATAATGGGACTGAAGAAACCTAATGGAAAGTTCAGAATAGTACAGGATTTGAGAAAAATTAACAAGATTGTTGTGTCATGTTGTCCTATTGTGCCAAATCCATCAGTGATTTTGTATCGGATTCCCCATGATGCAGAATGGTATACTGTAATTGATTTGTGTCATGCTTTCTTTTCAATCCCATTGCATCATGACAGCCAGCCAATATTTTCGTTTAGATTTGGAGAGCGGATTTTGGCATGGTGCCGAATTCCACAGGGGTATACAGAGAGCCCTTCAATATTTAATCAATTGCTAAAGAAATCTCTGGAAAGTCTGACAATGCCTGAAAATTCAGTCTTGGTCCAGTATATTGATGACCTACTTGTGGCATCAAAAACACGTGAAGCTTGTGAAGTAGACACCATTGCATTACTGAATCATTTGGCAGATGGAAGATTAAAAGTATCTCCAGCCAAATTGCAGTTCTGTAAGAAAGAAGTCTAGTATCTGGGACACAATATTGAGAAAGGCCTGAGAAAAGTGACCATTGACAGGATCAAAATCATTAGAGGAATGAGAGCCCCAATGACACAAAGAGAGGTGAGAATGTTCCTGGAAATGGTGGGTTACTGTCGTCAGTGGATAAGTAACTTTTCCCTGATTGCCAAACCATTGATTAAATTGACCAAAAGTGAGGTGTAAGACCCATTGGAACTAAACCCAGAAGAAATGGCTGCATTCAGAGAGTTAAAAGACAGACTATGTGAAGCTCCTGCCCTAGGAATGCCTGATTATGAAAAGGAATTTGAGCTGCATTGTAGTGAGAGAAATGGATGTGCACTTTCAGTGTTAATCCAGAAACATGGACGTCTGAGGAGGCCAATTGCCTATTTTTCAGCAACTCTTGACCCAGTAGCTGTGGGTTTACCAGGTTGCCTGAAAGCAGTAGCTGCTACTTGTAAAAGTTTGGAACAAAGTGAGGGAATCATAATGGGATATCCAGTAAGGGTATTTGTACCTCATGATGTGGCAATCTTTTTAACAAGGAGCCGGACACAGTTCATGTCTCATAGTCGGCTGACTAAATATGAGAAAGTCATTCTTGGTGCAACCAATGTAAGCCTGGAGAGATGTGTGAATGTGAATCCAGCGACACTGTTGCCTGATGCTGAATGTGTGGGAGTGAGAAATGACATTGATCATGACTGCCTGGATGTACTTGATTACTGTACAAAGCCAAGGCCAGACATAAGAGATCTGCCACTGCCTGAAAGTGATCATGTGTTGTTTGTGGATGGATCTTGTCTGAGAACAGATGAAGGAGTGTTGAGTGCTGCATATGCTGTGTGTAAAGTCTCGGAAGTTGTGGAAGCATCACCCTTGAAAGGAGTTAAATCCGCTCAGGTGGCAGAATTGGTGGCACTGACAAAAGCCTGCAAGATTGGGAGGAGTGTGAGAGTGACTGTGATGACTGATAGCCAGTATGGCTTCGGAGTTGTCCATGATTTTGGCCAGCTGTGGCTACAAAGAGGTTTCCTGACCTCAAGTGGAACTCCCATAAAGAATGCTGAAGTGGTTGGAAAACTGCTAGAGGCGATACAGCTGCCTAAAGAACTAGGAGTTGTAAAATGTGCTGCTCATGGTCATGGTGATGATTTTGTTACTGTGGGAAATAAATTTGCTAATGACATAGCACAATACTGTGCAAGAAACAATCATTCCATTAACCGGAGTAAAGAGAGAGAGAAATATCTTCTTGTTCCTTAATGTTTACTAATGAAGTGGGAACATGGGAGGAAGTAAAACAGCTACAGGGTGAGGCAGGAGATGAAGAAATGAGAGATTGGGTGAAAGCAGGTTGTGCGCCTAGAGAGAAAGATCATGTGTGGGTCTATAGGGATGGAAGACCAGTCATGCCAAATAGCATGCTATCAACAATGGCAAGGATGTATCATGGCCAAGGACACCTGGGGAGGGATGCTATGATAAGAGCCTTTAAGCAAACCTGGTACAGTCCAAAGTTCAGACTGATAGCAGAAAGTCTCTGCCATAGATGTCTGATATGTCAGCAATTCAATCCTGGAAAGAAAACAGTGGTGAGCCTAGGAACAATAGGCAGGGAGGGAGGACCCTTCACAAGAATGCAGATAGACTTCATTGAAATGCCCCCAGTCAACAGATTGAGGTATGTCCTGGTGGTGGTCTGTTTGTTCTCCAGGTGGGTGGAGGCATATCCAACAAGAAGCAATGATGGGATAACTGTGGCCAAATTACTGTTAAGAGGGTTCATCCCAAGGTACGGGTTCCCAGTAACCATTGAATCAGACAGAGGAGGAAATTTTTATAATGAAATCATGGGTCTAATTTGTGAAGCATTGAGTGTACAGCAGAAGCTACATTGTGCTTACCGACCAGAGACTTCTGGTGTGGTTGAACAAATGAATGGTACCATCAAAAACAGAATTGGCAAAATGTGCTTAGCCACAGGAATGAAATGGCCCGATGTCTTGCCTCTAGTCCTGATGACCATTAGGTCTACTCCAGACAGAACGACAGGTTTGAGTCCACATGAAATTATCATGGGACGTGCAATGAGACATGCATTTGTACCAGTCAACAAGTTGATGACAATAACTGATGACATGATTTTGGATTACTGTAAAGGCCTGGCTGACGCAGTTCATTCTGTGTTTCACCAGGTTGGAGAAGACGCCACCACACTTGAAAAGAAACCAGCCCATGATCTGAGCCCAGGGGACTGAGTAAGGATAAAAGTTCACAGAAGAAGGAATTGCCTGGTTCCAAGGTGGGGAAGGCCAAGACAAGTCATCTTGACCACAACGACTGCTGTGAAGTGTGCTGGAGTGAAAAATTGGATACATGCAAGTCACACACTGAGAGTTCCAAATCCAAGAGATGGTACTGGAAAAGAATACTTTGAAGAATCAGATTCCAGTGATGATGCAGACAGTGAGACAGTAAGAAGGAAAAAGAATCCTGAAAGTGGGGAAAGTGAGTCAAGGGAAATTTTCATCCCACCAGAAGAGGTTCTGAAGAGAACAGTGCAAACTGCAGGAGCAAGTTCAGACTCGGAAGAATTACCTGAGGTTCCAATTGACAGTGACCAACACAAAAAGAAAGAAAGAAAAGAAAAGAACATTCCAACAGAAGAGACACCTGAATCACATGGGGAAATTGGACTAGTTCCACCTGAGATAAATATTGAAGAAAAAGGGACAGACAAAGACAGTGAGGGACAGATTGCGGAAAAACCCAGAGGAGGTGTAGGGAACATCAACAACAAGCTAGGTGAAGGGACAAGTAGACAGCAAGAAGATTGCGTGTCGGAGACCCGAGGAGGGACAGAAGTAGGGAAATCTCAATTGGTGGAAAAAGAGACTGTTGGAGAAAAGGAAGTTGTTGGGGAAAAGAAAACTGTTAATGAACAAGAGGCAACTGAGACAGAGTCTGATGAAAGTGACAATGAGATACATGGAGGACGAGTTCTGAGAAAGAGAACTTGGCTTGGAGAAAGAAACAATAAAGAGGGAAAACAAAAGAGAAATGCTAAAGGTGATCTCTGGCCAAATAAGATAAAGAGACTGAGGTACAGACTGACACGAGTTAACTCTTCGAAAGCTGAACAAGTGAACGAAGTGTCAAGTCAAAATCCAACTAAAGAAGAAGAAACAAAGATACCTGAGAGAACTAAAAGAATAAGGAAACCAAACCAGAGGTACAAGTCACCGGAATGGACGTATGTGGCACTGCCTGAACAAGGAGAAGAGGCGGACAGCCAAGGAAGTCCAGAGGAGGCTTTACTGAAAGAGGTTGCTGAAGAAGAAGCTGTGGGAATCCTGAGAGTTATCTTGTCCGACATTGGAGTAGAGACGGATGTTCAGGACTTGATACAGTTTGATGATGATGAAGAAACAGTGAAAAGTGATGAAAATACAAATTGAATCGATCCAAGAGAAGTCTGGAGAAGAAAGAAAAGTAGTAAAATTAAAACTAGTAAATTGTAATAATCTGTTGGGTACTTGCTGCCCTAAAGATCAGTAGTGGAGTAGAAGAGGCTAAGTCAAAAGACACGGTCAAATTAACAAAATGGCTAACACTGAGAATAATAAAAGTAGATGTACCTTTCTGAAAAGATGGTGCAAGATGTGCTGCTGCTGTACAGGTTTATTAATGCTGCTTTGGAGCGTGCTTGCTCTACTGATTTCGTTTAGAGTCACTATAGACACTTTAGAAGGTCATACTGAGAACAAAACTAATATAGGGAAAAGTTCACAGAAAATAGTACCAACTAGAACTAGTAATATACATATACATAAGGATAGGTCAATTAATGATTTTTCTAGCAATGTTTTTTCTAAATTGTTGTATGAGTACGTAAAGACAATGGAAGTAAAGGATTGCTACGTTTGCATGCAATTACCTGCTTCTGTTTCGGAAGGAGTGACTTATCATCATCTTCCGGCTACGTATGGAATTTCCTGTAGTGTGTTGATTAGTATATTTTACCAGTTAGGGAAATTAGATTATAATATGTCTAATGTAGATAATATTCTTGGGCAACTGCCTATGAATAAAGCACTGAATCCTGCAAAAGAAGCTAACACTTTAGGAGAGATTTTTCTAGAAACCAAAGAATTAACCTTAGAATATGTTTTTAGAAATAATTTAACTTGCAGTTTGAAGGGAGAGGAGAAGAATTTTCTAGATATGGTTGAGAGAAGAAGATTGAACATGCACAAGAAAGCAGAAGGGCATAAAATGAGTGACACAATGTGGGATATTGAGAAAGAAAAGGAGTTGAAAAATGGAGCCAGTCCAACTATGGCTATAGATGCCCCACAGAAAGGTAAACTGTGCATTACCAGGAAGAGATCCCAGTATGATTATTATTTCATAGGGACTAGTGAGTGCCATGATACATTCTTTATTGCAACCGGATGGCGATTTAGAGGAGGAGAAGATCCAGTTTTCCCAGGAGTGTATTATATTTGTGGGAACAAGGCTTATTACCATTTGCCTGACCATTGGTTTGGTACATGTTATGTTGGCCTGGTCTTTCCAAAGATTTTTCACATGGACAGAGTAGATGATGCTGAACAAACTAATCTATTAACACGCTATAGAAGAGAAACATGGACAGAAATTGTAGGAGATATTTTTGGAGCTTTAATTCCAGCAGTGGGAATTTCTTTAAATGCATTTGACATTCGGAAGCTGTCAACTGTGGTGGATCGCTTGTCAACAAGCACCGCTGGAGGCTTTCTTTTGGTTAATACAGAAATGGTTGCTTTGCGTGCTATGGCGATGCAAAATCGACTTGCCCTTGACATTCTTTTGGCAAAAGAGGGTGGAGTCTGTGAAATGCTGAAAGTTCAACATTGTTGCACTTACATTCCTGACGAAAGTAAAGATCTAAAGGTTTATATCAAAAATATAACTGATTTGCATGAAGAATTAGTACCACTGGAAGCTGAAAGTATCTGGACTAGAATGGCTAATAAGATGATTGCTATTAAGAATTGTATAGCTAAAATAGGTAGTACCATTTTTGGTAAGATATTATTTCCATTAACCTGTGTAATTGTTGCATTATTTATCCTTAGATTAGGATGTATGTGTTGTAGATATAGAAGAAATAAAAAGAAAATCACAAAAGAAAATGTTAAAAGGAGACAAAAGAAACCAGAAAGAGATCCACAAGAAATAGAATTAGAAGAGCTAAGACAAAGCATGTATATAGAAACTAAAAAGGAAGATGAGATGGAAACAATGGTTAAAAAAAAATGAACAAGAAGATATTTTGAATTCTTCCAAAAGGGGAAACTAAATTGATTTTTGGGGTTTTGATTTTTGTGGTGATTAGATATCACCAAAGGGGGGATTGATGGAGCAGGGTTTTACTTTAAACCCGAATACCTATTTCATTTTTTCGTATGTTATAACTAAAAGTACTACTGATTAATTATTAATTATTAAAGGTTTGTCAAAGTCTTGTCTAACCAACCTTATTTACAAGAGAATTACACGTGGGAATGCTATTGCATGGCTAAAATAATAAGTGAACTAAGTTGGTGAGCAAACTGACAGAAATCGATGTTGCTTATGTAATGTTATTGTGTTTTGCGCTTATAATTAATATGCATTAATGGCTTCTGATGTCGCAAATGGCTAGATAAATACACACACATAAGGGTATTAGCAGGGGAATAACACTGTATAATCATTTCCGTGCAGTAATTCTGTTTTATGTCTATTTTCACTTAAGTTGACTAATGTGGCCTACCAGAAAATGGCTACCACCCGCAGCCTGCATTCGAGTAGATGGAAATTTTGCAAAGAGGCTTCGTGCTGCCTGTGACCTTGCACTTCTGATGAACTGAAAAGCCATGATCATGATGACAAGTCCAGGAAGTCTGCCAAGTGCCCCTGGAAATGGAGTTTGTTACAATCTCGAAAATACTCAATTTATGAACTTGTAATGATCCCACAATTGGATACAAATGTATCCAGTAGAGACATCCGTAAAAGTAACGAATTAGCTATGGACTAATAATTTCTATTCAGAATTTGAAGTTTACAATACATGAGAAAATGTCTTAATGTAACAAGACGACATCTTTTCCTGCTAAACGGATGAGGATTGTAACATTTCGTGATGTAATTTTGGTATAAATATTAGTAGACTAAAGAGGTCTAGCGCCACTTCTTCCCGAACTGATGATCCGAGGTCCCTATGCTGACGGAGAGGACGGTGACTCTACATGACGGCAGGAAACTCTAATTCTTCTACAGAGGACCGGTTCTGACTTAGGATCTGACATTTAGACAGAATAGGTAAATATGAGAGAAATAAATTTGCATTTAATTGGCTTTTCCTACAATTTTAGATAAATGAACATTCTGTTTGAATCTCTGTGTCGGGTGGTTATTTCTTGTCATGATTATTGAATTTATTTGCATATTGTGTGAAATGTTTTGCTAGATTTATAAGCAACTAGTAGATGCCATTGACCTCAAAGTACATGCAGATTGGATAGGTATCAGAAAGTGTTTCTCCTTACACATGGCACGGATGAGAGTGGTAGGATGAATGTTGGTGTAATGGGCCCCACCAGCGTGTGATGTGTGTGTGCTTGTGTGACTGTGAGATCACTCCGTCCGTGGAAGTAGAGGGGATTCGGAAGCTCCGATCTGCACCACTTACAGTTTGTTTAGACGTATTTACATTTTGTTGTGTATTGGAAATAACAACATCCTACATTGCCATATGATTCACTTTAAAACTCTTCTCAGTTTCCAGTCAGAGAAAGAAAATTAAACATAAATACCCATTTTAAAGGATTAAAGCAGGCTGATATTTTACCTCTGTATTTGAATCACGATATGCTATGTTATATAGACATAATATAGTGCACCAAATCACCCCAAAGGGGTATCTCGGTGCTGGAGCACAATCCAAGTAGATAGAGAGAAGGAGATTTAAAGAAAATTTTAGAGAGCCAGGTCATGAGAAACGTTTTGAAACAAAAGAAAACGGGACAAGCACAGATGTGTAGAGGTAATCTGTTCCACTGATGTGGGCCAAGATGGGAGAAAGATCGACTGACATATTTGGCTATACGACTGCAGTGGGAGCAGAGAAATAGCTTTTCTTTTGATCTCAGATTTCTAGTGGGGGGATAGGGATTAGGTTTGTTTAGAAGATACACAGGCCCTTGCCCGATAGGAATTTTTGTACCAAGCATCGGAGCTTGTAGATTGCGCACCTCCTGATTGGAAGTCAAAGAAGACATTTTAAAGTTGGTTCAGAGGATGATCAGGGGAAGTTTGCAGACCACACGTGCAGCAGTGTTGTGAACCACCTGAAGTTTTGATAGCAGTGATTAATTTGCTGCTACCTGAAGGGCATAGTCCAGGTGACTGACCACAAGAGCCTGGGTAAGAGTTCTTCTGGTGTGAAGAGTTAACCCATGAAATGCTTTTCTAAACATGCACATTATTTCAAAACAGATTCTCACATAGGGCCTACCTGCTATCTCATTGTGAGGTTATCATCTATTAATATGCCTAGATTCTTTACCAGTACACAAAAGAGGGAAAGCCTCACAACTGATGAACTCCTAATGTTTAAAGAGGTCAAATTAACTGGTCTCAATATATATCAAAGTGGAAAGGGATGTGCACACAGGTGAATCGGTGCGCCCCCTTGCATCACATGGATATATTAGTATGATCCTCACCCACTAGTACCACTAGTGGCATGCTTCATCATCAGATCCCCACTCACTGCACCTAGTGTGAGTGGGTGGGCGCAACGCAGTTTGTAAGACTAGCTTTTACTAAAACCTAAGTGCAAGTTAAAAAAGCCTTCAGGATCCTATTCTTATTTATTAATAAGGTTCTTTAGCTGGGATAAAAACAGTGGGATGTTATATGAGTGCAATGACCCCTAACATCTATAGCTCAGTAAGGTTGACATGTTTCAGCCTGTTACAAGTTCCACTCAGGGTCAGCAGGCTTTTTTGTGGACCAACTAAATCCATAGATTTTCTACAGATTGTGTTAAATATCACCTCCTAATGCTGGATTAACCAGTATGCTAAACATGGAGCATGCAGTCATACAGACCATATAGGACCTCTTCCCTCTAGTGGTCTCTGAAATAAAAATAAAAAAAAATCACAAAAGCATTTTTGTTAAGGGGTGAATCACACCCCTGATCATCATTGGTGTAACAAAACTTGAGGCCCCCCCCTGCAATTTATGTGGAGGGGCCCCCTCAGGCCTCAATCAGGAGCTCTCTGGCCAGTGCATTGTGCAGAGGGGGCCCCTGGAGCTTGCCCCCCCCCCCACACCGCCGGGGCCTGTGTTATGCCACTGCTGATCATGTAATTGTCTCACGCTTGTGCACACTTAGACTATCATGTGCCAAAAGGGGCATGCAGACACATGAATTTGCTCCCAGATGTCAGACAAGACATATGTAAACACATAAAAAAACACACATAAAGGTAAATCAAATTTAATTATAATAGCCAGTAGTGTTAAGCATGCACACGGTAGTGTATTTAAAAAAATGTTGTCTTGTTTATGACACCTACATCACTCCTAAAAAATCAGGCTCCATGAGGTACTGGGGTTGGGGCGATCCCTGCCCTCACACTCTTTAAGAGAATAGCAAACACAGTGTTTACCCTTTGTTTCCTAGAGAGAGGACTCAATTATTCTGTTTCCCCCAGCACTTACTACACCAAGGGACAGCTCCTCCATTGCACCTATTCAGCTCCCTGCACTCCTCCAATAATGGCCGACCCTGAATTGAGCTGTCTTTTATGTTCAGGGAGGAAGTCAGTTGACCAGAGTGAACCAAGAGAAATTTGGAGGCAGTACTACATTTCCCAGCACTCATGCATGTCAGCACCAACCACTCCTCCTTTAGGGACCATGTGACTCTGGTCCAGAGATGATTAATTACGCATTATATGCATATGAGATGACATCCAGGCTGCAGGATCTTACCTCCTGAGCTAGGGGGCAACATATATATTAATAATAAGCATTGGGCACAGCCAGGAGCCCTGTGGTATCTCTTAGTCTATTGACATGACTCGAGACTTAAAAGGTAAGCGCGCGCAACGAAGTTCGTTTTATTAATTTTTTTCGTAACTTACCTGAACTGGGCTGTATGCCGCATTTTGCAACCCCCCACCCTGCCCCTCCTCTGCGCCACGTCACCGCCCCGGTAAAACGCCCTACACGGGCCGTCACTGTTTACTACGCTTTCAAAGCTTCTGCTTAGACTGGGGAGAAGTGATCCGGGTTTATAGTTTGTGGGTTTCAGAGAGTTTGCATGGGATTTTTTCAAGACGGGCATAACTTTTGCTGTTTTCCAAGCGAGAGGTATGGTCGCAGTGTATAAAGAAAGGTTAAACAGGGCTGTGATGTGAGGAAGCAATGCGATAGCAAGTGTCACTATAAAGTGGGGGGGTAGAGGTCGGATGGGGGATCTGATTTAATTTTGTTCGATATTTCCAGAGCTTTTTCCAATGTGATGGGTTTGAAGTCCTCCAGAGAGATGGAGAGATTGGTGGGGGGTGGGGAATAAGGTATTGGTTAGCGAGGAGCTGTGAAAGAAAGTTTTGCTGATGGTCTGCCGTCCTGGCATAGTTCCTGGGAAGTGGGATTGGAAGATGTACAGGTCGTGGGCCTCATGAACTAATTTATAACTGTAAATAGTTATTTTGCTGAATTCCAGGCATTGTCACTTCAATTGATAATGTGTAACTTCCGTGCTGCTTTGAGCTTTTTATGACAGCTATTTAGTGCTGATTTATGGGTGTTTTTGTCAAAGAGGGCTTTAGAGGTGCGCCACCTTCTCTCCAGTTTCCTACAGGCAATTTTGTCTTGTTTTGGTTCTTTCCAAAAACCAATGGGAATGTGGCTTGGCGGCGTTGAAACAGTTAAGCTTAAGGGGAGTGACTGCGTCTAGTGTCTGAGAAATTGTCTCCTGGAAGTTTGTGAGGGCATTATTGAGGTCAGAGGATTTATTGACGTAATGGGTTGGAAAGATGCAAGAGAATGAGGAATTGGAGATTTTCTTCCACTGCCTTGTGTTTTTTTAAGGGATTTGTTCTGCCCACCAGGCTATTTCCCTTTGATAGGGATCTGAAAGCATATAGTGGAATGGTCTCACCAGATTAGGGGAGAGGGGGAATACACCTAAAGGTTCGGGGCATTTATGAAAATAAGATTTAAGGTATACCCAGAAGTGTGTGTGGGGCGACTTATTTTTCTGATCCAGCTCCTCATCTCCAAGTCAATTGTTGTGTTTCTGGATCCGAAACTAGTTCAGTGTGAATGTTGAAATCTCCTACCAGAAGGAAATGCTTGGAAGCAAGTACGT
The DNA here is from genome assembly GCF_964204655.1 of Triturus cristatus. Classification (NCBI taxonomy): domain Eukaryota; kingdom Metazoa; phylum Chordata; class Amphibia; order Caudata; family Salamandridae; genus Triturus; species Triturus cristatus. Next base: position 904,434,671 of record NC_140589.1, on the reverse strand, counting down.
CGAGGACCAGGCATTCCATGTACGGCTGAAGACTTTTTTTGGACCGGGGGGGGGGCGATATACTAAGGCACCCTTCCATGATCTCTGGGGGGGGGCAGAGTTTCCAAGTTATAAATTCAGAGATATACCCAGTCCTCACAAAGGGTGTCTACTGAAGTGACTTTAACCGGGTCATGAAAAGCAATAGCAACTCTGTCCCCTTTTTTAGACTCCCTATCTAGTTTTATCAAACTGTAATTTGCAGAAGTGGCTGTAGAGATGCTGGGGGAGGCAGAAGGGTGAAGCTAGGTTTTGGTGAGAACGTAAATGTCTATTTGCTGGGTTTTAATGAGGTCCTGTTAGACCTGACAGACTGGGAGTGTCTTCCCCCAACTTTTTCTCCTACCTTCCTCCATTTTCTGTACCCTTTTTTGCTGGCTCTAGGACTCACTGAACTTTAGCGCTGCTAATCAATGCTAAAGTGCTTGTGCCCTTGTTCCTAAAATATGGTAACATTGGATCATATCCAATTGGCATATAGAATTTACTTATAAGTAACTAGTAATATACACTACAGGTGAACAGAGCCTGCAAATTAAATGCTACTAGTGGGCCGGCAGCACTGACTGTATTGCTCATGAAAGTAGCCCCCTAACCCTGTCTCAGGCTGGCCATGGCAGGGCCTGAGCATGCAGTTAGCTGTCACTGTGACTTGGCAGGAAGAACTACCTGCCAAATCCTGAACACCCCCTTTTTTTTAACATATAAGTCACCCCCTACGTACGACCCTTGGCAACCCAGAGGGCAGGGTGCTTTGTAAGCACAGGTAAAGAACATGTGCTTGTATGCTTTAAATGTCCTGGTAGTGAAAAACAGCCTATTTCATTTTTCATCACAGTGAGGCCTACTCCCCTCAGACACTAGCATTGGGAATTCCCTTACATGCTTCTAAGTGGCAAATTCTGATCCTAGGGGAATAGCTTCATCATGTTTTGTATGGGTGGAATAGTATTGATAAATGTGCTTTGCTGTGTAAGGTTGGATTTAACACTACTAGTACAGATTGTCAGCATTTTTCTGCTCTTAACTTTGCTCTATTCGACCTCCAACCTGCCTCCAATACACATCTGGATGGATTGACAGTTCCCATTCGTACATTCTTACATGAGAGCCATAAACCCAGGAGGGCCAGGGGTGGCTGAACACACCTCTGCATAATTCTGCATTTCGATGGCCGGTCTGGGCAGATGTGAGGAAAGGGGCTCCCACCAGTACATCAAGGTGTAATGACTTGACCCCACACACATGGCTGGTGATCCCTATAGATAACCTGGCAGACAGGACTGGATTGAAAGGTGTGCTTGTGCTCATCAAAACCACTATTTTAAGTTTACCCCACATTAAAGGCACATTTGGGTACAAGTATTGTATTCTGGACAGTCTCAGATCAGTCACTTCTTGACCTACACCGAATGTCTGTCAGAAGAACTGCGTTACTGCTCAAATGACTCAACTGGACTGTTGTTTTGGAAGGACTGATTTCCTGCTTGTTGCCTTGAAGCCTGCTGCTCACTGACTCTGCTGAGAGGAGAGCTGAACTCTGCCTTCCCTCCAAAGTGATCTCCTTGGGCTTGTTAGCTTGTCTCCTGTTTTTGAAGTCTCAGGGACACAAAGTCTTCCTGCAGTTCTGCCAGTTTTGCTGGACTCTGCCTTCTGTGAGTTCTACCCTTGCCTGAGTGGCCCCCTCCAAGTTCTGGGCCTCAGAAGTGGATTCTGCATCTGAGTTTCTGCCAAATCCTACGTGACGCAGCACGAAGCCCTGCAAAGCGCATGATTGCATTTATTTCTTCAACATTCAATTCTCAAATTCTACTTGATTGATTTTGATCGTTTTGGTTGTGTTTTCTCAGATAAATATTTTCTCTCTTTCTAAACTGTTGTGGAGTCTTTTTGTGGTGTATGTATTGTGTTGTTGTATGAGCTATTGCACAAATACTTCACACATTGCCTCCTAAGTTAATCCTGCTTCCTCTGTGCCAAGCTACCAGGAAGTGAGCACATGATCATTTGGGATTGTATTGTGACTTACTCTGACTAGGATTGTGGTCCCTACTTGGACAAGATGCATACCTCTGCCAACTAGAGACCCAATTTCTAACATTGGTGATCAGCTGTGAGGATAGGACTTGTATTTGTGCAGTACCATACAATAGCTCTGGGTACACTACTCTTCCACATCTTAAACTATTTGGAATTTTCTTCATTTTCCCCCTGCTTTGCATTTTGATCACTCCTCCACATCATTTTTCTGGCTGGTTCTACAAGTGAGGCCGGAGATTTCGAACTGGCCAAGCTGGAAAGTTACACAGTGGGTCGGTTGAAAAGATTCAGCGAGGAGATGGGGGTACCTGCCCCAGGAGCCACTAAGAAGGTGGAGTTCCAAATGGTCCTGAGGGCCTGGGCAGATTCCCACTTCCAAGAGAATGATGCATTGGAGCCTGAGATGGGCTCTTCTGAGGAGCTACCTACAATAGATGAGGGGAGACCCCTGGATTTTAACCTCCTGGGAGAGCAGGAAGCAGTGTTTCCTCCTGTGGCCTATCCCCAGAGGAGTTGAGGGAGAGGTGGGAGGAGAGGGAATTCAAGCTGCAGATGGTGAAGTTAAAGATAGAGGCTGAGGAGAGAAAGGCAGAGGCTTAAAGGGCCGTAGCAGAGAAGAAACCTTTGTTGGCTCATTAACTGAGTCTAAAGGAGCTGGAGAGGAAGGCCTGGCAGTCTGATTCCAGCAGTGATGGCGGCAAAAAGCGTATAGTACCTGATGGAGAAAATAAGTTTCATATACTCAAAGACTTGGTGCCCAGTTATGTGGTGGGAGATGACATTGATCAGTGTTTTTTTGCTTATGGAATTGTGCTGACGGTGCACAGGGTTCCTGAGGAGCACTGGGGGGGATGTTCTGTGGAAGCACATGCCTATACTGGGGAGGGACACACTTCTAACTTTAGATATTGGGGACCAAACTAGGTACACTCTCGTGAAAAGCATGTTACTTGCCAAATTTGGGCTGACTCCGAAAAGTATCGCCAAAGATTCAGGGACAGACAGAAGCTCCCCAACCAGTCCTGGGTAGATTTTGTGGATTACTCCAGTAAGGCACTGAATGGCTGGGTGAAGGGCTGCAAAGCAATTGATTATGTCGAGTTGTACAATCTGATCATGAGAGAGCACATGCTTAGTATTTGCTTGCAGGGTTGCACCAGCACCTATTTGGCAGCAAGCTTGCTGATAAGGCGGACCTCTGGGCTAGCAGCATAGTGTCCAAAAGGTATCTGGAGGGACACCCACAAAGGTGGTAAGGTTACCAACAGTAGAAAGAAGGGGGAGGGAAACATAAAAATAAGGAATTCTTAAAAGGCCCCCTGAAGAGTTCCCAAGAGGATAGTGCTAAGCAGTCTCAATCTAATCCAAACAAAAGGAAAGGCTTCTTTGACCATAAGACAGGGAGGTTTGTACCCCAATACACAGAGTGCTACAAATATAGGCATATAAATGGTGACTCTAAATGTTGCAAGAGGGCACAGGCTCCCCCTCGGGGGGGCAAACACCAGGATGGTGAGTGTGGCACTAGAAGAGGAGTTAGTCCCAGTAAGATTTTGGGGAACAGACAGAGAACAGATAGAGAAATGGGGCCTAGAGGCCGATTGCCTTCCAATACTTTAAAGTATAGGCAGTGGGTCACCATTAACAGGCAATGGGTTGCGGCTCTGCATTACACAGGAGCCAGTATGACAACTGTCAAGTGTCATCTGGTGTCAGCAAAGCAGGTCCTACCGAACACATCCACAATGCAATAGTTGCTGACAATCGAGAGAGCCATCTACAGATGGCTCTGAATCCCTTTGAGTGGGGGGATCTCCGGTTCTCTGAAAGTAGCTGTGAGTCCTGCCATGCCTGTAGATTGTCTGTTAGGCAAAAACCTGGAGCATACTACCTGGAGGAAGGTAGAGCTCAGGTCTCACTCAAAAACGATGGGATTGCCTGAGTGGGTCTGCAAGACCACACAAGCCATTGCTTCCCTAGAAGTATCAGGGTAGTCTGGACCCTGGAACAATGACCAAAGCAGCCGAGAAGGAGAGGGGCAAGGGGTGCAGGAAACTGGGCCCTGGAATTCTAGCAGTGGAGGTTGATAGGGATCTGAAGGAGGAGGCCCCCAAGCCAACCAGAGAGAACATTGCCACCCTAGGTGAACTACTTACGCTTGCCAGCTGGTAGGATAAGGGTGAGCCCACCAGGGAGGAATTCTGGCAAGCGCAGAAAGATTAGTCCACTCTTGAGGGTCTGAGGAGACAAGACTCAGGCCATGCAGTAGGCGATGCCTCTGGGATTCACCTTATCTACTGGAGGAACAATCTTCTTTGTAGTGAGCCTAAGGTTCTTGGGGCTGGGGCAGCATGTGTGCTGATGGTCCCCCAGTGTTACCAGGCCTTTCTATTGGGACTGGCTCACAACATCCCACTGGCAAGACATTTGGGGGAAGACAAGTCCTTTGCCAGGCTTGTCTCCCACTTTTATTGGCCCCGGATGAAGAGAGCCTCAGATGCATTTTGCAAGTCATGTCCCACCTGCCAGGCCATTGGGAAATCGGGGTGAAAGCAATAGGCTCCCCTGATCCCACTCCTCATCATCGGCACCCCCTTTGAGAGGGTGTGCATTGACTTGGACCTCTGGACCCCAAGACCACTCTGGGCAACAGGTTCATCCTGGTCTTGGTTGACCATACCACCCGCTAGCCAGAGGCTATCTCTCTGAGGATGCTCACTGCACCCGCAGTGGCCAGAGCTCTGATGGGGGTCTTTATCCATGTGGGGCTCCCCAAAGAGGTTCTGTCTCACAGAGGCACAAACTTCATGTCTGCGTACATGGAGCACCTGTGGGAGGAGTGTGGTGTGACTTATAAGTTCCCCACCCCTTATCACCCCCAAACCAATGATCTGATTGAGAGTTTCAACAAGACCTTGAAAGACATGACTATAAGTCTGCCAGAGCCCATGAGGCGTAAGTGGGATGTTCTCCTGCAATGCCTCCTATTTGCCTACAGGGAGGTGCTACAAAAAGGAGTTGGGCTCAGCCTCTTTGAACTCCTCTATGGACACCCTGTCAGGGCACATCTAAGGATTGTCAAGGAGGGGTGGGAGCAAGCTACCAGGAACCCCTCCCCCTGGATGTGGCCAGCTACATGCTGGACCTCCGGAACCAGATGCACCGCTTCTGGAAGTAGGCTAAAAGTAGCCTCGAGGCTAGCCAAGTTGTGATGAAACTCTGGTACGACCAGAAGGCTACACTTGGGAAATTTCAACCTGTCCAAAAGGTATGGGTCATGGAGCCAGTGGAGCCCCGGGCTCTCCAGGACTGGATTGGCCTATATGAAATCAAGGAGCAGAAAGGGTAGGCCACCTACCTGGTGGACCTCCGGACCCCTCTGAGGGTACTCAATGTAAAGAGTTTGAAGACTCTTGTTGTAAATGAAGATACAGAGTCCATCTGTAGATGTAGGATGTTCCTTTATTAGTGGCTTGGTTCTAGCATATATGATCAGGACAAGAAGAGTAGATAGATGGTACAAAGACAACCCCACCAGGAGCAGGCTCCCAACAGCTCAGCCTGAGTTGACCAACTGCCACTGTAAGCCCAGAGAGACACCCAGGCATTCCATGATGTCATGAAACATTCTACAGAGCTATACAGTGGAGAATAGTAGAGAAGTGATTTACTACACATCTTCCTTCCTTAGGGAACAACAGCAGAAATAAAGAAAAGATATGTAAGACACTTCAAATATCACATTAACATGAAAGTACAACAATGAGATGTACATATCCAATAGTGAATAGAGACAACAGAACATTGCATTACTACAACACACCCCATCCCCCTCCCTTAGGGAAGCATGGCTTAGATGAATGAAACCCATGCAATGGAGAGTGGTCACAGCCACAACTTCCCCAAACACGGGTACCCCACAAAATAAACACCCTGGTAAAAGGTACAACTGAGGTAAGATACAGTCCAGAAGAGTGCAACCTCCACAAAAACAACAATACACCAGGGAGAAGGCATGCTGACACTGATAAAAATTTGTTAAGAGTAAAGAAAGAGAACTAAATACTTCTCACTCAAAGTCCCACAAACCTGAAACACTTGACCACGAGTTCCAAGTAAGTGAACTTCAACCGCATAGTGTCAACATGAAAAGATGCCCCATGGGCAGTAACCCTGGGAACTAACCAAACAACCTCCACCAAAAACCCGACACAGCGTACTACACCTGGAGAAAAAAAACACAACCTTCTCTAAACAGAGTACAACACAGAGTACTCTTCCTGGAAAACCAAACTACAACTCCCCCTAAAAAGAATACACCACAGGGTACTAACCCTGGAAAACTAGAGGCACCCCCACAACCTTCCCAAAGAAATACTCTGGAAAAGAACAAAACCTCCCCTAATAAGGGTACACTACAGGGAGAAGTGCCCTGGAAAAACTATCCCAAAAAACACTATGGAAAGTTGGAAACAAAAAAAAAAAAAAATAAATAAATAAATAAATAAATTAGAGGCGAATAAATAAATTAGAGGCGTTGACTACCCCCACAACTCGGAAATGAGTACACTCTACATACGAAGACCAAATCGGGACACACACCGCCCAAAGGTCCACTACACCAAATCGGGACACACACCGCCCAAAGAACCACTACACTTGTGAGCTAAACGTAACACACGCTGCCTAACACATAAGAAAAACTGAAATGGAGCACAAACAACTGACTACCCACAAACAACACAGTTTCCCCTAAATAGGGTAAACCTAGACAGGTAGACCACAGGGTGCTCACCGATATGGAGTGTAAAGCACCCCTAACTTAAAACTACAACCTCTCCTAAATAGGATACATCACCTTGGAAAAATTACACAACCTCCCCTAAATAGGGTACACCAGAGAGTACTAACCCTGGAAAATATTTCACAACCTCCCCTAAATAGGGTACACCACAGGGTGCTTACCCTGGAAAACTGCAACTAAATTAGAAGCATTGACCACCCCCCACACTCTCCCCTAAGTAGGGTACACCACAGGATATTCGCTCTGGAAAACCATACAACCTCCCCTAAAGCTACAACCTCTCCTAAATAAGATACATCACCTTGGAAAATTACACAACCTCAATAGAGTACACCACAGGGTACTAACCTTGGAAAACATTTCACAACCTCCCCTAAATAGGGTACACCACAGGGTATTCGCCCTGGAAAACCACACAACCTCCCCTAATTAGGGTACACAGAGAGTAAGCGAGTAAACGTCAGCCTAAAAACAAGTTGAGGCACTGACCGCCTAGAAACAGCTAAGCATTAATTGCCCACTGAAGAGGCTATGTTTATGTTATAAACTGAGTGCCCCCACAAAAGAAAGATATGCACAAATACAGAACATGAATCATCAGTATAAGCATTACCCCAGGTCTCTACACACAACTCCATTCTAGCTTGAAGTTTCTTCTTTTTTTTTAAAGAGTGAACACTTAGTCCTGGTTGCCATGCTCTTAACTAAGTCCATGGCCGGTTCTGGGACCTTTGTCCCCACACGATACTGGTTGTGAAACCTTTGTCTCCTCCAGGTTCTGGTTTGGCTCTCAATAACCATTTCCTTGTTTTCATCACCTTTAAGTAGCAAATTTGCTAATTACCAGCTCTCAATGTACCAAAATAGCATCCAAAATATTTTAGATGGATATTAACATCATGCATTCCGCCAGTGTAATTGCGTTACTCATGGCAGTGATTGAGAAATATCTCATCATGCGGACAGAATTGAATGAAATCTCTTCAAGTTCAGCACCCAAATCAAATGTATAAATATGACTGAAAACGCAATACACCACCAGCACTACAACAGTCTCCTTTTCAATACTTCATCCCCTGCGTTTTGACATTCTGGCGGTATCAAGAGGATCAAGAGGATACTCCTTTTAGGTCTTCTTCAGTGACTTTGCTTATTTATGTGCTTTTGAAGATAAGCATCAAAACAATATCTGTTCCTGTTCTTGACATTCCTGGTTTTAAACTCTCTGTCCTTGCTCTGTGTTCTTTTCCACAGTATTATACCTGTCTAGTTCCGAACTTACAGTCATGTCATGTGAACTTCAACCTCTCCAGACATATTCCCGTGGAAACTTGAATTATGAGTGTACTGTCTGTCCTACCACTGTCCTACCACCCAGCAAATACTTTTAAAATAAATAACAATGTATTTTCCTGTTCAACGAGCTCTTAGATGTATTTTTCCCCTTTACTTGTGATAATTAAAAGCTCCACATGGTGGCAGTGTTGTAAGAGATTTGACGCTGTAACAGTCTCTATACATCCTTATAGGTGGAATGCAGCGTATACACAATAAACATCAGGCTTGACACTAAGTTGAATGTGTTGCGATTCCGATTTACTAGAAAATTCTACCGAAGCACAGCATTCAAACAAAAGAGCAGCAACTACACACTGTTTCCTTTCCCCACGTTTAACTGCTCTATCTGGTTTATCTTTCTGTAAATTACACTACGTGTTCCGGTAACCTTGGGAACAAAATACCCAAAATAGCTGCTCAACATTGCGTGACATTGCACCATGACACACTGAAAATCCTTCTCGGGCCAGATTCTGGATACTGATGACGTAGCACTGTGAGTGCGCCGGTTCTCCACTAGAACATAAGGAGATCCCACGACATCATCAGCACGAATTTCCCCCCCCCACCTACCACCTTGAACCAACGTGAGTACTTCCAAGCGTGTGAATCGCTGTGTGCGTGCTGACCACCAGCGCCAAGATCCACGACAAAAATGTACAAAGTTCGCAAACTCCAACAAACCACGAGACTCGTAGTTATGGTGATGAAGCGAAGCACAATGCCGGAAGAGTAACCATAACGACCATCAAGATGGCGGTGACAACGTAATGTGCGTGAGGACGTGGACAACGCTTAGACGTCTGACACACGGAACAGGAAGAACGTAGAACGCTGTACCCTCGAGGCTCCACTGTCACCAGAGAAGATTCTATGATGTCACCAGATCAAGGCAAGGAATCACAGACGACGGACCTCCCCACGAAGTAACTGCCACTGCCAGGGACTGCCTCAGGTACGCCGATGAGTTGCTCTCTCCTCTTTTTACTGCGCTCTGGTTCGGCACGGTGAACGGCTAAATTTCTGGTACCTCAAAATTAGGGACACGCACAACTTAACGGGTGTCAGTCAGAACGGTCTGCTTTGCGTTAGGAAAACAGTCACTGATCAGATGGCTTGCACAGGGACACTGAGGCATAGTAAGACTGGTCCTGTTGTTGCTTGCGGCTAGATCATTCAACAGTAAATAATTAAGCAGAACGTACAAGAAACCAACACATTCACTGAACCAATGGCCTGTCCTGCATGCAGCTTTACCAAACAAACACAGTAATTGCCGATTTCCACACCAGTTGAATAAAAGTTGCTCACTGCAGGATGCTCAGACTGTCCCAAGAAGTTTCCCTTCCATTTTAAAATACACTGCTGCTCTCACAATAAGACTTTCTTTGAACTTCGATAGCCCTTTGGTGGCAATTCACTGAGAGCGCAGACAAGTCACAACACTTCCAGGCAGACTGAAGACTCAAATACCGCAGGCTTGTTGTCAGAGAGATTGTACGCTCTTAAAGTCTTAAAGGTGACAGCAGACTCCTTAGAAGACAAACGCCCAGGTTGCAGGCTGTCCAGATGGTACAGGACACTGGTGGGGCTGTCCAGGGTGTTACCTCTCAGTTTCAATTGACGTTTTGAAAGTCCTGAAGGTGTTTAACTGCTTGTCCTTTAGTTCCTTGATTGACCTTACTCCTTGCTACACACGTAGGTTCAAAATCGTCGCCAAAGATTGTTGTAAATGAAGATACAGAGTCCATCTGTAGATGTAGGATGTTCCTTTATTAGTGGCTTGGTTCTAGCATATATGATCAGGACAAGAAGAGTAGATAGATGGTACAAAGACAACCCCACCAGGAGCAGGCTCCCAACAGCTCAGCCTGAGTTGACCAACTGCCACTGTAAGCCCAGAGAGACACCCAGGCATTCCATGATGTCATGAAACATTCTACAGAGCTATACAGTGGAGAATAGTAGAGAAGTGATTTACTACAACTCTCTTCAGGAGGTCTGAAGTGAGCATGCTCCTAGTGACAGATGAGGGAATGGAAAAGGAGAGTCCACCTGTCCCTGACCTCTTCTGTGCACAGGAATATGATGGGTCAGTGGAGGGTATCAATCTCTATGCCTCCCTGACCCTCAAGCAGTAAGATGACAGTTACCAGTTGCTGGGGCAGTTTGCCCACCTGTTCTCACTTACCACTTGACTCACATACCTGAGCGTCAACAAAATTGACACTGGAGACGGCCTCCATGTAAAGAAGAAGCTTTACAGATTTTCATGCCATGTGAGAACGAGCATCAAGGAGGAAGTCTCCAAGATGTTAGCCTTAGGTGTGATTGAGTACTTTGACAGTCCTTTGTCCAGCCCTGTGGTGTTGGTACCAAAGGTGGCCCTGCCAGGTGCTGAGCGAGAACTCTGGTTCTGTATGAACTACAGAGGACTCAATCCATCACCAAAACTGACGCACACCCCATCCCCCAAGCTGATGAGCTCATTGACCTGTTGGGTGCTGCCATTTCCCTGAGTACCTTTAATTTGACAGCAGGGTACTGGCAGGTTACCTTGACTGAGGGGGCCAAAGAGAAGTCCAAATTCTTAACCCCAGAGTGACATTTTCCAATTCTGGCTGATGCCCTTCGGATTCAAGAATGCCCCTGCTACCTTCCAGCAGTTGGTTAACAGGGTCCTTGCTGACAAAGAGGCGTTCTGCGCTGCCTACTTCGAGGACATCGTGGTCTACAGTTCCAGCTGGGAGGAATGCCTGCACTACCTTGAGAAAATGCTTTAGGCCCTGCAGCAGGTTGGCCTAACTATCAAGGCCAGTAAGTGCCAGGTTCGTCAGAGTTCCAAGGTGTAGTTAGGACACCTGCTAGGTGGGGGCAAGGTGCAAGAGGCCAAGATTGAAATCATCATGGTCAAGAAACTACCTAAAACCCAAACAGAAGTGGGAGCATTCCTAGGGCTCACTGGCTATTACCGCTGATTTGTTAAGGGGTTTAGCAACATTGCAGGCCCCTTAACTGAGCTGACATCTAAGAAGCAGCCTAGGCTGGTGATTTGGACAGAGGCTTGTCAGAAAGCCTTTGATTCCCTCAAGGAAGCCATGTGCACAGCCCTGGTGCTCAGGACCCCTGATTTCTTCAAGAAGTTTATCATGCCGACAGACACTTCAGAGCATGGCATACAGGCAGTCTTAGCACAAGTGAATGAGGTGAGCCTAGACCAACCCGTAGCCTTCCTTAGCCTTAGCAGGAGGCTACTTCCATGGGAACAAAGGTGAAGTGCCATTGAAAGAGAAGCTATTGCTGTGATATGGGCCCTGAAGAAGTTGAGACCATACCTGTTTGCGACTCACTTCCGAGTTCAGACCAACCACAGGAACCTCAGATGGCGCATGCAGATGAGGGGTAGAATCCTAAACTCTTGAGGTGGTCTATCTACCTACAGTGAATGGACTTTACAGTGGAGCATTGCCTTGGGCAATGCCCCGCCAATGTGACAGTCTCTCCAGGTCTTTACTCCTTAGTTAAGGGCACTTCCAAGGGTTGGGTAGGTCTCTTCACTTCTAGCTGGGGGGGAACATATGTTGGACCTGACAGCCTTGGGAGAGTCTTACCTCTACTTTGTTGACTGCCTCCCTCCATTTTCTGTTGCCATTTGTGCTGGCTCTAGGACTTTGTGCACTTTAGGGCCTGTAAATTAAATGATACTATTGGGCCTGCAGCAATGATTGTATTGCACACGTAAGTAGCCCCCTAACCATGTCTCAGGCTGGCCATGGCAGTGCCTGAAAGTGCAGTTTACTGTCATTGTGACTTGTCAAGTAGAACTACTTGCCAAGTCCTGAACTCCCCCTTTTATTGCATATAAGTCACCCCTAACGACTGCCGTTGGCAAGCCAGAGGGCATGTTGCAAAGTAAACAAAGGTACAGAACATGGGCTTGTATTCAATACATGTCCTGGTAGTGAAACAGCCTATTTTGTTTTTCACTTCTAAGTGGTAATTCCTGACCCCAGGGGAGTACTTTATCATGTTTGGTATGGGTGGAATATTAGTGATAAATGCGCTTTGCTGGTAAAGTTGGATTTAACACTACTAGTGCAGAAATGCCACTTTCAGACAGTGCAAACAGAAATGCAAAAAAACAAAAAGTGATGGATAGAATGCTGAAAAATGTCAAACATTCATCCCAGTACAGAGAGCTAGGTCAAGTCCATCGTTGTTTTGCTCCCCATGCCATTCCAGTTTAAACCCAGCCCTATGCATATCAGTCTTGTCCCTGCTCCCCATGGGAACAGTCCAGCCCGAACTACCAAACCAGATCCTCCCTGTATTGGAAACAAGCGTCCTGGGACCGGCTTTAGGGTATAACCCCACATCAGCCAGGTTAGCTTGACTCCAGTGGCATGAAGAGCACGGGACCCACATCTGAGTATACCCGCCTTCTAGGGGTGACAAATTCAAAAATAACAATTGATGGACAGAATGCTGAATAAAATGTCAAACATTCACCCCACTATAGAAATCTAGGCCTAAATCCATCATTGTTTGATCCCCTTGGCACTCCGCCTTAAACCAGCCATATGGAAATCAGTATTGTCCCTGCTCCCAATAGGAACAGTCCAGCCAGAACTGTCAGGCCTGGTCTCCCTGGACTGGAAACAAGCATCCTGGGACCCATTTTGGGGTATCACCCCACACCAACCAGGCTAACTTGACTCCAGTGGCATGGAGAGCACGGGACCCACGTCTAGGCATACCCGTCTCTCTCAGGGTGACAAGTGTAAAAAGAAAAAACAATTGATGGACAGAATGCTAAACAATGTCAGACATTCACCCCAGTACAAAGATCTGGGCCTAAATCCAGTGTTTCTTTGCTCGCCATGCCATTACAGTTTAAACCCAGCCAAATGCAAATCAGTATTGACCTTGCTCCCCATAGGAACAGTCCAGCCCGAACAGCCAGGCCAGGTCCTCCCTGAACCAGAAACAAGCATCTTGGGACCAGTTTCGGGGCATTTTTCTGCTCTTAACTTTGCTCTATGTGACCTCCACCCTGCCTCCAGTACACAACTGTGACAGTTCCCATTCGTGCATTCTTCACCAACATCCATAAACCCAACAAGGCCTGGGGCGGCTGAACACACCTCTGCATAAATCTGTGTTCCGATTAACCCTGGGCAACCCTGCTACACGAGGTTGCAAAAAGATTCTGCTACGCTACGTGTAGCTACGCGAGCATGCGGAGTTGCTTGTTTCCACATGCTCGCGTGTGCTCGCGTATGCTCGCAAGATGTTTTTGTCGTTTGGTAAAGCGGATGACATGTTTGGGGGAAATATTGCGCGAACTTCACCACGCGGTCGCCAATGGGTGCGAGCATCTTGTTTTCCTATCTTTTGAATGGTTTTGGGGCCTGTTTTTGAATCCCTCTCCAATCTTTTCAATCCTTTGTTTTTTACACTGTTTTTTCTGAACTTTTTTTATTTATTATCTATCCCTAAGTCTATATTTTGCGTTTCATTTCTACTTTTACTGCGTTTTTTTTACTTTTCTACTGTTTTATATTACTTCCTTCTTTACTTTCCTACTTCTTCCCCTAACTTCATTTTTTCCTGCTAATTTTTTTTTTGTGCCCCCACCAACCCCAGAACCATGGCTAAGGGAATGGGTACCGGCTCCAAGGGCAAAGCGCCTGCACCAAAGAGCCACCTGCCTTGCGGCAGAGTGCTCCCGGCAGGGGTGCAGGCCCAGGCCCTTTTCAGCAAGGCGGAGGTGGCCGCCCTTGTTTTTTTGTGCGGTGCCACCTCCCCTTGACCTTGGCAGCAGACGGCAGGCCTGGCTCAGGGTACGCTACCCAGGAGCGTCACCGCCGGTGGGCGAGGGTGAGCTGGCAGTGTTTCACTCCTCTGGGGTCCGGCGCACCAATAACGAGCTGACCCACCGGTGGTCAGACATCTTGGACCGGTAGAAGGACCTGTTGGACCTGCTAGGTGTCGAGGTCGTGGCGCTTGGTGAGTAGCTAATACTAGTAGTATTGTGTGTTCTCTAGACTGTGTTACTGTTATTACGAATATAATTTTTTTTCCGAATAGCAAGAATGCTGCTGCTTACATTGCCGGTAAATTAAGTTCAAAAATCTTCTGTGATGGCCCTGACTCTGAATGGGAGATCGGCAATATTTAAGATGGTGGCGCTCCTTCGGCTCCTATACCAGCTACAGAACCACCCATACAAGATCCAGCCCGGTTGGTTTAGACAGGTGAACTCGGTGCTAGGGCAATTCTTGTGGGAAGGGGGTAGAGTGCGCGTGGCCCTACGAACATGCTTCCTGTCCACATATTGTGGAGGGCTGGCGACCTCGGACATCCTATCATATTACCAAGCTTCGCATCTGTTAGTTCTTAATGAATGGTGGTATGGGGACAGGGGTGATCCGGTGTATGCGCTGGAACGGCAGCTTATGGGGCGCCACATGCTGCATACACTCCTATACTCGGCGTCGTTGAGAGGTGCGCTGCCACTGGTCACACAGGTAGTGTTTCAAATCTGGAGGCAGGCTTTGCGCCGTATGGGATGGTGGCAAACCCTGACACGGGAGACCCCCCTGTGGCATAATGGGCGCCTACCCCAGTTGGCGGCAAAACAGGGCTTCAAGGGATGGGACGATATTGGTATCTCAACACTGGGTGATGTAACAAATGGGACGACACTTAAATCTTTTCATGATTTACAGAGGGAGTTCCATATGCCGCGAGAGCAATTTTTTAGATATCTTCAGCTCCGGCACGCCCTCTCGCCCGACTTGGTGGGACTGGAGTCGCTTCCTGATTTTAGCCCACTGGAGGCGAAAGTCTTCATGGGGGATCTACCGGATAAAAAGATCTCCAGGATATATCAATCCCTGGTTATACACAGTTCCCCACGTTGAGCAAACTTCGGGGGATTGGGAGCCCTAGAGGAGGAGGACTGAAGGGAGGCGCTGGCTGCGCCGCGAGGTGCAGCAATAGCCATGAGGCTCCGGTTGGTTCAATTTAAGTACCTCCACAGGGTGTATTTCACTAAATGTGGTTGTGGCGGGCGGGACTGATTGCATCCCCGGAGTGTTTGAGGTGTGGCAGGGAGGAAGGCACATTCCTCCACACTATATGGCAGTGCGTATCTTTAGATGAGTTTTGGAAGGGAGTGTTGGCGTGCCTCTCGGAAGTGCTGGGGTGGGAGCTCCCCCCGTCGCCGCGGCTGGCTATACTTCACATCATAGGGGGTAACATATACAAACGACATCTTATGTTGTTGGGGTTCACCCTGGCCAAGCGGGATATTGCGAGGGAGTGGAAGGCGTCACGAGCCCCTTCCATGACGAGATGGAAGAACGGTTTGGATTTTTGTATGGGGCTAGAGCAGCCCGTCTTTGTGGCCAGGGGGTACCCACGTAAACATTATAAGATCTGGAAACGGTGGGCAGATTACCGGAGAATTTGGCTGGAGCCCCCGGTAGAGGGGGAGATCAACCCTTAGGGGTAGCTGTACATGGGAGTCAGTGGCCATGGGGGGGGGGCACCGCGGGGGTGCGAACAATGCAGGGGGGGAGCGTGATGGATGGAAGTGGGAGAGTAGGACTAGGTAGAGGAATTGCGATCACAGGGTGTTGGGGGGGGATTCGGGAAGGGTAGTTGAGGGTTTTTGAGTATACAAATGTCTGTTGCCAGTATGCAAATGTATGAAGGATATGGCAGACGTCTCTGGATTATGGAGCTCTGCATGGTGATGGCTAAATTGACACAATAAAATTTGTTTAAAAAAAAAAATCTTCTGTGATTGTTATTATTCTAGACACAGGTGCTCGGCGCTATTAATCTTACTTGTTGTTTGCAACTTTGCTCTCGCTTGGGCTGATTATGTAAGAGTTTACTTTAGAGAACTTAAGTTAGGTAATGCTAGAGAGACTCTAGTCCTTCCTTTGTCCTCCTGTCACTAAGATAGTGGTGGATAGGTAGTTTAGTTACTTAGTATTAGTTGGTAATTTTTAAGCGGTCTGCGTGACACATCCTCCGTCACATCACGTGCTGTTGAGTTCTGCTTACTCCAGTCCTTAGTAGAACCTTTTGTAGTTTGTTTAGTGAGGGAGTAAAAGGCTTAGCAGAACATCAGCAGCAAGTAACCAACCAACAATTTGGTGTATGCAAAAATGTATGCATATGTCCTCCATCTATGCATGTTTGAGGACTAAAATAAATGGAAATGCAGACTTAGTAAACAATTAGCCTGTTTGAATAGGCTGGCAAGGTCAGGTGGTACTTAGGCGTATTATTCTGAAATCGGAATGGAACACTGGATTAGTGTTCATAAATAATAACTAGACGGTCCGCAAATCCCTCGATACTGCCAGTCGATCAGATTAGATAGGGCAATTTTATTGCAATTGTTGTTTCCAAAAATGTTTTTGGAGTGTTTTTTAAAATATTTTATTTGTTTGACACCAATCATCAATGTTTGTCTCTTTCTTTCTTATATCTTACATGAACAGCACCCAGGGGCAAAAAAACAGGGTCGGAGTTGGTGGGAGCAGCTGGACAACGCCAGGACCTGGACCGCTCCTCTACCGAGGGCTCTGCTGCTGGCCCCTGTAAGTCGCCCTGTTGTTAATTTTAATAATTATATTTCCCTAACTTTAACTGCACCTTATTTTTTCTGAACTATTATTTCCGTTTCCTAATTCTATCTCTTACCAAATCGTATTCGATCTAGACTATCTGTTTCTAAATTCTTGTTATCTCTGCCTCTAACTGCCTCTGCTATGACTCTGTAAAACTACTATTATTAGTCTGTCTGTAGCTAAGCTTGCCCAGTTGGCCATTCTTTATTTAAACTCAGATTCACCAATGGCTCTAGCTACCGAGTCAAGTCCTTTGGGTTGGCCTCTTCTAGTCTTCTTAATCTAGAGAGGCTTTGACAATTCCCATCAACAAAATGCCCAACCAGATATTTTACTATTTTTGATAGGATAGGACATACAACTACTGGCAGTGTCTACTCTACTCTAGTACCCGATTTGTAGTTATGTATGTGGTATATGTATGTATTTTAACTTTTTTTTCAATCTTGTTAGTGAAAATAGGGGGAGGAGTATATGGCATCTAAAAATGGTGTAATGTTTTTTCTAAGCGTACCGACCACGACCACCAGTGCTGGGGCCAGCGGCGGGGCAGGCGACGCAAGCCAGGAAGGAGCGGTGGATGCAGTAGGTGCCACAGGGGTGGGTGAGCCAGCAGCAGTGGCGGACGGTGGTAAGTTTTACTTATATTCCTTACTTATTGACAATAGTTACACACTTGCTGCAAGAAGTGTTGTGTAAGTTGAGAGAGATTAAGTTGTTGTAAACAACAATTGAAGACACCCTTTACAAAGCATTAGAGCAATAGCATTAGCGGTGGGAGTAGTTGAGTAACTAATGGCCTCTTCTATCTGACTTCAACTCAGCTGTGAAAGTTTTATGGAGAAGAGTAAGAGTCAGATCAGATAACCTTGATGGATGGGTTGAACGAAAAGGGAAAGAAGGATGGAAGGAGGAAGGACGGGCAAGATGTAATATATATAACTGGCAGAGAAGGATGTGTGGGATGCATGCATAGGTGGCTGATAGGAATCAGATGCATAGGTGGTTGAAGGATAGGTGGAAGGTGAAAGAAAAAATGCCTACCTGGGTGGGTGAAACTGTATGGGTGGATAGCAAGAATCCCCCGGGGTGTTTCAGGGGGGTCAAACGCAAAGGCAAGCAAGGAAGGAAGGACACATGGGTGGTGGTTTAAAAAAAAATGTTGTTGTTGTTGAAACAAACTAAGGTTTGTTGAGAGATTAAGAAGAATGATAGACATGTTTACTTTGAATGGATGGATGCCTGTGTGGTATTCATCATATATAGCATAGGTGGAGACTGTCACTGGATGAAGAGTCTTTGAAAAGAATGTAAAAGAAAAAGAAACAGCGCCAGAGTAGCAAAGCCAAGGAGAAAAGAAGTTGTATTTTCAGAATACTCCTTTAACTCACAGTAGTTTGCAAACACAGCATATATATTGTGTATGTATGTTGTTATCAAGCGCCTCCCTCCGACTCCGAGGCCCACTCCCTACCTATGTTAATTTATTTTTGACTGTGTCAGCCTGCCATGGGTGGCCTATCGCCAGCATGGTTACACAATCAATCAAAACAAAGTACCTCATGCCGTCCCATATATAAGCAATTATCATTTGGATCGGATATCATCTGCCTTGTTGTAGTATAATAGTCAGGGCAGGGTGAAACTGAATTGAGCAGTTGCCCTCGATGTAACAGAGTATGGCCAGTGCCACCCATAATAGAAAAATAAGATGATTGTGTAGAAGTCAGCTTCCCCGCATGCAGACAGTAGTAAATAAAACTAACGTGAGTCTGCATCACAAGTATGTGTCTTGGGCGCAAGCTGACTGAGCTGGCATGTCGGCTACAACAAGGTTACTTAATTTAGCTAAACATTAAGAGAGAAGATGACTGGTGTACTCAAGTGAGTCCATAGTGCTAGTATAATGCCTGAAACGCCCACAAATGTTAGAGGGAGAGGAAGTGGGAGGATAGATACCACAAATGTTATGTACTGTGCTTGCTAGTGCTACTGTGCCACTATGTTTAGAATTAATTTGTCTTACTGTTTTGATAAGAGTATATTGGTTACAATATTCTTTTTTCTTCTTGATATAGCTACTCCTTCCGAACCAAAATCTTCTAAATCGGACAGAAAGGAGTTGGCAGCCATGGCCCGGCGCCTGAAGCTGGAGGCCATCTGTACAGAATACCGGCGGCTGGTGGTTCTGGCGGAGGAAGAGGCAGCAGCAGCCTCCTCCAATGCCCCGAGCTCCAGCCAGGCCCCTCTAGTGGTACGGCACCGCGGTCTGGCAGCTGCCCACCGCACTTCATCGAAAACTGCTGCCCCCTCCTGTGGATGCAATTGTCGATCTTTTAAGTGCGGAATGCTCATCCAAATGGCACGCCTAGAGGAGCAGGTAAAGGAACTAAAACAGGAGGTCCTGGTGTTAAAACAGCGACTGTGAGCCCGCCAATAGAGAGATCACGTTGGATTGACCCTTTTTTATTCCTTTTTTTGGTGGGTGGGCATTTGGCGCACGTTGGGGAAAGTTAGGGTTATATGGACAATTTTAATTTTGAATGGACATTGGTTGGACTTTTTTATTTTGCAGAGTTTTATATAGAGCAGACTTGACCCAAATCCAATCAGGTATCAGAGCGCTTTACAGAGCACCAGTTACATTACATTAGGACACACATTCATTCTTTTGTTAGGCACGGGGAGATTAAGTGATTTGCCCAGAATCACAGGATGTTCGGAGTCATTACCGAGACTCGAACCCAGTTCCCCAGGTCCGAGGTCGAGCGCCCTAGCCGTTGGGCCAACTCCTCTCCCCTATTCTTTTTGGACATTGCTTGGTGTTATGGAGAGGGGTGGGTCAGGTGTTGTGGGATTTTTTACATAGTTTATTTTTGTTAGGGGATTAAATACATAATATTTATACTTAAACTTTACATATGATGTAAATGTTTTGTGGGGGGGTTACTCTCTACGTCACTTGGATTCTTTGCTGCTGCAGGGCCGCAGCCAGTGTTTGATTTAAATAATATGCCGATTTTTTGTAACACATGATCAGATCGATGCGGTAACCTCACTGAGTGACTTGTCCTACTAGTACTGTCAGTCTCTCCTCCGAGTCTATGTATTCTGCAACTGGACTCAAGGGTGGGGGTGTGTGAATTAATAAAATAATTTCCATTATTAATGATGCCTCCCCCAAACTTCTTCTCTTACCTGTGATTAATGTTTAAACTTATACACAGCGATGGCTGCATGGTGATGATGGTTTGGTTGTGGTGGTAGTAGTAGACACTGGCAGTAGCATTTGCAAAAAAAGAAAATGAGACAGTCAGTTGCCTGAAAGAGACTCTGGAAGTAGTAGTAGAATGAAGTACAGTACAGTACACAAGAATACTGCCAAACAATAAACCATAATAATGCTGATTAGCAATGCTAAAGTAAAATAAAACATAATGGTGGCGGGGATAGCCTAGTACAACAACAAGTTACAAACCATAATTGTGTCGAGTCACTCAACACAAGCGTAACCTTTAGTGCTGTAAAAGGAGGATGATGAATCAAATTGATGCCGGCAATTAATTATGATGGATTATGTTCCTTTGGAAACAAAATTGACTTGCAAATATACTGAGCATGGGTGGGCAAGCAGAAGAAGAAGAAGATCCTCGCCCTGCCTTCAAATTGAATTAGTGTTGCTTTCACCACATCTGCCCCAGCAAGTGTGTGATCAATTATTGGTGTAAATTTAATCACACCTCAATATAAATCACACAGCACTGGGGAAAGAGGGTTAGGGTTTGATGAATGATTGGGAAGGGGTATTTGAGGGAAAGGTTTGTCAAAGACAAACAGTACACATGGACAACAACAACACACACACACACAATCCTGGCAGACGACCATCATATTCATGAACCTGTTAAGGGAGAAAAAGGAAAGGCCTGCATGATGATGACTTGATGGTTAATGATAAGTAGTACTTACTAACTAGACTAGTAGACAGTACAGGCCAGTAGTATATTATTAATTATTATTATGCTATTTGCTTTGACTGTCTGCCCTCATAGAGACCCTAATTACATGCATTTTATGTTCTGTTGTACCGGGCTTCCTTTTAAAGCTAGCAAAGAAAGTTTAAAAATAGCTGTAGGGATCAATAAGCAAAGAGCAACAATAACAACAACACACAGTCGTAATGATTGAAGAGAAAAAATGAATCACATTATTTAAAAGATAATGATACTAAAGTTACTGTATGATCCTGATCAAATTGGGAGTTGCATCTCGGCATTCCTCTTTGTCCTCTCTTCCATGGACGCTGCGTCCGTCAATCTTAGGTGCTACTGCCTGCCTGGCGGATGCGGATTGGTAGGTGAGTGTGAGTTGTTTTTCTCTGTTAGCACAGGGTAAAGGCCGGCCTGTGTGTAGATGGAAAAACAAAAGGGATATTGAAAAATCAAAGAGGAAAAAAAAGCATAAATTACGAAGGAGTGCAAATACTTTCAGAGGCGGCGTCTACTCTGTTGTGTGTTTCCAGCCTTAACCTACAACAGCAACAGGACAGAGTAGGCCCACGGTGCCCCCCCAACCTCCACTTAGCTTAGATTTGGAGTGAGCCAGACAGAGCACACATATACAGCAACATGGCATTTTCCAAAGTAAGTAACTAAATCAATGCACAGCTGTTAGTCATACTACTAATACAGTCGTGAGACTCGTGACTCGACTCCACCTCTACACAGACGTGGTCTGCTGTGGTTGTTCTTGACTTGTTTACCTTTTATGCCACTCATGAAAAACGCCCTGAGTTATTCCATCAATCTTCTCTGATCCTACTGACTGACTGCGAAGATACTATGTCACTGTGGTCATCATCATGGTGTTGTCCAACTCAGACTGCAGTGTACCGAGTGAGTCCAGATTCCATATTAAAAAATGTAATGGATCGGGCTGCATTTTGTTATTAAACAGCAAGAAGGGAAACATTGACTTGAGTCACCAATCACTCATAGTCAGTGTCCAATGCATGCCATTAATTACCTGTTCCTTCTCATCTTAAGTTAAGGGGCAGTCTGTCTCGGCTTGGAAAGGAGGATAGCTATAGTCATCATGTTGTAATTTTGTTCCACTTATTTTGGAGGGACTCGACGAGGCAACATTTCTTGTAATATTCTCCATCCAATGTCTGGCTTGAGGGAAATGGATTTAGGGCGAGTCAGGAGAATGGAGCAGGATTCGGAGGAGTGGACTTAAATGCACACAGCTGCAACTCCAATATGGCAATAAAAAGAGAAGACGGTGGTGATGGATTTGTTGTGATTCGAACCAGAAAGACAGAGACACACTCACATAATAAAAGTAAACAAGGAAGAAAGAAAGTAACAAGTTGAAAGCCTAGTTGTCAGGGAGGTAGAGCTCGTCCTCAAACTCTGGTGGTTAGACCAGAAGTAGTTCATCTAACACAATACATCCGTCACCTAAGTCGCTGTCCCCATCTTCCTGCTATGTTTCATGTATTTTTTACTCTGGTGGTATAAAGTGCTCCATTTTTGTGTGAGAGACTGGTCCTTTTCACTGTTACAATGGAACCAGTAGCACTGAAAACACGCTCAGAAGAGACACTTGCGACAGGGCAAGCCAGATAGTTCATCACCAGCATGCTGAGGACTGGCCATAGGTGCCTTTTCCCATACCACTACACCAATGGGTTTTGATCAATGTAGACCTCTGTTGGGTCATCCAGATAGGCCTGGACCATCCGCTCAATGCTCAGGGGTGCTATGCTTTGCTGGGTCTATTTTGCCTTTGCGTCAGCACTGGACCTAACAAGCCCTTGCTGTAGATACCAATCCTGTGCCGATTTTACTGGGGCTGATGATCCTGTTCTTGCTGTGGTTGATAGTGTTGATGACTTCTGTGAGCCATTGCACTGCCCTCAGGCTCTAAAGTTAAACTTGACGCTGGATGCCCTGCTGCAGTACTTGTTGTGGATTGGCGTAACAGGCCTTTAATTACCAGCCATTCTTTTTCCAAGTCACTGGCTGCATCAGCTATCCAAGTTTTGCACTGGGCAACATCCACTTCTGAAAAAGGAATTAATGTCTAAGTGTTCAGTACTGATTTGTACCATGGATCCAGAATTGTGGCAGAAATGTAATGTTTGTCTGACACAATCTTAGTTTGTACCCTTGTATTTTCAGCTAAGCAAAGGGCTAAGCTCTCCACCAACTCATGTGCTTCATAGTTTTCCACCACACCTGCATACGTGTCAGACACTGCCTTCAGCTGTTGCTCTAGCATGTGCAAAATGGGAAAGCTTGGCCCACAGTCCAGTCCTCCTTGCTGACCTCACATGTGAATAGATAGATACTGAGCTTTATTCGATATGTAAAAACAATATCAAAAAAGTACACGTGAATAAAAATCCTTAAAACAGCTAAAATTACATGCAATTAATAACATAAGTAAAATCACAGAGATTAAAAGGATAAGTACAGCTAGGCAACAAAGTATAAGACAGGTTAGGGTTGCATTGATGACCTCAGCCTCATCGTCATTTTCAGGTAAGATGACATAACTGCCAGGACTAGAGGGGTATCCAAGGTTTTTAATTTGCAGTATGCCAATTTGCATGTGCGTATACCCCAGGATCTCAGCAGTGGTTTTAAAAAAGTAGTCCTTGGCAGATGATAAAATCTGCAGAAAAGGATGCAATGGATATTGGATTGGGGCGAGAGGCCATCGCAGGGGCATTTTTGTAGGTCAGTGTCCCAGCAGTTTGGATTAGAAAAAGTAAGGAGTCTAAAGAACGTGTTGGTACGAAGACGGGTCAGGAGCATGCGGGTGAATGGAGATGGTTCTAGTAATAAGTATTGCTGTGTACCAGTCACAGTGATCAAGTTTTGGTAATCAACAATGGTGGACTTCTGTGTTTCTAAGAGCCAGCGTTTGCAGTGCAGATGATTTAAAACGAGTCGCTTTAGCTCGGCTTTGGATATGTGAGTTAAGGTTGATGGGTCAGCAAAAAATTCCGGATGCCCGATGTCAGTGGATAACCCTTTTACATAGTTCAACCATTTAATGTTCCTGACCTCTGTCAATTTCAGACAATCTACTATGATTTCCCTATTAAATGGGGTTTCTTCATTAGTCTAAATATTATGCCATAGAATGAGGGGAGAGGAGTTGATTGTGTCTGCAATGTATGTAAGGCCCAGTTCTGTGTGCACCATATGGGTAGAGGTGCCGGGGGGAACAGCCAGGAGATAACGTAGAAAAGCATTCTCAAGGCGCTGGAGTTGTTCGGCAGGTTCAATCCCCCAAATCCCTGACCCGTAGGTGCCGGTTGAGGTGCACTTCGCCCGATAGATCTGGAGTAAGGGGCGTATTGGGCGACCCCCTAATTTTTTTGAAAAGTTTGTCAGTGCACCTATTGCTTTAGACATTGCTGAACCTCTGGCTTGGGCCGAGGCTCTCCAAGTGCCCCTCTTATTAAAAGTAATGCCCAGGTAAGGGAAGCTATCGACATTGGATAATTTGTTGCCATTCAAAAAGATAGTACATGGCTTTTTCCCAATCCCTAGACCACAGGACATACTATAAGTTTTGGAGGTGTTGACTTTTAAACCTCTCTTTGACATAAAGTCAGAAAATTCAGAAACAGCCCTCTGGAGCCCCATGGGAGTCTGGGACATAATTGCCGCGTCGTCGGCATAGAGCAAGATGGGGATCGATTTACCGTTAATTGTTGGGTAATCGTGGAAAGTTCTAGACAGATGGTGACTGACAGAGTTGATATAAAGGGTGAAAAGTAAGGGGGCTAATATACAACCCTGTCTTACACCTCGTCTAATAGCGAAACTGTCAGAACATTCTCCGTTGGTGCCATATCTCACGCGGGCCGATGCATCCCTATACAGCTCTTTAATGAATAATATGATGGTAGGGTCTAAGCCAATCTCTGTAAGGGAGTCCCATAACTGCCCATGATCAACACAATCAAATGCTGAACTGAGGTCAACAAAAGTTATATAGAGGTTTCCTTTTTTCGCCTGAGTATATTTGGCTATTATAAGAGACAGATTTAGACCCTGTTCGATGGTGCCTTTGCCTTGTCTAAAACCATATTGCATTTCAGAAATAATATCTTGGGTGCTTAGCCAGTCATGTAGTCTGTTTAAAATGATTCGCCCGGCTACCTTCATAAGGGAGTCTAAAAGTGAAATAGGGCGGTAATTGGCGGGATTATCCCTCGCACCTTTTTTAAAAATCGGGACAACAACAGCCGATGGCCAGGTGGAAATGAAACCGGTGGAATTCAGAGAGTTCAGAGCATTAGTAAGCAGTGGGGCCCATAAATCAGGCTGTGACTTAAAAACGTCTATGGGGACGCAGTCAGGGCCTGGGGCTTTCCCGGAGGGGCTGTCATTTAGAGCCGTTAGTACTTCAACGTGGTCGAAAACGATATTTAGGGGGAAAGAAAAGGAAGTAGTTGGGTCGGGAGGGGAATTGGATACAGAATCAATTTCAGATGGTGGATTGTCCGAATTAGTAGGATTATATAGAGTACTAAAGTGAGTGACCCAGGTTTCGGGGGTGATGGCTGAGTCCAAAGTCGATGGCTGAGAAAATCGGAAGAAGGGGGCATTGACTGCCCTCCAGAAGGCGGTGTTATCTTTCTTTTCGGAGGCTTCCACCAGAGCTGCCCAGGCCAACAGCTTCAGCTGGTTTTTCTTTGCCTGACGCTTGGTGCGGTAATTGTGTCTGGCAATCTGGATCTCATGACGGTTTCTAGGGTTGGATTTCAGAGCTGCTTTCAACACGCGCAGGGCTTTAGAGCAGTCCCTGTCAAACCAACCGTGGGGGGAAGGAGCAGATTTCTTTGGCGCACGCGCAAGAAGGGTTTTGATTTCTGTCATAATTACGGAAAACGAGCTGGATATTATCTGTGGGTTTTCCGTGGGTGACAAGCAAATTTGAAAATGATCGTAAGTATTAGTGACCAAGCTTTTAAGGAAGGTGGAGGGGACTACTTTGTCCCATTTGAGAAAAAGGCCCATGGTGGTGCCCAGCTGCAGGGGGGGAGAATAAAGGGTATTCTGTCTGACCGGGAATGTGAATAGCTTGAGAGGAAGTAGCATCTCTGTCAGGCATTTAACTAGGCCCCATTGGTCCATCTGAATGGTCATGCCTTTCACAGTAGCATCCCCTAGTCTTTGCAAGAGATAGTCATTGATTGGTCTGTACTGCTCAAACAGACGTTCAAGCATTCTATGCTCACGTTGAATGATCCTCAGCTGCTTCTGGGCTTTAAAAGAATGGCTGAAATGTGTGCATATTCTTCTGCAGGTGGTCAGTAAGTTGCTGACTGTACTCTTTTTTCAGAAAGTCTTGAACAATGATGTTAATGCAGTGCGCCAAACATAGGACCTTGAAATAGCCACCATCGCCCATGGCCTTAACTATATTACTTCCATTGTCCGTGGCAACAAAACCAATGTTAAGCCCTCTTGGGTGCAGCCATTCAAAGACCTTGCTGTTAAACTCTTCCAAAATGTTTGCAGCAGTATGAGATTTCTCCATGGCGAACATGGCTACAGTTGCATGTTTACGAGTGGCATTAACAATCTCAGCAGTGTCAACAACACCTGCTGTAGTTATCTTTTCTCTAACACCCACAAAAGAGATCCAAAATGCAGTGATGCACATGTAATCAGTGGCTTGGCAACTGGTCCACATGTCTGTTGTCAGGTGGATATTGTGAACAGCACTCTGCTGCAAATCTTGTCCAAGCAATTCCAGCATGTCGTAATGTAGTGCTGGAACAGCAACTCCGGCCAAATAAGACCGGCTGGGAACCTTCCATTTTGGGCAGATGGATGTTGCAAATTACAGAAAACCCACCGCTTCCACAAAAGGAAAAGGGAGAAGGTCCAGTGCTAACATTTTCGCCAGCTTCGCATTGTACAAACGTGTCGTTGGGTGGTTGCGTTACTACTGCCCCTTCGTCCTAAACATGCTGACAATGGTAGGATGGATTTTTTCCTTTCTGGTGCCGCTGATGCAGGTGACTTCTTGAACCCAGATTTTGTGAGGCTCAACAATGCACTTTTTTTCATTGCGGTACTCTGTTGCCTTGGTGTCTCAGGCTCAGCCTGACTCTTATTACGGTGCCACTGAGATGTTGCTGGGGATGATGACGATGTGGGCGGTAGTGCACTGCTGGGGAAAGGGCTACTTTGTGTACCAGAGAAAATGTCTCCCTCTTGTTCACCTTCCACCGCGATAATATCTTCTTCTATTACTTCATCCACACCAACAGCAATGGGTGCAGTTTTACTTTTTTCTTGGCCTTTAAATGTGTTCCTCCCACTGGATCAAGTGGTGTTTTTTCAGATGGGTTGTTTGGCCTCCGGTACCATAGTTTGTACCAAGCTTACCCCGACTTATACTCTGTCGACAATTTGAGCATATAGCAACATTCTCCTCCTTACTGCTAACCAAAAAGAAGTCCAAAACTGGGAAGGTGCACTTTCTTGTGCTGCTGGAGGTGCCACTTGCAATGCCGGATGAACTGGAGGGTGTGCCTGGAATTTGATTCTGTGCAGTAACACTACCTACTGAGTTGGTGGTTGTGCTGGATGTATGTCCCTGCCGGGCCTTTGCAATTGCAAATATGGTAGCTGGAGGTGATGTTGGTGTTACCTATGTTGGTGGTATCCGTGCCACATCCCTCACAGCAATTTGGGATAGGGCAATAATGTCGGTCTCCATCTCCACTGGGCGCGAGTGAGGTTCATGATGACTGGCTCGTCATCATCCTCCTCTTCTTCATCTACCTCCATAACTCTAGGGCTTTCTGGAACCTTCCTTTTCCCTACCCTTGTCTTGTGGCGTGCCTCACTCTCAGACTGAGCTGATGGCTTCCAAGTGGCATCTAGATCATCAGAAGGGGGGCTTGAAGAAGAAGTTGATGGACTAACCCTCCTTTTCCTTGCTGGGCATCTGGAAGACAATGGATCTTCTGAAAGAGTGGCTTGCTCTTGTTCTTCCTCTGCAGGAAGCTTGATTTCCTGAACTGCCCCTACTTCATGAGGAACAACTACTATTGTGGGCGGTGGTTGCGGCTGTGGTTGTGGCTGTGGTTGAGGCTGTAGTTGCGGCTGTGGTTGTGACTGTGGTTGCGGCTGTGGTTGTGGCTGTGGTTGCCCACTTATCTGCTGAGTTTCCTCCTGCGTTGATTGGGTATTACTTTGCGATAATGATAAGTCAAGTTCAACATCTCAATTTCAACATCACTGCTCATCGGCATTTGCGCAATTAGACTGGCTGCCTCTGCGACACTCATGGGCTTGGGCCTAGGTTGGTGGGGTGGGCTCACTGATGCGGAGGTGCTGCTCCCAACTTACTCCAGGGACACCGCTGCTGCAGGATTAATTTTTGGTTTCCCAAAAAACATCCTGCATGGCACACCAGTCTTGGTAAGTGCCACTTCTTCCTTCTTCTGTTCCTTCTCACTGGCAACTTTCTTGGTACCGGTGGACCTGGTACCTTTCTTTGGGACCATCTTCTTCAGATGTCAGACTCAGCAGGATGCAGTTGCACAAGTTGCAGAGATGTCTGTGGTCAGTCACACGTCACGTCTTGCGCAGCAGGACTTTTGTCTGGCAGTACAACGGGTGATGATGATGATGACACCTCCTCAGTCTTTTGTGCACCTAAAAGAAAGCAAATTCCTGACAATTGAAAGCGGATCCTTGTTGCTTACCTGTGTGGCCTCGTGTGTTTCTTGGGACCACTCGTTCTTCTTCATCTGGCCTCACGACTCCCCCCCGCCGTCGCCTGACATCGCGACCACCGTGTGGGGGGAGTTCTCAACGGGGACTACATTACCCAGGCCCCTCAGCGACCCAGAAGCAGAAACCACGCACTTTGCGCGCCCAGAGGCGCTACTTAACTGATCCCCCCCCCGGCAGAGCGGGGGCTGTTTCCTGACAATTGAAAGCGGATCCTTGTTGCTTACCTGTGTGGCCTCGTGTGTTTCTTGGGACCACTCGTTCTTCTTCATCTGGCCTCACGACTCCCCCCCGCCGTCGCCTGACATCGCGACCGCCGTGTGGGGGGAGTTCTCAACGGGGACTACATTACCCAGGCCCCTCAGCGACCCGGAAGCAGAAACCACGCACTTTGCGCGCCCGGAGGCGCTACTTAACTGATCCCGCCCCCCGCTTCGCGGGATCGCGCGCGGGTCGGTGCCGGGAGAAGCCCGGGACAAGGGCGGGACCGTCTGTGGCCGGGACAAGGGCGGGACCGTCTGTGGCCGGGACAAGGGCGGGACCGTCTGTGGCCGTCCGGGGCCGGAAGAGGCCGGGCTGGGCCACACCCTGTTTCGTTCGCCATTTCAAGTAAGCCGCTGTTGGTTGCTAAACCGGGACTATTGATGACTGTTGATATTTACACTTTGTAGATCACTGCGCTGTAGGTCCCGTGAAAATGGCAGGGAAGGGGAAACGTACCGCAGCTCAAACCACAATTGCAGGGACCATGGACCAATTTATCACCCGTGCCGTCTCGGTCCTGGAGCATGAAATTGCCATTACCGAAAGACGTCTCTCAACAGAGCCCCTATTTACAAGGCGTTCATCACTGGGCCCCTTAGTTCACGTAAGCTCACCAAGCAATAACAGAGAGCAGCCACGAGAGGAGGTATCACAACCCATATCAGATACAACTGACCTAGTGGCTGCATCACCAGTAGAGGAAGTAGATTCTATACTAGCACCTAAAACCCCTCGCCCCCAGACTAGAGCAGGGGCTAGATCTTCTACACCCACTAGATTAGTTGCACAGAAAAGGAAAAGGGGGAGGGCGACAGACCGCTCTAGACCAGCTAAAGTTTCCAAAGCACTTAAAAATATTGTGCCCCTTGACTCACCTAATATTAGTCCCGGCACTTCTGAGGAGGATGCTGGTAGACTTGAGTTACCTCCTTTTGACCCAAGTAACTTTGCTCTTCAGCTAGAAAGCATCGTTCGTACTCTAATATCCCCTTTAATGGAAAGGATCGAAATGGTTGTATCCAAAGTAGATAAATTGGAACAAACTATTCTGGATAACTTTTGCTCGGTGAAGAATGTCGTTAAACTATGTGCTAAGGACATATCCAAAAATAATTACTCTGTCGGTTCTGCTGGTCCTGTCCTACCCATATCTGTCATACCGCCTGTCTCTGCCCCTATTCCAACTGCTGTAGATACTTCAACCACAAACAGCAATCAGTCACCCCGACAGAAGGGAACGACACAAAACTGTAAATCCCCGAGGTGTGAGGGTAGGTCAAGTAAAGATACACAGGGCACCAATACAAATACCATGCATTTGGGTGGTCCGAGCACTAATCCTCCTAGTTTGAACGCTGTTCCACAAGGAAACGAATCTAGGCCATCCCCGATCCAACTCCATCTCCCTTGTGAATCCTTCCCTTATGTTGTAGTTTTAACTGGTGTTCCCGAACTTCCCACTAACAAATATGAATCTTATGAGCAATTAAAAAACAAAGTTAGTCACTGGCTCAACATTCATAGACCTATTCCAAAAGAATTGAATGGTCGAATTCTTTTTGTTAGAAGGGTCCAATGGGTAGGACCTTTACCTAAAAATACTCAGGGCGATTGTGTTGTTGTTAATTTTAAAGATGCGCGCCTTCCAAAGTTTATCACGGAAATTAATTCCTATGACCCTAGATCTGGAATTGCGGTGCATGATTTAAACTACTTCTATACTACACCTACATGCCATTGACAATTTCATAGTATTGACACCCCCTTAATTCCTGTGGCATTAGGGGCTACTGTTAACCCAACAATGGATGGACTGGTAACCATGCCAGAGATCTCACCGTTGTCATCACATATGCGCGAAGCGAGGGCAAATGTATCTGGATATTCTGCTGAGCCCCGTGCTATATGCGCGGGTAAAAACTTGGGCACTCTTTTGTCTTGGAACCTAGCTAGTATCACAACTAAAATTGATACTCCTGAATGGGCGAGTTTTATTAATGATTTCGATGTCTGCCTATTTCAGGAAACATGGTCCCTCGAGGCCCAGTACATGCCGGGTTATCTGAATTTTTATGTCCCAGCAACCAAAGGCACAAAAGGTCGTCCTTCTGGTGGTTTAACTATATGGGCTCGCCAGAACTTATTTTTACATGCCACAGGGATTGACACTGGGTCCCAGGATATTCAACTGGTTAGGCTCACGTTCGGCCCCAAGAAGTCTGTGGATATATATAATGTCTACCTTCGGGGCACGAAGGGAAAGAAGTCAAGTGCGCTTGAATCCCTTACTGCACTCATAGAATCTAAATCGAGCAGCAGGGACTTGATTGTAGCTGGGGATTTTAATGTCACTTTTGAACCCCTCCTAGATAGCGATTCTGAATGGGGGCTTGACCCCGAAGAGGACCAACGCTGGGGCATCCCAGCCCTCGCATTACCTCCAATCAAACGGTGGTCTATGGTGGCTACACAGGTCAATGCACTCTGTCTAGAATTCGGGCTCCGGGCATTGAACGGTAGAGTCAACGGAGATAAGCTTGGAGCACCGACCTTCGATAACGGCCGCTCATGCAGCCGGATTGATTATGTCCTCTGCTGTATGAGACTGTGGTCCCCCCCTATAGATATGGAGGTGGTGCAAAGATTGGAGAGCGACCACAATCCCATTTGTGTCTCTCATAGCTGGTGGGGTAAATCATGCTTATGGTTAAAAGAAGCAATTCGGGTCCCCCCCGCAAGCGTGCCTACCAACGACCTACGAAGGTTAAAATGGGCATCAGTAAAGTCCAAAGATTCAGTATTAGCCCAGATTAATATCAAACTCTCTGCAATCATGGCGAATCTTGAGGATATTTCGCAAAGCCGAGACCAAGTAATTAGGCTGCATGAGTCATTTTTTGAGGGTCTACGTCCCTTTTTTTTTAAGCAAATAAGGCACGGTACTAAGCAGCAGCCCAAGCAACCTAAGTGGTACGATAAACACTGTAAAAATGCAAGATCCACCCTGGCTAAAGCCTTATCTAGTGGTAGCACCCCACTCATCCAATTAGCAAGATCTGCTTATAGGAAAAGCATCACACAAGCTAAAATAAAGTGGGAAGAAATGTTTTGGCAGGACCTAAAGGAAGCCAGCGATTCCCGAGATGCTAGACTATTTTGGAACGTTCTGAAGTGGGGCAGAGGAGGTCTATCAGAAAATCCTTCAAACCATGTCTCAGAAGGGGATTGGCTGGGCTATTTCAAGCCCCAATATGCACGTGATCCCCTCTACATAAGTCAGGGCACAATGCCTTATGCTTTTTATTCGTCAGGGCCTTTCACCCCCGAAGACTGTTTAGCTGCACTGTCTTGTGTAGCTGCAGGACGGGCTCCTGGGTTGGATGGTATTCCTTCTGATCTCTTTCTAGAGAATAAAGATTCATGGAGCAAGTATATCGCTCTTATAGCGAATGCCGTGGCTGAAGGTGCGCCAGTACCTAAATCTTGGGGAGGCGCAGTCATAATTCCAATTCATAAAAAGGGTGACAAAAGCCTCCCGGGGAACTACAGGCCCATCAGCCTAATTGACACAATTCAAAAAGTCATTGGGAGGATGGTCCTGAATGAGGTACATAATTGGATAGACGCGAACGAGATTCTTTCTAGTCTCCAGGCGGGTTTTCGCAAATCCATTAGCACCATTGATCAGGTGTTCCGCTTTAAGCAACTGTTATGGAAAGTTGTTGAACTGGGCAAAGGCAGTCTCTATGTCACCTTCGTGGACTTAAGAGCTGCCTTTGACCTCGTCCCTCGTGAACAGCTCTGGAGGGTCCTAGAAAAGCTAGGACTATCCTTGGAACTCCTGACCTTAATTCGAAGATTGCATGAGTCCAACTTCGCAAAATTCAATGGGGTGGCCTGGGGGAATCAACCATCGAGTTCCCAGTAGAGCGGGGAGTCCGTCAAGGATGTGCAATGGCCCCAACACTATTCTCTTTGTACATTAATGGAATAGTGGACTACATGCTTCAGACCAATACTGATGCTCCAAAATTGGCAGGTGTTACAACACCAATACTAATGTTTGCGGATGACACTCTTATAGTGTCAAAAACCCCGAGCGGCATGCAGAAGGCATTGGCAATTTTTGAAAATTTCTGTAAAGACCATGGACTGGAGGTCAACGTGGCAAAGACAAAGCTTATGACCTTCAATCCACACACTAGCTATAGGGTTGGTAAGCTTAGGATGAATGGCCAAACCCTCGAGGAGGTTACTAACTTCACATACTTAGGCCTTCATATGTCCCACAACAACCGGTGGAACAGGCATTTGGAAATGTCAACATTGAAACTCACACAAATATCGGGAACGCTGGCCAAAGAGTTAAAAAAATCTTTTACTAAACCTCTTAAACCGGTGTTACAAGTCTACGAGGCAAAGGCCTTAAACTCGGTTCTGTATGGAGCTGAGTTATGGGGCTTTGATATATTAACACCCCTCATGGTAGTTGAAAACAAATTTTTCCGCTCCATTACAGGCTTGCCACAAAGTACGCCAATGGTCCCACTGCGTTACGACCTAGGTAGGAAGTCCATCAAAGATTTGGCAAATCTCCGTCCAGTTTTATACTGGAGGAGATTGTGGACTACTCCGGAGCTTCGACCTTACGCAGTGGGTATCATGGACGTAATCCAGGTTGACACGTTTCACAAAATCAAGTGGTTAAGGAACCTCCGTGATTCACTAATTGCCTTGGGACTGGAAAACGTATGGAATGACCCAGTGGCCGCTGTCTTCCCTATAAAAAAGCTTATGAAAAAACTTTATTGGGACAAGGTAAATCACAGGGTGTGGGCAGCCTCTACTTCCCCTTCCATGACTCATCGTTTCCTAGAGGCAAAGGTTATACCCCTATTGGAACCCTACTGGGATCTGATAACATCTCCAAAGGATAGGAAACTCTATTTTCAACTCAGAGCAGGCTCTCTTCCATTAAGGGCTTTAACTTCTGGGTGGTTTGGTGGAAGTACATGTATTTGCCCTGCCTGTGGAGACAAACGAGAAACCACTGGCCATTTCCTTTTCGTGTGCCCAGTATATGCCGCCCCTCGACGTCACTGGCTTTCCCCTTTATGCAAATTGATGGGCACTAGGAGCTCTGCCGTAGCTATTCGAATCTTATGCACGAGCACCTTACCAGTCCATTCAATAGGCCTAGCTAAATATTTGGGGTGGGCATGGTCACTTAGATTAAAAACCCTTCATTCCTTTGAGAATGTACATGGGCTGGCTTGAAGTTTGCAAAATGTACTGCTGTCACTTTTGCCTCAATTATCCTCTTTTAATCATGTGCATTTCACGTCATTTGTCTGTTGCTTGTTTAATATTTTCTTATCTAAAAGGTTTTATCTATTTATTGGAATGTATTTATTGAACCGGTTACTGTGATTTTATATATTTGTGATTTGTTGTGTCTTGTATGAATTATTTTTAATTCGAATAAAGACTTATGATGATGCAAATAAGCCAGAAGAACATCAGTGAAATGTTGCATTTGTTGTTGTGGTTCAATTAATACTAGTACACACAAACAAATATATTATCTAACTTAGTGTGTGGTGGTCACACTTGTTAGTGTTATATTATAACATTTTATTAACTCAGTTATTAAAGAAACATAACAACAGTGTAGACATTTGTGAGACTATGACGACAAGGGCTTTCATGGTATACTGTGTACACTTAGGAAAGATAGGAAAGAAGAAGAAGAAGAGAAACAAAAATACAAATGTAATGGAAGTGGAACCTGTTTGGCATTAATTTGCGCATCACGTCATTCAGGGAGCTGCAGCTGGCAAAGGGGATGGAATTTGTAAGCCAAGAGGAACAAAGGAAAGACATGCAGGCCTATATGGCAAAAGCAGCACACTACTAAACTACCAGCACAAAATGGCCACCAGACATACGGTCACTCCCAGTCACAACAAGCAGGAGGCCTGAAAAACAATGAACTCAAGCAGTCCTGGCCAGACAAAGGAGGCATGCTTGCTAAACAACACAGCTTTCAATGCAAAAACGGAAATCCACAGGGCTAAAAAAGGTTGGAAAGTTACACAACACGAGTACAACCACACCACACACACATCAAAAACAGTGAAATACCCCCCAAAAAACACATTTCACAATTCAATCCAATGCCATCCATGCCCTAAATGATGTTTAAATTCAATAGACACCACAGAAACATTTGTTTCATGCACCCATGAGTAGCTCTGGGCCTACTGGCTGAAAGTCCTATTGGCAGACTAGGCCACAAGCTTGCAGGCCTATGGCAAAAGCACACTGCCTGGCTTCAAAATGGCCACCAGTCACATGGCCAGGCCACCCACAACAACAAGAAAGGGAAGACAGACAATGATGCAGACCTATGGCAAAAGCACACTGCCTGGCTTCACAAAATGGCCACCAGCCAGATGGCCAGGCCACCCATAACAAAAAGAAAGGGAAGACAGACAATGATGCAGGCCTATGGCAAAAACACACTGCTTGGCTTCACAAAATTGCCGCAAGCCACATGGCCAGGCCAAAACAACAAGAAGCATAGGCCAAGAGGAACAAAGGAAAGACATGCAGGCCTATATGGCAAAAGCAGCACAACTACCACCACAAAATGGCCACCAGTCACATGGTCACTCACAGTCACAACAAGCAGGAGACCTGTAAAACTATGAACTCAAGCAGGCCTATATATGGCCAGACAAAGGAGGCATGCTAAACAACACAGCTTTAATCCAAAATAATTGCAAAAACGAAAGTCCACAGGGCTAAAAAAGGTTTGCAAGTTACACAACAACCACACACACACACACACATCCAATAGAACAAAGGCATTTTTTAACACACACAAACAAAGTGAAATATCCCCCAAAAAAGACTTTTTGCAATTCAATCCAATGCCATCCATGCCCAAAATGATGTTAAATTCAACAGACGACGAAGAAACAGTTATTTCATGCACCCATGAGTAGCTCTGGGCAAACTGGCTGAAAGGCCTATTTATTGGGCCAGATTACTGGACTAGTGAATTATTAAAATATTGCAAATTGATTGCAAAAGTTTGAGGAAATGTAGTGAACTTTGCAACATGTTTACTTTATAAAAACAAAACTAGTAGAAAAGTTACATAGAAAGAAAAACAACTAGGCCCCTACTGAAACTACAGACCACCCACAACAATAAATTATTTTCAAAAATGATGAAAAGTACCAAAACATGTAGATGCAATGGCCCAATCTAACAAACAACACCAATTCTCCAATGTACTTGTAAAATCTCAATCCAAAAGTCCTCAAATCCTATGATATATGATGCAGCAGGCACAAAGAGTGATCCTTCCAGCTCCAAATCCAAATGAAAAGTGAACAGGACATGGAAAAAGCACTAGGAGGAGCCTGCCGGACAGGAACAGGAAGTTGGAGACTCTGGGGCACTTCCTTCCCCTTAGAAAAATAAAGAAAGAAAGAAAAAGGACTCCTTGCACAACAAAGTCCAGCCAAATGTCAATCTGGGGATTTTTTTCATCCAAATCATCTTTTTAGAGAAGGTTTTATGCTGCTCGAGAGATATTCTTCTCCAGATTGCAATTTCTGCTTGTTCGGCATTGCGATCTTCACCGAACTTCCACCGGATGTCCTATGGCACGTCCGACTGACGTGATCACGATCGCACACATCGCACACTCTTGCTGGATTTCAGAGCCGGCTACCAAAATCTCATGGCGCATGAGAACGGATAGGAAATCTCGTTGGCAAATGCAGGGATCCCAATAAGTCGGTACCATGTGCAAATAACATTTGCGACTCCGCTATTCGGAAGGGGCGTCCATGCCTAATAGTGAGTCACCATGCCATGTACTATTGTTTTGCGACCGCATTTGCGGGCGCAAAAAACTCTTCAGTTTATCACCTACTTCAAGTAGGTGGTAAACCACTCGCAAATGGTAAGGGGTCCCCAGGGGACCACTCCCCCTTTGTGAGTATGTGAGAAAATATTTTTTAAGAGCAGGCAGTGATCCCAGCGGCCATTGCCTGCCCTCAAAAAAATGAACCTGAAAATTTTCATTTTTCTTTTTCAAATGCATCCCGTTTTCCTTTAAGGAAAACGGGCTGCATTTAATTTTTTTTTTTTTAAACTGCTTTATTAATAAAGCAGTCACAGACATGGTGGTCTGCTGACCCCAGCCGGCCACCATCTTTGGGAGTACTAGCCATTCTAATGGGGTCGCAAGTTGCCCCTGCCTCATTAATATTAATGAGGCATGCAGTTTGCGACCCCATTAGGAATCGTGAACAGTGTTTGACACACTATTGTGCATCCCAATTTGCGAGTCGCAAATTGCGAGTCACAATTGCGACGCAAATTGCCAGTGCAAATGCGATGCAATTTGCTAGTCTCAAATTGGTGGGTCGTACATCTGGCCCTGAAAGTGCAATTTCATAATCTTGTGGTATTTAGCAGCAGGTAATCATTCTTAACAGCAGAGTTACCAACTTTAATAAGTGCAAAATTAAGCAGGTTAAAATCCATTGAAAAGAGAGCAAAGAGCAAATGTGGGCAATACCAGGGAAGCACTGGCAAATGGCAAACATGCCAAGTTAAATACAGAATTTAAAGGCATCTTTATTTATTGCTTTGATTTTTGCGGCCCACCATAAATCAGCCCGCGACCCACACAGTTTGTGAACACTGGCGTATTTGAATCTCTGACAAATAGACAATGCACCTGTGTTGACGTTTCTTACAGTTTTAGCACAATATTGTTTTTGACAGGCTTACAAAACCAGCAATGTGTAAAAACTAAAAAAATTCCAACAAGGATGGGGAGGGAATGCGGTGTTAAGGCCAGAGCTGCCAACTTTGGAACTGGGGAACCAGGTTTGAGGTTTGGCATCGACTCGACATCCTTTGATTCTGGGACTATCGCTTAAGCTCCATGAGGGTCAAGTTCATGCTATATAAAACTGCAAAAAAAACAGAGGGTGACTAAGGGAAGAGACATAGTAGCAAAGAGTGTAAAAGCTAGTATTTTCCCCTTTTCAGTACATACTTAAAATAAAATATGTTCTAGAGCTTCCGAGTAATCTTTGACTGATAAGTAAAGCAAACAAAAGCAGAAAGGTCATGTTAGGAAAGAATAAAGATGACTTTCTATGAAGTTTTCTTTAAGTATACAATCCCGGCAATTGTAGACTATTAACACATGGACAAATCGCCAGTATTTTTCTTTTTAGAAAGGTGGCATCCCATGGAAGCCATTGTCAAAGTGTACCTTTCTGACACAGTGTTTATCTTCACTCCATATCTTGAATGAATCTGTTTAATTGCAATTTGGTGAGCTTACATCGTCTATGGATTTTTGTGAGAAGTTGGCCTGGTATATGCTGGTCACTAGTTAAAGTGGCCACCTTGCACCAGTACAATTTAACTCTTATGGTAGATAGGTTTAAGACAACCTTTTAAAGAAAGCTATCCTAGTGGTAGCTGTGGAGAGCAGCCTTCAGGCTAAGTCTTTATCGGAATGTAAAGCAGCTTGTTTTACCTTATAATCTCTTGAATTACCAAATGAAAGGACACCACACAGGTATATATATAAAATATATATGTATTTATTACTAGACACACTCTACTAATCTCTTTATGAGATTAGAAGTCAAGGACATATGCACAAATCAACATTTCACAACAAGCTAAATATGGCTGGGGCCCTAGGGGCGTACCAGACCATATACTAAAAAAGAGACTTGCGAGGGGACAAGGCCTACGGCCTTCAGAAGCGCTGGGGCCTCACTAATCCACCCAAGGCAGGTAAGTAAAGGACCCACGGGAAACGCCTGCAGTGTGAGAACACAGCCGCGAATCCCAATTGACTTCAATGGAGCAAGTCGCGGTTGGAATTTTAAAGTTTTAGGATACTTCGGGAGAGTCTACAAGCAAGTCACTTACAGAGTAAGTAGTTCTAGAGCCAACACCCACAGGAGCACCGTAGTGCTGGAGTTACCTCACCCAGGGAAGCCGGGTGCATAGGTGTCTTTTGGTGTTGGGTCGCGGCGTCGTTTTTCAATGGGACACCAAAAAGACTTGCTGCTTGTGAAGACAGAAGAAGTGTTCGGTGGAATCCAAGGCTGGATTCAGAAGAAGGAAGACCTGAAAGCAGAAGGGACAGTGCTCAAAGTCACTTGGCAGTGACCCGGGGCAAGGAAGCTGGATGGCCACAGTCGTCGGGTGATTTCAGGTGATCACTGGTGTCTTGACTCTTCAGCCACGAGGTCCAGGAGGCGTTGACGCAACCAGGAGCTGGATTCGGTGTGTCCCACAAACTATGCAGCTTACTGAGGTGTCGGCAACC
The DNA here is from genome assembly GCF_964204655.1 of Triturus cristatus. Taxonomy (NCBI): domain Eukaryota; kingdom Metazoa; phylum Chordata; class Amphibia; order Caudata; family Salamandridae; genus Triturus; species Triturus cristatus. Next base: position 904,395,368 of record NC_140589.1, on the reverse strand, counting down.
AGATTAGAGCCAACAAGCCTTGGCAACAGCAAGTCTTGTGGAAAGTGTAAAAAGTCAGCAGTGCAGACCAGCAAGGTCTGAGGCACTCACCCAGCGAGGGTAAGTCAGGACAGGCCTGGAGCAACTAGGGGAGCCCTTTGGTTCTGTAGAAAAGTCTTCTGGGGACCCACAAGCCAACCGGCAAGGGATCACAAAGATGCCTCGGGAGGATTCACTCACCAGGAGCCCACAGTCACACTGGATGAGGTAGGCCTCTGATCTTCGGAGGAAGTCCTGCTGGAGGCTTGGACCATACGTGGTCCAATGCACAAGTTCGTAGAACGCTGTGAAGGGGTTGCACTTGAAAATAGGGCCCGGTACCCAGGTGTTGCAGTTCCTCATCACTCGTGGGGTCCACTTGCCTCAGCGTCGCTGGGGACTCACAATGGCCTTGGAGAAGTCAGGAAATCCACTTCCAGGGCTGCAGGGACTCCGGACTCCGGCGGGAGTGGGAAAGTTTGTAACCGTTGATTCAAAGTTTTGGTGCCTGCCAAGCAGGGGAGTCACTCCTTGACTCCAAGGGAGATTCTTCAGTCTTCCAGAGGTAGTGGAACGTCGAAGGTCCAGGATTCTTCTTCAGAGCATCGTCCAGGGATATCTAGTTTGCAATGGCAAGGTTTCCCTAACTTATACTACAAGGAAGGGAGGGACGAGCTCTATGACCCCACCTATGGGAGGGTCAGGGGAGTGGGTGGCTACACCCACTTCCCTTTGTCCAGTTTCACGCCAGAGCAGGGGCTGGTAGCCCCCGAACCGGTTTGAGCTGGCATATGCACAGAGGAGCCTACTGCTCTCCCAGTTCAGGACTTCAAAGCACTCTAGGAGTGCACCCACCAAGCCCCAATACACTAAACCCTGTCTGGGAGGTGACCACACCTCCCTGTGACAGGATGCCTATTGTTGGGCCTCCTCCACTGCAAGTTTCGGTCAGCAGCAGGAGGGCAGCCCAGTGTCTGTGACTGGTGGCATCCATTTTGTGATGCCAGGTCTCTTCGGAATTCTACTGTGTTTCCTCAGTGGGTACATGTCTATCCCTCTAGAAGGGTGGGATCATACTCCCACACCAGTTACTGGTGTGGGGGTATGATTCCAAAGGGTTTGACACCAAACACGACATGTTTTGATGCAGCCATCCCAAAGTTAGCATTTACCGCTAGGTTATAATACACTTAAGAGTATATGGTTTAACCGCATCCACAAACAGCTACCGAGAATGGACTCTGAGAGCTGCAGAGGGACCCTGCTCAGGCAGAGGCACCCCTTCACGTGGAAACCAAGCACCCTGCCCTCAAGATTGATAGGGCCTGCCTTAGGGGTGACTGATAGGTTTATATGTGTGTGTAGGTAGAGATATAGTGAACCTATATCTCAGTGAGGAGTGCTAACACTACCTCACCAGGCTGCAGTAGCAGGCCTGTGGTGTCAGATTTAGTCTGCTTCCCAGGGGTGACATAATACATGCTTCAGCCCCTGGTAGACCTGTGAAGTATCTATGCCCTTGGTACCTAAGGTACCATATAATAGGGGCTCACAAGGTACCACACTATCCAATCACTAGTGCATCTAATATGCACTCCAAGTTGTATAGAGAGAACAGAGAGGCTGGGGCCCTGATTAGCAGGGTCCCAGCCAGACTATAGCCAGAAACCAGTGTAAACATCAGAATAAAAGTGGGGGCAACATAAGTGCAGATCCTACTCTCCTACACAACCCCCCCCCCCCAAATGCAGGGACACTAAACTAACCTTGACCTGTTGAGTCTTCGTGTTCTAAGTGGAAATACCATGAGAGTCCATCTGCATTGGCATGTTGGGTCCCAGGTCTATATTCCACTGTATAGTCCATACCCTGTAGCGAAATAGACCACCTTAAAAGTTTTGGGTTTTCACCTTTCATCTGTTTAAGCCATAGGGGGGCTTGTGGTCAGTCTGAACTATGAAGTGGGTGCCAAATAAGTATGGCCTCAGCTTCTTCAGGGCCCACACCACAGCCAAGGCCTCCCTCTCTATAGCTGACCAACGTTTCTCTCTAGGGGTCAGCCTTCTGCTTATAGAAGCTACTGGCTGGTCTTGACCTTCATCATTCAGTTGAGGCAGTACAGCTCCCACACCCAGCTCAGAAGCATCTGTTTGGACAATAAACTTTTTGGTGTAGTCTGGACTCTGTAAGATGGGGCAGTGCACATGGCCTGCTTTAGGTCTTCAAATGCCTTCTGACAGCTAGCTGTCCACTGAACCTTTTTTGGCATTTTCTTTGAGGTAAGATCATTTAAGGGGGTCACTATAGATCCATATCCCTTAACAAACCTCCTATAGTACCCAGCCAGGCCTAAGAAGGCTCTCACCTGTGTCTGGTGGTTGGAGCAACCCATTCCATGATGGTTTGGATTTTGCTCTGTAAAGGCTGAACCTGACCTCCACCTACAAGGTGGCCCAGGTACACAACCTGACTCTGCCCTATCTTGTCACTTAGTGGCCTTGATAGTGAGGCCTGGTTTTTGTAGGGCCTCCAAAACATTTCTGAGGTGGACCAGGTGATCCTGCCAGGAGGAACTAAAGACAGCAATATCATCAAGATAAGCTGAGCAATAAGTTTCCATCCCTGTCAGAACTTTGTTCACCAACCCCTGAAAAGTTGCAGGTGCATTTTTCAATCCAAAGGGCATCACCACAAAGTGGTAGTGCCCACCAGGGGTTGAGAATGCTGTTTTAGCTTTTGCATCATCAGCTAACCTGATCTGCCAGTAGCCTGTTGTTAGGTCAAATGTACTAAGATACTTGGCTGAGGCCAAAGTATCAGTCAGCTCATCTGCCCTTGGTATGGTATAGGCATCAGTCCTGGTGACTGCATTGAGGCCTCTGTAGTCTGCACAAAACCTAATTTCTTTCTTACCACCCTGGGTATGAGGTTTGGGTACTAGGACTACTGGACTAGCGCAAGGGCTATGTGAAGGCTCAATCACACCTAAATCCAACATTTTCTGGACTTCAGTCCTGATACAGTCCCTGACATGGTCAGGTTGCCTGTAGATTTTACTCTTGACAGGCAGACTGTCTCTAGTGTCCACCTCATGGGTGCACCAGGAAGTCTGACTAGGGGTCAGGCTAAACATATGTCTATACTGTTGCAGAACTTGTCTGCATTCAGTTTGCTGATGGTCAGTGAGGCTGCTTGCCAAAGCAACACCATCTACTGACCCATCATCAGGGTTCTGTGAGAGCAGGTCAGGGAGAGGGTCACTCTCCTCCTCCTGTTCCTCATCAGTTGCCATGAGCAAGCCCATGTCAGCACTGTCAACATATAGTTTAAATCTGTTGACATGGAGCACCCTAAAGGGGCTCCTGGGAGTTCCAAGATTCACCAATTATGTGACTTCTCCCTTTTGCTCAACAATGGTATGGGGGCCACTCCACTTGTCTTGGAGAGCTGCTGGGGCCACAGGCTCCAACACCCACACTTTCTGTCCTTGCCGGTACACAGTCAGCACAGCCTTTTGGTCATGCCAAGTTTTTTGTAGTTCTTGGATGGCCTCCAGGTTTTTGGTTGCCTTCTTCATGTATTCGGCCTTCCTGGAGCGGAGACCAAGTACATAGTCCATCACATCCTGTTTAGGGGGTTTGAGAGGTAACTCCCAGCCCCCCTTCACTAAACATAATGGACCTCTTACAGGATGCCCAAACAGAAGTTTAAATGGGCTGTAACCAATCCCCTTCTGTGGAACCTCTCTGTATGCAAACAGAAGGCAGGGAAGTAAAAGGTCCCATTTTCGCCTAAGCTTTTCTGGAAGGCCTTTAATCATTCCCTTTAGGGTTTTGTTGAAACGTTCAACTAACCCATTGCATTGAGGGTGATAGGGAGTAGTGAATTTATAAGTTACACCACACTCCTTCCACGTTGCTTTAAGATATCCTGACACGAAGTTGGTACCTCTGTCAGATATAACCTCCTTTGGGAATCCCACTCTGGAGAAAACTCCAATGAGGGCTCTTGCCACCACAGGGGCTGTGGTGGTCCTCAGGGGTATTGCCTCTGGGTACCTGGTGGCATGATCCACTACCACCAGGATACATCTGTGCCCAGATGCAGTTGGAGGGTCAAGGGGACCAACAATGTCAATCCCTACCCTTTCAAAGGGTACCCCCACCACAGGTAGTGGTATCAGGGGGGCCTTTGTTGTGTCACCTGACTTGCCACTGGCTTGGCAAGTGACACAGGAGCGACAAAACTCCTTGGTGTCCTCTGACATATGTGGCCAATGAAAATGTGGAACAAGCCTGTCCCAGGTCTTGTTTTGGCCCAAGTGTCCTGCTAAAGGGATGTCATGTGCTAGGGTCAAGAGGAACCCCCTAAACTTCTGAGGTATTACCAACCTCCTGGTGGCTCCAGGGGTTGGATCTCTAGCCTCAGAATATAGGAGTCCCTCATCCCAATAAACTTTATGGGACCCACTAGCACTCCCAGCAGCCTCAGCAGCAGCCTGCTGTCTGAGGGGTTCAAGAGAGAGGCAGCACTGTTGCTCCTTACTCAGATCTTCCCTAGAAGGTCCCCCTGCCCCCAAGAACTCAACCTGATCAGGCTCAAGTCCCTCTGGGGCAGTTCATTCTTCAGGATCTGCTTCTCCTCCCTCAAGAGGTGAATCTGTGATATGAGACAGAGGGGAAGGCACTGCCTTAACCCTACTGCTCCTCTTCTTGGGTAGCACCTGGTCCATAGTTTCAGGATCCAGAGCTGGTTCAGTTTGATGCATTTTGGCCTGTAACCTGGTCACAGCAAATACCTCTGCAGGGATGCCCAACATCTCAGCATGAGTCCATAACTCTACTTCAGACCAGGCTGAAGTCTCTAGATCATTGCCCAATAGACATTCGACTGAGAGGTCTGCACTGACTACTACTTTCTTAAGGCCAGTTACCACTCCCCAGGAGAAATTCACAACTGCCTGGTTATGGTTTGTTCTGACCTTGCTTGCATTGGTAACCTCGTACATTTCGCCCAGGATGATCTGCCCAGGGTCCACAAGATCCTCTGCCACCATGGTGACACTAGCACCTGTGTCTCTGACTGCCAAAGCCTGTTTGCCATTTATTACAGGCTGCTGTTTGTATTTGCCCAGATTACTGGGGCTCACTAGGAAGGACATATCAATGTCCCCATCACAAATCAGCAATGCCTGAGTGGGTACTCTGACTAGGCCAGAGTCCACTTCAGAACCCAGGGTCAACCCTACTACACCCTTATTCTGATTACCACCTTGTCAGGATCCCTAATGTGAGTTCCAAAACGAAGCGCAAGGAATTAAGTTCTATGGGCGCTTCAGTCTTGAATGGGTTTCAATGGTCGAGTTTGTGGCATGTCCGCATTTCCAAGATGGCCGCACAGACGCTGGGGTCGGCGGTCTAGTTGCTGACAGATCTAGAGGGAGACGATGTGACGCGCGCGCGCCTGAGGTAGTGCGCACTTCACCAAGATTTTTCCTCAGAGAAGACGTGCTAGAGAGAGTTCCCAGTTCTGAAGAGAATACTTGTCGAAGAGGTTTTCCAGAGTGACGCAAGAGAGTTGTGTCAATACTTACCGAAGAGAACAGAAAAAGCCACAGAGTCCGTAGAGGCAACTTACTGAGAGTAGAGTTCGGAGTTTTCCTCGTCGGTCCAGGAAACGAGATACGACTTCAACAGCACCTGAAGAGAAGACAGAAGAAAGCTAAGTGAATTATTGATAGATAATCTAAGGTCACATAATTGATAAGTAGTGTTGGGTGACGCAAAAAGTAAAGACTTACCAGGGACAGCAGAGAACAGTATAACGAGTCCTGAAAAGAAAAGAAGTATAATGCAATTTTACTGAAGAGGTTATTAAGGGAAAAAGGTATCAAAGACTATAAGAACAGCCAACTAAGAAAGTAAGGAGTAAGACTTACCTGAGCCATAACAATTCGCAGTAACCATAGGAGAGGAAGCAACTGGAGAAGTTAAAGCACAAAGAATCATCTAGAAGTCAACAGTTAATAGAATAGCTAGAAGCAAGAAAAGAAAGAAGAGAAAACACGAGAAGAAAGATTTGATGGTAGGTCAAAAGAGAGAGTTAAAAGATATTAAGACTACAAGATAAATAGGTATAATAACGAATATATGTTTTACAGATAATTAGTGATAAGAAAGAAGAAAAAGGCAGAGTTGAACAAGAAGAGAGGCACAGAGTTCAGGATACTTGGGTAGGTAGGAAATACCATAGAGAAAAGAAGAAAAGAGACAGAATAGAGTAGAGGTGGAACAATAATATAATGTTGTGTGCTTAGTTACCTCAGGAATCTTCAGTAGCGGAGAGATAGCTGAAGAAGAATTCCAGATAGGAAAATCAGAAGGTCCAGAACCAGTCTCTTCTCTCGTTTGTTATTTTATCCAATTCCCCCTTCCCCCTTGCTGATCAGTTAGAGCCAAAGACTATTCTTGGGGCTGAGTGATTAGTAGTGGGAGTCGGGAAATTAGCAGCTTCTGTTCCTGTGCAAGACAACGGCAACCAGCGGGAAGCTGAAGGTGAGCCTTGACAGAGTGACGTGCCCACGTATTAATCTTGCACCCGAACAGAAAAGAAAATGGTTGAGGGAATAAATTTACAGACTTTAGGGTCAGTCCTAGAGGCGATACAAAAGGAATTGGTAGGAGTTAAGGAAGAGAATCAAAGTCTAAGGCAGGAGGTCATGAATTCTAGGAAAGAGACGGCAGAATTAGCACAGAGGATAAGACAACCGTATTCAACTGGAAGGGAGGGTCCCACCACTTCAATGGGAGAGTCAAATAAGCTAACAACGCAAGTAATACATTCCTTGTCGCCAGTAATACCGTTGGCAGCGCCAGAGAGGTTTAGTGGGGACCCACAAAAAGCGCAGGTGTTTATTACACAATGTTCACTACATTTCTTGTGTCGCCCTTCTATCTTTCCTGATGCGCAGTCGAATGTAGCCTTCATTTTGTCATATTTAAGTGGAGATGCAGCAGCATGGTCGATGCCGATAGTCTCACGAGATGATCCATTATTGCAGAATTTTGATGAGTTCAAGAAAGAATTTTTGAGAATCTTTGACCGAAGACGGAGCTCTCAAGCAGTAGATAACGAGCTCTTGGAATTAAAGCAGGGAAATAGAGACTTAGTGGCTTATCTAGCTCAATTCAACAAACTTGTAATGGAGTCTGATTGGCCGGAGAACAAGAGGACAGCAATATTTTATCGAGGGTTGCGAGATGAATTAAAAGATGGCTTGGCTCAAATACCGAATCGTCCAACTGAAATTTCCGCCCTGATAGACCTAGTGCTAGAACTGGATTTCCGGCAGGGAGAGAGAAGAGGAGAGAGAAGACGAGAGTACAGAAGTACAGTTCCGCGATTTGATCGAGCTAAGGCTGAAAGAGGAAGGAGTACGGAAGGAACCACAGGATCTGAACCTATGCAAATAGGAACGATTCGAGGACCGCTCACAAAGGAGGAGAAGGAGAAGAGGCGAGCCAACAACTTATGCATGTATTGTGGATCTAGTGGGCATTTTGTGCGAAATTGTCCAAAAAAGCCAAAGGGTTCATTTAAGCCGAAGGAAAACTCGCAGCACCACCTGTAGAAGGAGTTGTGCAGGTGGATGCGAATCAGAAATCAACTCCTCAGGAACATCGGCTGGCGAATACATTACAGTCGTCTTCGCCTCATTTGATTTTATCTTTGACAATCCGTTTTCGTGAAAAAATAATAAAAGGAGTGACCGTGATGGTGGACTCAGGAGCCACCGGTAATTTCTGTGATCAGAAATTCGCGACTAAGATTGGGCTGCAAGCAATTGCCAAGGCTAAAAGTGAACCAGTTCGAGCAATCGATGGTACCAATCTGTCCTCAGGACCAATCATGAGTCACACAGAGTTGATAGAGCTGATTCAAGAAGATGGGCATAGAGAAGCTATGCACTTTAATTTAATTGATGCCCCCCAATTTCAACTTATATTGGGGCTTCCTTGGCTCACAGAGCACAATCCTTCAATCAATTGGAGCAACAGAACAATTGAAATGAACTCGACATATTGTAGAGAGAACTGTTTTGGGGCCTACGAGGCAACGAGTAAACAGAACCCGGCTCATGCCTTATGTTCAGCGGAAGTCTCAGTGTGCGTAATAAATACTCAAACAATTCCACAAGAATATCAAGATTTTGAGGACGTTTTCAATGAACAGGAAGCAGAGCAACTGCCGCCTCATCGTGTTTACGACTGCAAAATAGACTTGGAGCCAGGGGCAAATTTGCCTTGCAGCCGAGTGTACGCCTTGATGGAACAAGAGAATCATCACCTAAAGGAGTATATCGACAAGTATCTGGCCAATGGATTTATACGTCCTTCCCAATCGCCGGTGTCCTCGCCACTATTCTTTGTGCCTAAGAAGGAGCAGGGCGAGTTGAGAACGTGCATTGATTATAGAGCCATAAATCGAATAACAAAGAAGAACAGGTATCCTCTTCCCCTTATCTCCGTCTTGTTGGACCAGATCAAAGGAGCACAGATGTTCACGAAGTTGGATTTAAGGGGAGCTTATCACCTTATTCGAGTTAGAGAGGGAGACGAGTGGAAGACGGCCTTCAGAACACGCTTGGGGCTATTTGAATACCAGGTGATGCCCTATGGGTTGTGTAATGCACCTGCAGCGTTCCAACACTTCATAAACGATGTGCTCAGTGAATTCATTGATCAATGCGTAATTGTGTATATCGACGATATACTAATCTACTCAACGAATACGCAGGAGCATCAAACAAAAGTTCGAGGAGTTTTGCAGAAATTGCGAGAGAACAAACTATTTGTCAAGTTGGAGAAATGTGCTTTTGGAGTTCCACAGGTAGAGTTCTTGGGCTTTGTAATCTCGCCAGCAGGCATTCATATGGACAAACGAAAGATTCAGGCCGTACAAGAATGGAAGTCGCCCACTTGTGTGAAAGAAGTCCAAGCGTTTATTGGATTCGCCAATTTCTATCGGAGATTTATTGGAGAATTTTCCCGACGAATACTACCTTTGACGCGACTACTGAAGAAGGGAACACGATTCGAATGGTCGGAGGAAGCAGAGCAAGCCTTTAAATATTTGAAGATGGAGTTCACCACTGCGCCAATCCTCCTTCATGCCGATCCGATGGAGCCCTTTTATGTCGAGACAGATGCTTCGGACCTTGCGATTGGTGGGGTTCTATCTCAAAGGAATAAGGAAACGGGCCAGTTACACCCGGTGGCTTATCGGTCCAGGAAGTTGACACCAGCAGAAATCAATTATACGATTACGGAAAAAGAGTTGCTGGCGATAAAAGACGCCTTCAAGGAATGGAGACATTATCTAATGGGGGCCCACCACGTGGTAACAGTCTACACGGACCATCGGAACTTAAAATTCCTGAAGTCAGCCAGAACATTGACACCTCGCCAACTCCGTTGGTCTCTGTACTTTGCCGATTACGATTTTGTGATAACCTATCGGCCGGGAGCACAGAATGGAAAGGCGGATGCCTTGTCTAGGTTGGGAACCGGAGAAGAAAGAAGTCCACTAAGCGCTCAAGTGATCATACCTGATACCAAGATTATAGGCGCCACTGATATATTGAACTTTAAAGAAAAGGTAATCCAAGCTCTAACCCCAGAAGAAATGCAGAGATGGGCGCAACTAGAATCTGGAAGAGAAGTTCGCGACGAATTACCTTTAAAGAAGGTGCATTGTATTTGCCGACTATAGCATTGCAGAAGCAAGTCTTGCAGGAATGCCATGATCATCTGTTGGCTGGCTCACAAGGGAGAGTCCAAGACAGCCGACCTAATTAAAAGAAAGTATTGGTGGCCACAGATGAGTAAAGACATAGAACAATATGTAAAGACTTGTGAGATATGCGCTCAGGGAAAATCAGAACGGCACGCACCACATGGGCTGTTGCAACCCCTTCCCATTCCTCCTCATCCTTGGCATACAATCACCCTAGACTTAATTACAGACTTACCATCTTGTCAAGGGACAAATACAATACTAGTAACAGTAGATGCATACACGAAAATGACACACTTCTTGGCCTTAAAGGGAATCCCTACAGCAAAACAGTTAGCAAGACACTTTAGTACACAGATTGTCAGATTACATGGAATACCCAAGATCGTAATATCAGACCGGGGAACCCAATTTGTTTCACATTTCTGGAAGGCCTTTATGAAAGGGTTAGGAGTAGAAACTCGTTTTTCCACCAGGTTCCATCCGGAGACGGATGGACAAACGGAAAGGGTGAACCAGGAATTGGAGCAATATTTACGATTGCTCTTGCTGAAACAGGAGGGAGAATGGCCGGACTACTTGTGGACAGCAGAATTCGCTCATAATAACGCGAAGAATGTGTCCACTGGATATTCCCCGTTCTACTTAAATTATGGTAGACATCCAAATTCCGCAGTACAAGATGTGGAGCTCACAGTCCCAGCAGCCAAGGATTTGGTAGCTCATTTAAGGTCAGTGCATGAAGAAGCGTCAAAGAATCTAGTACAGGCTAAGGAAAAGTATAAGAAATACGCAGATAAGAAAAGAAAGAAACCCCCACCACTAGGAATTGGAGATAAAGTCTGGTTGAATACAAAAAATTTAAGGTTAAAAGGGAACCGAAAATTTCAGCCACGATTTATCGGCCCTTACTCAATTGCAGAGCAGATCGGTCCAGTGACCTATAAATTGACCTTACCCTCCCAATTCAAAATTCACCCAGTATTTCATGTTTCCCTTTTGAAGAAGGCAGTTTCTGATTTGAGAAAAAAACCAATTCCAAAACCAATCCAGCTAGATACAGGACTAGAGTTTGAGGTGAAAGAAATTCTGGACTCAAAATTAGTCAGAGGTAAACTCTACTATTTGGTAGATTGGAAAGGCTACGGTCCAGAGGAGCGGTCTTGGGAAGCAGATTCAGATGTTCATGCTCCTAGGCTAATAAGACTTTTTTATCAGCGCAATCCAACCAAGCCCAGAGTGGAAGGACCATCCTTGGTGGGGGGTACTGTCAGGATCCCTAATGTGAGTTCCAAAACGAAGCGCAAGGAATTAAGTTCTATGGGCGCTTCAGTCTTGAATGGGTTTCAATGGTCGAGTTTGTGGCATGCCCGCATTTCCAAGATGGCCACGCAGACGCTGGGGTCGGCGGTCTAGTTGCTGACAGATCTAGAGGGAGACGATGTGACGCGCGCGCGCCTGAGGTAGTGCGCACTTCACCAAGATTTTTCCTCAGAGAAGACGTGCTAGAGAGAGTTCCCAGTTCTGAAGAGAATACTTGTCGAAGAAGTTTTCCAGAGTGACGCAAGAGAGTTGTGTCAATACTTACCGAAGAGAACAGAAAAAGCCACAGAGTCCGTAGAGGCAACTTACTGAGAGTAGAGTTCGGAGTTTTCCTCGTCGGTCCAGGAAACGAGATACGACTTCAACAGCACCTGAAGAGAAGACAGAAGAAAGCTAAGTGAATTATTGATAGATAATCTAAGGTCACATAATTGATAAGTAGTGTTGGGTGACGCAAAAAGTAAAGACTTACCAGGGACAGCAGAGAACAGTATAACGAGTCCTGAAAAGAAAAGAAGTGTAATGCAATTTTACTGAAGAGGTTATTAAGGGAAAAAGGTATCAAAGACTATAAGAACAGCCAACTAAGAAAGTAAGGAGTAAGACTTACCTGAGCCATAACAATTCGCAGTAACCATAGGAGAGGAAGCAACTGGAGAAGTTAAAGCACAAAGAATCATCTAGAAGTCAACAGTTAATAGAATAGCTAGAAGCAAGAAAAGAAAGAAGAGAAAACACGAGAAGAAAGATTTGATGGTAGGTCAAAAGAGAGAGTTAAAAGATATTAAGACTACAAGATAAATAGGTATAATAACGAATACATGTTTTACAGATAATTAGTGACAAGAAAGAAGAAAAAGGCAGAGTTGAACAAGAAGAGAGGCACAGAGTTCAGGATACTTGGGTAGGTAGGAAATACCATAGAGAAAAGAAGAAAAGAGACAGAATAGAGTAGAGGTGGAACAATAATATAATGTCGTGTGCTTAGTTACCTCAGGAATCTTCAGTAGCGGAGAGATAGCTGAAGAAGAATTCCAGATAGGAAAACCAGAAGGTCCAGAACCAGTCTCTTCTCTCGTTTGTTATTTTATCCAATTCCCCCTTCCCCCTTGCTGATCAGTTAGAGCCAAAGACTATTCTTGGGGCTGAGTGATTAGTAGTGGGAGTCGGGAAATTAGCAGCTTCTGTTCCTGTGCAAGACAACGGCAACCAGCGGGAAGCTGAAGGTGAGCCTTGACACACCTCCACCAGTAGCTGTACTAGGGGGAACAGTTGCCTTGGGGCAGGAGCGGTGGTGGTTTGGTCTTTGGACTTGTTACAGTCAGAAGTCCAGCGCCCTTTCTGTTTACAGAATTTGCACCGGGGCTTCTTTTGGCCTTTTCCTTTGTTGGACTGTGAATCCCCACCAGATGCAGATTTTTGGGGCCCTTGTGAAGACTTCTGGTCTTTTGACTTATCCCCACCTTTCTCAGAGCCCTTAGACTCCTGCTTCTTAGTGTCACTCCCTTGGTTCTGGGTTTTCTGCCTCACCCTGGTTCTGACCCATTTGTCTGCCTACTTTCCCAATTCTTGGGGAGAGGTCAGATCAGAGTCCACCAGGTACTGATGCAACAACTGGTTTTGGCAATTATTAAGGATCTGTTCTCTCATCATAAGATTATACAATCCCTTAAAATCAGTAACTCTACTACCAACCAGCCAACCCTCCAGAGCCTTGGTTGCACAATCTACAAAGTCAGTCCAGTCCTGAGTCTGTGCTTTCTGGGTGTCTCTGAACTTCAACCTGTACTGTTCAGTGGTTAAGCCAAACCCATCTATCAATGCACTCTTTAGGACTTCATAATCATCAGCATCCTCTTCTCTAACAGTGAGGAGCTTGTCTCTACCTTTATCTGAAAAGGAGAGCGACAAGATTGCTGCCCACTGCTTCTGGGGGACCTGTTGTACTCTACAGGCCCTTTCCATAGCAGTTATCAATTTGTGGATATCATCCCCACTCTGGTTGGGAGGAACAACCTTGGACAGGTTCCTATGGTCTGGAATATATTCTCTAACTCTAGGGACACTGTTGCTGCCACCAGGGGTTTCTAACCCCTCTCTTCTAGAAGCTCTCTGGAGCTCAAAGGCTTCTTTATCTAATGCCAACTGCTTGGCCTTGAGGGCAAATCTTGCTTCCTAATACTGCAGCAGTTTGTACATTCTGTCAGAGGAGTTCTCCCTTCTATGAATGTAGGAGTTCCTCTGCGGGACAGATTCTCTGCCAGAGTGATTGGAGTGGTCAGATTCCCTAGAAAGGGACCAAGGCCTCTCCTCCACTCTGTCAGTTCTCTTAGGGAGAATGCCTCTGTCCTTTTCAGACCCTTGTGGGTCTGGCCCTTCAACCACAGAGTCCAGGTCATCTTGATTTTCATCATCTGACCCAGACACTGTAATTGACCCACCCCCTGATTCAGACCCCTTAGCTCCTAGAGCTAATCTAAGATCATATGCTGTCGGCAGATCTATCAGGTGAAGTGTGGAGGGACTCTGTCCTATCCTCAGGTGCCTTGCAGCACACATGGCTTTGAGGTCAAAGAAAGTCATGTCCTTATACTGAGGCTGGGTGGACCCACTGGTTCCAACCCTTAAGGACATTCTAGTGTTGTGCAGTGTTGTAATACCTACACTAGTTTGTGGCCTACTGATCCTAGCTTGACCTGCAGAAAGGGTGTGATATCCCTTGACACACAGCTCTAAGTTCAGTAGAACTTATTGATACTAAGCTTGACTTTATATGTTCCTTGAGTACCGATAGTGGTTTTCAGTTAGTAATCCAAATAGAGATTTTCTGGTAAAACAATGGCAAGCTGTAAACCCACATGCTGCCCACCAATGTGAGAATTTGGCCTGGTATATGCTGGTCACTAGTTAAAGTGGCCACCTTGCACCAGTACAATTCGACTCTTATGGTGGATAGGTTTAAGACAACCTTTTAAAGAAAGCTATCCTAGTGGTAGCTGTTGAGAGCAGCCTTCAGGCTAAGTCTTTAGAGGAATGTAAAGCAGCTTGTTTTACCGTATAATCTCTTGAATTACCAAATGAAAGGACACCACACAGGTATATATATATAATATATATATATGTATTTATTACTAGACACACTCTACTAATCTCTGCATGAGATTAGAAGTCAAGGACATATGCGCAAATCAACATTTCACAACAAGCTAAGCACAAATATGGCTGGGGCCCTTGGGACGTACCAGACCATATACTAAAAAAGAGACTTAGGAATATCGACTTGCGAGGGGACAAGGCCTAGGGCCCTCAGAAGCGCTGGGGCCTCACTAATCCACCCAAGGCAGGTAATTAAAGGGCCCACGGGAGACGCCTGCAGTGTGAGAACACAGCCGCGGATCCCAATTGACTTCAATGGAGCAAGTCGCGGTTGGAATTTTAAAGTTTCAGGCTACTTCGGGAGAGTCTACAAGCAAGTCACTTACAGGGTAAGTAGTTCTAGAGCCAACACCCACAGGAGCACCGTAGTGCTGGAGTTACCTCACCCAGGGAAGCCGGGTGCATAGGTGTCTTTTGGTGTTGGGTCGCGGCGTCGTTTTCAATGGGAGCCAAAGAAGACCTGCTGCTTGTGAAGACAGAAGAAGTGTCCGGTGGAATCCAAGGCTGGATTCAGAAGAAGGAAGAACTGAAAGCAGAAGGGACAGTGCTCAAAGTCACTTGGCAGTGACCCGGGGCAAGGCAGCTGGATACCCACAGTCGTCGGGTGATTTCAGGTGATCACGGGTGTCTTGACTCTTCAGCCACGAGGTCCAGGAGGTGTCGACGACAACCAGGAGCTGGATTCGGCGTGTCCCACAAACTATGCAGCTTACTGAGGTGTCGGCAACCAGATTAGAGCCAACAAGCCTTGGCAACAGCAAGTCTTGTGGAAAGTGTAAAAAGTCAGCGGTGCAAACCAGCAAGGTCTGAGGGACTCACCCAGCGAGGGTAAGTCAAGACAGACCTGGAGCAATTAGGGGAGCCCTTTGGTTCTGTAGAAAAGTATTCTGGGGACCCACAAGCCAACCGGCAAGGGATCGCAAAGATGCCTCAGGAGGATTCACACACCAGGAGCCCACGGTCACTCGGAATGACGTATGCCTCTGATCTTCTGAGGAAATCCTACTGGAGGTTTGAGCCACATGTGGTCCAATGCACAAGTTCGTAGAATGTCGTGAAGGGGTTGCACTGGAAAATAGTGCCCGGTACCCAGGTATTGCAGTTCCTCATCACTCATTGGGTCCACTTGCCTCAGCATCACTGGGGACTCACGATGGCCTTGGAGAAGTCAGGAAATTCACTTCTGGGGCTGCAGGGACTTTGGACTCCAGCGGAAGCGGGAAAATTTGCGACAGTTGATTCAAAATTTTGGTGCCTGCCAAGCAGGGGAGTCACTCCTTGACTCCAAGGGAGATTCTTCAGTCTTCCAGAGGTAGTGGAACGTCGAAGGTCCAGGATTCTTCTTCAGAGCGTCATCCAGGGATATCTAGTTTACAATGGCAAGGGTTCCCTAATTTATACTACAAGGAAGGGAGGGACTAGCTCTATGACCTCACCTATGGGAGGGTCAGGGGAGTGGGTGGCTACACCCACTTCCCTTTGTCCAGTTTCGCGCCAGAGCAGGGGCTAGTAGCCCCTGAACCGGTTTGAGCTGGCATATGCACAGAGGAGCCTACTGCTCCCCCAGTGCAGGACTTCAAAGCACTCTAGGAGTGTACCCACCCAGCCCCAATACACTAAACCCTGTCTGGGAGGTGACCACATCTCCCTGTTACAGGATGCCTATTGGTGGGCCTCCTCCACTGCGAGTTTCGGTCAGCAGCAGGAGGGCAGGCCAGTGTCTGTGACTGGTGGCATCCATTTTGTGATGCCAGGGATCTTCAGGATTCTACCGTGTTTCCACAGTGGGTACATGTCTATCCCTCTAGAAGGGTGGGATCATACTCCCACACCAGTTACTGGTGTGGGGGTATAATTCCAAAGCGTTTGACACCAAACACGACATGTTTTGATGCAGCCATCCCAAAATTAGCATTTACCGCTAGGTTATAATGCACTTAAGAGTATATGGTTTAACCGCATCCACAAACAGCTGCAGAGAATGGACTCTGAGAGCTGCAGAGGGGCCTCAGGATTGAAAGGCCTGCCTTAGGGGGTGACTGATAGGTTAATATGTGTGTGTAGGTAGAGATATAGTGAACCTATATCTCAGTGAGGAGTGCTAACACTACCTCACCCAGGCTGCAGTAGCAGGCCTGTGGTGTCAGATTTAGTCTGCTTCCCAGGGGTGGCATGATACATGCTTCAGCCCCTGGTAGGCCTGTGAAGTACCTATGCCCTTGGTACCTAAGGTAGCATATACTAGGGGCTCACAAGCTACCACAGTATCCAGTCACTAGTGCATCTAATATGCACTCCAAGTTGTTTAGAGAGAACAGAGAGGCTGGGTCCCTGATTAGCAGTGTCTCAGCCAGACTATAGCCAGAAAGCAGTGTAAACATCAGAAAAAAAGTGTGGGCAACTTAAGTGCAGATACTACTCTTCTACACTTTTTCCAAGGGTGGCACATTTTTAAACTCTTTAAGATGCACACCTCCAAAGCAATGTTTTAATAAGGATGGTTGTCTCAGAGGGTACACTACCCATTCTCCAGGACTTTCGCATAGGCTGAAATAAGTCATGTCACATTTCCCATTCTATGGGACGTTCACTAGGCGCTGCCAAGAAAGATGGTGGTGACTGAACAATGGACATTTTGGAAGAACAAATTGCAATAAAAATGGTCTACACTGGCCTGAAAAGTAGCAAACCAATATAAAAACAGTGGTTACCATTGTTCACTTTTTATATTCTCCAAGAACCAAAGTTATGAACATTGCTCATCCTCACTGTGCATCCAAAATCCAATTATATAAAGTTTGTACTCCTCCTCCACTTATTGTTTAAAGGCAAAGAAGCAGTGTATGTTCTCTCAACACACTCTCTATGCATATGTCGCACACTATGTGTGCAAAACACCCACAGTCATAAAATGTACAGTAGCTCCAGGGCCGGGTTTAGCCCTGGTGGCGCCGGGTGCGACAATCACTTTTGGCGTCCCACGTCCTATGAGCGCCTCATGGGATTCTTTCACTACCACTTGCAAATATGACCCTCATCTCTCCTATCAAAATATTGCCAAGCACAGCACCCCCCTTCACCGCACCAGTCGCACTGCCCTAAGTAGCTCACAAACATTGGAAGCAACCTTCAGCATAATGTGGATATCAGTGCTGTATCCTGTGGCTCAAGATTTCTAGGTCTTGCCCCAAAGAGTAATGCGCAATGTCCTGGCATACATATCACTGCATTACAACAAGTGGATGGGAACTTAGCAAAGAAGGACTCTAGAATTCAAACATATGTATTACTATGTTGTGCATATAACAGTACAGCATCCACACTCCTGCAGTTAGAAAGAGCACCTGTCTGCTCTGAGATGGCAGCAAGCAATATTGCCATGTAATGCATGCTCTTTCCACAGCAGCTGTTAAACAAGGAAGTCTGGACTAAACGTCCACACCCCAAATACTCACAGCAGCTGTTTGATTATTGGCAGTCTTCTGTAATTCGAACAATAACAACAAGGAAAAAGGCAAATACAAGTTTCAGAAAGCATTGTCAACATCAGTCGTATATACTCCACTGCCTTTTGGCTAGGTTCCTGCTATGCAAATACCACATACATGCATACATACATCCAGATTAACCTACCGTCTCCTGTTGGTATGGTTCTTCTGGTGCTGCTCTTACAGTTCTTGCCTGTCACCATTGTTAAAATTACTTTATGCAGGAAATTCAGTAGGCTTGGTAAGTATCCAAATATTTATTAACTTGAAGAGCTGCATATGGCAAGGGGCAGTGCCGGGCATATTTATGTAGGGGACAACCAACTATCAAGTGTCACTGTGGTTTCAATCTCCCTTTCATCGCATTTTACATTCCACTCAATTTACAGCCCATCTCATCTTACATTCCACTTACCCAATCTACACTCAACATTCCCCAGCATGATCATCCATTTACCCTACCAAATACTACATAAACATAATACACTCTCCCAGCTGCAGCACTGAACTGAGGCTGTCTAGGAGTTTCCAGCTGCCATCAGGAATGCGTATTGGGCCTAGACAGTGAACAATAGGACCTGTATGTAACTGGGAGAGGACCATCCTGCCAGCACGAGAGGGGCAAAGCTGTATCCTGCCCCACTTACATTTCAAAGAGCTGCCTCCAGCACAATCTAGGGTCTTTGTCACCCTAGACCTCTTGGAGTCTGAGCAGGGTGAGCAAGAAACTTTCCAAAACCAGATGTAGTGTAGGACTAGATGTTTCCCCCACTTCAAAGGGTGGCACCAGGTATAAATATTGGCTCTCTTGAGCAACTAATCAGTACGCTCCTGGACATGTGGAAGACTTCAGGACTGCCTTGTACTTCAGAGGATTGCCCCGCTACTTGAGGCCTGCCTTGCTGCATAAAGGAAAGAGGCCCATCTCCTTGTATCAAGGACTACCAGAGTGATTGTAAGGGTTGGTTGGCTAACCTACTGTTTTGAGGTGAAGGGACACAACAAGATCCAGAGGCATCCCTGCAACGTCCCATCTTAACTGCTGCAACTTGCCCTATATGCACCTTCAACTGGACCTGCCTGGACCTGCCTGGACCGGCAACTGGACCTGCCTGATCCCCACAAACTGTCTCCCCAGGTCCTGCACCATTGACTTCCATCAATTGAGCTCCTCTTGTGAAATCCTGAAGTTTTGAATTTTGCGCACCTGACTTTGAGAAGGTAACTTTTTCAACAGGACTAACCTGGTCCCTATATCTGGCCCGCACTCCATCGCAGTGGACCAAAACATTTGAATTTGTCCCGGTCTAGCATGACCAGATACCCACAGTTAGTATTTCTACTTCTGGGTGCCAATTTTATATAAACATTTAAATTTACATTTCTCCAGTTCTACTGATTAGATTTTTGTTGTTTTGGTCTTATGTTATTTATTACATTTTACCCTATTCTTCTAAAGTTTTATGGGCTCTCTCTTGTGTTGCGTTTTCACTTTATTACTGTTTGTGTGCCGCATAAATACTTAACACAGTGCCTCTAAGTTAAGCCTGACTTATGTTGTGCCAAGCTACCAGACGGCTAAGCGTAGGTTAATTTATTTACTTTTGTCATTCACCCTGAGAAGGACTGTGATTGTTGTTTGAGAAAGGTTTCTCAATTTCTTACACATGGCATTGTGCAACCATTGTTTTTCTTGATCTTGAGAGACTGGATTATGTATTCTTTCTTTTCTTCTATTTTTAGTTCTTCGTTTTGAGTGACAGTTTGGGAAGTCTCACAACAAAATTACTTGATACATCCTTTGGAATTCTGTATAAAATCTGGAAGTCAACGGTCACAGGGTGGTTTTCAAATATGAGAATGGGTGTTCTGTCAAAAGTGCCACTTGACAGGCCTCAACAATTATATTGAGTGGAACCAATTGGTTTGAAAAATGATCAACGTATCTGTCCTTTACAATAGTTATATAAGTTACATACAATTTTCAAATGGAGATGCTGGATGCACCATACAACCACTAGTTCAACTCCAATCAAAACACAAAACCTGAGCTTTATTAACTAGGAGGCAATATCGCTCCTAACATAAACGTCTTTTCCAGGACTAACATTACTTATGGCAGCTAAAGTCTTGAGCTTTGCCCTCCACAATGATAAACCCAACCAAAGGACTAAGCACCAATAAACTTCCCTCCATTTGACGGCTCCATGTTTTTGATACATCCACAAGTATTGATACTCAATTTTACACTTTTCTGACTTAATGTTTTATCATAATGTAAGAATTGTCATGAATTAATTTGCCAAACTCAGTTCAAAGATGGCCTACATTTTACCACTCCTTGTGACACAATGCATGACACGCACATCATGGCACGTCTCTCATTCGCTGATATCCTGGAGGCGCCACTAAATAAAAGCTAACACTGGCAAAGATGCCCATGCCCAGTGGCCGAGCTAATAGGAGGGTGAAGGAGGCATGGCCCCACCTGGCATGGTCTTTTGGTCCTAAGGTGATCCTTGCTTGGACCCTGATATGCTCAAGATATTTGCTTGCATTTTACAGTTGAATAAACTTAATTTGCTTAAGCAGCACAACGAGTGGCTAATTTTGCAAATGAATTGTTTGGATTTGTAGAAGTAAAATGCATCACATTCCTATTGCCTACCTTGAGTGAAGAGGCCCAGGCAGGAGCACAACACAAGGGAGCAGATTTATAAATACATTACACTGCTACAAAATTACACAAAGTGACAAAAAGCAGGAAAAAATTATGAGAACTAATTTAGTGTTTACAAGTTGCCCTTATTATAGCAGAGAGAAGAGAGGAGTTGGCCTAACGGCTAGGGCGGTCGACCTTGGATCTGGGGAACTGGGTTAGAGTCTCGGCAATGACGCTGAACATCCTGTGATTCTGGGCAAATCACCTAATCTCCCCGTGCCTAACAAAAATGAATGTGTCCTCATGTAACTCAACTGGTGCTCATGTAAAGCGCTCTGATACGCAATACCTTCAGGTTGCGCTATATAAAGCTCCATAAGAAAAAAATAGAGCTATGCTCTTCGCTGTGCTAAATTGCATCAAAAGAGCGTTCCATGGGTGGCATGCAGGCATTTCACCCATGGCTTTTTTTGTACAAATTCGGCTCTACAAAGGTTGTCAGACTTGGCTTTGCATCAATACATAACGTCTCTTTAAGGGAGGCATAAAACATGTTTCCAAACATTTCACACATTGCACCTGCAATGTGCCCAGTGTTAAAAGAAATGTATACCCATGGCATTCTAGACTGAATACCCTTCTAAACCAATGCTAGACATCAAACACACACCTTTGCACTGTGTTATAAAGCTGTGTGCATGGTGGCAGGCAGACTGTGTGTGCACCTGTGCAGGTGAAGAGAGCAGCACCAGGCCATATTTAGTAAATATGGCTCTGTACTGTTTTCTCTCCCCAGTCCAACAAAGCACAGCAACTATGGTTGTTGCAGTATAATTTAATAAATCGGTCCCAAGGTGGTGTTGCCCGGTGTGATGAGCAGACAATGAGGACTCTGGTAGGCACCTGCAGCTGAAAGCTGCAAAGTGCACCCAGTGAGAGAGAGAGAGAGAGAGAGAGAGAGAGAGACAACAGAGCAGATTTACTACTAATTCATGCAGTGCAGTGCAGAAGCCAATGTTGCTGTGCTGCATTGTGTGAGGTGAGAGCAGGACAGCGCCACATCTAGTAGGATATGGGGCTGCTGCTGCCTTCTCAAGTAATAGTGTACTTTTAGGCTGCTAGTGCCAAGGTCTGTGTGAGGTCTAGCATAGGTTTTGTACTGGAAGGATTGCCTTCCTATACGAAATACTATGGTTGGACATATTCTAAAACTTTTTCAACATTGAATGTGTGCTGTTCAATGCAGCACACTTACAAAATTAAAGAAAAAAACTCCTTCTTTGCACCTGCCTCTAGGAGCAGTAATGTTTTGGTGCAAAGTTCTGTCTACCATTTTTAGTGGGTAGGGCTTTGCATCGACAGCAATGAGTGGTAATGTGAGAACACCTATGCACCTACCATGCTTTGACACAAAGTAAGCAAAGGAGTGCAAAAAGCTAATTTGTATTACTTTTTAAAATATTTTTTATTGTCAGCCAAAGCCAGGGAACAAAACATAATACGTATCCAGCAGGAATGAAAACGAGCCCTGAACAAAAAACATTGTGTGTAAACCAGCAGAAATAATCCACAAACAAATAACAAATTAATTATTAATAGAGAGGAGCAACGTGGTAACAAAAAAAAAGCTATACTACCTTGTCCTGGCCAGCAAATGCCTCCAGTAGGAAAAGTCGAATTGGGTCCCATATACAACTCAGCCTCTACCTCCGTGGATGATTCTCAATCAATGTCATATCGAGCATGCTAACATTCAAAAATTCCCGCCACCAGTTCCAAGGATAGGGGGCCTCACTAGAGAGCCAGGTGCATGCCAGTACTAATCTGGCCAGGGAAATTCAAAAGAAGTATAGGCCCGCTAAATGGGTAGGAATAACAGGCGAATGTCCCAAGATAATCAACTTCGGGTCAATCACAACTGAAAAATTTGATATACTATGCATCTCACCCAAGATGAAATCCCAGAATAGATGCTGGGTAGGAGAAGACGCGAAGATATGAACCGTATTAGCCCCCTCAAACATGCAATAAAAACAGCAACCTTCTGCCCGAAGCTTCATGACATAGAGGCGGTAAGGGGTATAATAGAAGTCATTAATACTTTAAGATGATGCACCTTAATGTGTGACACATTAAGGGGCATATTAACAAGGAACAGGGAAAATTGAATTTTTTTAACGCCCGCTATCGCTGGATAATAGCACCTGGTTATCGCGTTATCAACAACGCTAACCGCCTAGGCGATAAAAAATCTAGCGATAGCTGCATTTTGGGAGGTTATCACTGGTGATGCAGTGATAAACCTACACAGATAGAGATATTCTTGTTGATAGCCCATGGTGGATTTAGCCGTGTAATCCACCTCCCATTGGATTACACGGCTAAGTCTGAAAATTAGCAGACGTAAAAAAGCAGTGTTAACCGTGGTTAGCGCTGCTTTTTTTGTCTCTAACAGGGTTAGCGTGAAGCTTGATAATAGGAGAAATGTCGCTTAGCGACATTTCTCCTATTATTTTGCTCTGGAACGCCCACTTTGCACCTCATTAGAGATGCAAAGGGAAGCGTAGTGAAAAAGGGTGCTAACATGCGATTTTGCATGTTAGCACCCTGTTGTTGATAGGGCGATATTTTTATCTCCGCTTCTTTGGCTTTTAAAGCCAACAAAGCGGAGATAAATACCTTGTTAATATGCCCCTAAGTGCCGTCTGAACTAGAATGTTACAATGCCTCAGATCACCAACCGTTACCTCTGTATTAAGAAGCAAACTCCATTTATTAGCCCTAAACTGAAACAATTCCACCAAGTGGATGCGAGAGAAGAGATAAGCTACCTTATAAACCATACCAATATTTCTTTTTGCTGGAGCTTTCTTTACAGCTCTAATAAAGGATTATCGGAGCACCCAAGCTCTTCTTCCTTAGGGCTGGAAATGAAATGTCACACTTGCAAGTAGCTATAGAAACAGGAATGAGGGGAAAAAAACTGCGAGCACTACGTCTCAAAAGAGAAATGAACATCACCCTCAAACAGTTGACGCAAGATATAAATATTAGCACTCTCTCAGTTCTCCCCAGAGCAATCATGAACACAGGAGGGTAAATTGGGATTATGTCCTGGCTATGTGAACGGAGTAAAGTTAGAAAATATTTGCTTGAAAGGACCGCAAATGAGATGAAAGACCTTTAGAGTCTTAAATCGGGTTCTCTTGAAGTACAATGTGTCCACAATACAGACACCTGGGACAATTGATTCCCCCAGTGGCAAAAACATCGGTGAACATACACCCTCACACCCACTTGCCCCACCCCAAAAACAAATGAAGTTGAGAAAAAATGAGGCAAGAAAATAAAGCCTTAAAACTGAGAGCGATACCCCGCCATCCTCCTTGGGTTGTTGGAGAAACTAAATCTTACAGCGAGGCTTCCTGTAACGCCATATAGACCTCTCGCATGAAGCCTCGATCTTATTAAAGAAAGCCACTGGAGGAAAGAGAGGAATGCATCGAAAAAAATAAAGGCACCTCAGGAGGATGGTCATGTTGATGAAATTACAGCGTCCAATCAATCCCAGGTGAAGACGAATCCATTTTGTGAAGACCTTAACAGTATGTTGATAGAGCTTACCCTAGTTGTTCACAGTGACATCCGCCATATGAACGGATAAAGTTACCCATGGATACACCACTGACAGTACCCATCTTTTAGCATGACTGGGGGAGTAACATTAGACAAGACCTGAGTCTTATCTGAGTTTAGCTTATATCCCGAAACTCCCCTGAATGATTGAGCCACTGCCACCAGTGCAAGTAGACCACTAATTGGGGTAGGAGTTAGAACTGCCACATCGTCTGCATAAGCTAGAACCTTGACCTCAAAACAGTGTATTCTCAAGAGCTGAATCTCCTCAGATGATTTGAGGGATAGGATAGTAGATTCTGTATGTAGTGTGCATAGCTGAGGGGAGAGAAGACACCCCTGCCTAGTGCCGCGAGAAATAGTAATGGGATCAGAAAGAGAACCCGAGCAGCAAATCCCAGCTTTCACACTGGTGTAGAGGTGACGAATTCTGGAGATAAAGCCAGAGCTCAGTCTAGTGGTCTCTATGACCCCCACAAAGGAAGGGCCGGGAGACCCAGTCAAAGGCTTTCTCACGTCTAAAAGAACCATACCCACAGACCCCCGACCCCGCGGAAAGATGCAGTCTCCAGGGCCATAATGGCCATATTGACATGTATCGCGTCCTAGACTAAAACCATGTTGGTTCGAGTTGTCCAACCCCAAGATAACTGCAGACAGTCAGTTACCAAGAATTTGTGTGTAAATCTTCGAGTCTGTATTGATTAAAGAAATTTGGCAATATGACCTCCAGAGCGTAGGATCTTTACCTTTTTTTTCGGAAAAATAACAATACTGGTCTCACCCTAAGACTCAGGAGCCCGACCTGACTCATCGAAGGAGTTAAACAAATCCCTACGAACAGGGGCCAAGATATACAAGAAAGCAGTGTAAAACTCAAGCAGAATCTGATCGAGGCCGGAGGCCTTTCCTTTAGCCAGGGAACCAATGTAAATTTACACCTCTGAGAGAGTTATAGGTGATTCTAACTTGAACTGCTGAGTATAGCTCAGCTTGCAATGCAGATATCACCCAATAAATTGAAAAATTTATACGGCAGTATTGGAGCATTCGCCTCGATAGAGGCCTTGATAAAACCGCCAGAAGATGTCTCTAATTGCGGCTGGATCTGCAGCCGCTCGCCATTCTCACCCCTAATCTGATGAATTGCGCTAGAGCTAAAGCGGTCCTTTACTCTAAAGGAAAGAAACAGCTCCATCTCTTCGCTATTTTCAATGCAGAACATCTGTCTAACATGACAGCGTTTTAGCACCCAATCCCAAATTCGCTTCCTAAGAGGAGCCAGAAGGCAATAGACTGCTCCAACAAGTCCTCAGTCCGGGGCGCATCCCTAGCATTAACACTATATCCCAGATTGGACTCTAATATACTAAGAGTCCAATGAGTCTGGCCTCTTCCACCATTGCCCCGTCCAATAGCAGGCAGCAAGCTGGAGCCTTTGTCCACAGCATAAGGCCTTAAATGCATCCCAGATGACAGAGAGTGCTGCTGAACTGATGTTAAAATCCTAAAACTCCTGTATAGGATAGTTCATGGAATTGACATAACCCCCATCAAGTAGCAGTTTACGCTCAAATGTCCTACCTGAGACCCCTATACCTGAATAGGCCCACTGAATTGGATAAACAGAGACAAAGAGTTGTATTTAGATATGACCCTCGGATTAGGAGCCAGCTTTGAAGATGACACCAACGTTTGCTAAGTAGAAACATAATGACATGGATTTGTGAGTAACATAATTAAACATGAAACCCGGATCATAGGGTCACTTAAGATTGACCAGTGCATATCTAGAAATAAGTTGCTGCAAAGCCCCTCATGTTAATGCTTACCCCCAAGATCTGAGCTAAAATTAGGTAGATCAGGGGCCAGAATCTGTAACAAAGTCTCTGTTGGGACATAGTGTTACATTAAAATCACCACAGACATTGAAAGCTGATGGCCAAAGATGTAGCTCAGCCACCAAAAAGTCCAAGATCCTTGTGTCATCAGTATTTGGCCCATAAACAACACAAATAGGGAAACAGACACTATCCTTCTGGATAGTTGCCAAGAGTCATTGCCCCCCAAGTCCACCCTCTGACTTATCACCACCCATTTGCTGTCCCAAGTCAGTAATGCAATACCCCTATGAGCCAAGGTAATCACAAAGTGGTCAATACTCTATAACCAAAATCCTTTAACAGAGAGCATTCTGCAAAACATAGATGCATCTCTTGCAGACAAATGATTTGCGGCTTGAGGGTGTTCAATTTCTCCTGCACCATCTTTTGCTTGTGTGGCGACTTGACCCCATTAATGTTCCAGGACAAGATACGTAGTTGCTGGCCAGTACACCTGTTATCAGCAGTTGTTAACATTCTAACGCAAAATCCACAAGCTACCACTCAAACAATTTGCTGCAAACGCACCCTATAAGTAAATTGCCAGAAGTTGATTAACACTCATGTTCCCCAGTAAGCCAGGTTTCTCAAAGTAACATTTTCTACAATTTCCACCACTATAAGTTGTCCATAATACTACTAACCCAGATTATCAACTCCAAAACCCCCAGCCCACACCACCCCACACCCCTGGTTCCCATACTGGCAAACCATCCCACCCCCTAAAACTATGCCCTAAGAAGGAAAGGACCATTAACCCTCCGCCTGGGGTTACCAGTTATTGAGGCTCATAGCCAGTGTTGGCCCCTGGTCTGATCCACCTGGAATGCAAAGAAAAACAATTACCTCAAAGGAAAACAAATAATATACCCCCTTATGAGATAAGAAACAGGAAATAGAAAATAAAAACCAGAAAAAAGACAGGTGGATAAATGGGGGACCACTTAGCCTTCCCCAAACCCTCCAAAAGAAAGAAACCTCAGCCGTTAGAAAACTATAACACTGCCCCTCATAGCATGAAGCATAGCTCATGAAGACTCCCCAGAAAAATTACCCTTGAGCTACAAAGAAAGGGAAGCCTTATTAAAGAAGAAACAAATAGACAGTTATCAGAACAATCTCAGCCTCCCGACTGCAATTTTATTACCAACACTAGAACATTTAGAGCTTCATAGCTATAAAAAGTCTGTCCCTCCAATCGTTTCTGCAGATTTGCGGGTACCATGAAAGAGACAGTTGCCTCAATCTTCTGAAGTGCCAGGATATACTCCCAGAGCTGTCAATGCCTCACCACAGTTTGGTGGCTAAAATCAGACCGAACAAATAAATAAACCCCGCCGGCTTTAGCAGGCAACTTTGGGGTGGCAGTTCCGTAGATTTCTTGCTGTGGGATAAAGTTCACAATTTGGATAAGAATAGCCAAGGAATACCAAGAAGGCTTATTGGGAGTTCTAAATGGGAGCCGATGTGCCCTGTGGATCATACAATCCATATCCCTGTCATTCAATGTAGGTAAAGCTTCCCGGAACAGGTGGACAACAAAGCCCCTAGGGTCCTCCCCTGCGATGCCTTCAGGGTCCCCCAGAGCCCACAAGTTATTTCTGCTTGACCTGTTCTCCAAATCTTCCATCGTAGGTGAAAGACTAGCAAACTGTATATCATGCTGGGCAATCTCTGAGCTTTTCTCCTCCACCACCACTCGAAGGGTTGTCTAAGATGTTTCAACTGCCCCTAGCCAGGATTGTATGATATCCATATTCTCCAACAGCTTTTTCTAGAACGACTTGTGTTTTCAGGTGGGCGGCCTTCAATGCAATCAAATCTTTTCGATAGTCCTCCATGTGCTGCAAGAGGGGATGGTAAATAGCACCCAGAGTGGGGGCATCCTGTGCCAATGCTGCTGATAGTGATCCTAACAAGGCATGGGGGTCCACCGCTGGAGTATGGTGATTAGATAAAGACCAATCTGCAGTTAATTAAATGATAGAGGGCACTGCAACATGTGGAGACTGGTTGGTGGGCATCAACTCTGTCTCGTCCGGATCCCATAATAACTCCTCCGTCCAGCGGGGGGAGCAGGATCAATCACCCCTCGCTCAAATGCTGCTGGGACAATGTCCTCAAATTGAGCAATTGACACTTCCCCCAACCCACACAATCTCCTTGAGGGAAGTGATGTAATGGCGGAGAGATCAGAAATCACCAAAGACCTCCTTGGGACTTCTGAACGGTTAGTACAGTCTTTGGCAACTAAGACTGATTGAGCCGCCTGATCCTCATCCTGATCACTGTCAGACAAGTCAGAGAGCGAAAGAAAGACTCCTGGCCATCACCACCCCCGCTGACTGGATCCAAACGGCCTGCCCCATCGTGCTGAGAAGGATGGGGGAGCTGTGGCAACTATGTCGAAGGAGCCTGCCCAGCCCTGGCTTCAGGCTGACAGACAGCCTTATCCATAATGTATGCCAGAGTCAAGCCCTGCTGGGCTAGAGTGATTCCAAACATGACTATAGACTACTTAATACCTGCTGAAAGTTATGCTGAGCAGTAGTTGGGAGCCTGGGCTAGCAATGTACTTCATTAATCCTGCTACGGGAAACAGAAGCATAGCTTGAGAAAGCAGAAGTGGGGGAGGGAGCGGAGACATAAAAGAATCCAATGTTCACTGTGAACATTGTGTGCCCCTTGCTCCATTGCTGTAGGACTGTTATAGAAGGACAGCAGCACTGGACAACTTCTCTACGAACTTAGAATCTGGACCAAGCATGTTGAGACTCTCCTCACTAGATCTGGAACTTGAATGGTAGCTGCTGATGCCGAGGCTTGTGCAGTGGCTTTGACCCACCCGACCCCCAAGCCCACTGTGGCTGACGTGGGTGCTATCACCTGTTTACCAAGAGGTAGAGTATTTTTGTCTGGCTTTGTAGAGAGGCGAGTGCCGGTGACGTCCAACCGCCCTCCTCTCGCAGGCCATCCCATGACAGGCAATTTGACTTGTACTGAGTCAACTAATCACAAAGTACACTGGAGTATGAGTAGACTCTCCTCAGTAGTCTTTGTAGCCTATGATTGGACATACTCTGAAACGTTTTCTACATTGAATGTGTGCTGTTCAAGGCAGTACACTTGCAAAGTGCAAGAAAAATAACCCTCCTTCTTTGTGCCTGCCTCAAGGAGTAGTAATTCTTTGGTGCAAAGCCTTATCTACCAATTTTAGTGGAAAGGGCTTTCCATCGAAAATAATGAGTGGTAGTGTGAGAACACCCATGTACCTACCATGCTTTGACACTGAGTAGAGCAAAGGAGTGCCAAGAGTTAATTTGCATTACTTTAGGCAACATTCTAGTGTAAAAAACGTTTTGAGCTCAAAAGAAAATCAACACTTTGGGCCTGATTCACAAAAATAACTTACACTTTTGAGTAATTTACAAAAGAGTAAGTTGGCTACTTTTAACGTATTCACAAAATATGAGTATAAGTTACTACTAAAAAAACGGTAGTAAGTCCAACACCACACATGGCCAACCACTGGAGAAAACATGGAGATAGGGAATGAAAATAAAACCCCTCAGGAGATATTGTTAAATTAAATTAAATTTTAAAAAAATATAAATAAATATCATATAAATAGTCCAGTTGTACTGGATGGATTTTGTCATTTTGGACTTGTTTTGTGCAATAAATTAAGCTCTATTTGTCTAGCCATGTGTGGTATCATTTTGTGTGTCATTTTCATTGTTTTACTCTTTTAAATATTGCACAAATACTCTACACCTTTCC
Source organism: Triturus cristatus (assembly GCF_964204655.1). NCBI lineage: Eukaryota > Metazoa > Chordata > Amphibia > Caudata > Salamandridae > Triturus > Triturus cristatus. The sequence goes on along the minus strand of NC_140589.1, from coordinate 904,365,627 downwards.
TTTTAAGTTATACCTGACTGCTCTGTGCCTGGCTACCAGAGGGTGAGCACAGGTTAATTTAGAGTGTGTATCTGACCTACCCTGACTAAGATTGTGGTTCCTACTTGGGCAGGGTGCATACCTCTGCCAACAAGATACCCAACTTCTCACATTGGTGATCAGCGGTGAGGATAGGACTTATGTTTATGCGGTGCCATGCAGTAATTTGGTGTACACTACCATTCCATACCTAGACCAATTGGAGTCAATTCTCGCAGATTGGCATTTTTGATGTTTTCCAAATGTATTCTCCCTCCACCTGCCTGTTGAATCTGTGATTTTTTTTGTAAAAATGGAGTTTGAGCTGGCCAACCTGGAGAGCTCCACAGTGTCCCAGCTCAAGGAGTTTAGCCAGGATATGTTGTTGCCTGCCAAGAGGAGAACTGAGAAGGCAGAACTCCAGAAGGATTTAAGGGCATGGGCAGAGCCCCATCAGGCCCCCAACAGGTAATAAGAAGGAGGAGGTACTGTATGATGAGTAGGATTTGGGCCAGGACCCAGAGGAGGGTCAGGACTGAGACTCGTTGAGGTGGGTGGTAACATGCTCCCAGGTTTGGATGTCTCTCCAAGGGCAGAGAGTAGTGTGTCTTCCGGGGGCCTGTCTCCAGAGGAGCAGGAGGACAGGAGGTTAAAAGAAAGCTCAAATTGGAGCTGGCCAAGTTGAAATTGAAGCAGAAGAATGCCTTAGAGCACAATAAATTGCCTATTGAGGAAAGGAAACTCATGTTGTAGCATGAACAAGGTCTGAAAGAGCTAGAAAGTAAAGCCAGGCAGGCTGAGTCCAGTGGTAATGGCGGCAGCGTTATCTCAGTGGCTTATGGGGACAAGAGTTTGCAATTCCCCAAGGGTCTGGTGCCTGGGTTTGTGGTGGGAGATTACATAGATACATGGTTTGAGGCTTATGAGATTGCCCTGAAGAAGCATGGGATCCCTGAGGGGGATTGAGGAGCTAGTCTGGGGAGGCATATCCCTAGAGAGGGGAGGGACACCCTACTGGCCTTGGATGCAGGTGGCATGATGAGGTATGCTCCCAAGAAAGAACCCCTGATCAGAAAATATGGTTTGACCCCAGAGAAGTATAGGCAGAAGTTCAGAGACAGTCAAAAGCTATCTTGGGTGTATTGTGTTGATTCTTTTTGCAAGGCACTATATAGTTGGGAGAAGGGCCGTGAAGTCAAGGATTATCAAGGGCTAAATTACTTCATTGCAAAGGAACAAATGTTCAGTCTTTATTTTCTAGATCTGTGCCTACACCTAATAGATATTACCCTCACTGTCCCCCCGGGGGAGCTTGCTAAGGAGGCAGACCTCTGGATTAGCACCAGGGTGCTAAAGAAGGTACCTCTAAGTGACCCCAAAAAGGGTGGTACAGGTCCCCCCATCCGAAGGAGGGGAGGTCAAGGGAGACACAGACAGGTCCCAGGGTAAGGGGTGACGGAAGTGTTCCCATGCCTCTTCTAAGAAACAGGGAGGAGGTTCTGGTGGGCAGTGGCCCAGGGTGTCCCATATCCAACCCCACTGGTTGATTGTTACCAGCTAAGCATAAGCAGGAGTACTCTACCCTAAGAAACTATCTAGTAATGGTACCTCTACATGGGTGGTCAATGTGGCCTTAGGGGTACGTAGTCCCCAGGTGCAGGTCATGTACCATGCCATGATCTCCCTTAGCTGGGAGGCATATTCAGAGGGTGAATTGGTGATCCCTGAGGGTGGGAGTTGTTACTTCCACCAAGCCAAGTGAAAGTGAATAAGGTCCTAGTCACTGCTCTGAGGGACATCCGGGTTAGCCAGACCATGGTTGTGGAAAGACTAGTTTACCCAGAGTAAACTACATTGCTCATGTGTGCAGGGTGACGCAGGCCCAAGGACATGACTTCTTCTGCTCAATGACCCTGGTATCCCCAAAGTCTTTGTTGGGTCATAGTTAGTCCCCAGATGTCCATAGAGTGCATTCTGGGGAATGAGTTGTCCCCGGTGTCAGGGTAACTGGGAGGTGAGGCCACCCAGGGCACCCTGACAGTTTAGTTTTCTGGGAGTAATACTCCCAAACTGAGTGTACAGGAGACCAGATAGAGGGACAGAGTGATGGAGAACTCACCCCTGTTACCTGCTCAGCCTCAGGGTACAGACCCTGAGTTGAGTGTCCAGTCTCAGGATACCACCCATGAACTGGTGGAAGTTGGGATGAAAGTCACCTGGGGCTACTGTCCCCTACTCTGAGAAACCACAGAAGTTAAAGACCCCTGGATTGCCTGGGGCCTGGCCCTGAACACTGGCAGCTGTCAGTGGCCTCTGTCGGTTGTTATCCTTATGGACAGAGTTTTTCCTGGGTTGGGGCCAGAAGTCAGACCCAAGAGGTGGAATGTACAACATCACTTTGTTGGCCATGGTGATACTGTCTGACCACTGGGATGCATCTGTGAGCAAGTTAAGGTCAGGTGCTGCACAGATGGGGTCTGCAGGTGAGGAGAGGGGTTCCCCATTGGTCTGTTCAGTGGCTGAGGAAAGTAAAGAGTAAGTTATCCAACTGAGTTCAGTCAGGCGTAGAACTTACAAGTGCCCCTGCAGTAATGGGCCATTGTCCACATTCTATCGCCTAAGGAGGGAAGTCCATCAAGGTATTGATTAGTCTACCCTGCCTTTAGACTGGAAGGGGGTTGTGTTGAACTTAGCCCTTTCTGTAGTATCACCCCCAATCTTTTTGCCTTTCTCCTCCCCTCTTTGCTGAATTTTTTGTTGTTGGCTTTATGACTGTGGGCACTATACCACTGCTAACCAGTAATAAGTGCATGTGATCTCTCCCTGAAACATGATACAATTGACTTACACTCAATTGGCATATTTAATTCACTTGTAAGACCCTTGTAAAGAGTGCTACATGTGGCCAGAGCCACCTGGTGGGAGGTAGAGTGGAGAAAGGGTGCAAGACACCTGGGGCTACTTCCCTCCACTCTGAGAATCCTCAGAGGCCAGAGAGCCATGTATGGCCTGGAGCCTGGCTCTGGATACTGGCATTAGTCAGTAGCCTTTGTTGGTTTTCCTTGTGTTGTAGACAGAAGTCAGACGCAAGAGGTGGAATTGGCCACATCTCTCTGTAGGCGTTGGTGGTGCTGCCTGCCTACTGGGATGCATCAGTGAGCAAATTAAGGTTAGGTGCTCCACAGATGAGGTCCACAGATGAGGAGAAGGGTTCCCCATGGGTCAGTTTAGTGGCTCAGGAGAGTATAGACAGAGGGATCCAACTGAATTCAGTCAGGCGTAAAATTGACAAGTGCCCCTGCAGCAGTGGGTCATTGTCCACATTCTATTGTTTAAGCAGGGAAGTCCATCAAGGTATCTATTTGTCAACCTAGGCTTTAAGCTGGAGGGTGTGTGTGCTGGAAATTACCCTTTCTGCAGGTCTTCCCCAAACATTTTTCCTTCCTCCCTCCCCTTTTTATAACCTTATTTTTGTTGCCATTAGAACTCTGGGCACTTCACCACTTCTAAGCAGTGCTAAAGTGCATGTGCTCATACCCTAAAACATGGTAACATTGCCCTAACCACAACTGACCTATTTGATGTACTTAGAAGTCCCTCGTAAAATGCACTTCATGTGCCCGGGACCTGTAAATTAAATGCTACTAGTGGACCTCCAGCACTTATTGTGAAAACCACTTAAGTAGCCCTTTAAACATGTCTCAGGCTTGCCACTGCAGGGCCTGTATGTGCAGTTTACACTGCCGTGTCGACTTGGCATTTAATACCCTTTGCCAAGCTTTAAACCTCCCTTTTATTACAGATATACAGATCAGTCACTCCTACGGTAGACCCTAGGTAGCCCATACGGCAGGGTGCTGTGGAACTAAATGGCAGAACATATACTTTTACGTTTTACAAATGTGTTTTTCACTGCTGTGAGGCCTAAGCCTCCCATAGGTTAATATTTGGGATTCCTTATTATATCTAATAAGTGTAATTCCCAATTGTAAGGCGGTAGAGCTGTCATGTTTAGTACCTACGGAATTGTAATGATAAATCCTCTTTAATCCTAAAGTCAAATTTAACATTAGAGTTTTAATAATGCTGCTTTTAGAAAGTTAAAAAGCAAGCACAAGGAGATGATGAATGGAGCGCTGAAACGTTTCAGACACTCACCCCGTCACAGATCTGCGTTGAACCCATCATTGTTCTTTAGCTCACTTCGCCACGCCAGTTCAGAACCAGCCATATGCAAATCAGTCTTGACCCTATGCCTCATGGGAAAAGTCCAGCCCAAATCAACCAGGTGGCTATATTTGAAATCACTTTCGCTGAGCATTATGCAAATCAATGAAAGTACTGGACAGTGTGACTTATGCACATTTTAGTAATGTGATGAGGTATGCATGAGGTAGAACACCTCATTTGTATAATGTGCTGTGCGCATTTTGGAATGTACCACTGACTTATTCAGTTGACCTTCCCTACTGGTCAAAAGCACTGAGTCAGGCTACACAAGTTAATCAGATGTAGTCTTTCTTCTTTTCACGAATAATGAAGAGACATATGACTATATACATGACAGGTAGTGTTCACTTTAGGTACTCTGGGAGATTGTTCTGCTTGGGTTTTCGGATCAGATAGAACCCGCTCATCAGAGCCTCACTAACCCAGTCAGAACGTTACCCCCTCCCTCTCCCTAGGGCCTATCTACAATAGGTAACCACATATATCTTACCACCTAAGGACAGGGAATTCCTACTATACATACCAGGACCTCTTATAATCGGCGGCCTCGCGATCCCATACGAATCCAGACCTCTCTACCCAGACGGCAGTCTCAGCACAATCGGCGGCCTCGCGATCCCATACGAATCCAGACCTCTCTGCCCATACGACAGTATCACAAGTGGCGGCCTCGCGATCCCATACGAATCCAGACCTCTCTACCCAGACGGCAGTCTCGGCACAATCGGCGGCCTCGCGATCCCATACGAATCCAGACCTCTCTGCCCATACGACAGTATCACAATCGGCGGTCTCGCGATCCCATACGAATCCAGACCTCTCTGCCCATACGACAGTATCACAAGTGGCGGCCTCGCGATCCCATACAAATCCAGACCTCTCTACCCAGACGGCAGTCTCAGCACAAGTGGCGGCCTCGCGATCCCATACGAATCCAGACCTCTCTGCCCATACGACAGTATCACAAGTGGCGGCCTCGCGATCCCATACGAATCCAGACCTCTCTACCCAGACGGCAGTCTCAGCACAAGTGGCGGCCTCGCGATCCCATACGAATCCAGACCTCTCTGCCCATACGACAGTATCACAATCGGCGGCCTCGCGATCCCATACTAATCCAGACCTCTCTGCCCATACGACAGTATCACAAGTGGCGGCCTCACGATCCCATACGAATCCAGACCTCTCTACCCAGACGGCAGTCTCAGCACAAGTGGCGGCCTCGCGATCCCATATGAATCCAGACCTCTCTGCCCATACGACAGTATCACAAGTGGCGGCCTCGCGATCCCATACGAATCCAGACCTCTCTACCCAGACGGGAGTCTCAGCACAAGTGGCGGCCTCGCGATCCCATACGAATCCAGACCTCTCTGCCCATACGACAGTATCACAATCGGCGGCCTCGCGATCCCATACGAATCCAGACCTCTCTGCCCATACGACAGTATCACAAGTGGCGGCCTCGCGATCCCATACGAATCCAGACCTCTCTACCCAGACGGCAGTCTCAGCACAAGTGGCGGCCTCGCGATCCCATACGAATCCAGACCTCTCTACCCATACGACAGTATCACAAGTGGCGGCCTCGCGATCCCATACGAATCCAGACCTCTCTACCCAGACGGCAGTATCACAAGTGGCAGCCTCGCGATCCCATACGAATCCAGACCTCTCTACCCAGACGGCAGTCTCATACGACAGTTCATCCTATGATCACCATAACATACAAAAAGGGAATCAGTCTCACTATTCATCAGATCACACAAGGACTGCCAGTTCGAGCATAGCCTGTTCTCCGGTTTGAGGGGCTCCTCTTTCCCTTATTCAGTTACCACTTACCTGATCAGGGTTAACATCTGTTCATGTAGCCGCAGCTGACTAGAAGAATAGGCTACCCTCTCATACAAGAACACGCAGCACATGTTGGTTCACTACAAACTGGATACTTTATTACTCGTTACATACGCAATCACATAACATTACAATATAACACATAACCTGCAAAGAAAAGTGAAAGATTAAGTTGTACACTCTAATAAGAAAGGGTCGACATCACCTTAGTAGTATGTAGCCTGCACTCAGTGGTCATCTAGGTTCCCTTCTCGTCTGTGCCTCGGCTCGCCTGGAAGTCACACCTCCGCAGTCACGGATACATGTCTGCACCACTATGCGCTGTTCTCTTCACCCTTCTCCGAGTCACTGGGACCTCTTCCTTCTCGGCTACTCTCTCCTCTCTGGCTATTCTGCTAGGAGAGTATCTGTCTCTCGGTTCTTCTCCGCCTTCAAGATGGCGTCTGTCTTCCCTGGAATAAGTAGTAGCTTTACTGCTAACGGCTAGATGCCGCCTACGGACTGAACATGTAACTGCCTCAGACTTTCACTAATATAGAGGTGCGTTTCCTCATGGAAAATTCCGGCCCGTAACCTGCCGCCCACCAAATTCTTGTACCTCCCCGTACCAAGGACACGTTCCCAGCCGGCCGGCCTGATGTAGTGTCTTCGGCATGAAGAAAAATACAATCCTTCGATAAGGGCCGGCCTGAACCGGTTCTCTCCAAGCGAATAACACCTCATAACTAAAACATTACATTTGACCTAGAAGCATCCCAAGCTGCCGGAGCAGAAAGAAAGATGGAGTCTCTCCCGTTTAAGGCCTACCAGGCCTGAATTCAGCACGGCTCCATGAAATACCCTCACTACAGGACAGGTTATCCCTAATACTAACGAATCTATCCCCTAGGCTATGTGTGCAAGCCCTGATCTATGGGGAAGAGCACAGGATCATGTCGAAGTGCCTAGTAAATAGGCTCCATTCACTACTCTAACCCTTAGACTTGAATGATAAGAGACTGAAGTCACATTCAATCATTCCTCCTCACAAGAAGGCCGGGAAAATCGAGCAGAACATTTCACCCTTGACTTCAGTCTATTATACATTCATTAAACAGAACTAATATCTGCGGAAGAATAATATGAAACAAGACTAACTGATCTATGTCTAGTACCAGGTGTGCAGAATTGAAATAGTGAAGGAATACACTGAATAAAGCAACAGATAGAAATCAAAATGCCGATAGTAATCAGAATACCTCCTAATATCTGACGTAACATATGCAAATCAGGTAACCAATTAAAGAGCCAGTCAAACCAGCCCTGGTCAATGTGTTTCTAACTTCTTCTGTCAAGTCATGTAGTTTATCAATGTGAGCTTGAATGGATTTTGTATGATCCGACAAGTTAAAACAACAAAGACCCTCAAAATCAGAACAATCGTGTCCATGTTTAAGCAAAAGATAATCAATGGCCGCTCTATTTTGCAAGATAGCTCTACGTTCACCCTGGGCGTCTAATAGCATGTCAGACAGGACTGTAGAAGTATGATTAATGGATTTTACCATCCAGCAGGCCATTTTCCCAATAGATTTGGCATTATAAACTGCCAAAGCAGGAACACCAACAATTGAAATAGCCAGGCTAAGGTATTCAGACTTGGAATATAAATGTAAAGATGAGTCACAATCCTCCTGTAACCTCACTGTATCTCGAATCACACGAGAGGTGGCATTCGGATGTGATGAAAACATCAACAAGCTCAGTCTAGTAATGGCACAAGGGCCTCCAGAAATATTTGCGGGGATATATGGCCAGGAAGTATTACCACATGAGAAAAGCCATCCGGCAGGTAGTAACATCGTGCGATAATGACTGGGGGTAACTACCAAACTCTTGCAAGTCATGTTATTCTGAATAGAAGTACATGTTTTCGGTGTCCTTTGAAGGCACAAAGTTCGTTCATGAGCGGTGAATGAAGTGGCACCTTTCAATCTTAAACGCATACATTCAGAAATCGCACTAGGATCACAAGTAAGGAAAAAACACAAATCACCCTGTGTGATATTATAGGTAACTATTTGGGACTGGATGGGGGGTATCGGGTCTGACAGTACAGTACACAAGGGGCAATACTCATGGTCAGCAAAATCGCCCAGAAGAACATTGGGGCGAGCATTCGATATATTAAAAATATGAGTCAAAGTCTCCAATGAAGCAGGGACAGCAACTAAACAAGTCGCTAGAATGTCAGTCACCGATCTCATCGGTGTCAAGCAGAAATGAGGGGCTTTAGTCACTTGTTTGGCTAATGTAATCCAAAAGTTCGACGACGAATCCCACGCAGCGAAGGAACGCGACACTCGGGTTCTCAACTCAGCCCGGGTTGATGGGATCCCTCCTCTCTCGTCGTACCAGCCCAAAAGGAGTCCAACGCCGACACATCCTGCAGCAACAGTCCAAAGAATGATCTGAAAGAGAATCAAATACAGGCATTATTCATTCTCGTAAGTAACATTTGTCAGCCGGGACTGCTTCCCAGCTATCTTTCCCTGGTCTCATAACTAAAATGGTGTTGTCTTGACCGGTTGCAATGACTTCTGCTTGTTCAGGGGGATTCTTAGGCGACTGCACCCAAACTCTGGCCCCAGGATTATCTGTGGAGCCAAAACCTTTCTGGCCTCGTACAGTTAGCAACGTTGGGGCAGTGCCTTTTGTGATCTCACCACTGAAAACAGGCATTATTAGCAATTGAGCCACTCGGTCAGTTTGATGTATCAGTAAGTCAACCTCACTGCTATTCAGCAGGAGCACCTTAATCTCTCCCTGATAATCACTATCAATGATTCCTCCAAGCACCTGAATGCCTTTTACAGCCAGCCCCGATCTAGGGGCGATTAATCCGAAATTCCCAGTTGGTATATGAACACCAACACCAGTTTCAATGATGACTCGATCCTTACTTTTTATAACGGTGTCATCCATGGCATGCAAGTCTAAACCTGCCGACCCTGGGGTCGCTCTACATGGAGCCAAAGCTCCGGGAGTAATTTCCCAGTACATCACAGTCTCTCTGATTTCATTGGGCTTAGCATCAACATTCGGAGGAAACAAACGCATAAGTGGGGATTCAGCATTTAGAAAAGGACGGTTATTCAAAATCAATAGCGCTTGAGGCAAAAAGTCTCGCCAATTTTTATACTTGTCATCTGTTAATTTACGTAACTGATCTTTCAGCAGGCCATTCAACCTCTCCACAAGACCCGAGGCCTGTGGATAATATGGTATATGAAACACCCATTCAATATTGTTTTCCACACAGAATTCCTGTACCAATCTTCCACGAAAATGGGATGCATTATCAGATTGAATTTGGAATGGCACACCATAATACATCATAATCAATTCCACTGTTTTAATAGTATTCAATTGGGTAGCTTGCTTACAGGGAAGGGCCACCAACAGGCCACTGTATGTATCAACAATAGTGCAAACATATTGACAATTCCTACTCATAGGAAGTGGACCGATGTAATCAATCTGCCAAATTTGAGCGGGCAATTTCCCGCGATGTAAATGACCTTTAACAGTTTGGGGCACTTTGCGTTGCCTGATATGCTGACAAATGGGACAATGTAGAATAACATTTTTGATTAAATCTAGGGGAATATAAATTCCTCGATCAGCAGCCCACCTGCTAGTGGCTTTCTCTCCAAAGTGTCCTGCTTTCTGGTGGGCCCATTTCGCCAATCCCGCAATATCAGAATCTTGCCTGTCCACCACTGCCTCAGCAATTTTAGATTTCTCATCTGCAATATTATGAAAGAATTTGTCAAGAGAGTCTATCGGGGTATGAGCATCCACATGGAAGATTGTAACAGTACTCTGTGGGAGCATTTCCCAAATCTCCTGCCATAATTCTTTTCCCCACAGTTCTTTTGAATGGATTTTCCAACTATGGGAATGCCAAGTCGGTAACCAAACTGCCAGTCCATTGGCAGTAGACCAAGAATCGGTGAAAATATGACATGTGCCAGGTAACTCTTGTTTCAGAACTTGATAAACAGCATAGAGTTCAGCAAATTGACTGCTCTTACCCTCACCAGTTGTACTCAGCAATTTTTGTGTGATCGGATTATAGGACACCGCCTTCCAATGCCGTTTCGTCCCTATGAACCTCGCTGAACCATCCGTAAACCAGACATGGTTTCTGTCCTCCACCGACAAATCATCAAAAGGTCTACCCCACTCGAAGGACGAGCGCAATCACGGGGTGCACCATCAGAGGCGCAAGAAGCAGACTTACAATCACGGCCGGAGCAAGAGGACTCGCGCTTGGCAGACTCCTCACCCGAGGAGGGAGAATCACTCGAGTTCCAGATATTACCATCCCATTCATCAGGATTCCAATCCAGTCCGGCTTTCGCCACGACCAGACGCACCTTTCGCGTCGAAACCCGACCACGCCGATTCTTGTATTTATAACGAGCAATTCGCACAGCCGCCCTCTCGGCAATAGTTTGGTACGTCTCAAGTTTGTCAGCAAGCAACTTATTTTGACACCGCAACAAAGTATGAGCATTCTGAATCTCAACAAAGTTCGCTTCCACATCCTTATGCAATTTCTGTAACTTCAACAACCTCTCATGCAGAATCCTGTACGCAGACAGAACAATCCAGCCTCTGCGCCCCAAAACGGGAAGCTCATCACCCTTAGATGCCGGCGCCTTCTGTAAACAAGTAATCACATTATCCGGCTCCGCCAACTCCAAAAAAGAATTCCAATTCTCACTCAAACCAGTAGAATCAGCCCACTCACGGGCCAAAGCTTCATAAGGCGTTGAATCCCAGGCGGGAATATCAACGGGCAACTTAAAAGTAGATTTCGACTTTCTAGAAAACATCTCGGAAAAGAAAGAAAAAAAAAAAAAGAAAAAGAGAAAGAAGAAAGAGAAGAAGAGAAGAAAAAAAAAAAACTACACACACAATTATAGATAAATAATATACAAACGAAACCACGCACGCGCCGAAAGCAAACACGATACAACCACAACGCACACAGGTTTCGTAAACGGTTCGTGACGCCAAATGTTCTGTTTGGGTTTTCGGATCAGATAGAACCCGCTCATCAGAGCCTCACTAACCCAGTCAGAACGTTACCCCCTCCCTCTCCCTAGGGCCTATCTACAATAGGTAACCACATATATCTTACCACCTAAGGACAGGGAATTCCTACTATACATACCAGGACCTCTTATAATCGGCGGCCTCGCGATCCCATACGAATCCAGACCTCTCTACCCAGACGGCAGTCTCAGCACAATCGGCGGCCTTGCGATCCCATACGAATCCAGACCTCTCTGCCCATACGACAGTATCACAAGTGGCGGCCTCGCGATCCCATACGAATCCAGACCTCTCTACCCAGACGGCAGTCTCGGCACAATCGGCGGCCTCGCGATCCCATACGAATCCAGACCTCTCTGCCCATACGACAGTATCACAATCGGCGGTCTCGCGATCCCATACGAATCCAGACCTCTCTGCCCATACGACAGTATCACAAGTGGCGGCCTCGTGATCCCATACGAATCCAGACCTCTCTACCCAGACGGCAGTCTCAGCACAAGTGGCGGCCTCGCGATCCCATACGAATCCAGACCTCTCTGCCCATACGACAGTATCACAAGTGGCGGCCTCGCGATCCCATACGAATCCAGACCTCTCTACCCAGACGGCAGTCTCAGCACAAGTGGCGGCCTCGCGATCCCATACGAATCCAGACCTCTCTGCCCATACGACAGTATCACAATCGGCGGCCTCGCGATCCCATACTAATCCAGACCTCTCTGCCCATACGACAGTATCACAAGTGGCGGCCTCACGATCCCATACGAATCCAGACCTCTTTACCCAGACGGCAGTCTCAGCACAAGTGGCGGCCTCGCGATCCCATACGAATCCAGACCTCTCTGCCCATACGACAGTATCACAAGTGGCGGCCTCGCGATCCCATACGAATCCAGACCTCTCTACCCAGACGGCAGTCTCAGCACAAGTGGCGGCCTCGCGATCCCATACGAATCCAGACCTCTCTGCCCATACGACAGTATCACAATCGGCGGCCTCGCGATCCCATACGAATCCAGACCTCTCTGCCCATACGACAGTATCACAAGTGGCGGCCTCGCGATCCCATACGAATCCAGACCTCTCTACCCAGACGGCAGTCTCAGCACAAGTGGCGGCCTCGCGATCCCATACGAATCCAGACCTCTCTACCCATACGACAGTATCACAAGTGGCGACCTCGCGATCCCATACGAATCCAGACCTCTCTACCCAGACGGCAGTATCCCAAGTGGCGGCCTCGCGATCCCATACGAATCCAGACCTCTCTACCCAGACGGCAGTCTCATACGACAGTTCATCCTATGATCACCATAACATACAAAAAGGGAATCAGTCTCACTATTCATCAGATCACACAAGGACTGCCAGTTCGAGCATAGCCTGTTCTCCGGTTTGAGGGGCTCCTCTTTCCCTTATTCAGTTACCACTTACCTGATCAGGGTTAACATCTGTTCATGTAGCCGCAGCTGACTAGAAGAATAGGCTACCCTCTCATACAAGAACACGCAGCACATGTTGGTTCACTACAAACTGGATACTTTATTACTCGTTACATACGCAATCACATAACATTACAATATAACACATAACCTGCAAAGAAAAGTGAAAGATTAAGTTGTACACTCTAATAAGAAAGGGTCGACATCACCTTAGTAGTATGTAGCCTGCACTCAGTGGTCATCTAGGTTCCCTTCTCGTCTGTGCCTCGGCTCGCCTGGAAGTCACACCTCCGCAGTCACGGATACATGTCTGCACCACTATGCGCTGTTCTCTTCACCCTTCTCCGAGTCACTGGGACCTCTTCCTTCTCGGCTACTCTCTCCTCTCTGGCTATTCTGCTAGGAGAGTATCTGTCTCTCGGTTCTTCTCCGCCTTCAAGATGGCGTCTGTCTTCCCTGGAATAAGTAGTAGCTTTACTGCTAACGGCTAGATGCCGCCTACGGACTGAACATGTAACTGCCTCAGACTTTCACTAATATAGAGGTGCGTTTCCTCATGGAAAATTCCGGCCCGTAACCTGCCGCCCACCAAATTCTTGTACCTCCCCGTACCAAGGACACGTTCCCAGCCGGCCGGCCTGATGTAGTGTCTTCGGCATGAAGAAAAATACAATCCTTCGATAAGGGCCGGCCTGAACCGGTTCTCTCCAAGCGAATAACACCTCATAACTAAAACATTACATTTGACCTAGAAGCATCCCAAGCTGCCGGAGCAGAAAGAAAGATGGAGTATCTCCCGTTTGCGGCCTACCAGGCCTGAATTCAGCACGGCTCCATGAAATACCCTCACTACACGACAGGTTATCCCTAATACTAACGAATCTATCCCCTAGGCTATGTGTGCAAGCCCTGATCTATGGGGAAGAGCACAGGATCATGTCGAAGTGCCTAGTAAATAGCTCCATTCACTACTCTAACCCTTAGACTTGAATGATAAGAGACTGAAGTCACATTCAATCATTCCTCCTCACAAGAAGGCCGGGAAAATCGAGCAGAACAGAGATCCTTTGCCCTGATGAATTCCCTGGACCCATTCAGGTCCTAGAAAGGGGCTGAAACATGTTCACATAATATTAAGGAACTGAATCATATATTTTTCCTTGATTTCATGTTTTTAATCATGTGATAAGAAGTGAACAATAAAAAATATACAAAATCACCCAGCTACATACTTTTACACTTTTAATCTCTGGCCCCCAAGGATGAGTATAATAAAAAGACAGTTAGGCTTACTTCACTTACGCCTTCAACAAAACGTCTCTAGAGCAGTGGTCCTTAACCTGTGATACGGGGACCCCTGGGGGTCCATGGAGCCAACTCCGGGGGTCCCTGACTGCTTTGAAAATGAAATAATATTAACTGATAAATAAAGTGCATATAAACAAAGAACCAAAATGTACAATTGAACATTTTTAAACATTCTGTAAATATGAAGGAATTTGAAATTAGAAGCTAAAAATTAAGTTAGTATCCTCATGTTGATTCGTGTGAGCACTGTAAGTGTATCAATAATAATACAGTATGTGCGATTAGTGGCCGCAGTTGAATTTTGAAATGCTCCAACTTTCTTATTAAAATTAAAATTTTGATTGTTTTATATGTGCTCATTAATTAAATAAAATACATAATAATTTGTGTATTTGTTTGATTAATTTTTTATTCTGCATATTTTGTGTATTGTTTTGTGGTACAAATCATCGAAAATGCTTAGGCAGGGGTCCTTGGCTTCGAGGAATATTTAAGTGGGGTCCCTGGACTCCAGCAGGAATTAGGTGGGGGTCAACAGAAGTCAGAAGATTATGAACCACTGCTTTAAAGGATGCACACGGTAGATAACAATACCATATCCATGGTGAAGGAGGGGCCAGATGATGAAGCTTCTAATCTTTGTGAGTGAATTCTTTCGTCCATTTTTTAATGTGGAAGTCACTTCCTGTGGTTTCCCTCCAGTAATCCCAGGGACTTTTTTGTTGTTGTATTTTTTTAACAAAATTAGAATGGTTTATCAAGTATTTTGGTGGTGAACTTACCTGAGGATGTACTTTGACGCCATCAACTAGCCTCCCTCTATCTTCGCCCCCTTTCTTCTGATATATATTGGGGTGCCTTGAAAGACAAGTTGCAGTTCTTTGTGACTGGCTATTATTGCACATGAACGAAATACTCCTTCAGTTGAATTATCCACTTCTCAAAGCAGTGGAAGCATCTATTTTTCATTTCAAGGAGGCTTTGATGATGATTTGTTGATTAGGAATCAAATGCTTATGGAATGCACTACCTGGAATACAGCTGTGGTTTCTTTCCCAGTATCTGAAAATCTTCGTTCTGTTTTAGTTAATCCTTTACTAGCATAAGCTGCTGAACCCCACTCACCATTGTCTTGCAGTTGGTGCAGGATTGGGTTGTCATGGGTTGGCAGCATCTTTCACATAAGAAAGAGCTGTGTTCCATGGCTAGAGATTCAGAGAAGCCATATGTTTTATTTTTGAATGCAATCTCTTGCTCAGTTGTCCATCACCACCGTGTGTTGTCTGTAAGAAATTCTTGCAAGATTTGCATAAATAGTAGACTATTCCTAGACAGTTTTTCACCTCCACACTGATTGTGAAGGAGTAGCTGCCTGAAATCATCCTTTACCAAGGTGAAAATTGATAGCCAAATACCTTAATATCATATTTTATAAACCTACACTTCTTTGTATGCAGGTTAAGTCCTAAGTCTTTCAGCTGCTTTAAGACAGCTTGATGACTGTCACTGTGTTACTCTAGCATCCTTGTTTGTCCCATATGTTATCACTGACATGGATGACTCCAGTCAACCGTGACAGCACTTCTCAGATGCTGTGTTCGATCACTTCAACAGTATTCCTTGAGCATGCCGCAGAGTTCACTGGTATTGGAACCTTAATGAGCATTGGATGAGCTGAAGCTTCTCAATGGTGTGGCAGCTGATCATTCAATCAATCAATCAGGCATTTTTTAAGTGTGACTACTCACCCGTAAGGTTCTCAAGGCACTGGGTGTGCAGGTTCCAGTCCATCAAGGAGGGGGTCTGTCAAAGAGCCAGGTATTGAGGTTTGTTGCAAAGATAGGGAGTGATGTTGTCTGTCTAAGGTGGAGCGAAAGGGCCTTCCAGGCTCTGGCCATGAGGAAGGAGAAGGAGCAGCCTCCCGATCTGATGTTTCTTGTGCGGGGGACAACAGCGTAGGAGAGCTGGGCTGATCGTAAGGTCCTTTGGGGTGCGTGGAATTTGAGTCGGCTGTTCAAGTATGCTGGTCTGGTGTTGTGGAGGGTCTTGTGTGCATCGGTGAGCAACTTGAAGGTGACTCTAGCCTCAATGGGTTTCCAGTGGAGTGTGCACAGGTGCTAGCAGATGTGATGTGGCAGTGTCTTGGTAGGTTGAGGACCAGTCTTGCGGCGGCGTTCTGAATCTTCTGTAGTTTGCGGGTGAGGTTTTTGTTTATTCCGGCATAGAGTGTGTTGCCGTAGTCGAGTCTGCTGGTGACCAGGGTGTGAGTGATGGTCTTTGTCTATTCGAGGGGGATCCATTTGAAGGTCTTATGTAGGAGGGTGTGGAAGCAGGAGGACGAGACGTAGTTGATCTGGCTGTCCATTTTGAGCTCGGAGTCCAGGATGATTCCCAGGTTGCGTGTGTGGTCCGTGGGGGTGGGCGGGCTTCTGAGGGGAATGGGCCACCAGGTGTCGTTCCAGGCATTGGGGTTTGGGCCCATGATGAGTACTTCTGCTTTGTTGGTGTTATTTGTAGGCAGCTGTTTTTCATCCATTTGGCGACGACTTCCATGCCTTCTCAAAAGTTGTGTCTGGCAGTGTTGGGTTTGTTGGATAGGGAGAGGATGAGTTGGGTGTCGTCTGTGTATGACACAATGTTAAGTCTGTAGGTTCTGATGATGGGGGCGAGCAGAGCCATGTAGATGTTGAAGAGCGTAGGGCTGAGGGAGGAACCCTGGGGGACTCCGCAGGTGGTTGGTGTAGGGCCTGAGAGGAAAGGGGGGAGCCTGACCCGCTGTGTTCTGCTGGAGAGGAAGGAACAGATCCAGTTGAGGGCCTTTTCCTGGATCCCTGCATCGTGGAGTCTGCGTATTAGGGTGCAGTGAGAGACTGTTTTGAATGCCTCTGAGAAGTCGAGCAGGATGAGGGTTACTGTTTCTTCTTTGTCCAGCAGGGTGTGGATGTTGTCTGTTGCAGCGAGGACGGTGGTTTCCGTACTGTGGTTTTTTCTGAAGCCGGATTGGAAGGGGTCGAGGCTGTTGTGCTCTTCGATGAATGTGGCGAGTTGGCTGGTGATGGCTTTCTCGATGACTTTCGCTGGGAACGGGAGCAGGGAGATGGGTCAGTAGTTTCTGAGGTTGGTGTGGTCCGCCGAGGGTTTCTTCAGGAGGGGTTAACCTCTGCGTGTTTCCAGACGTCGGGGAACGAGGCGTCGCCAGGGAGTGGTTGATAGTGTGGCGAAGCATGGGTGCAATGGTGTCGGCGGCTCTGTTGAAGATGTGGTGGGGGCAGGGGTCCGTGGGGTCAGTGTGTCTTTGGTGGTGAGGGCTGTCCAGTTGTCAATCTCTGGGTTTCAGGTGTTGGGGGTGGTTGGTGAGGGTTCAGTGTGTTGTTTGTCTTCGTTGAAGTTGTCATAGATGCTCTTGATTTTGTGGTGGAAGAAAGTGCAGAGTTTGTTGCAATGGTCTTCTGAGGGAGGGATGTCAGTGGATTGGGCGAACTCCTTGTTGATGTTGAAGAGTTCTTTGTTGTTGTGTGCGTGTGTGGAGATTCTGTCTTTAATCGCATTTTTCCTCGTTTTTCTGATGAGTTAGTGGTGGGCGTTGGTGGCGGCTCTGAAGTTGTTGTGGGCGTCTGTGGATTTGGTGTTCCTCTAGGCCTTTTCGAGGCAGCAGCCAGTGCGTCTGGACTCTCGAAGTTCGGTGTTAAACCATCTGGCTTTCCTGGCGGGGGTGTTGTTTTTCATGAGGGGGACAATGGTGTTGGCGCTGTTGAAGATCCATCTGTGCAGGGTTTGGGCTGCGGTGTTGGGGGTCGTCATTTTCCGTGATAGTTGGGGTGGAGTTGCTGAGTGAGGAGGTGAGCTGGTCGTCGGTGATTTTGGTCCAGTTTCTTCGTGAGAGCAGGTGCTGGTGTCTGTGGATGGTGGGTGTTCTGAAGGTGAAGTGGACGCATCGATGGTCAGTCCATGGGAGTTTGGTGGTTTGGCTGAATGTTATGGCATTTCCTGTTGTGAAGAGGGGGTCGAAGGTGTGTCCTGCTGAGTGCGTGGGTTCGGTCATGATCTGGCGGAGTCCAATGTTGTGGAGGTTATCCAGGAGGGATGCGGTGTTGTGGTCCAGTTGGTTGTCAAGGTGGAAGTTGAGGTCTCCCAGCAGGGTGTAGTTGGTTGATGTGATGGCTTGCGGGGAGATGATGTCTGTGATGGAGTTGGCGAAAGCTCCACGGGGTCCAGGGGGTCGGTAGATGAGGGTTCCTCGGAGGGTGGTGGTAAGGCTGGTCAGTATCTTGAAGTGAAGGTATTCCATCAGGTCTGAGGGCTCGTCGGGGAGTGTGCTCAGGTGGAGGGTGGATTTGTGGACAATGGCAATTCCTCCTCCCGGGCGGTGGGGTGGGCCTTCATTTAGATTTTGTATCCTTGGGGAATCACGATGGCCGGTCCCGAGGTGGTGTTGGTCCAGGTTTCGGTGGAGAACGCTATATCCAGGGTGGTGCTGTCATGGAGGTTCCAGATTTCGGTGGCGTGTTTGTGGAGGGATCAGACATTGAGGAGGAGGCATTGCAGGGTCTTCGGTTTGGTTGAGTTCTTGTGGGCAGGTTGTCCTGGGTCCGTGTTCTTGGCGGTGCTGTAGGTGAGCCAGCAGCGGTTACAGCTGAAGGGTTCGTGGGTGTCGGCTGGTGATGCTAGCTTGCAGTTGTTATTGCAGCCTGGGTTGGGTGCGTGGAGTGTCGCTGGGTCATAGCATTTACGTCGCGGAGGTCCTGGGTTCCTGGCACTGGCCGCAGTCGGGTTGCAGACAGGCGCAGACGGGCTTGGCTTTGGTGCACCAGCGGACGCCATTAAGTAGGGGTCAGGGAGGGCTGGGCAGCTGGGAGGCGGGGAGGGGCGCTGGATTGGGCCGGTCGTGCTGGTCATGCTGGGGGGTAGGGGCCACGGGGGCAGCAGCAGGGAAAGCGTGTGGGAAAGAGGGACTAAAAGAAATAAAGGAAATACAAGGAAATAACAGAGGAATAAGGCAAAAAGTGGAAATAAAGGAGGAATAAGGCAAAAAGCAGAAAAGTGCAGCCAAGCAAAAACGCGCAGAAAAAGAGGAGAGGGTAAAATGAGTGGAAACGGAGCGCAGCAAGAGAAAGGAGACAGAGGTCCACTGGACCACCAGGGATGAGGTGCAGGTATAACCTGCGGGTGGAGGAGGGCCTCGAACAACAACACTCGAGAGTGCAGGGACTCGGGGGAAGGCATCACTTAATGGTGGAGCTGCGAGGGAGGCAGAGCAACTTCACTGACAAAGAGTCAGTGGTCTTGCTCGCCTGGCCTTGCAGAGGTCGCCATTTAGTAGGGGTCAGGGAGGGCTGGGCAGCTGGGAGCGGGGAGGGGAGCTGGATTGGGCCGGTCGCGCTGGTCGTGCTGGGGGGGAGGGGCTGCGGGGGCAGCAGCGGCAGGGAAAGTGGGTGGGAAAGAGGGACTAAAAGGAATTAAGGAAATAAAGGAAATAAAAGAGGAATAAGGCAAAAAGCAGAAAAGTGCAGCCAAGCAGAAAAGCACAGAAAAAGAGGAGAGCGTAAAATGAGTGGAAAAGGAGTGGAGCGAGAGAAAGGAGACAGAGGTCCACTGGACCACCAGGGATGAGGTGCAGGTATAACCTGTGGGTGGAGGAGGGCCTCAAACACCAGCACTCCAGAGTGCAGGGGCTCGGGGGAAGGTCTCACTTAATGGTGGGGCTGCGAGGGAGGGAGAGCAATTTCACTGACAATGGGTCAGTAGTCTTGCTCCTGAGGAGCTGAGGAGGGTGCCACTGCTTTGCTCAGCGGCAAAGGTTTCTGCACTGATGGAATAGGATTTATACTTGATTTCCACAGAAAAGACTTCCTTGATGGATTGGTTTTGTTGCTGTCTTATGCATTTATTTTGATTTTCACAGGTGACAGAGCTGAATTTGACTATTCTAATTAAACATTTTCTGGTGGTCTCATTTATACAGCATCATCTGTATCCATGAGTGCCGTGATGTAATGACCTTTTAGGAAGATGTGGGATTTTCGATGTAGGTTTCTGTCAGCATTATCCCATTGACCATGTATACTATTGGATGGATTTTTTGTCATAGTTTTTGCCTGCCTTATTCACAATTCTGTTATCTTTTCAGGGTCTATTGTACGAACTGCTTGTACCTTCACTCTAGACCTGCTGGATCTGCAAACTTTTGCAAAATCATTCAAAATTTCACATGCAGAACATTTTGTGCCTTTCAGTGGGCAGTCATATGGATGCAAATATTGCCCACCCTAATATTCCCAGATGGAGCGGATCCACCTTTCCTACCTTCAGGTATTCAGAGGGGCACTCTAAAAACATATACTCTGGGTTCACTTTTGATAGCCACCCTCATTGCTAGGGAAATTGTCATGTGATACTCTCACTTCAGACAATTCATTGGACCTTCACATGACCAGGATAGTATGTTGGAGAGATGTGTGGCTCCTGACCAGAAAGTGTCTTAATTAAGGGTGCTGCAACCTTGAATTAGTAGTGAATAGATTTCATTGTCAACGTCATTGAAGGTGCACTTGCTTGCTAGTTTTCTCAATCCAGCTTAAAAGAGTAGATAGATTCTTTGTAATTTTACCTTGCCTGGTTCAATAGGAACCATTCATATTTAGCACTAAACAGTGGCTGTTAAAGGGTTTACTGTAGCGTCAGTGTTCAGAGGTTCAGTATTGGAGAGTGATCTGAACAGTTTATGAGCTTCATGTCCTGCCAGGTGCAGTAGGAGAGACGTTCTGATGGCATCATCAATTTCTTTTTTGTGGCTGTAAGTTAGCTGTCAAAATGGACAACACGTTGCCTTCATTATGGAGAGAATGTGGTAAGTGTTCCTGGCATATCAAAAGGGGCAACTAGTTTAATGTAAGCCATTGCCCTATATATTTATTGTCACTGCCTTTGAACTGCCTTTGAACATCTACTTTACGGGCTGTGTAGCATAGTTATACATGCTGTTAATGTGACTAGCTCATGCTTCTCACTTGGCTGCCCTTCTTTTTGGACTTTGGTGGTGAATCGTGGCTTTTACCAATTTCCGTGGTCATTACTCTGTAGTGTGCACTTCTCTGGCATATCTATATCAGGCATCTCAGAGAGCTGATTTCTCTGTACTTTAATTTTGCAAACTGCTGGAGCTTGATGAGTTTACATACATCCTCCATCTCCTCTGTCCCTTTGTCTTTGCTCATCAATCGTTACTTCAGGAAAAACACTTGTCACAGTTAACAATCAAGGGTCTGATTTGCAGGGAGTCTCAGCAAAATAACTGCTGAAGAACTTATCCAATATACAAAAGGACTCATTTAGTGGTCAGGGTTGGAGGTCGCCCACCCTATGTTCCGTACAGTGCTTTCAGAGAAGCTGCACAATGCCTGCCTACCAGCAATATCATGTCATGAGTTCTCAGCTCTTTCCTGAAAATTTCATGGTGAGGTGTTAAGCAGGGGCTGAGAAAAAAGCAGTAGCCCAAAACTGAAAATCCCCATGCATTTTCCATAGACTTTTCTTGACAGCACTACCGCAAAAAATTCTGGTTGGGATAACACCAAATTTGGTGGGAAACTAGATCTTGATCCTAATCCAGTGTGCTTTTACTTATTTGGTGTAAATCGATTCAGTAGTTTTTAAGAAGATAAGGTGTCAAAATATTTGTATATCTGGATGGTTGGGTTTGAGGAACTCTCGCGAGAGTCCTTCAAACCCAAATTTTAAAAATAGGCCCTGGGAGCTTTTATTCCCTTGAGTCAATTAACTCCCATGTGAGTCCCGTGGGAGCAAGCTCTCTTATTCACTGCCAGCAACATGAGAAAAATGTTGCAGTCAGCCATTACAGGACTTGGGGACTTAGTCCCATGTCCTGCAATTATTTTATTTTTTTAAATAATATGTGAACAAGGTTGGGATACCCTGACCCTAGGCCCTGTGAGGGGAACCCAGAGGGACCCCTTATGGGGCAAGAATTTTAAAAAGTTGGGCATTTTGGCCATGATCGTGGGATCGCAGCAACAAAAAAAAAGCTGGCCTGCCATTTAAAAAAAAACGTAATATCTTGTAAGTAGGGTCCCCCTGCGCAAGCCAATTTTGGACCCCAGGTACCCCTGGGGAGGGCGTCATGCAGCTTCCCTCTCAGAGCTGATGGCGGCCCCAGGGACCACATCCTCTGGGCCAAATTTAGGAAAGAGGAGGGCCATGCAGCCCCCCTTCTCAAGACCTATTATGCCCAAGGATCACATCCAGCGAGGCTGAATTTTTAAAACAGGGGAGGGGTGGGCCTGAGAGCTCAATATCCCAGGCTGTAACACAACTTAAAAGGGAGGTGGGCCAGACTGCCCCCGACTCCCTGAGCCTTTAAAGGATGCATCCCCCAGAGGCAGATCAATACTCTGTCCCGAGGAGCTGACAGAGTAGTTTCCCTGCCAGCATCAGTGCGGGTAGGGAACTATATGTTTGCTCCCACCTGACATGATCAATTTCAGGCTTCACCTGCACAGCTCTTGCTGTGCTTGAGAAATCCTAATCTATTGTTTTTAATATAACCTAAAAAGGGACTTACATCCCGCCTCTTCTTTTTCCTGGCTTTTCATTGGTTCTTGTGTGTGCCACTTACCTTTCCTCCATTTCCATTGGCTGTAGCATATTTTCCTGTATTTGCCAATGCTTGTTCCCAATGCTTGTTCCTCATCTACTTAAATACTGTTAACATCCGCTTTGGAGTAACTATATTTTCATAAAGTTTTCCTTTCATTCTTGCAGCATATTTATATAACAATTTATCACCCGAAGAGATTAAGTGATTTGCATGGAATCAAAGGATGTTGTGCAGCGCCTCTGAGACTCGAACCGGGATCCCCTGCTCTCGAGTCAGCAGCTCTAGTTGCTGCGCCGCATCCTCTCCACTCCTGTGTTATTTGTCAGGGAGCTCTTTCCTTCTCCTGTATGAAGATTGATGAAAATAGCTCTTTATTCATTACATAGGCGAAACCGATGCTTTGCCACTGCTTGTTAAATCTACTTTCAGGCAGGAACAAACATGCTTTCCCTGCCTTTCAGTAGTGTGGCAGGGGCTGTGGTGGTCCTGGGGCTCCTCCCAGGGCACTTAACTTGTTATTAGCAGGTGCCCCAGGAGGACACCTCTGGACTCAGGAGAAAGGGGGCCCGCACTGAATAAGGCTCGGGGGGGGGGGAGGGTACGCACACCACCACCCCTTTTTAATCGCCTTTTGCCCCAAGGGGATGTGGTCTCAAGGGGCATAAAAAGGCTCAGGAGTGTGACTGCATGCCCCATTCCCCTATTAGTGGTTAGCCTTGGGGGATAGGGTCACGTGCCCTCTACCCTATTATTAGTTGTTGGCCCCAGTGGGGGTATCCCTGGGTCCTCTAAAGCTGTGGAGATGGGGGCCACATGCTTCCTCCCCTGTTATTAGTGGTTGGGCATGGGGAATGGGGTCCTTGGGGCCCTTTTGGTCTCAGAAGGGGAGGGCACGTGCCACCATCCCCTAATATAAATGTTTAACCTGGGGATGGGGTCACCAGGTCCTCTAAGGCTCAGGGAGGGGGACCAGATAACCCTCCCCTATCATTAATGTATAGCCCTGGGGGATGGGGTCACTGGGGTGCATTTGGGTTCAGAGAGATGGGCCACACACCCCTCTCTCCAAATATAAATATGTGTGGCCTCTGGTGATTGGATCCCTGGGGCCTCTTAAGGCTCTTGGAGGGGGGACCACATGCTCCCTGCCCTATTAATTAGACTTTAGCCCTGGGGATGATGTGCCTGAGACCCATTTCAGATTGGGGAGGTGGGCCATGTGCCCCCCTCCTCTAAAACAAGGGTTTTTGACCCCGGGGATGTGGTCCCTGGGGCTTTGTAAGCCCCAGGGAGGGGGGACATGCACTCCCCTGCTCTACAATTAGTGTATGGCTCTGGAATGGGGACCTGGGGTCCATTTGGGTTCAGGGTCAGGGCAGGACGCCCCATACCCTAATATAAACATTCTGGCCCCAGGGGATGGGGTCCCCATGGCCAAAAGTGGCTTGGGAATAGGGTGCTGCATGATTCATTCCCTCAACAGAGAGGTGGGTGCCTGCAGGGAGTTGGACCACCTGGCCCGGCAGGAAGCTGGCTGCGTGTGACCAACCCAATGCTGCACAGCCAATGGCATAAATGGAGGGTTGGCAGCCCAAGGACGGTCATTTGCAGGGCCTGACCATGACCCAGGCCCTGGGGCCAATTGTAGCTATGTAGGCTTGCTTTTCTATGAGGGGTTGGTTGCAGGCCCTGTAGCCTGCATACCTTCGAAGGGCATGTGTGGGGGGTTGGCTTTACTTACGGCAATATAATATTGCTTCACATGAAAATAACCCTAGAAATACATAGACAAAAACCAATGGTTAAATTGATATTATAGTCCAGAATTGTAATGATATCTTAATTTACATAAAAAAACGTTAGAAATTCATTGAAAAAACAAAGTGTAAAGCGGTGTTATGGTTAAGTGTGATAAGATCAGATTTTTTTTTTAAACCTTAGAAATTCACTGAGAAAACACAAAGGTTAAATTAACTCTATAGCTAGGTGAAAATGTAATTGACAATATAACCTTTTGAACTACAAAAACACAGAAATTCTCATGTTATAATTAGTGGAGCTAACTATAACTTGTGCCCCGCCATAACATACTTATAACCTCACATATTACATCACTCATGGCATCACTGATGACATCTAAAATGACTTCATTGATGACATCACTAATGACATCATCCAATGAGATTGTTTTATTCCTTCGCATATTGGCAGGTAAGTATCATCCTAGTTCTCTACCTAATTTTGTACAACCTCCTTGCTGCTAATGGGTGTAGGTGTTTATAATATGTTAATGCTCTTAACGGGTTATAAATGTGTAGTGGTACTAAGCATGTTAGGAATATTTGTGTACAGGACTAACACTGTGTTCAGGTGATAGTTAATGGCTCTAAATCCAAGTTTATTAGGTTAAGAAAAATGAGTGTGTTACAGTGCAATGATTGTATGTAGTAAATAATAAGTATTGGGTATTTTAAGGGAATAGTCTTAGTGTTATAATTTCTATATAGGACAGATGACGAGGTGTACACCAGGTACTTACCCATGGAAAGGGGTTTAATGAGCCACTGGAGCTGATCTAGCTATACTGTTTTCAGCAGGGTATAAAGGGTGTAGGAAGTATGACCTTTGGCACATTCAGGCCCTGGGGGTTTACAGTGACTAGTCTCGCCTTGGAGAGGTTTTGCAAAGAGTGAACACTCTTCTTAATACTGTTTAATAATCTGTGGCATATTTCTCATGAGGGTTTGGCTGTCTGCAAACAGTGTGGCACAGGGTAAACTCTCTGTATGTGGTACACACTTTTCATACTACCCACTTTTCTACTGATGTCCGCTTCATTTCTCACAAGGAGTTTGCTAACTCCTGAAGGTTTTGATAAAGTCTAAAGGCTTACCATAGTAGGTGTTGGACCCAGCCCTTTCTGCAGGGTCACCCCCAAACGTTTTGCCTTTACCCTCCATTTTTTTGCAGAATTAAATTTTGTTGGCCTTTAGACACTAAACACTTTACCACTGCTAACCAGTGCTAACATGCTTTGTGCTCTCTCCTCTAAAATGATTAAGTTGGCTTATACCCAATTGGCATTTTTAATTTACTAGTACGTCCCTTGTAGAGTGGTATACCATATACCCAGGCACTGTAAATTAAATGCTACTACTGGGCCTGCAGCACTTATTGTGCGACCTACTTAAGTAGCACTTCAAAACATGTCCCAGGCCTACCACTACAGCCTGCATGCAGTGCTAAGCTGTAATGTCAACTTGCCATTTAAACCCCCTTGTCAAGGGTTAAAATCTCCTTTTACTATATACAAGTCAGTCACCCCTAAGGGAAGCTCTAGGCAGCACATAGGGCAGGATGCTGTGTAATTAAAGGTACTTCCAAGTTTTACATGTCCTGGTAGTGAAAAACTCCTACATTTGTGTTTTCCCTTATGTGAGGCCCACCTGTCCCATAGGATAACATTGGGGATTCCTTATTAGATTTAATAAGCTTTAAGTTCCAATTGGGAGATTTTTGTAGACTGTCTTGGGTCACATGACTGGGTGTAAATGGCAGTTAGACCTTGTGATTTCATCCCAGACAGCCACACAATAGTGGGATTAGGTGCACCTTAATGGACCATCGGCTGGCAGGATGAGGAAACGGAGCAGAGCACAGTCCCACTTGCAACTGAATAGCTAAGTGCTCTGTCATCACACCAAGGACCTTTCACCTCAATATTCTCATTGCAGCCAGTTTGAAGTCAGGGCAGGGGAGTCAGAAAATTCTGTGTACTTCTAAGTCACAGTCTAGAAGCTTCTCCAACCTTCCAGGAGGAGGACACCAGGAAGTTAGAAATGGGGGTCTCTAGTTGGCAGAGGTAGGTACCTTTGTCCAAATAGGGATTCCTGTGTCTAGTCAGCGTAAGGGGGATACACTTTTTAAAATAACACCTGCTCATCCCCTTGGTAGCTTGGCACGAGCAGACAGGCTTAGCTCAGAGGCAGAGTGTAAAGTATTTGTGCATGCATACAATAACACAGTGAAAACACTACAAATGGGCACCACACCAGTTTAGAAAAATATTCAAACTTTATCTAAACCAAGAAGACCAAAAACGACAGAATTCCAACATACAATACTCTTAAAAAATAGTTACTGTGCAAAAAAACATTAAATTGCAGGAAAAGCGTGAAAATACAGTTCCTCCGACTCAGTAGCTCTATCCGGGGCTAACGCGATACTAAATACTACAGAGTCTAACAATTCCAGCCAACCGCGTCGATACGGGTTAGCTAAAGCGCCGACAGACTCGGAGACAGTAACTTTTGTTGTTGTGGCCGACCCGATGATATGAGCCTGTCTAGGGCAACTGTTGCGGTTGTGGTGTGAGATGGAAGCGTTGTAGCATACGGTGTACTCACAGGTCGGGGCAGGCTGCAGCTCGTTGACATAGTCAGTGAGAGCAAGGCTTTCATTGCAGGGTGAGGCGGTGCTCGATGCAGTGCTTGCAGGTCAGGATGCGGCAACGGAGCCGGTCAGATGTTCGAGTCGGGCAGCGGTGAAGTTGATGAAGTCAGTGCAGCTTGTAGCAAAGCAGTGCGGTGTGCGATGCCCACAGGACGTGGTGCAAGCAGCAGCTCGTTGATGGAGTCAGTGATACCAGGTTTGCGTTGCGAAATGAGGTGGTGCTCTCTACGGTGCCTTCAGGACGCAGAATCCTGCGATGGACTCAGTGACAGAGTCGGTTACCCTTTTCTTCTCCAGGCAACTGAAACCAGTGGTTCCAGAGACGGTACACAGAAGCTTGGTGAGGTCTTTAAAGTTTTAGAGACCTCCTGAACAGGGGGCAAGCTCCACTACAAGCCCTTGGAAATCTTCCTCAAACAGACACATCACACAACAAAGTCCTTCTCCATTCCTTGGCAGAAACAGCCACTGCAGGCCAACCCCAGACAGCACACAGCTCAGAGGCAGTACTCCTCCTCCAGTTTCTCCAGCTCTTCTCCTTGGCAAAGGTTCTTCTTGATTTCCGAGAAGTGATCTAAAAGTCTGGGGTCTGGGCCCCTCTTTTTATACAGCAAAATCCTTTGTTCTCTGGTGGCAGAGAAGCCCTGTGCTCAGTCAAAACCAGTTCTGTCATCTCAAGTGCAGCTTCCTGATAGGAGGTGGAGACAGCATTGTGTCATGTAGACCAGGCCCATTCAGTTGAAAGGAAATCTCCTCCCCCTACTCTAAATGCAGCCTAGGTCTATTCAGCCCAGCCCTGACTCATCCAGACTCTCAGGAGCCAACGCTCATCCCCAGCCCCTGTCACTCCAAAGCCAGAACGTCAATACACATCCTAGCAGGGACACACCGGATGGCTAAAATAGAAAATACATACTTTCTAAAAGTGTTATTCTCAAACTCAGAATGTAAAAATCACCTTCACTAAAAGATGTATTTTAACACTCTGAGTTCAGGTATACTAAACTTTATATTCTGACCTTGTTCCCAGGGATAGTTATGTTTTTACGATATTATAAGCCAACTCCCCATTCTATCCTATTGGAACAGGTAGCCTTGCAATAGTGAAAAACGAAATTGGGAGTATTTCACTATCAGGACATGCCACACACACCAGGGCATGTCCTGCCTTTTACATACACTGCACCCTGCCCACAGGGATACCTTGGGCCTACCTTAGGGATGACTAACAGGTAAGAAAAGGGAAGGGTAGGGCCCGGCAAGTGGGTGCACTTGCCAAGTCGACATGGCACTAGTCTCTGCAATGGCATGCCTGAGTTCCATTTACAGGCTGCTTATGTGGGTGGCACAATCAGTGCTGCAGGCCCACTGCAGCATTAAGTTTGCAGGCCGTGGGCACACACAGTGCGCTGTATTAGGGACTGACTAGTAAATCAAATATGCCAAACAGGGAATCACTAATCCAAAACAATACTTTACAAAGCACTTGCACTTTGGCACTGAACACCAGTAGCAAAGTGCCCAAAGCATCTAGAACAGCAAAATCGAAGTCCAACACACAGCAAAAACACAGGAGGCAAAAGGCAAAAATATAGGGGAAACCCAAGCCAATGGTGCCAGGTCTAATACAGGGTATAAATCGAGGAACTTTAGACATACTCTTCTGGTCACTACTAGACCTGTGGAAGGACTGTCAGAGGACTGTCTGCGCCTGTGCTCTCTGCAAGGCTGCTGCGGTACCTCGAAGGAGGACTGATTTATAGTCTGGAGCCTGCTTTAGACCCACAGAGGCTAGTCCTGCTGTTGAGCCCTTCATCTTCACCTGAACCCACGACTACCAGAGGGGGCTGGTTTGCTGGACTCCTGTTCAGAGCCACAGGGACACAAAAGTAATCTACTATCTTGTACCCACACCTGGGCCCAGCCTGAATGAGTCCTGAACCCCCCAAGAGGTGTCCCACCAGTCCTGGGTCCTTGGTTGTGGTGCTAAAGGTGTCCGCATGGCCAAATCCCAGAACTGAGAAAAATGTTGGCTAAAAACATCGCTCTTCCACTGGGTTTCTTCATGGTCCTGGGAAGGGTACTTCTTCTTAAAAAATGCAATCGCAACTTACACATTGACTTGTATTGTTCCCACTCTGCACACGGCCTCAGTGGGGTTCCTGGGTACTTACCTTGGGTGGTTTCTTGGGTTCCGGCTCTTCTACGTCTTCTGGGTCCAATCCTGACTTAGGTTGTGATATGCATTCCACTTTCATAGTATATGGTTTAGTCTCCCCCTGGAGACCACTGTGTATTTGTTCTACTTACGTGATCTATTACTAAAGTATAGTGTGTACTGGGATTGTATCTCTGGGTAGGAGATATTGCAATGTGTTAGTGAGTGTTTATAATAAATACATATTTTTATAACTACTTGTGTGGTTCTTTTTCACTTAACCTACACCACATGATTAGATCTGGTAGAACAAGCTGCTTTACACTCCTTCTGGACTAAGCTTGAAGGCTGCTCTCCACAGCTACCACTTAGAGAGCTTTCTAGGGTTGTCTCAGACCACTAAATCACCATAAGGGGTGTCTGGATTTGTGCAGGGTGCTTTACTTATATAAGTGAGCACCAAATGCTAATCCAGCCTCCTACAAATTGAAAAATAAAGGTAAAATGTTGCTCTAAGTGAAAGTGTGAGTTTATTTGGTTGGATGCTAATTCATGTTCACCCACTAGCGTTGTGTAACATTTGACGTTAGTAAAGCTATGCCATAACTTGAGTAAAAGGTTCAATACTTCCAAAACTAGAAAAGCTACATGTTGTAAGCATGCTGCACGAGGATCACTTTCATTCCACGTAGGACTTCACTGTTTCTGTTATAAGTTATATTTTGTCTTCTTATTCCTACACCTTAATCAATTTTACCCTATCCTCGTGTATCCGTGTTGTGTCTCTGTCTTTATATTTTGTCCAAACAAGTGAGAAGAAAAGGTAAAGATGTTGCTGTATTGGCAGGGATTTTTTGTGTAGAGCCTAATATCCTATTTAGCCACTAGATGACAGTGTTGTATTATATTTAGGGATAGGAGAGTAAAGCAATTACTTGGGCGAAAAGCTTAAATGTTGCTCAAAATAAGTTAATCTTGTCACTGTAAGCCTAAGGCATTAAGATCATATTGATCCCACTTACGTGTGACATTGGTCAGGTTTTTTTTGGCTTTTTGAGATTACGCAATGGCCAGGTGTACTCTGAGGTTACTCGCACTTACTCAGTTTTCAAAAAGGTTTAAAAAAATTAAGCAAAATGAGTGCGTGCTTGAGACATTTTCTATCGCATGCATGAGATCTAGGTTCGCCAAATCATTGGTGGAGATCGGGTCACATTACCCAATTTTAAGTATAATTTGAGGAAAGTTGCAGGTTGTAAAATGAAGCTTGCGTATTCACTCGTGATGTGTATGCCTTCAATTTAGTTTCCAAATCTATGTTTCTGCTCCCTTTGCATGCACTCTGTGCCCTCTGTCCGCACACTGCCCTCTCTGCTCCCTACCTCTTCTGCTCAAACACTGCCCCTTTGACTTGCTGGCCAGTCTGAACACTCTTTACCCTCTTTGCTCTCTGCCTCCTTTGTCCAAGCACTGCCCAATTTTCTTTGATCATCAGACAGCTCTACACTCTCAATCCAAATAACTGACTAATATCCACCACTCAAATTACTTTCATATTTCACTATACTAATTCACTGCATAGGGGGTCATAAGGATAGCGGGTGGATCCGCCCGCCATCCCAACTTGATTCACCCCCTGCCATATTATTCTGGCGGGGAGTATCGTGGCAGAGGAGAAGTCAGTCCACCGCTTTTCTGACGGTTGGCAATCGTTATGATTGCCGGCCAGGCGGACTTGGCCACTAATATGGTGGCTGTGCCTACCAGGCACCACCATCCATATTAGGATGGGTGCTGTAACTGGCCTTTCCATGGCGGCATCGCCGTCATGGAAAGGCTGGCGGGGATGTGCTTTGGGGAACAGTTGCGGGCCCCCAGGGGGATGGGGGGTACCCATGGTACCCCCCTGTATTCCCATGCAGAAGGTGGCAGGCACCGCACAGTGCCTGTCCCGTTGTGCATGGGAATGCACAACATGTCTATTTGGCATTGCGACGGGTGCTGCTGTAAGCAGCACACGCCGCAATGTCAAATCTGCGGAGTGCAACTGCCAGGGTGGCGGGCGCATCCTAATCAGCGGTGTGGGACCGCCGCACGTCTGGCAGCCGGTCCATGCACAGTGAGGATGGGGCGGATGGACTGAAGTCCGCCCGCCATCCTAATGGGCCCCTAAGCCTTTATGGGTTCCGGAGTAGCATGCTACTCGGAATAAAAAAGCGCTTCAACACCCCATCAAGGGTAACAAGCGCTGTATAAATGCAAACCTTTTTCCCTCTTCTATCCCTTCGCTATCCTTATGAATCC
Organism: Triturus cristatus; assembly: GCF_964204655.1. Lineage (NCBI taxonomy): Eukaryota > Metazoa > Chordata > Amphibia > Caudata > Salamandridae > Triturus > Triturus cristatus. Next base: position 904,334,138 of record NC_140589.1, on the reverse strand, counting down.
TAATAGCTGACTAACCTATCCTCCACTCAAATGACTTTCATATTTCACTATACTAATTCACCACTAATCCTTTATGGGTTCCAGGGTAGCGTGCTACTCGCCGAAAAAGCACTTCGACGCCTCATCAGGAGTAGTAAGCGCTATATAAATGCAATTACAATACAATGACAATTTCATGAGCTGTAACGGCACAGGCAATGGTGCTGGAATCATTTTCTGACTTGGGGAAGCCGAAGGGGCTGGCCAGGGGGTTAGGCACACTAAAATTATAGGGTTTTAAAAATATTTCTGCTGTTACTGAACAAGCCAGTGCAGCAAATTAGCAAAAAAGTTCAAGTGAGCAGTAGAAGCAAAGGAAGGAGATGGGTGAGATGATACCCTAAAACGTTGCTTTGCAAAAAATGTAGTTTAATGTACATTATGATGCAATATACACAAATATATGAAGAAATGGTGTCAATTTATATTAAAAAATGAGTTGTTAGTTGAGTTTGAAATGTGTGTTTATGAGTTATAAGCAGGCCATTAATAAATTCTAGTGGTTTTAGCCATGTATGCACAAAAGGGTAAAATAAACATGTATTGGTTTGCTTTCTCACCTTAAACTTGCCTGCTAACACGTTGCACAATTAAAAAGCTCAAGTGAGCCTCATTATTAATTTCTGTAAACTTCATACAGAAGCTAATTTTTTGCATTGGTGCCTTTCACTTGCCTCATTCTTTCACCCTGCATAGGACCTGATCACAAGAGTGACAAAGGATTATTAGCAAAATGCCATCTCTTGGAAGCCTCATTAAGTAATTTTACATGCAATTTGCCGCGGGTTGTTAAAAGTTGATATCTGACTTCTTCCTAATTTACTTTACTTTCACTTCATTCGAACAAACAGCTAATGCTGATTTAAAAGAAAACTGATTGAAAGGTCTCATTGTGTTCCATTACTATTCTGCACTGCCTCAAGGTCTGGGGGTATTGCTGCCTGTGTCACATGCTTGGTTCCAGGACCCCTTGGCACAGGTCCCACCATAAATTCTGCATTTAACACATGGCGCACTGTTTTTCTTCTGGCCTGAAGTAAATTGGGGGCATATCATTAAGGGCTGAAGATATAATTATCGCCGCTTTAGCGTCCGTTTTTGGGTGAAAAGCGGTGATAATTATATCACATTATTTGCAAGGACACGCTAGCGCGTGTTTCCTTGATTCAGCTCCTGTTTAGTTCACGCCTCGCTTTGCATCTCTAAAGAGATGCAAAGGAGGCGTGCCTGACAAAACCCCATGGGAAAATATCGCTACCCCAGCTTCGTGATATCATCAACGAGGGGTAACGATATTTTAAATCCTATTAACTATGCCTTAACGCAGGAATTTAACGTCTGTTAAATTCCTGACTAAGGCATAGCTAACATGGGAGGTGGATTATGGTGATATGACCACAGGGTCGTATCACCAAGGCTATCTCCGTTTTGGGTGCATCATCGCTGTTTTTCCAGCGATGTTGGCCCATTTGCCTGGAATATTATCGCCCTGGAGTAACGCGTTGTTAATAATGCGTTACCAGGGCGATAAATTCCAGCGATAGACGGCGATAAATAAACAAGCGCTATGCGTGCTTTGCGTTTATTTATCGCCGTCCTAGTTATTATGCCCCTTGGTTCTGTAAAACTCTATTATCTACTTTCAAAGATGAAGCAAGTAAGGGGGGTCTGGGACAAGAAGTCCCTCCGATACCTTTTCCTGGCATTCACACACGGTCCGTCGTAAGCTCTCTACAAGACCATGGCCCAAGCAAAAGTAAGGCTCAGGCCTTGCTCCTCATTGATGGCTTTCAAGAACTTTTATCTTCAATCACTGCCTAAGCATAGAAGGCATGGTGTGTGGCTCACAGTACACGCAGGTTCGAAACCTTTTATTAGAGGTTGTGCCCGACTTAACAATATGTTTAACAACCTTCAATGTGATGGTAAAGAATAAAACCAAAGCCAAGCAGTTTCTTAATGATCTCTAACCTTGATTTGGTTTCTTCTTTACAGTCAAATACCCATTAAACAGTTACATTTCATCTTGAAATCATCAACACATCAATTTAATTTTAGAGTCCTTCATAGTGTTCCCTCCATAAACACCTCCAGTGTACGGCCATGGGTCTGAGAGTACTTCTATTGAAAAAGGGTTGTTCGCAAGGCTCATATCTCCAACATTCAATGCATATATGTTAGACTTGGCATCCTTGGCGTGGTTTCCGTTGAGTTTTTGCTTTCTGACCTGCTGTTTTGCTCACTTCATTTTTGCTGGCTTTAGAATTTTGGGTACTTTACCACTGCTGATCAGTGCTAAAGTGAATGTGCTCTTTTTCACTAATACATGGTACCATCGTCTTATCCACAACTGGCATATTTAATTTACTTACAAGTCCCAAGTAAAGTGCACTACCTGTGCCGAGGGCCTGTAAATTAAATGCTACTATAGGGCCTGCAGCATTGATTTGTGCCCCCCACTTCAGAGGCCCTTTAAACACGTCTCAGGTCTGCCATTGTAGAGACTGTGTGTGCAGTTTTAAACTGCTATGTTGACCTGGCAAGCCAACTCTGGAAGCAAAAAGATGATAATGCAAATAGGTGAGGGTGGAGTTCTATATTCAAATAATTTTATGCTGAAGAAGAGACAACAGCAAGATGAATAACAGCAAGCTGGCTCCTCCGCTCTCCAGTTTCTAACTGGCACGCTCGTGGTAATGGAGCCTTCGATGTCACACACATCGAGAGCTCCAGTACCACACAGAGCACGAGTCACCAATTCAAGAAGGCCACCAAATTACTGATGTCGCTCGTTGGGTTAATCCTGCATCCTCCTCTGAGGCAAATGAAGAAAACTGTCCAGCACCTGTATCACAGCAGTTTGCCGTAGCCCTTCCCCCATGATGATGACCAGAAACCTCACCGCCCCCTCGATGTGATCCAGGCTAACATGGAAACGTTGTGAAGCAGCCACATGCTTGAGTGAGTCCCCTCATCGCCAATTTAGCAGCAAAAAGATGATAATCCACGTAGGTAAGGGTCAAGTTCTTTATTCAAATACATTTATGCTGAAGAATGGGCAACAGCAAGACGAATAACGGTGTGCTGGCTCCTTCGCTCTTCAGTTTCTAACTGGCACGCTCGTGGTCTTGGAATCCCGATGTCACAAGCATCAAGAGTTTTGAAAACACATAGGGCCATATTCCCAAGAAGCTATCGCCGAATCAACAGCACTTTATCGCAGCCAAAGTCGTGATAAATTTACCTCCCCATTCACAAGCTGGTGCTAACAGCCCACAGCACCAGTTTAATCGCAATAGCAGCTGCAAAAAACATCGCCACAGAGGATCCCAGCAACTATCGCTAATGAGATGCAGAGTAGGCGTTCCCATGCCAAAAGCCGCAACAACACCACTCCTCAACATTCTCAACGACCAGCCAGATCGGCGATAAGAACATAATACCGGCGATAAGGTGCGTAAGCACCAGGAAATCTACACCTGCTCTGACCTGGTGTAAAGTCGGACGGCAGCCAGCACTACAAAAGGGAGCACAGCCCAGGGCCACATCGGAAGTGCAGCAGATGCCAGGGGCCACACATCATGTGGCCCGGACACCCAAGAGGGCCACAAAATCCACCGACACCACCCCCCCGGACCACCCCTCCCTGGCACCCCCCCCCAACAAAGACATGCCACATCAGCTACACCAAAACATGTACAAAATATTCTGCATAATGTTGCACAATCACAACAGTTGAAATGCATGAGTCGTCACAGAAATGAGCATCTCACATTCACTTTCGAAGCAACAAATAAAACTTTATTAAAATTAACACTGAAATTCAATGAAGACACATGGCGGCTCCCCTCGGGACACTTCGTAGGTCACAGCCTGCAAGACAAAAAACATGATGAGAAGGTGTGGCCTGTGCACATCAAAGGAAAGAGAGAGAGCAAAGGTGAGAGAGAGAGAGAGAGAGAGAGAGAGAGAGAGAGAGAGAGAGAGCGAGAGAGCGAGAGAAGAGAGAGAGAAGAAGAGAGGGAGAGAAAGGGGAGAGAGAAGAAGAGAGGGAGAGAAAGGGGAGAGAGAAGAAGAGAGGGAGAGAGAGAGAGAAGAAGAGAGGAAGAGAGAGAGAGAGAGAGAGGGGGAGAGAGAGAGAGAGAGAGAGAGAGAGAGAGAGAAAGATAGAGAGAGAGACGCCCCTGCGCACCCAGGCCACACTGCTCACCTGCTGCCACCGGTGTGTCTCCAACCACATGCCGGTATGTATAGCAGAACACCAGGTCACACATCTGAGTCAGAGCCGTCATCTGAAACAGAGTCCAGATACATGACTGGCACAGTACACACATTTGCACAAGATAACATCGCCTACCTGCCCATGCGCACCCAGGCAGAGGCATCACAAAGGCACCCGCCGCCCACGGAGCATGCCCGCCAATGCACACCCAGGCCTCACTGCTCACCTTCCACCACCGGCGGTAGACAGGATGTCCCACCACATGCCGCTGCAAGCCACAAGCCCAGGGCCCGCAGACATGGCACCCTCCACACCATGCAGCCACGCTCTACAGGCAACCAGGTCTCACGTTTGTTGCTGGGTCTTGAATACTCCATAGCAGAGGACATACCAGTGCACCCGGCAACATCGTAGGCTGCACATCCGCTCAGTTTTGATTTGTTAAGCATTACGTACATCAATTGTGTGTCTTTTGCACACCCGATCAGCCCAATGGGTGCCACTAACTCTGTGACCCGGAAGCGAGGCCACGTGGGGGTGGCCCGCGCTGCCCACTGGCTCTGGCCTAAACTGTGGTCAAGCAGGGCACACGAAACCTGAGTTGCCCGGACTGCCGGGACAGGGCATCATCACAGAGTGCCCACCCACTCAGCAGCTTAAGGTGCCACTGACTCAGTGCACCCAAAGTCACCGTCCCGTGGTGGGGTGCCTGTGCCTGCCGCAATGCGCCGGGTGCGACTAACCCTGTGAAACCCCAGTCAGCGCCACGTGGTGGTCGGCATGTGCCGTACGCAGGCCTGGGTTGCCACTGACCCTGTGCAACCCCAGTCAGCGCCATGTGATGGTCTGCCCATGCCGTACGCAGGCCTGGGTGCACAACAAAACTCTTGTGCCCTTTATGATTGGGAACCGTGGCGTCCGTCATCCAGTCACCATGGGCAGAGGAGAATGTGATGTCGTCGGCCCCTTATGTTTGTGAAGTCACATGGCCTGTGACACCTGTGCCGGATAGGTGTGGTGTGCGTGCAAACCTGACCTCAGGGAGTGGCTGTGAAATACTGACAACTAGACCAGTGACCTGCACACCACCTGCGAGTTCGCCTGCGATGGGGAGCAATGAGGGCCCTCTCTCGGAGCGTAAGCGGAGTGGTCTGGCCTGCTGTATGCCGGACCAGCGCAGGGCTTGCTGCAATGACACATGGGCTCTGGGCATGGTTCAGTCCATGTCCGGACAAGGAAGTGAGTGATGTGTGTGTCCCTTGTAGTGTCCACGGGACCCGGTACACAAAATGCAATGTAGCACCCTCTGACTGGCATCCCACAGGATGAGCATCATTGACGCAAGGGTAATCACTGTCCCTACATTAATCCACACATGCATAAATGACTGATGAAAGACATGACACAGCAGTGCGTCAATGGATGGTTATTGCACATCCAGTGCAGTTATGCAGCTGGAGCGGTTCAGGGCAATGCCCAGCACACTACACAATATGGGCCCGTGGAGGGCCAGCTAGAGTCCATCCGGGGATGACAATTCCTGCTGAAGGGAAGGGTACAGTCCGCAGCCTGGTCACCGTGTCATTGGTCATCAATCTGGAAGTGGCAGTCCATGTCGCTGTCCAAGGTCACTGGATCGGAGTGTATCGTGGGTCAGTGGAAGGTCATGAGGCCATGTGCGGGACCAAGTAGAAACAGGCCAGGTGGCGGAAATGAATGCTAGTGCCTGGTCCTTCTGACCAAAGTCCCATCCACGTCCTCATCCCCGGGTGTGTGCCCTGCCCCACCTGTGGGTGTTGCAGAACCGGCTGCAGCACTGTGTGCCACTGACACATCAGGGGCCTGAGTGGATCCGGCTGCCGCACTGGGAAGCACTGACACACCAGGGGGCGGGGATGTGGATGGTGTGGGGGCAGCAGCATTTATCAGCACCACGCCTTGTGGCAGGAATGCCATGTGGGAGGTCTGTAGGGCATGATAGATCTCAGCTACATTTCAATGATGTGCATCGGTGGCTGCCATTCTTTTCGCCTCCATCCGCACCATGTCCTCCATGAGCCTCCGCATGTGTGCCAGCTCACGGTCGCCATCCCTGGAGCCACTGTGAGCGGACAACTGTTCTGTCTGCGTCATGACTCCAGTGATATCAGTCAGGGCTCGTTGGAGACCATGGGGCGGATATAGACACCCGAAGATGGCGTCCAGTTTGGCAGCCATGATGCCGAAGCCCACCCGCACCTGCTCAGCCGTCTCCATCTGGCACTCCAGCACACGGCGTTGGAAGGTCATGTGTTGTTCCTGAAGCTTTTGGGAGTGTGCCGGGGCTGTGTGTGCCTCCTGCTGGGTGGTGTCTCATCGATGTAGCTGGGCTGCCCTGAGCCTGGAGGTGAGTGGCGGATGAGGTCAATGATGTCTTGGATGGTTTGGGTGTTGATGCTGGCATTGTCCTCCTCGTCATCCATGATGAGTGGCTGGGACTGCTCTGCAGGAGGTGTTGACGGTGCCCCTGCGATGTGAAGGGGAGATGGTGTATTACAATGTGTCCACATGTGTGTAGATGCATGGTACAGGTTGACATTCAGACAGCATGGCATTGTACATTGTGACAGTCTGTAGATCTGGGCGATGACCCAGAGTCATTGTGGGTGTTTACTGTGCTCTGCTTGATTGTGCATGTGTGCCATTGTGCCCATCTCCACCCATCCCCCGAGTACCTGGTGGTCACTCACCCTGATGTGGTTGTGTTGTGTCCTGTCGAGTAGTGTCCGCTCCCACACTGATGACTGTCGACACCAGCTCCTCCATGTCATCCAGCTCCAGCTGTGGCGCTGGGCCCCCACCTCCGGTCAGCGATGCTGCCTTCTGGTTGGCGGAGAGTTTCTCCTTGGTCTTTCGCTTGATGTCATTCCATCACCTCTTGACCTCTTCCATTGTCCGCTTGTGCTCTCCGACAGCATTCACATTGTCGACGATGTCCCGCCATATTGCAGTTTTGGTGCCCAGTGACACGTTGGAGGTGACGAAGAGTTGTTGATGGTGTTCCATCACCTCCGTGACTATGATCCTGTTCGCCTGCGGACTGAACTTCGTCTTCCTCATCTTCTTGTCCTTGCCCTTCCCTGTCCCCGAAGGTCCCAGGCTGGTTGTCCGGGGTGCTTGTGGGGTTGCACTCGTCCTCTGCACCTGCTCCGGCAGCCTCCATGGTGCTTGGGTGTAGGTTAGTTTGTGTGTGGGTGTTTTTTTCTGCTTTTATGGAGATTTTTCCCACCTACCAGGTGTGTATTGCAGGCCTGGCGCTGCTTATCGCTGATTTCATCATCGCGCTTTGGCCCATCGCAGGTTTTTTGGTGTTGTGGTTTTTTGTTTTTATTTACATCAAGGTGGTTTTATCGCAAACATTGTCTATGGTTTCGGCAGACTATTGCATGCTACCGCCTTGTTGTGAATTCCACGTTGTCACTGGGTTATTTTCCCGCAATGGGCTGCGATATTGAAAGTTGCGTTACACTACTCTTGCGATAGTTATCACACGTTCTTGAAAATATACCCCTCGGAGTGCAAGCCACCAGGAGAGCAAGACACAACATTAACGCTCTTGCCAGGCCCTAAGGTTCATTTTTAATTCATGTAAGCCACCCTTAAGGTAGGCCTTAGACAGTCCAATGGCAGGGTGCAGTGTATTTAAAAAGCTGGACATGTATTTTCAAGTTTTACATGTCCAGGTAGTGAAAAACTCTTAAATTCGTTTTTCACTACTGCAAGGCCTATCCCTCCCATAGGTTAGCATTGAGATTACCTGTAATTGTAATTGTAAGCTTTATTGTTTAGTTCATTAAATCCATCACAAATAGAGAATATCTAGAGAGAATAAACAATTATCAGAAAAAATGCTGTGTATAAAACATGTGCAAAATACGATGATTGTAAACAGTCGATCAAATGTGGTTCGGCCTGCATTAGCTGATATGTGTCAAAGTTATCATTATCAATAGGGCCACATAAGGCAGTTAGGTCCTTAGCTTTGCTGCATAAAATATGTACATTAAAATTTTAACGAAGGCAGTCAGTGCAACCGAGAGTTCTTTCACCAGCACTCAGGCTATGGAGCGAGATTAGCCTTTCTCGTTTGCATTTGATTACCCTTAACTACAGTGACCGGGCTCGCTGATAGACACTGTCTGAGTATGTCCACAAATTTTGCACATCTTGCCAGGGTCCGGCGGTCAGTATTAGAAAAGCAGATGCTAGAAGCTTCCTGGCATGTTCAAACCCCGTAATGCGGGCATATCGGTTTAATTAATTACCTTCTCTAGCATTCCAGGGAGGGACAGCAACATAGGAGGTGTAACCATGATCCGTTTTGAAAGGTATAAACCCTGCAAGATCTCTTTGCACTGAAGCTAGCCCAGGAAGGGTTAAAATATTTAATTGGCAGAGCTGGTGACCTCATGTAGAAGATCTGTCTGCGCGTTTATAGCTTGGCGTAGATATGGCTGTGGAGTCTCGGCTAGGTAGGAATCATCTAATGCCTGGGCTACATCCGAATTTCTGAGGAGCAAAGGTCTTGGTCCCTCGAGGTCACCTTTAATTGCAGATTAGCCAGCTTCAATTTGAAAATGTTCTCTTCCCTCCTATCCTCCAGCTCCTCTGGGGACAGGCCTTTGGATGAAATGCTGCTCCCTGCCCTGTGGAGGTTGGGGGTGGACCTCCACTCCATTGGCCCCACATGCAGCTCCAGATTCTCCAGTGAATCCAGTTCCATGTCATCCTCCTCTATCACCATATCCTCCTCATTTGTGATCACAGCTACATCCTGGGCTTCCAACCAGGCCCTCAGTACCTTTTGTAGCTCTGCCTTCTTGGTGAAGCCCTTCATGGAAACCCCAAACCCCTTGCAGAAGGATTTGAGCAGTAGCACTGTGTAACTCTTCAATAGGGTCAGCTCACACTCACAGGTTCAGATGCAGGAACTCCAGAGAGTGATTTACGAAAAAATCAAAAATGCCAATCAAGGAGAATTTGAAAAATTAAAAATGTCAATCAGAGAGAGCAAACAAAATGATGAAGAAACAAATTCCAATCCAGAGAAATTGACTTGAATCGGTCTTATATGTGGATGATAGTGTACACCATAATACTGTAAGGTATTGCACAAACACAAGTCCTATCCTAACCGCTTATCCCAGTTTTAGAACTGGGGTCTCTAGTTGGCAGAGGTATGTACCCTGTGAAAGTAGGCAAGTATAGAGTCTAGTCAGGGTAAGGCAGATATACACCCCAAATTAACCTGTGCTTATCCTCTAGTAGTCTGGCACGTAGCAGTCAAGCTTAACTTAAGAGGCAATGTGCAAAATATTTGTGCAAAACTTATTACAGTAAAACAATAAAAACACAAAACAAAAATAATCCACACCAAGTTAGGAAATTAATGCTTAATTTAATGAAACAAAACAAGACCAACATGACAAAAATCCATTAAGGAGAACTGGAGTTATTAATTTTTAAAGAATTTCTTAAATTATAGTGCTAGAGTCATAATGCACCAACCGGGGCTATCTGGTCGTGCTTGACAAGGTCAAACCAAAAATGTCAAGCCAACTGAAATGGAGCATGGGTCGAATACAGAAGCCATGTAGGGACCGCTGAAACAGTACCTTCATGAAGAAAAGTGTCGAGGAGCAGCTGTGAGAAGAGGAGGAGGCCATGCAGTGGTGCTGATGTGGTTTGTACGTGATGCAACTGTTCCTAGTCACGCAGTCAGGTCCTGCATCATCGTAGAGCTCTGGGCGATGAAGGGAATGCGCCATCGTCGAGCGACGCTGTCTGCGCTGTGGAGTCCTTGAAGCCGCGATGCATCAGCATCGAAGCTGAATGCATTGGTTCTGACTGGTACAATTCATGTAATGCATGGATTTTGCAGAAACAGCCAGAACTCTGACTTCAAAGAGCCCAGGACTAGATTGTTAACATTTGGCAGGGCAGGACTCACATTTGCCAGAGTCTTTTCTGTCCCTGAGACTTCAGAACAGAAGGCAAGCTCGCAAGCCCTTGGTGTCGCTTGGTTCTGGGGCTGTACAGATTCAAGTCCAGTTCATCTGACCACCAGGCAAGGGGCAGCAGGCAGCAGGGCAGACACAGCAGAGCAAGAGTCCAGCAAATCCAGCAGAGTCCAGCAGAGTGTCAGTCCTTTCAGCAGCACAGCAGTCTTTCTTCCTGGCAGATTGTCCTCAGGTCCAGTGTGTACTGAGTTGGTGGTGTCAGGGGTCCAGTACTTATAACCAGTTGTGCCTTTGAAGTGGGGGGACATTAAAGAGAGGCCTTTGAAGTACACAGGGTCCCTGCTCTTCCTGCCCTGGCTCCAGACTTACTATAAAGGGATACGCAGCTATTTGTGTGGAGACTGGCACAGGTGCAAGGGTCAGCTCCTCCTTCCCATCCAGCCGAGGAAGACACATCAGTATGCTGATGGGTCAACAGGATGTAAATTGCACACCTCAGCTCCCTTTATGTGTGACTGTTTTGAGGAAAATTACAAAGCCCAGCTGTCACCCACTCCAGACGTGTATTGAGAGACAAGCAGAGGGACAGAATACTTAAAGTAAGGAAATGGCAAAGTTCTAAACGTTGCATCTTCAGATTACAATTTAAAGTCTGCCTTTTTCTTCAGTTCTGATTTTAAACTGTGAATCCAGAGACACAAAACTCGATATATCTATTTTCTTCCAATTGTAAATGACTCTTATAAATTGTAATAAGGTAATCCCAATGCTAACCTATGGGAAAGTTAGGCCTTGCAGCAGTGAAAAATTAATTAAAAAATTATTCACTACCCGGACCTGTAAAACTTAAAAGCACATGTCCAACATTTTAAATACACTACACCCTGCCCTTGGGGCTCTCTAGGTCCTACTTATATGTATTAAAAAGGAAGGTTTGGACCTGGCAAGTTGGTAACCTTGCCAGGTTGACATGGCAGTATAAACTAGACACACTATCTGCATTGGGAGAATGAGACATGTTTTAAAGGCCTACTGAAGTGAGTTACACAATCAGTGCTGCAGGCCCACTAGTAGCATTTAATTTACAGGCCCTGGGAATGATAGTGTACTTTACTACGGACTTATAAGTACGTTAAATATGTCAATTGTGGTCATGCCAATTTTACCTTGTTTTATTGAAAAAGCACCTACACTTTAGCACAGGTAAAGTGCCCAGAATCCTAAAGCCAGAAACAACGCCAAAGATGTTAGATCTAACACTTGTATAGCTTTTAATATAGTGAGAGGGGAACAGGTTTTCCACCGTCTCATCATCAGTGTTGTGGGGAATGTTTTGCATGCACTGAACTGGATCAGATTCAAATCAGAATAGGGCCTCTCGCCTCTGATTAGGCCAAGCATTAGTCTGTTTGCACCTTTGTAATCTCACGCATGATATAAGACTGGAGGGGGTGGACAACAGTTCAGGGTCGGAAACAGGCTTCAGAGTCAAGTACAGTGCTTGGGCCAACATACAAGGGACTGGGCTGCAATTTTCTTAGTTTATTGCGATGCTGCCATTACGCATTTCGGCTCGGATTGAGCCTTGATCACATGACATGATGCAACGGTTTCAATTTTTACTTTTAAAGTGACAGGTGCTATGTGATACGTGCAAAGTGCAAAACAGTATACGGTCATGAACATGAAAGAAAGACACAAAGGTTTCCTCCTTCGAAAATACAATCGTAACATATTTGGTATATATAAAAACAACATTGTGAATAATTAGTGCACATCCATAATACATAATAAATATTTTCCAATAAATATTTAAATGTATAATATATGGTCTCTGACAATTCATAAAAAATGTATCAACTTTATGTAAAGATTTCCCTCTATGACATTGCACATCATTTTAAACAAGACTCCCTTGCAATATTTTATGTGTGCCTCTTTATGTAGTACACATCTACTCCAATGTCTAATAACTTGTTTATCGATTGTCTATGCCCTTCAGTATTGTTATGCTATCTTATGTGTAAATACACAATGACTGTTTTTAAGTGCTATGTGCTCATTGCTTTCTAAAATGATAAAGTGCTTGGGTGCATACATGCAAATCTGATTAATTAATTTTTTAGCTGTTGTCGCTATGGTGCAGACAATATAGCTATCCTGTTGCTTTCTTAGTTCCTGTTAGATTGCTTATTCATTCGTGCGTGTTTCATCATTATTTGTTTAATACATATAAATACACAATCTTAGTTATGCAGCTATTACTCTTTCTGTTCATGCCAATAACTGGGTTTAATTACCTGAAGTCACCTCCCTATCATGTAAAATTATCTACAACCTTATAGCTTTAAAGTTAATCTGTCCCAGATGGGCTGAGTACATTGATAGTATCTTAGGGGTATTTAAAATATTAAACATGTTAACATATTTAAAATCTGAGTACCAAATAATAAATATTAAACATTAAATATTAAACATAACATATTAAAGGCATGTATATAAATCCTCTGCCGTATTGAGTCCCCCCGGGTGGTTAGAGTCCATCTCAATGATATATTGCGTCTCTAGCTTTCGTAATTTCATCTCTCTGTTCCCCCCCCTCCGGCTGCGGGGTACTGCATCTATGAGATAATACCTGAGCTCTTGACTGTTGGACTTGTGGTGCTCTCTGAAATGACGTGCCACTGGGTATGTGTTATCCTCATTAACTATTGCTCGCATGTGTTGAATTAATCTTTTTGTGTGCTTGAAGTTTGGTACTTCCGTATTGTAAACCACATGCGCATAGTAGCACATAGACTACATGGTCGGTCTTGCAGGTTAAACGTTTGGTGATTTTATGTTCTCTTGGGCTAAATGGTGTCTGATAGGTAGTTCTGTTCAGAACCTGTTGGCAAGCCTTGCATGTTTTGCACTTGTAGAAGCCTTTGTGTGTGGTCAGCCAGTTGGACCCCTCTATCACTTCAGGACTTGTTTTTATCAAATTGTCTCTCATCGAAGGTCCCCTACTGTGTGTAATGGACACTTTTTGTGGATGTAGGGGGCCTATTACTGGGTCACTCAAGACTAAAGGCCAATTCAGTTTAATTATTGACTGCAGGTCCCTCTCTTGTTTACTGAACCCCATAACTATCCTGAACTCCTTGACCTCTTGTTTCTGTTTGTTGTCAAGGTGATCGGGGTAACATGTGTGATCACTGCATTTATCCCTGAGTAACTCTGTCCTCCCAAGAGTCATAGATTTTGAAACTGCCCTGTCTATTCATTTGAGAAGCCTCGTTCCAAGAATCTGGCTTTACTTTACTCACTTTTTGGGCCATCTTGAGGTCCTCCGTGTTGCTGCTGATTCTTCTCAGCATCTCCCCGTAGGGAATGCTGTTTACCAGGTGCCTGGGGTGAGAACTACTGGCATGCAAGCTTGAATTGCCAGCTGTTGCATGTGGTAGAGCTTTGTCTCTATTCTATCATTCAGTATGTACAATTGGGTGTCTAAGAAGTTCACTGAAGTATCACTGATAGTGGCTGTGAAGTGCAGATGTATTTCCTTATTGTTAATCGCTGCCACCAAATCAGTAACTCCCTGTTTTGTGCCCTTCCAAACAATAAATAAATCATCAATATAGTGGAGCCATAGCTTGATGTTGCTCCACATATATTGGCTATGTGTAGTTGCGAGAACCAGCTCCTCCCACCAGCCCATGTGTAAACACGCGTAACTGGGGGCGAAGCTGGCTCCCATGGCTACACCTCTTGTTTGCTGATAAAGCATATTGTTAAACATAAAAACATTATTGTTGAGACAAAAATCAACCATCTCCACCAAAATTTTACTGTGCTCAACAAATTTTCCCAGTCTTTTATACAAATAGTGTTTCAATGCCTTCACACCGTCTTCATGTCTTATACTTGTGTACAGAGATGTTACGTTGAGTGCTATAAAAAGATACTTGCTCTGCCATTCAAAGTTGATCAACTTATTTAAAAAATCACTTGTATCTCTTAGATATGATGGCAAGGATCGTACATAGTCCTGCAAGAAATAGTCCACATACTGTGATGTATGTTCAAGCAGACTATCTCTAGCCGAAATAATCTGTCTCCCTGGGGTCTTCTTAGGATCTTGGTGCACCTTTGGTATAAAATAGATAGAAGGTGTTGGGTTGTCATTTTTGAGGAATTTATACTCCTGTGTACTGATTAATCCCTAGGTTTTCCAGGCTAGCAATTTAATATAGAAATCACAGTAGAGAATTTTCAAGTTTGCTCCATTACTCCTAGTGTAGCAAGTCCTGTTGTTTAGCTGGGACAGCGCTTCTTTTATGTACTTGTCTTTGGGCCATATCACAGTTTTCCTACTTTATCGAAGTTTCTGATTATAATCTGATTGTTGTTTTGTAACCTCGTGATAAGTTTGTGATATTGATGATTGCGCCTCTTGTTTTTCATCTTGGTGTTTTGTACTCTGTGATTGAGCTGTTTTATTTGCGATGTGACTTGTTCATTGAAGATATCTATCGAGTCTCTTGGTTTTATGGGGTTAAATGTTGATTTCGGCTTGAACAGCATAAATTGGATTGTGCTTGCCCTTGATGACAAGAGTGGTATGGTTTGCGGGGTCAACTGGACAATTACACTTGTTTCAATGTCCTGTGTACATGACGTGCCCCTTTCCCCATAGTTCTTGCATGTCCCTCAGAAATGACATGTCTAATATGGATAGATTTGCTGCGGTTGGTTGTATGTCAAGTTCATCAATGCTTGCGTTCATTTGATCTTTGTCGAGCAATGTATGGTACACAGCGATAGACATCTATATATGCGTAATTGCTGTCCCCAGGGGATACAATGGCCTTAAATCACTGGACCACCAGGGAGTGTAATGGGCATGTTTATTTTGCTGTCTATTGAAACTGAAAACTGCCTCTTTTAGTGAATTATGGGCTACTTTTGATTTTACTGTAATAAAAGGCCCAGACTGATAAAGATTGTGTGCCATGTTTGTGTGACTTTTCTCACACATACCCAATGCCAAATCCTTGTTGGTATTTTACAAAGCAGTGCAAATGGCTTTATGTGTTGCTTTGTTAAAAAAAATATTGAAAGTAATAGTGTATTGTACTGTCTTGTCTTGAGGTCCAGGGTTGTGCATAAGTGTTCCAGTGCAGCCCAATTAGGAATCATGGCTATCACAGGGATGGTGTCCTGCTGAGGTCAGCAGAACACCATGTCTGTAATTGTTTTAGATAAAGCAATATTTTTTTAAGTGCAGCCCATTGTCCTTAAAGGAAAAAGGGATGCATTTAACAAAAAATGTTTCGTTTTTTAAGAGTATATTTATATTTGTTTCAATTGTCTGTAAGGGGACCCTAGGAGACCCTCTTCCCATTTGCAAATGGTTACCACATCCTTTGAGGTGTCAATACAAATATTAATGTTTTGCAATTGTAAATGATTTATGCATATGGCCCTTTGTCACATAAACCTCAGAGACCAACTGATTTAGAACCATACTTCTGCATTTTACGTAGGACAATGCTTTAGAAGGAAGATTTTAGACAGGCTTTAGGTAGTCAAAAGAGATAGCATATCAGTGAATGACTGCTGCCCAGGCCACAACTCCAGTTATGGAGGGCAGCTCTGAGGCAGGATCTGATACTGAGACAGCATCTCAGGGAGAAGAAAATGGAGCAGAATCTGAAAGCATTTTTTCTGTCTGCGGAGTTCCATCTGATGATTCATCATTCAGCGATTCAAAGGATCATGATCACAGCAGTCAGATGTCCCTTTGCAAGCAAAAACAATGTATGAGAGAAACAGTAGGCGGGTAGAACAGCCAAGACAGCAGGCACATGCAGTAACAAACACAGGCCAAGTAAGCTCTTGGCTGCCCCCAAATTAGAGCATCCCCAAATGTCCCCGTTCACTGCAGAATGCAGACGCTGGATGTAAAGTCGATACAGCAAATCTTTTGCCTATTGAATACGTCCATCTCATTTTAATATGACGACTTCCTTGAGGAAATTGTGCACAAAACAAATTTGTGTGCCAAGCAGTTTGAGGAAGCACGGGTCAGGATTGACCTATTTGCCAGTAAGGGGGGGGAGGACTCTCAGGGTGGGGTCCTTGGGGGGGGTTGGGGTGGGCTGGGTACAGGGCTAGACACATTGAGAGAATGTACGGGGACAATAGTGATTGAAGAAAAAATCTTAGAGAGAGATGACATGAAATCAAGTAAGAATAAGAAAGATAGACAAATATTTAAGTGGGGGAAGGATTGGAAAATTGGTAGGTTTCACTGGCAGGAACACATTTTAGAAGTTGGTTAATGGATACCCGATTTGTCACATGGAATGTATGTGGGTTAAATGATTACCGGAAAAGGCGAGTAGTTTCGCAGGTACTAAAAAAGATGAATGTGGATTTTGTGTTATTACAAGAAACACACATAATGGGGACGCAAGGGTACCTTCTGGATCAGCTAGGTTTTCAGGTATTAGCATATTCTAAGCAGGTGGCAAGAAATAGAGGTGTGGCTATTCTATCTAGAAAAAAAGATGTAATTACAAGGAAAAAGATGGAAGATCAGTGGGCATTGGTTGAGTGTTTACATAATGGGACATGGATTACCCTGGGGACGATTTATGGATCAACGGATGATGATCCAGAGATACTTGAATACTTGGATCTGGAGTTAGCCACCTGGGCTCCCTGAGTTATTTTAGCAGGGGATTTCAATATTAATGGGGCAAATGGGTTAGGGTTAGGACTTGGGCCTGGGCTTGGGCCCCGAGGGGGATATAAAGGTAGAAAAAAAGAGTGCTTAAGGCGTTATCTAGCCTTGTTCAAAACAATGCTTTAACAGATGTATGGGGGAGCTTGAGACCGGGAGATATGGGGTTTACATATTACTCAGCTCCGCATAAGACTTGTGCAAGGCTGGACTATTATTTTGCAACCAACTCTCTGATTCCTAGCTTACAAGTGGAGAGGCTTCCTAGAGTATTTTCTGATCATAACCCGCTGATTTTAAATTTGGCTAAAATAGCTGCTATACGCAAGGAGAGGGTATGGACGTTTGAAAGAGGCTTATTAAGTGATGAACACTATATCCAACATATGACACAATGGATAAAGTCCTTTTTTGAGATCAACAGGGGGACTGCGGCGACAGGTATGGTTTGGGATGCTTTCAAGGCTGGAGCCCGGGGGGAGACCCTCAGTTATAGTGCGTATAAAAGAAAACAAGAGCGATTAAGGAACCTAGAAACAACCAGGGCACTGCTTGACGCTGAGAAGGAGTTAGAGCAATGTATTCTGCTAGGGACCTCACCTGAGCAAGCCCTTATTAAGGTTGCTAGGTCTAAATTGCAGGTGGAAGAGAGCGAGGCAAGTAGGGCTGCCAAGGTATTTTTATCAAACAAAGAGAGATGTTATGAGTTTAGTGAAAGAGTCAAACGTACACTTGCCATCCGTACCAGGCAGAAGGTGGCTACAGGGGAAGTTATGGAAATTAGAGATAATATGGGCATTCTACACATAGATACAGAGGAGATTCGCGAAGTATTTCGGCAGTTTTACGCTACTCTATATGATGAGCAATGCAGTAAAGAGGAGGAGGCAATTAATACATATTTACGGGAGATATCAGTATCAACATTAAGTGATGATGATGCTGAGCTGTTAGAGACACCTTTGGATATAACAGAAATTAAAGCTGCTATGCAGAATCTACCCTCTGGCAAAGCAGCAGGACCGGATCAAATACCGATTGAATTTTATAAGGTATTTTGGAATGAGATTGCTAGGGATTTTTTGGTTACATTACAGCAGGCGCAGGTCGGAATCTCCATACCGGCATCATCGGGAGGCGCGGATATTGTCATAATTTTAAAGAAAGGGAAACCACCTACCGAACCAAGTTCATACAGGCCGATAACCTTAATGAATGCGGATACGAAGATTTATTCAAAGGTATTAGCTACCAGATTCGCTAGTATAATACATACCCTTGTTAGTGATAACCAGCATGGCTTCATACCCGGTAGGGGCACCACCCATCATACACGAAAGGTTATTACATTACTTGATATGGGAGTGGTCACAGGAGATCCGATTGCGGTAATTCTTTTGGACGCAGAAAAGGCCTTCGATCGGGTCTCCTGGGACTACTTGTGGCATATCCTAAAGAGAGCAGGGCTTAGCGAGGGATATGTTAGGGCATTGCAGGCTTTGTATATAGCTCCGGTCGCTTCTATTAGAATTAATGCAGGCTCCACTCCCCCAGTGAACATAAAACAGGGAACAAGACAGGGATGTCCTTGTTCACCGCTACTGTTTGCGATGTATATGGATCCGTTAATTCGTAGGTTAGAGATGAACGAAAGAATTGATCCACTAATTACTTGTTTGGGACAGTGCAAGATATTAGCATACGCCGATGACGTTGCGGTTATAACACCAAATCCAGCAGAGGCAATAGAACAGATTGAGACCGAGGCTATTAATTTTGGACTGATATCGGGGTATGCGCAGAATACCTCTAAAACGCAAATAATTAAGAATCAGTATGCGCACTGTCTGGATCACAGAGTGGTGGGCTCAGCTGTCTATCTGGGGGTAACTATCACTTCTGCTTTAGAGATTTTAGTGGAAAAAAATATAGAGCCAATAATTGTTAAGGTGAGGAAAGATTTAGATAGGCTACAGAATCTACACCTCTCTATTGTGGGTCGGACAAATATCATTAAAATGATGGTCCTCCCAAAGTTTTTATATATTTAGGGCAATTCCCCTAATGTTTGAGGATAAATGGTTTAAAATATTAGAGAACATGATAAATAGATTCATTTGGGCCAAGGGTAAGACGCGGAGAGCATTGAGATTCATGGCGTTGCCGCGACATAGGGGGGATGGGCGCTATCTGATTTAAAGCTTTATTATTGGGCAGCTGCCCTGCAGAATATGACAGGTCTAATTAGGGGTGCAGAAATTGAAGGACAAGGGGTTTTTAGCACAATTGCTATATATGGGTTAGCTTTAGGATTAGAAGCAGAAAACGTATTCTTGAAACAGACGGACTCGACCTACTTTAAAAGGACTAGATTTAAAACGATTATGGAAGCATTTAGTATTTGGAAAGCCTTCATAAGGAAATTTGGCCTTGGGAGATACAATTGGTATACAAGAATGGGAGAGAATTCCTCCTTACCCCAAGATATTTTCTCTGATTCTGTGTTTAAAGAATGGGGGAGGAAGGGAATAAATAAGATTGGCGATATCCTGGATGGGCAGGGGATAATGCAGTTTTCGGAGATTCAACGAAAACATGGATTGCCCTCAAGACATTTCTTCAAATATTTACAGGTCAGAAGCTTTATGGTAACAAAGAAGGGAGGGCAGGCAGGATTTGAGAAAAACTCAATTATGGAGATTATACAGAAAGGAACTGACTGCACGATTAAAAGATTTTACTCTGAACTGATAGAATCTAAGCAGGATGATCTGGAAAAAGTAGCGGGAAATTGGGCACAGAAGTTGGATATAGGGAAAGAATCCTTTATTCTATCACTAGAAATGGGGCAGAGCTTATTATGTTCCGCGGCTCTTCAGGCACAGCATTATAAAACTGTATATAGATTATATTATACCCCTGCAAGAATAGCACAATGGGGGGGGGACAACAGGAATTACCTGCCCAAGATGTGGGAGTTTAGAGGCGGAAATAGTACATATATTTGCAACATGCCCACAAATGCAAATAATACAAAAAGACATTGAGGCCTTCTTTTCTAGATCAGTAGGATTTGAGATTAATTTGACACCGATGACTACATTGTTAGGAGTCAATAATGATGATAGGCAAGTGGAATATGATTGTTTTATTTTTATCGCTATGGCGGTATTGAGACTGTGTATTGCTTCAGAATGGCTTGCACCCACACCCCCGACCTTTCATCGTTGGTTGGCTAGACTAACAGAGATTCATAATTTGGAGATGGCAATTTACGCAAGGAAGGGGAAAAAGGGAAGGAGACTAGGCAAACAAATCTGGGAACCCATAACCAAGTGGAAAGAGTGATGTGTAAGGTAGTATATTTTGTTAGACTATAATTAATTGATAAGATGTATGTACATATATTATATGATTAATTTTGAATTGTTTAAGGTTTAAGAAAAAGATAGTGAACAGAGTTTAATTTTCTTTTTCTGTGCGTTCTCCTTTACCACCTTTTTTTTCTTCTTTCTTTATGCAATGTGTCGAGCCCTGTACAAATTATATGGGGAAAAAATCTCAATAAATGTTTTTTAAAAATACAATTAATATGCCGACTTCCTTGAGGAAATTGTGCACAAAACAAATTTGTGTGCCAAGCAGTTTGAGGAAGCATGGGTGCACTCTTAGGCCTTGTTCTAAGGCACACCAGTGGACTTATACTTCACTTGGGAAGTTATAGAAATTTCAGGGACTTGCTCTCAAAAATGGGATAGTGAACAAATCCAGCTTACAGTTCTACTGGCTTACTCGCACGGTTTGGGTAACACCCAGCTTCCCACCGGTCATCAGCAGAAATAATTTTTTGCTATTGCAGCGTATGCTGCATTTCAATGATAGTTCTGCTGCATTGCCGCGTGACACTTCAGACCATGACAGGTTGTTCAAAATTTGGCCTGTCATGGAACACTTGTCTGCTAGGTTTCCAGAGATTTATACTCCTGAAAAGAATTTAGCCATTGGTTAGTCTGTAATCCTTCACAAAGGGTGGCTTCTGTTTAGGCAGTATTTACTGAGCGAAAGATCTTAATATGGCATCAAAATGTGCATATTGTGTGAGGGCTCTACTTGTTGTGTATACAGCCTTAGAGTGTATACAGAGAAAGACTCCACTCTAAATACTGTAGGTTGCCCTTCCAAGCTAGGAGTCATGGGAAAGATTGTCCAACCACTGTTTCATTAAGGTTATAACTAGGGCTCCTAGTTTTATGGTATTCATTTTTTTAACATTTCCATTTGTATTTATCCATATTTATTTTTGGGCCTTCTTATTGGTATTTATCCATATTTATTTTATGTTTTGAAATTAATGGAGCTGTAAAATGGTATATTTCTACGTTTATTTAACTGTTGGACGTGCACTCATATATGGATGCCTTCAAGTTTTGGCTAATTAAACAGCCACATATAACAAAAGATTACACTCGCAGGTAAATATTAGTGTTATATTACAAATATATGTTAACATATGCCTGTTGTTATGGACATGCCTTCCTGTTTTTTAACTCTCCATGCTGTCTATCTGCTTAGCTGTTGCCTGGAATTCATGAAATACAGCATGGAGAGTCTTGCCAGAAGCACAATTTTCAGTATTTTTCTGCTTTTAAAAATACATACAGACAGGAAACACATTGTTTTCTGTCTGTATTTATCTATAAAAATCAGTAAAAATTGAAAACTGGAAGCCTTAGTTATAACCTTTATATGGACAACTTCTATACAGGAGGTGAGCTGTACAAAGCTGCACTGTGGCATGTGGTACAGTTCGATGTCGCCACAAAGGACTCCCACCGAAGCTTGTTTATAACAAGCTCCAAAAATCCCAGAGCACAGCATTTTGTTCCAAGAAACTGCTCCCAGGCAAATTCTCTGAAAGGTGGGAGTTATAGATGCTCACTACGTTCATGATGAGAGCACTTCCCCTTTCATGGTTTGGATCAATAAGTCAAATTTCACAAGCCCATTTGTATGCTTGTTGCTAGACTTGGCATCTTTTGGTGTGTTTCCCCTGAGTTTTTGCTTTCTGACCTCCCAGTTTTGACTTTGTTTTTGCTGGTTTAGTGTCTCTGCATACTTTCTCACTGCTGATCAGTGTTAAAGTACAAGTGTTCCTGTTGTAAATTGTTATTATGGATTGGTGTTTCCATGATTGGCATATTTTATTTACTTGCCAGTCACTAGTACAATACACTGTGTGTGCCAGGGCCTGTAAATCAAATGCTGCTAGTAGGCTGCAACACTGGATTGTGCCACCCACACAAGCCGCCTGTAAATGTAACTCTGGTCTGCCATTGCAGAGCCTGTGTGGAGTCTGGGTCTGCCATGTTGACTTGGCAAGTGTACCCACTTGCCAGGCCCTAACTTTCCCTTTTCGTACATGTTAGTCACCCCTAAGGTAGGCCCAAGCTACCCCTGTGGGCAGGGTGCAGTATATGTAGGCTTTCCTGTTTTCAGTTTCTATTTTTGGTAAATTCTGGTGGTGTTTTTTCAGTGTTTTCCAGTGATTTCCATACCTTAAAAAAACAGTGCTTTTCAGTGGTTACTCATTTTCGCGCCAAAAAAATCAACTGAAACAGTGTTTTACCGGTGTTTATGTGATGCTTCGCTCTTATTATTGCTTTTTCCATTTTCTTCAGAAATTGTATACTGCTCTACATTTCAGAAGTTAATACAGTCATGAAATACTTTCCATTGTCCTTTGATTCTGCAGCACAGATTTAACAAGCATTTGCAATGCAATAGGTCTCTCATTTATGCGAGTTTAAGCTATTTAAGCTATTGGCATTGTAAATGACAAAGCCTTTTATTTATGTTTTAAATGAAAGCGTGAATTGGTCACTCAGTGTTTGTCAATAAATATACATAGAGAATTTTTTTTAATGCTAAGATGAAATTGCAGTGTGGCCGAAGGGGCATATGCAAGTCAAAAAAATGGGGTTAAGAAAAAGACTTCCTCTAGCAAAACAAAATAATAAGTATTTGGGGCTTTGTTATTGCACTTGATTTTTTTTGCGTAGGCGAGACCTAACAAGACTTCAGTGCACTGATATAATCTGATGTACTAAAGTGAAACAGTTCTGAAATACACTTTAATTTTGAAGAGACCATTTTTACACTTTTGCTGCAAGATGGCTGTAAAAATGTGGATGTTCCTAAAGTTGAGCGGTGCTAATTCCTTTCTTAAACTTCAAATAACCTCCAAAAAATGCTTACCTATCTAATCAACATCTTTTTAATGTTAGAGCTGAATCTAATAAAAAGCAGCCCAGCGCAGCTGTAGACCAGGGTCCCGCATGTAAAAGGTAGGAGGGCCACATGCAGTCCTCGGGCCCTGCTTTGAGTATCACTAGCCTAGGATCACACAATGTGGTCAACTAGGGGGAAGCAGGCATGGACCCCAGGTTTTATGGTTCCACATTGGGCAATTCAATTCAGCAATTAGATTTACATGCTTTGCTTCCCCTACACCCACCTTACAGCCCCACTGCCCCAGCCTACCCCCCCCCGCAGGCATCAGTGCGGCCCTCTGGTACACCAGAGAGCAAAGCTGTGTGCCCTCCGAAAAGATATGGGTTGAGGAGCAATGTAACGTTTGCATTTTGTGACTGCCGGAAAGAGTGGAAACTTTGCTGGAAAGAAGGATTTAGCTCATGTGTTTTTCCTGTAAGTGATTCACTATCAAAAGTTGGGCTTTGCGAAGACTTTTCCCCCGGAATAACAGTTTTACAAAATTATTCCTGAACTTTAAACTCGTAACCGTTGCAAGTTTCCCCAGTGTGCGAATAGCACAGAATTTTTCAACATGAAAGCCGAAGGTTGAAATACTGGTGTAGTGTGTGCATGGTGCACAGATCTGTAAACTGCAGACTAAACAGGATACATGTTGGCCTAGTGTGCACGGTGTGGAGAGCGATGGAACCTGCGAGCCACAGGTTGAAATACTGTCCCAGGGTGCCATGTTGCACAAATCTGTGTAACCCTCACACCAAAGGGTGAAATGCTGGCCTAGTGTGTATGGTGCACAGATCTGTAATCCTCACACCATTCTAGCCCAGTGTGCATGTTGGAGATCAGTTCGATCCGCAGGCCAAAGACTGGGCTGCTTGCCTGGTGAGCATGTTGAATAGACACCCCCCCCACCCACCCATGGGACAGACGTTTGAAATGGCGACCAGGCTCGATAAAATGCAACCCAAGGGACAACCACAAAGTTGAGTTGAGGTCGGAGTAATTTAAGGCCAATAAGAGATAGTTGTGTGCTCGTAAAATGATCTCCTAGTCTTATCTAAAATCAGTGTGCGCCTCACCCAGCCACCCCCACCCCCTCTAACCAATCCTACAGGGCTCTGATGGGGACTTAAACTGAATAATAGCCTGCTTAGATGGGTGATTATGCAGTCGAGCGCCCACTGAGCTCTACAATAGACCTAACAAATGTGCCCCCCCCTCATAAAAACCTGCTCTGTGGAAGCACATACTCGCTTCAGTAGAAAAGGGGGCCCTCCCAGCCAGCAGGCGTCCTCATCCTATTGGCTACTGCCAAAACACAAGACAACTGAAGGTGTCATCACCTGTCAGGAGTTTCAGCCAAGACCTGCGGACTGGCCCCCCAAAACCAGGGAGATCTTGAAAGGAAGAGTGTAGTGAAGAGCGAGAGCAGCACCCAGCCCCCCTCCTCCCCACTAGCACCGAGCGCTATCCAAGGGCCACTAGCCCCAAAACTGAAGACAGTGCTTGGAATCCCACACGGTAGTTCAGGCCTGGTCAGACCGCAGGGTGTGCAAAAGAAATACAGCTGCTCGCCCATTTAGTCAGCCACCCATCAATGGCACGTGGGTCCGGTACTGCGGCTGAGTTGCCAAGGTGGTCAAAGCTAGATTGGGGGATGGGGGGAGGGTGAACAGTAAAGAGGCGTCCTCGGACAGCACCCCTTCATACCCTAAGCCACGGCTTCGAGGAGCATTAATTTAGCCACCACTTTACCCCGATTGCAAGGTACATGCACTTGAAAGCATCTCCAACGTCATCATACGTATTTATTGTGGATATATAGCTCAGTGGGTGGTTGCTTTTGTCACAGAGAACCCTTTTGGGATAGCAGTTCATGAGGCAATCTGTAAAAGAGGTAATTGGTGGGGGCACCAAAAACATTATCGCGACAGGCATTACCAGCGCTAAAGCCGGCCTTGCTTGTAGCTGGGAGCGTTATCTGCGCTATCAGCACTTAATCTGCTGGTGAAAGTTCTAACTAAGCAGTGGCTTTTGGCTTTTGCAAGCAGGCGTGAAGATCACAAGAATTAATTTCACAGCACACACTTTCTAAGTCACCTTCAGGCGAAAAAAACATGAGAACCCTCGGTGTACTGGTGCTGCAACTACTGCAGAGGTCTGTGGGCGATTTGAAAGTCCAATGTTTCACTCAACATATCATCTTTTTAAAAGTGAATTCGTTTGTCATAACACGTTTTCTGAGCGCCGAGAAACAAGGCACTTGGTAGAGTGTGCTATATAAATGTTGTTGCTTTGACCAAGGTATAATACGCGCTTTATGCAACTTTAAAGTGAGGGACACCCCATGAAATGCGTGGCAAATGTTTGCCACCACCCACTCATTATGGGTCTCTATAGCTTAACTTGACAATAAGTTTCATTTCAAACGCCTCCAACAATATCTAGGCACTGCTCTTATTATTTCCCCACTGAATAACGCGCTTTTATATTGCACTTCATACAGTGTCTACTCAACTTAAATAATAGTTGTAAGCAATGAATAATGTTTTTACGTAGCGCTTCGTGGCATTTGTAAGAGGTAACACTAACAGATGCTATCCCGCTTAATGATTACAACGCACCAATCTGAGACGAACGAAAGCCTGCATTGCCCTTGGCTGGAGTAGAACCTGTGACTGGCAGATGAGACCACCGTCTAACTCACTGAGCCATCCTGCCGCCACTATAACAGAGCGAGCACTGTGCAGAGACGGAATGGCAAAACACAAGCGAGAGAGAGAGCGCGCGTCAGGAGAGAGAGGTTATAAAGCTGCAGGCGAGGAAAAAGCTGAGCCAGAGGAGACGAGTGAGAGACCAGATATGACTAGCCCGCGAGTGGTGCAAGAAACGTAAGCATGCCGCCTCTTTCCCCGGTGCCCACCCCCGTCGCCCACTCCTTTGTTAACAACATCAAAGCCTTGTTAAGTAAATGGTCTTTTTAAAGACCTGTGAAGTACTCGGGTGCGGCCGGCCACAGTAAGGCAGCAGAGCACAACAGCTCCTCTCCCCCCATGTGAGCCAGGCAGGGGGCCTGGTGTTGCCCATGGGCCATTCACACCATAGCTCCCCGTGTGCCTGACCGGCCCAGATGCACTGTTTTCCCCTGACACCTCCGCGCCAGGCACCACAGTTTATAATGCTTTGGCTCCATCAAGTGGCCAAGTGGTGTAACAGCAACGAAAATCAGTGACACTCGGTTTAAATCGAGTCCGCTGATTTTCGTACGGTAGTGTACTGTCGGTCAGATTCGGTTAAAACCGAATTCCGGACAGCCTAAGTATATGTGAAAGGTAGGACATGCCCAGTGTGTGTGGCATGTCCTGATAGTAAATTATTGCCAATTTAGTTTTTCACTATTGCAAGGCTACATGTTCCCATAGGACAGAATAGGTAGTTTGTTTATAACATCTTATAAACATAACTGGACCTGAAAAATAAAGTTTAGTATGCCTGAACTCATAATCAAACATGCATCTTTTACTGAAGGTGATTTTTACATTCTGTGTTTGAAAATACCACGTTTAGAAAGTATATATTTGATTGCTTAGCCATCCAGTAGGTCTCACTGGGTTTGTGGATTGACTGTCTGGGTTTTGGATGACAGGGGCTGGAGAGGAGCAGTGACTCCAGAGAGTCTAGATGGGTCAGGGAAGGGCTGAATAGACCTGGGCTGCATTTAGAGCAGGGGGAGGAGATTTCCTTTCACCTGAATGGGCCTGGTCTGCCCCTGACAATGCCGTCTCCACCTCCTGCCAATAAGCTACACCAGAGAGGACAGAACTAGTTCTGGCTGGGCACAGACTCTCTCTGCCTGAGAGAACAAAGGATTTTGGGCTGTAGAAAGTGGGGCCCACACCCCTGAAATTTAGAACGCTTTTGGACCAAGCAGACTGCCAAGAAGAAGAACTGGAGAATCTTTCAGGAGGAACTACTACTTTGCTGAGTGCTTTGCTGTGTTGGCCTGCAATGGCTGCTTCTGTCTTGGGCAGTGAAAGGACTGGACTGAACTTTTTGCAACTTCTTTCTTTGAGTATCTCCAAGGGCTTGAGGTATAGCTTGTCCCCAGTTCAAGAAGTCTCAGGAACAGCAAAGACTTCAAGTTCTTCTGCCATCAGCACTGGGTACTGTGTGTTTTGTGCTGTAACAGAGGAAAAAGCGACCCTATTCTCACCGACGATACCATCTGATGCCGCCATTAAGCCGCTGCTCGCACCGTATCATGTGGTCACCACACTCCGCACCGCTTCACTTCACGCCGCCGCCATGGTATCCCCGGCGATGCCGCTTCACGCCGACATCAACGCCACTGCCTGCACCGTGGTTCAAGGGCCCTGCTCGTAAAGTTACACGATGTACCACCCTCATCCCATACCGCAGCCTTGGCCTACCGCCGGCGCCATCGACTCCAGTTCGTCAGCCGACGACAGCGCTTCAGCAAAGACGACGCCGCTGCTTGTATTGTGACCTGCCAGCACCGCAATGAGAACCACATCACTTCACACTGCAGCACCTTACTCCTGCCGACGCCAGCGCTCCTGACTTCCACCGCGAGGAGTTCGATCAATGCATGTGACTTCAAAGGCACGACGACATCTGCACTGACCTCCAGAACCAACGCCTGCGGATGCCGTGCTTTCGGAAGTGCAACGAGAGGTCGCCAACGCCATGCATTTCTAAAGGTACTCTTTTGTGTTGGTCTTCACGACACCATAGCTGTCCCCTGACGACGTGGTCAGCCAGAACTGTTTTGATTTGTTTGTTCACAATGCCGTGATAGCGCCAGACGGAGCTATCAACATCAAGGAACTTTATTTTGAGGTTATTTTGATAACTGAAGATTTCTAAGTGCTATATTGGGGATTTATAAACTGGTGGGGAGCTCTTTTGTAGTGTTTACACTGTATTACTGTTGGTTATGTGTAAATGCTTTACACAATGCCTCTAAGATACACCTGACTGCTCGTGCCAAGCTACCAAGCAGGGGTTATTTTAGGAGTGTAACTCCCTTACCCTGACTAGAAGGAAGGGTCCCTACTTGGATAAGGTACTTACCCCTGCCAACTAGAAACCCCCATTTCTAACATTTGTTGTTAGCGGTGAGGATAGGACTGGTGTTTGCACTTGACTTACAGTGATTGGTGTGCACTACTACCATTTCGCAGACCATTAAGTACCACATGCTGTTTTTGTGGTCTATTTTTGCCTTTACATTGGTCTTGAACTTGAACTTTCCAGCACAACATGCCTGAATCAATTGCATAATCTGCTGCATCCTTGGAAGTGGCCTTTGAGAAGGAGAGGTTAGAAACCTACACTGTGAAGGAATTGAAGGCGATCTGCAAAAATCTCAAAGTCCAAATCAGAGCTTCATCAGAAAAGAGGAGGTACAAAAGGAGCTGAAGGCCTGGGTAGCAGCCAGACATGCTAGTGAGCTGTCTGGGGATGTTGGCATGGAGGCAGAAGAGCCTATTCCATGGGTGGATGGGCTTTTGGGAGGGGGCGCACCCTCTAAACCAGGAAGCAGTGGCTTGTGGCCGGAGGAGCTGGAGGACAGGTTGGAAGCAAGGAGAGTTACTATGGAACTGGAGAAGCTTAAGTTGGCCATGGAGGAGAAAAGGATGGTGCTAGACCATGAGATAAAGATACAGAAGCTGGATCAGAGGCGTAGAACCGGCTCAGATGGTGGCAGCAATTCGCTCAAAAAACACCAGAGTATCAAGATGGCCAGATGGGGGGAAGGGAATTAGGGAGATAAATTTGGTAGGATGAGAGGCAATATATAAAAAACAAACACTTAAGTACATACAAATATGTAGAAACAAGCAGTTACAAGTAAGTAAATTCAAAATGTCTTTATTCTTTGATGTGCTTCGCAAGATATGAACCAGCCAACGCGTTTCGCCTAAACATGGGCTTCTTCAGGGCATTGCGATATTATAAAGACGCGTAATCGGTAGCATGTTAATCCAATAGATACGTCTAAGGTTAATCCTAATATATATATTCAAAACTCATGGAAGAGTAAGGTTTGCAGAGTTTCATCAAATAAAGACAAAAAGCTGGGGGAAATCGATAATGCTCCAAAGTTCTATCCAAACTAAATTTAGTTGTGCTGGCGTGGTAATTGCCACTAACAGGATATAGATTTCTTAGAACTTAAAACACGGCATTTGACACATGTAGAGTGACAGATCCGTTTCACGTTGTCGGTGTCCCTAAGCCCACACGGTAGAAGCCAATTAGGGAGGGTACTGCGGGGAGGGAGATCTGGAACAGAAGTAGTGGCAGTTAAGTTGGTGTTCTTCAGTCTATGTTTCTGGCACATATAACAATAAACAAATCATATATTAAATATACTTCAAGCAACTATTACCTGAAAAGAAAAAGGTCAAGCGTTCTGTTGCTGCTATTTAACAGATAACAAGCAGGTTGAATAGTTGCACATATCTGGCTTCCAAGAGAATAACTGGTGTTTCCTTATGACAAACAACTGACGCTGTCTGTAAAAGGTATTCAGTAATTCTGATGTTGAGCTTTATAGAGAATCAGTCTCATAAGAATGGGGTTAATACTTTAGCTTTAAGAGCTAAGCAGAACGCACTTATTGTGCAACTATTTCCAAAAGAACACTAATGTTCATTATTTGTAAAATAATGTTTGATACAATCATGAATTGCCTTTAAATGTAAAACTAGTCTTTTTCGTAACATCAAGTATGTATATTTATCCAAATACTTCTTGCAATAATTGTTCCATTTCAAAAACGTTCCGTGGAGCTAAAGCCAAACAAGTCTCTGGATAAGATCAAATTACTGAAATATGTACTTAGAGAAAATGCGCTCCGTAATGCACTTTGAAATAAAAGCTGCCAAGATGCTAATGCGCGTTAAAACACACTCGCGAACTTGAGGATCAGAAAAGGTGCAGCTGTTAATAGGAAAACGATGTCCCCTACATGAGGAAATCAGCTGCATAAGAAGCAAAGTCGGAAAAGTCTTACCGGACTGGATTCAAATCGGCAAGACGCAAGCAGAGAACCGTGCTGGAAAGATGCTAGAATAATCTGCGTGGTGTGGCTGGGCGTGCTCGCTCTAAATAGTGGAAGAGGCAGGTACGGCAGCCACCGAGGAGCATAAGTATGCTTCTGCCAAGTGTCTTTTATGAAACGTGGAACACATACATAAATACAGGCAAAATGTTCAGTAAGGTGCTTTTGAAACTAAAGGAAAAACAATGCTTAACCAAAATAAAACACGGGCATCATCCTAACTCGGAAACATTGGTTTGTCACCATGAAAGAATAATTGCAATACAATTTTGGTATCAACAAATGGCATGAGGGAATGTTGTTCCAATAAGCAGTAAACCACGGGACACACAGAGTTCACCAATAAGCAGTAAACCACAGGGCAACCTTAGTTCACCAGGCCAGGCATGGAGTGTAAAAACTAAAGGGTCACTGGAGGATCATGACACTTGTCTGGACCCAAATGCGAAGGCAGTCAGATGGACATTGCTGGTCTTGCCAAACTTGCCAGGCAAGTGGTAAGAGTGGGAGGAAGGTCAAAGCTCCTCTCCAACCTTTTACAATTGATGGAACACTATTTGAAAGGGTAGAGATGGTCATTGTGGGGCCACTGGCTCCCAAGACAGCCATGGGCAACAGGTACATCCTGGTCTTGGTGGATCATGACACCCGTTACCCGGAGGCAATCCCTCTCAGGATAAAGACAGTGCAAGTTGTGGTCAGGGCGTTAATGGGGATCTTTACCCGCATGGGTTTCCCCAAAGAGGTGGTTTCAGACCGGTGGACCAATTTCATATCCAAGTATATGACATCCCTGTGGAAGACGTGTGGTGTAACCTACAAGTTCACCACTCCTTACCACCCACAAGGTAAAGGTCTGGTGGAGAGATTCAATCAGACCTTGAAAGGCATGATTAAGAGTCTAACAGAACCCATGTGGCGTAAGTGAAATCATCCTCTTGCAATGCCTTATCTTGGCATATAGGGAGGTGCCACAGAAGTACCTTGGGTTCAGTCCCTTTGAGCCTCTGTATGGTCACCCTGTACGAGGACCTCTGAGTTTGGTGAAGGAAGGCTGGGAGCCAGCTCCCAGGAAAACTCCCCAGGATGTGTTTAGTTACATGCTGGCCTTCAGAAACCAAACTGCCTGCTTCAGGATACCCGCTCAGGTGAATCTGGACTCAAGCCAGGAAGAAATGAGGAAGTGGTATGACCAGAATGCCACTCTGGTTGAATTTCAACCTGGGCAAAAAGTGTGGGTCATGGCCCCAGTGGAACCTTGTGCCTTGCAGGACAAGTGGACTGGGCCTTTTGAGGTGGTGGAGCGCAAAAGGGATGTATCCTACCTGGTGAATTTGCAGACTCCAAGGAACCCTTTGAGGGTCCTCCATGTGAGCCTCCTCAAGCCCCACTTCGAGAGGTCCAAACAGAGCATGCTCTAGGTGACAAATTATGTGGTGGAAGAGGAGAGTGAACCTATTCCTGACCTCCTGTCCACCAAGGAGCACGATGGGTCAGTGGAAGGTGTGATGCTCTCCCCTACACTGACCCCAAAGCAGCAGAACGACTGTCACCAGTTGTTGGGACAGTTTGCCATACTGTTCTCTCTGACCCCAGGTGTTACTCACTGGTGTACCCATGAGATGGACACTGGTGACAGCCCTCCTGTAAAACACAAGATTTACAGGCTGACTGACCGGGTCAGGGCCAGCATCAAAGAGGAGGTCTCTAAGATATTGGCATTAGGGGTGATCAAGCCCTCCAATAGTCCTTGGGCCAGCCCAGTGGACTTGGTCCCAAAGGCTGCTGCACCCGGTGCCACCACAGAACTGCGGTTTTGTGTTGATTACCATGGGCTCAATGCAATCACCAGGACTGACGCACACCCCATCCCCAGATCTGATGAGCTCATTGATCGGTTGGGAGCTGCCAGGTTACTCGGCACGTTTGATTTGACGTCTGGGTACTGGCAGATTGCCTTAACCGATGGGGTACAAAAGGGGGTGGTGATGGACGGAGCATCAGAACCAATCAAACACTCACACCCAGTCAACAGATCTGGGTTTGATCCATCACCGTTCTTTAGCCCACTCTGCCACCCCAGGTCAGACATGGCCATATGCAAATCAGTCTGACCCTGGGCCTCATGGGAACAGTCCAGCCCGAATTGCCAAGCCATGCCTTCTCTGGACCGGAAACAAGCTTCCAAGGCACGGTTTCTGGCATTTCAGCCGTCTTCAGCCAGGCTTGCTTGAATCCAGAGGCAAAGTGAGCAAGGGACTCACGTCTGAGCATACCCTGCCAACTTATGGCGAACAAAGCGGTACATAAGGGGGTGGTGATGGACGGAGCATCAGAACCAATCAAACACTCACACCCAGTGAGCAGATCTGGGTTTGATCCTTCTCCATTCTTTAGCCCACTCTGCCACCCCAGTTCAGACATGGCCATATGCAAATCAGTCTGACCCGGTGCCTCATGGGAACAGTCCAGCCCGAACTGCCAAGCCATGCCTTCCCTGGACCGGAAGCAAGCTTCCAAGGACCGGTTTCTGGCATTTCAGCCGTCTTCAGCCAGGCTTGCTTGAATCCAGTGGCAAAGTGAGCAAGGGACTCACATCTGAGCATACCCTGCCAACTTATGGCGAACAAAGCGGTACAAAAGGGGGTGGTGATGGACGGAGTTTCAGAACCAATCAAACACTCACACCCAGTGAACAGATCTGGGTTTTATCCATCACCGTTCTTTAGCCCACTCTGCCACCCCAGTTCAGACATGGCCATATGCAAATCAGTCTGACCCTGTGCCTCATGGGAACAGTCCAGCCCGAACTGCCAAGCCATGCCTTCCCTGGACCGGAAACAAGCTTCCTAGGACCGGTTTCTGGCATTTCAGCCGTCTTCAGCCAGGCTTGCTTGAATCCAGTGGCAAAGTGAGCAAGGGACTCACGTCTGAGCATGTCTGAACTGGAGTGGCAGAGTGGGCTAAAGAACGGTGATGGATCAAACCCAGATCTGTTGACTGGGTGCGAGTGTTTGATTGGTTCTGATGCTCCGTCCATCACCACCCCCTTTTGTACCGCTTTGTTCGCCATAAGTTGGCAGGGTATGCTCAGACGTGAGTCCCTTGCTCACTTTGCCACTGGATTCAAGCAAGCCTGGCTGAAGACGGCTGAAATGCCAGAAACCGGTCCTTGGAAGCTTGTTTCCGGTCCAGGGAAGGCATGGCTTGGCAGTTCGGGCTGGACTGTTCCCATGAGGCACAGGGTCAGACTGATTTGTATATGGCCACGTCTGAACTGGGGTGGCAGAGTGAGCTAAAGAACGGTGATGGATCAAACCCAGATCTGTGTACTGGGTGTGAGTGTTTGATTGGTTCTGATACTCCGTCCATCACCACCCCCTTTTGTACCGCTTTGTTCGCCATAAGTTGGCAGGGTATGCTCAGACGTGAGTCCCTTGCTCACTTTGACACTGGATTCAAGCAAGCCTGGCTGAAGACGGCTGAAATGCCAAAACCGGTCCTAGGAAGCTTGTTTCCAGTCCAGGGAAGGCATGGCTTGGAAGTTCGGGCTGGACTGTTCCCATGAGGCACAGGGTCAGACTGATTTGCATATGGCCATGTCTGAACTGGGGTGGCAGAGTGGGCTAAAGAACGGTGATGGATCAAACCCAGATCTGTTGACTGGGTGTGAGTGTTTGATTGGTTCTGATTCTCCGTCCATCACCACCCCCTTTTGTACCGCTTTGTTCGCCATAAGTTGACAGGGTATGCTCAGACGTGAGTTCCTTGCTCACTTTGCCACTGGATTCAAGCAAGCCTGGCTGAAGATGGCTGAAATGCCAGAAACCGGTCCTAGGAAGCTTGTTTCCGGTCCAGGGAAGGCATGGCTTGGCAGTTCGGGCTTGACTGTTCCCATGAGGCACAGGGTCAGACTGATTTGTATATGGCCATGTCTGAACTGGGGTGGCAGAGTGGGCTAAAGAACGGTGATGGATCAAACCCAGATCTGTTGACTGGGTGTGAGTCTTTGATTGGTTCTGATGCTCTGTCCATCACCACCCCCTTTTGTACCACTTTGTTCGCCATAAGTTGGCAGGGTATGCTCAGACATGAGTCCCTTGCTCACTTTGACACTGGATTCAAGCAAGCCTGGCTGAAGACGGCTGAAATGCCAGAAACCGGTCCTAGGAAGCTTGTTTCCGGTCCAGGGAAGGCATGGCTTGGCAGTTCGGGCTGGACTGTTCCCATGAGGCACAGGGTCAGACTGATTTGCATATGGCCATGTCTGAACTGGGGTGGCAGAGTGGGCTAAAGAACGTTGATGGATCAAACCCAGATCTGTTGACTGGGTGTAAGTGTTTGATTGGTTCTGATGACGTCCATCACCACCCCCTTTTTTAACCAATGGGGCCAAGGAGAGGTCAGCATTCTCAACCCCAGAAGGACATTACCAGGTAATGCCCTTTGGGTTGAAGAATGCCCCTGCCCTGCTACCTTTCAGAGGTTGGTCAACCAGCTGTTGGTTGGACTGGAGGATTTCAGTGCCACCTACCTGAATGGCATTGCAGTGTTCAGTTGCAGCACCTCGGAGAAGTGTTGAGGGCTCTGCAGAGGGCAGGCCTCACGATCAAGGGTTCTGTGGTGTACTTGGGACACCAGGTAGGAAGCGGCCAGGTGGCGCCCCTACATCCCAAGATTGACACCATTCTGGCTTGAGAGCCCCCCCAAGACCCAGACATAGATGAGAGCCTTTTTAGGTCTCACCGGTTACTACAGTAGGTTTGTTAAGGGCTATGGAACCATTGTTGCCCCCTTAACAGAGCTGACTTCCAGGAGGCAGCCCAAGAAGGTGATCTGGACTGAGTTCTGCCATAAAGCTTTTGATGCCCTGAATGCCGCCATGTGCACAGCGCCCGTGCTCAAGGCACCTGACTTCTCCAAGGAATTCATCATGCAGACCGACACTTCAGAGAATGGTGTGGTAGCAGTGCTGTAACAACTGAACGAAGAGGGCCTAGACCAGCCTGTAGTCTTCCTTAGCTAGGGCCTACTCCCCAGGGAACAGACTTGAATTCCATAGAAAGGGAAGCTTTTTCTGTGGTCTGTGTAATGAAAAAGCTGAGATCCTACCTGTGTGGCACTCACTTCCGAGTTCATTCGGACCACAGGCCCCTCAGATGGTTGATGCAATTGAGGGGTGAGAATCCAAAATGGTTGAGGTGGTCCATCTCCCTACAGGGAATGGACTTTACAGTGGAACACCTCCATGGCATAGAACACGCCAACGCAGAGGGTCTGTCCAGGTTCTTCCGCCTTAGTGAAGAGAACTTCCAGGAGGTTGGGTAGTTCTGCCTACTTTCAGCTGGAAGGGACATGTGTTTGACTTGGCATCTTTTGGTGGGTTTCCCCTGACTTTTTGCTTTCTGACCTCCCGGTTTTGACTCTGTTTTTGCTGGTTTAGTGTCTGCGCACTTTCTCACTGCTTATCAGTGTTAAAGTGCAAGTGCTCCTATTGTAAATTGTTATTACGGATTGGTGTTTCCATGATTGGCATGTTTGATTTACTTGACAGTCCCTAGTAAAGTGCACTGAGTGTGCCAGGGGCTGTAAATCAGGTGCTGCTAGTGGGCTGCAGCACTGGATTGTACCACGCACACAAGCAGCCTGTAAATGTAACTCTGGCCTGCCATTGCAGAGCCTGTGTGCAGTCTGGGACTGCCATGTCGACTTGGCAAGTCTACCCACTTGCCAGGCCCTCACATTCCCTTTTCTTACATGTCCGCCAGCCCTAAAGTAGGCCCAAGGTACCCCTGTGGGCAGGGTGCAGTGTATGTGAAAGGTAGGAAATGCCCCAGTGCGTGTGTGGCATGGCCTGATAGTGAATTACTGCCAATTTCACTTTTCACTATTGCAAGGCTACCTGTTTCTATAGGACAGAATGGGGAGTTTGTTTATAACTAGGGCTTCCGGTTTTATAGTATTTATTTTTTTGCCATTTCCGTCTGTATTTATTCATATTTATTTTTTACAAATTTTATCTGTATTTATATCCATATTTATTTTGGGTTTTGTGGAAAAATTAAACTTAAATTTGTATATTTATAAATGTATTTAACTGATAAATATGCACTCATGCATGAATGCCTGCCAGGTTTCAGTGCTGTGAGCAACCGCAGAAGATAAATCAATGCACTTATATCAAAATACGCAAATTTCAGTATCACCCTTGTGCATAGCTACTGCTGTTAAAGCCTCTTTACTACAATTCCTTTCTTTTTTAACCCCTTTACCTATCAATCCACACAGCTATTGTCCTGGCAGTCATGGCAGACAGTATGTAGAACGACTCAAAAAGCAACCCAATTTCCGTTTTATCCAAATTAATCTTTTCTGTCTGTATTTATCTGTAAAAAAAAATCACTAAAAATGGAAAACAGGGAGCCTTATTTATAACATCTTATAAACATAACTGGCCCTGGGAACAAGGTAGAAAAATAAAGTTTAGTATGCCTGTGAGAAGTTGGCCTGGCATATGCTGGTCACTAGTTATAGTGGCCACCTTGCACCAGTCCAATTCGACTCTTATGGTAGATAGGTTTCAGACAACCTTTTAAAGAAAGCTATCCTAGTGGTAGCTGTGGAGAGCAGCCTTCAGGCTAAGTCTCTGAGGAATGTAAAGCAGCTTGTTTTACCTTATAATCTCTTGAATTACCAAATGAAAAGGACACCACACAGGTATATATATCAAATATATATGTATTTATTCTTAGATACACTCTACTAATCTCTTTGAGATTAGAACCCAGATACACATTCAAATGTCAACACTTCTCAATAAATTAAGCACAAATATGGCTGTAGCCCTAGGGGCGTATCAAACCATATACTAAAAAAATGGTTTAACAAACTCGACTTGCAAAATGAAAAGGCCTAGGGCCTTGGGAATCGCTGGGGCATCACTTCTGCAGTGTTAGCAGGTAAGTAATCAGCCCACGGGAGACGCGTGCAGTGTCTAAACACAGCCACGGGTTTCCTATTGGTTTCAATGGCACAAGTCGCGGTTTGTAATTTAAAGTTTTAGGGCACTTCGGAGAAGTCAACAAGCAAGCCACTTACAAGGTAAGTATTTCGAGGGCCAACACACACTTGGGCACCGGAGTGCATGAGTTACCTCACCCAGGGAAGCCGGGTGCATAGGTGTCTTTTGGTGTCGGGTCGCGATGCTATTTTCAATGGAGATCACTGAAGACTTGCTGCTTGTGACGACTGGAGAGGTGTCCGCTGGAATCCGGAGATGGATTGGAGTTGAAGAGGACCTGAAAATTGAGGGGACAGTGTTCAAAGTCACTTGCCAGTGACCGGTGGCCAGCAGGATGGATGACCACTGATGTTGCGTCGTTTCAGGTCGTCGACGGTGATTTGTCTCTTCGCTCACGAGGTCCAGGAGAGGTCGACGATGACCAGCAGCTGGATTCGGAGGGTCCCATGACGTCTGCAGCTGATGACGGTGTCGGCAACCGGATTGGAGCCAACAAGCCTTGGCAACTGCAAGTCTCGTGTGGAATGAAGATTGACGGCGATGCAGACCTGCTAGGTCTGATGGACTCACCCAGCAAGGGTAAGTGAGGGCAGGCCCGGAGCAACCAGGAGAGCCCATGAAGTCGATGAGAAAGTCTTCGGTGAGTTACTAGCCAATGGGCAAGCAACCGCAAAGACGCCTTTGCAGGAAAAGTTCCACAGGAGCCCACGGTCACTCGGGACGGGGTAGGCTGCTGATTTTCGGTACTAGACCTGCTAGGGACTTGGACTACAGATGGTCTAAAGCACAAGTTTGTAAAACGTTGTTTAGGGTTTGCACTCGAAATCAGTGCACGGTTCCCTGGTATTGCTGTTCCTCGTCACTCGTGGGGTCCAGCTGCCACAGCTTCGCTGGGGACTCAAAATGGCCGTTGAGAGGTTGGGAAATCTGCTTCAGGGGACACAGGGACCTCGGACTCTGGCGGGAGCGGTGAAGTTTGCAACCGTTGATCAAAGTTACTGGTGCCTGCCAAGCAGGGGAGTCACTCCTTGACTCCAAGGGAGATTCTTCAGTCTTCCAGAGATAGTGGAACGTCGAAGGGCCAGGATTCTTCTTTGTAGAGCGTCGTCCAGGGTTAATCTGAATTGCATTGACAATGCTTGGTATCTTATAGTGAAGATAGGGGAGGGACTAGCTCTATGACCACTCCTCTAGGAGGGTCAGGGTAGTGGGTGGTTACACCCACTTCCCTTTGTCCAGTTTTGCGCCAGAGCAGGGGCAGGTAGCCCCTGAACCGGTTTGAGCTGGCATATGCACAGAGGAGCCTACTGCTCCCCCAGTGCAGGACTTCAAAGCACTCTAAGAGTGCATCCACCCAGCTCCAATACACTAAATCCTGTCTGGGAGGTGGTAACACCTCCTTGTGACAGGATACCTTTTGTTGGGCTTCCTCCACTGCGAGTTTCGGTCAGCTGCAGGAGGGCAGCCCGGTGTCTGTGCTGGTGGCATCCATTTTGTGATGCCAGGGCTCTAGAAGATTTCTACCGTTTAGTACAGTGGGTATATGTCGTCCCCTCTAGAAGGGTGGGATCATACTCCCACACCAGTTACTGGTGTGGGGGTATGATTCCAAGTTGTTTGACACCAAATACGACATGTTTTGATGCAGTCATTCCAAAGTTAGCATTTACCGCAAGGTTCTAATGCACTTAAGAGTATATGGTTTACCGCATCCACAAACAGCAGCAGAGAATAGACCCTGCCAGCTGCAGAGGGGTCCTGCTCATGCAGAAGCACCCCCTCACATAGTAAACCAAGCACCCTGCCCTCAGGATTGTTAGGGCCTGCAAGAGGGTGACTGATAGGTTTATATGTGTGTGTATGGTGAGATATAGGAACCTATACCTCAGTGAGGAGTACTAACACTACCTCACACAGGCTGCAGTAGCAGGCCTGTGGTGTCAGATTGTGAATGCTTCCCAGGGGTGGCATAATACATGCTGCAGCCCCTGGTAGGCCTGTGAAGTTCCAATGCCCTAGGTACCTAAGGTACCGTATACTAGGGGCTCATAAGGTACCACAGTATCCAATCACTAGTGCATCTAATATGCACACCAAGTTGTTTAGAGAGATCAGTGAGACTGGGGCCCTGATTAGCAGGGACCCAGCCAGACTATAGTCAGAAACCAGTGTATACATCAGAAAAAAAGTGGGGGCAACTTAAGTGCAGATCCTACTCTCCTACAATGTCTGAACTCAGAATCTAAAGATGCAACTTTTAGTGAAGGTGAATTTTTGACATTCGGTGTTTGAAAATACCACTTTTAGAAAGTAGTTATTTTCTTGCTCAGCCATCCAGTAGGCCTCTGCTGGGTTTGTAGATTGACTGTCTGGGTTTTGGATGACAGGGGCTGGAGAGGAGCAGTGGCTCCAGAGAGTCTAGATGGGTCATGGAAGTGCTGAAAAGACCTGGGCTGCATTTAGAGTAGGGGGAGGAGATTTAGTTTCAGCTGAATGGGCCTGGACTGCCTCTGACAATGCCGTCTCTACCTCCTGCCAGGAAGCTACACTAGAGGATAGAACAGGCTCTGGCTGGGCACAGACACTCTCTGCTTGAGAGGAGAAAGGAGTCTGGGCTATAAAAAGTGTGGTCTTGGGCAGTTAAATGACTAGACTGAACTTACTGCAACTTCTTTCTTTGAGTATCTCCAAGGGCTTGAGGTAGAGCTTGCCTCCTGTTCAAGAAGTCTCAGGAACAGCAAAGACTTCAAGTTCTTCTGCCATCAGCACTGGGGACTGTGTGTTTGTGCTGCAACAGAAGAAAAAGCAACCTGACGGCGTCTAAGACGCCGCTGCTGACTCCGTGTCCTGAAGGCACCGCAGAGGACACTGCCACAACGTGACCCTGGTCTCACCGACTATGCCATCTGATGCCGCCACAGAGCCGATGCTCGCACCGTGACCTGTGGGCACTGCACTCCGAACCGCCTCGCTTCACGTTGCCCCCTTCGTATCCCGGATGACGCTGCTTCACCGTGGTTTCGAGGCCCCCACTCGTAAAGTTGCACGACGCACCGCCCTCATCCCGCACCGCTGCCTTGGCCTACTGACGCTGGTGCCACAAACTCCAGTTAGTTAGCTGACAACAGTGCTTCAGCAACGATGATCCCTGGTTTCACCGATGACGCCATCTGAAGCCACCACCGAGCCGCTGCTCGCATCGCGACCTGAGGGCACCCCATGCCGCACCGCTGCACTTCGCACCACAGGACCCGATGCCTGCTGACGCCAGCACTCCTGACTTAAACCGCGAGGAGTTCGCTCTGCAACACGTGTGACTTCAAGGGCCTGACGACCCCTGCACCCACCTCCAGAACAGACGCCTGCGGACGCTGTGTTTTCGGAAGCTTAACGAGAGGTCGCCAATGCCCTCCATTTCTAAAGTTACTGTTTTGCGGGTCTTGCCGACACTGTAGCAGGCCGACGACGCCGCGGTCAGGCAGAACGGTTTGTATTTGTTTGTTCACGACGCCGTGATGGCCCTGGACGCAGCTGTTGACTTTATTTCAAGGTTATTTTGATAACTGAAGATTTCTACATACTGTATTGTGGGTTTTTATCATTTCTGGTCTTGCTGAGTATATAAAAATATTGGATATTTTTCTAAACTGGTCTGGTGTTCTTTTGTAGCGTTTACACTGTATTACTGTTGGTTATTTGCTAATTCTTTACACACTGCCTCAAAGATAAGCCTGACTGCTCGTGCCAAGCTACCAAGGGGGTGAGCAGGGGTTATTTTAGGAGTGTAACTCCCTTACCCTGACTAGAAGAGAGGGTCCTTAAAAGTGAAGCATTGGGAAATTCACTGAGGTGAAGCTGTCCTAGTATATACCTTTCAATGGCTATGCATGGAAATTTACATTCCATGGGCCACTACTTCACTAGGCAAACAGCCTTTCCAATTGTTTCTTCTAGTTGTGAAAATCTTTGATTTGCTTATGGCCTGCTTGTCACCTCTACCCACCATCAGAATGAGGTAGATGTTCTGTTTGACAAGTGGATTACAGTCAACACACTGCACATAATGGTGGACGGAACATAGCCACATTGTCACAGAGTACCATGTGCAGCAAAACCTAAAGCCTTTAGTAGTTTTTTAAATGCTCTTTGGGGAACTTAGGACAGCCTCCCCTAGCATGTTTACCTTAGTTTGAAAGGTAGATATGCTCACTCACTTCAGGTAATCTAGCCCTCACAGCATCCTTGGACACACCCAAGTTGCATCCGCAACCTGGACATAGTTTGATTTAGCACAGCAAGTGCAATAAAGATGCATGAAAGACACATTTTCTTGAGCTTCAGGTAACTGCTACGGAAGACATTAGCAAAGGTTCATTTGGTAAGCATACAGGATTAGTCAGGACTTTGAAGGAAACAGAGACATGAACAAGTAGGAAAATCTTACGCTAGGGGTTCTTTCATAAGAATATCACATAGATA
This sequence comes from Triturus cristatus, assembly GCF_964204655.1. NCBI lineage: Eukaryota > Metazoa > Chordata > Amphibia > Caudata > Salamandridae > Triturus > Triturus cristatus. The sequence continues at coordinate 904,292,288 of NC_140589.1, read as the reverse complement.
GAAGGCAGGTGGTAGAAATACACATGCCGTCACTTCATCATCACCAAAGGACTCAACGCCATTGGTACCGCACTCGCCCTAATACTTAATTACTCCCTCCCTTAACTAACCGGATGACTCCAAACCATACAGAACAAAGGAGCCCGGCTCACCCTCAACATCCCACCATTCACACACCCTGCACCTCAAAGACCTTCACTTGCTCCCCATGCACAAGTAAGCTCTCTTCATACTTCTGACACACATTCAAAGCCTTGCACAACACTGGCCCAGCATATCTCAGCACCGCCTCGGATTTTAGAAACCTTCAAGAAACCTCTACTCAGTTGGACTCATATTCACACACATCCCATGCATATGCAGGATCAGAACAGGCAGCAGTACCTTCTCCTACCTTGCCCTGAAAGCCTAGAATGACCTGCCCCTACACATCTGCACCACCTCTAAAATTGTTGAATTCTGCAAGAAGCTGAAGACTTGGCTCTACAAGTAGGCGCGCCCATGGATCAGCCCAGACTGTTACTGCGTCCAAGGCAGGATACCCTCCCGGGTGATAGTGTGCTTTACAAAGACACATAACATTACACAGAACTCTGCATCAAACAGTGCATGTAGTTCATATGTGTGGCCTCCTTGCCATGTCCATCCCCTGTCAGAGCATGGTAGATGTTCAGTTCACTGTATGACACATGCATAACAGTCACAGCACTGAACATAATGGTGGACGGGACATTTGCAATGTTGTAATGGAGTACCCTGTGTGATAAAAACTAACATCCTTAGTAGTTTTGGTGGTGCTCTTTAGGAATCTTAGGATTGTCTTCCTCACCCTGTTTACCTTAGTTTTAAAGGTAGATATGCTCACTCAGTCAAGGAATCTAGACCTTGAGGCATCTTGGGACTCCCTTCAACTCACACCCTCCAATTGGTGAGAGTTGGACTTAGCACTGCAAGTGCCCGAAAGGCGCGTGAAATACACAACTTCCTGTGCCTCGTGTGGCTCTCTTGGAAGCCATTAGTAAAGGTTCCCCAGGCACTCGTTTGCTAACACTTAGAAGGATAACAGAGGCAGATACTTGCTAGGCAGTAAAAACGAAGTCAAACTTTTATTTTTATTTGTGAAGCTTGTTGAGGCACCAACCATGAACATATCTGGGTATATTTGTGTAGCGGTTTGCTTTTGGTGTGTTTGTATGTGAGTTAGATAACTGGGTGAGAGGTGGGTTGAGTGAGGATTCCATCCTGTGGCATATGAATGCGAAGAGTCCTTGAAAGGTGGTAGAATGTGGATGCGAGTGCTCTGCAGTGACTTACAGTTTGAAAGTCTTGAGTGTGGTGCAGGAATGGCATGAGAATGGCCCATAAAGTGGCTGTGGCTTTATTGCTCACCCTCAGTAGTGTTGGTCTCAATATTCTGATACTTTGATTAGTATTTGCTTTTTGAAGCTAGCTCTTCTGAAGGTGCCATAACCAACCAGTGTAAGTGGTGGTTTCACCTAGAAAGTTCAGTAGAAACTCTTCATTTAACAAATGTTTTTAGAACTAAACACAGATGTGTCTGGGGAGGTGTAACTTGCATTGATCCCACTCACTTTCCCATAATGTCCTGCAAACTTGAAAGTGCATAAATGTCCAAGGTCAGGAGAGTCCCATTGACCTGGCCATGAGGCCTAGCCACACGAGTGAGGCAGCATTTTTAGAAGGACAAGTGGGGAAATGCTGGGTGGTAGACATTTTGCGGTTTCTGAACATTTTCATCACATAAATGGATGGAAAACATCTGATTTCAGGCAAAGTTTGAGGTTTGCAGGGCATTGTGGGTAACAAAACGTCTTGGGATCCCTGCAATGCACACCACCCTGAAATACCGGAGGTGTCTAGTTTTCAAAAAGGTCTGTGTTTGGTAGGTTTCCATGGGTGGCAGCCGAGCACAGCTCCAAATAGTGTAGCTACTCGTATCGCTAACCTCTCCACATAACGCTTTAGGGCCTTTTGTGTTGCGGTATCCACTTACACAAGTAGGGCACAGTTGTTATAGGGAGATGTACAGGAACTGTGGGTGGTATGACATTTGTGGATCCTCGCAAATTCAAAATCTTTCACGCCCAGAAATCTGAGGAAAATGTGTCTTTAGCCAATGTTTGCAGCTTGCAAGGGCTACTGGGTCAGAAAACCTGGTGAGAGCCATGCAAGTCGTGCACCCCTGGACTCTACCATGTGTCTGGTTCTCAGAAATGTCAGGTTTTGTAGATTTTTCTAGGTGCTGGCTGAGATAGGGCCCAAATTCCACCACTAACAAAGTTGCAAATCAAGGGATCGTTTTCATTGGGCCATGTCCATGGTACATTTGGACCCTTTTGAGCCGTGGAGGCTAGGACCATTCACACAAGAGAGGTACCATTTTAATCTGGAGACTATGCAGAACACTGAATAGAAAGTAATTTCTGACTTCCCACAGAATCCAGAACTTTCTATCACGGAAACGTGAGGAAAATATGATTTTTAGCCACAGTTTGAGGTTTGCAAGGGCTTCTGGGTAAAAACACTTTATTAGAACCACAGATGTTACACCACCCTGGAGACCCCCAAGTGTCTAGTATTGAAAAATGTGTGGGTATGGAAGGTTTCCTGGGTTGCGGCTGAGCTGAAGCCTAAAATCCGCAGCTAACTACGTTAAAAAAGCATGGATTCTGCTGGGGAAAATGTGATGCCTCCAGGTTGTTTTTTGGAGTGTTTTGTGCCGCTGTTGCTGGGCCTAGCCACTTGTGTGTCTTTATGAAGAGAAGAGTGGGAACACTATAGTGAAAAGTTTGTTATTACTCACTCCATTTCCTTGTCATTTTTTCTTTCCAAGTGTAAGCCAGTGTGTAAGAAAGAAGATGTTTTGCACAATGCCCTCTGGATCACAAAGATTTACAAATCGCCATTGTTACTAAACTCAGTGTCTGGTGTACATTTCAGAAATACATAGGTTTCCTTCATACCCAGTTTTCATTCTTTATATTTTACCATATGAATTGCTCTCTCCTCGGTACACAATGAAAAACCATTGTAAGGTGAAGCTCTGTTGTTGGCTCTGGGTATCTTGTGTTCCTGGAAAACCTCTAAACCCTCAATACCTCCTTGACCAGATGAATCTAGTGAATGTACTGGTGTGTTGCTTTTGTAAATCTGCCATTGTGACAAGTTACGATAAAAGGTTTCCCCAATTGACGGTTTTTTCTACCCATTTTGCTTTTTTAAAGGTTTTATTTCAAATTACTTTCTTAGCGAAAATCTTAGTTGATCTATAGAATTGACACCCGACTGATTTCAGAATGTTGTCCTCTTTTCAGAAATGTATAGCTTTCCGTCATCACCGGTGGGTTTTACTCCTATTTCCACCACACACTGGAAGTAGGTTGAAAGTACAAACATTTGGAAGAATGAGCTCTCTTTGAAAAATGCCATAACTGTGGTAAAAAGTGTTTACCCATACAACTCTTGATGTTCCTGAAAGGTAGTGATTTCAGCACAGCAAACATTTTGTTGCAATTTTTAGGGGGAAAAAACAAAACTTTTGCAAAGCAATTTTTTCTCAAACCTCAAACATTTTGCAATATTTTGGCTATTTTGTCAGTCAGGGGAATCCATAAACCCTGAGCATCTCTGGATTCCCTTGATATCTGGAAAACAGGACACAAATTACGTTGAAAAGAAGTTATGGAGCCTAAGAGGAACAACCCCAAAGTCAAACAAGCATTTGCAGTGCAATAGGTCTCGCATTTGGGAGAGTTAGAGCTATAGGAGTTGTAAATAACAATGTCTTTACCCATGTGTTTTGGAGTGTAGTGGATGTAGGTGGTGTGGAGTGGCATTATATGGGTTTCATTGAAATTGCTAGTTGTGGAATTGTGTGGGGTGCAGTGTATTTGTCTAGTAGAATTATGTGGCATTGTTAATAGATAGAGGTGAGAGTTCCATAGAATAGTTAGAAAGGAAGATAGAGAGGGATAGGTAGTTTGTTCAGGAAGTGGTGAATTAACTTATGACAGAGGAGCAGAAAGAGCGTGTGAGAAAGAGAGAAAGAAGGGGAGAGCAAGCCACAGAAGTATACACAGAAGACACTTTAAGAAGAGGAGGAAAGCATAGGTTTGAGGGACAGAAACCTTGAAAAGGCATGCGAAAGAAACTATGCTTAGTATATGTGAGCAGGTAGTATAAGAGGCGATAGGGAGTGTGAGGGAGAGATGAGAGGGGGCAGTGCGATTGCGAGATGAGAGATAAATAACATGCACTGGATGAAGTGCTCAGGCTTGGATCTTGAAAAGTTGAAAGCTCTGTCCTAATCAAGTGCCAGATTATGGCACTTCCGGACACGGAAAACAGTTACAAAGGGCTGGTATTTTTCTGTAAGGAGGGTGTAACATTCATATCTGTAAAGAATATTAGCATTGTGCGGTGCCCATGAATAATATTTCATTTTTCAAAAGAGTTCCCTGTGAATCATTTTTGATTGACTTACACTTGGCCAATTATAGGTAGCATATAAATATGTAGCAGACATCATTCATGTAGCCTATATTGGTCAGAACTCTTGGAACATCGATTTAGAAATAAAGTTTGCTCTTTGCCTTCGATATCACACAACACCAAAACATGCCTCAGAAAAGAGGTATCAGAGAGGAGTCTCTACTTTGAAGATGGGAGCCAGTGAAGATAAGATGCAGGCTTTACATGAGAAGTGACTACAGAAGTTACGGGCTGAAGAGGCAGAGCACACACAAATACATATCTGTGATAAAAAAAACAAATTATATATATATATATATATATATTTTTCTCAGCCCCCGCTTGACGAATCCCCCCGAGACTTTCAGGGTAGGAGCGGAGCGGAGCGCCCCACCTATTTTGAAAATTTCGCGAGGATTCGTCAACCGGCGCCAAAGTTATTCCAAATAGAATGTTGCGGATTTCCTAAGGAAACACGGTCCTAACTATATCTATCTACTGGCGACCGCCAGTAGATAATATATATATATATGAAAATATATATATATATATATATATATATGTATAGGAATGCGTGTTAAAATCGAGGCGTCTCATTGCCCAAAGTGTGAATACCAGCTCTCTGAAGCCGCCATCTTCCCAAATTAGGCATTCTGTGCACGTACAGAAACTAATATCAACCAGCTAATAGAGAATAAGAATATAAACATTACAAAACTAGAAGATTACTCTAAGTTTGTTAAACGCACAAACAAGAATAGCAGAAATAAGAAAATGGACGAGGACATGAAGTGGGCTGGAGAAATGGAAGAGAAACCTAACTTGTTTGATAGAGTACTGAAACGAGCGCATACCGTGAATGCAGCCAACGTCGAGGCAGAGGACAGAAACAGGAGTGATCTAGGGTTTGGCTCTAATGAAGATGTTAAAGTGGAAAATACAAAGGACCTCTTATTGCCAGATGAGCTATCAACAGGAATGCTCTTGTCAATAAAGTGTTTGGTGACAGGAACTGCCTACCCTCCTCCTGCATCACCATCCTCCCCTCCTACTGAAAAATTGAATTAAAGGATGCCGTCCCTAGACCCCAAACAGAGAGGTTCCCAATGACATTGTAGAGTTGTGGGGAGCAACTTGAGTTCAGAGCAGGCCACACTTCCTCCTGCTCAAGTGATTGGGAAGTAAGGGACAGAATTCACACAACACCTCGAAGCCTTAGGCAACAAAAATGTGTTTCTGGCCTAAAAAGACACGCACGTTATCCAACATCAATGAACAGGTCCTTAACACGTCAACGAGCAGCATGTCCCGAACGAACGACAGAAAGTAACATCCTCTGACATAATAAACAAGCATTGGCATAGCCAATAGGTCTCGCCTTTGGGACCTTATAAGTGTTTAGCCATGCAACAGTTGCATAACTAAATACTTACAAGGTCCCAAAAGCAAGACCTATTGGCTATGCCAAGAGGCCCTGCAGCCGCGAAAGTGAAAGTGATCGCAATCGCGGTCAAACATCAAAGCGGCCGTGTGGCCGTGAAAGTGAAAGTAAAGCGCGGCGCGCGCGTCCGTGCACATGCACTGTAGCTCTAGGCTGGCCTGGTAGCACTTTTTGGAGCCCTCTCAATAAGTCTCGCCAGACCAGCGCATGCGCTGGGTCAGTTGAGACCTAAAAACATGGCATTTCCCTACTATGGAAAAGATACACACTAAATAAAAATACACCCCCTACCACGCACTTTTCTTCACAAAAACACACACACATAAAAAATAACTCTACCTGACTGAAACAAGACTGAAGGGTAGATCTGTTTTTGAGAACTTTCAGCCGGGAGAATGCAAAAACCAGGGGCGCAGAATGAATGTGTCTACTCTCACTTCGACAAGGGGGGAGGGGGGGCTGAAACATCAGCTCATTGACTTAGAAATTTTAAGTAGAAATCACACCTCAGGGTTTTTGGGCGGTTTTATATACCATTAACTTCACCCGAAGGTATTGGCGCACTTTACATGAGCATCAGTTACATTTCACAAGGACATGTTCATTTTTGGTAGGCATCGAGAGATTAAGTGATTAGCCCAGAATCAAAGGATGTTGAGCCAAGACTCAAACCTGGTTCTCCAGTTCCAAAGTTGGCAGCTCAAGCCGTTATGCCCTTTCTTATTTAAAAAAATAATAATCGGAAAACAAGGCTTTTGAAACGAGTATCTCCCCACCCCTCTTTTTATGCAAGTGGCAAAGGAAGAACAACAATGACCAATTACCCACCATGTCACTTGTATACCTCCAAACTTGGTTGGTTCTCCATTTTTTTGTTTTCCTAGGAATGGGGATGAAAAAGTATGTAAAGTGTTGCTCATTAGAAAGCAAGGACTGATTGATTGTGACATCTTACCCTTGACTGCTTTTATGTGCATTACGTATATGTACCTTACTCACTGACCCATGAAAATTGTCATACTGATAATCTCATGTATGCCCTTTTGCTCCTGCCAACTCCCATGCACAATTTTTGCCCAACACTGCAAAGTCGACTATCAAGGAGCCCTGGGACATGTACTAGAAGCCGTTGAATGCGCACTGTCAGGTCAGGGACGAACACTGGAAGGCCTGGTATGGGCACTAGGTGCCCCAGGTATGCACTGTTGGAATCCTGGGGTGTACAATGTCCTGTGATGTGAACTTTTACCAAGGTATGTCACTGGAAGCCCGGTTATAGGCATTAGGAGCTCTGGGGTGTACACTGGAAGCCCTATTATTGGTGCTGGCAGTTCTAGGATGTGTAGTGGCAGCACTGGGACGTGTACTGGAAGCTCAGTTATGGGCGATATGTGAAGTGGCAGCGCTAGGAAGCACACTGGAAGCTCTATTACAGGTGCTGCCACTTATGGATGTGAAGTGGCATCTGTGTGATGGGTACTTGCAGCCCAGTGGTGTACTTTTTGTGTGTACTGTGTCCGCCTTAGTTGGCAGGGTATGCCCAGACGCAAGTCCATTGATCACTTTGCCACTGGATTCAAGCTAGCCTGGCTGATAAGGGGTGAAACCCCGAAACCGGTCCGAGGATGCTTGTTTTCGGTCCAGGGAAGACCTGGCTTGGCAGTTCAGGCTGGACTGTTCCCATGAGGAACAGGGTCAAAACTGATTTGCATATGGCTGGGTCTGAATGGGGGTGGTGAATTGAGCTGAAGAACAATGATAGATTAAACCCAGATCTGTGAGTGAGGATGAGTGCCTGAGAAGTTTTCGCACTCTGTCCATCATCTTCTTGTGTTTGCTTTGATAGGACATGCCTAGACATGGGTCCCTTGCTCACTTTGCCACTGGAGTCAAGCTAGCCTTGCTGATGAGGGTCAAAACCACCAAAACGGTCCCAGGATGCTTGTTTCCAGTCCAGGGAAGACCTGGCTTGGCACTAGGCTGGACTGTTCCCAAGAGGAACAGGGTCAAGACTGATTTGCACATGGCTTGGTCTGAACTGGGGAGGCAAAGTGAGCTAAACAACGATGATGGATTCAACCCCGATCTGTAACTGGGTTGAGTGTCTGAAAAGTTTCACTGGTCCGTCCATCATCTCTTTGTGTTTGCTATGGCACTGGCAGGTTTACTGGCACACCTGAAATGTGCATTTGTAGTTCTGGGCTGTGACATAGTGTACGGTGCTAGCTTAGCACTGGAGAATTCAGCATTCTAAGTAGGAGAATGTCCTCCTATTATGCTCTCTGTGGCCCACCATGCCACGTTTACAATACTGCGAATAGAGTTGCTATTTATTTCTATTCCAATGCAAGGCCATCTCTAAGGTGGTGTGACCGGTGGCACAGATCCGGGTGCTGACTTCAGGTGAGGGCATTGCGTATTTTGGTTTTAAAAGCACCCGCTGCTATGTTCCTCGTCTCCAGCATTTTCCAGCAACAATACAAATGTCAAGATAACTCCGGTGATTAAAGTTCTTCCTAGAGAGTGATGGAGTTTTGTCTAGTGGAAGTTTTGACTCATCGTAAAGTAGCGCAGAGGGTTAACATGCCTGCTGCTAAGAACCTGTCCCATTAGTATGGAGTATCAATGGGGTTACCTGAATGCTACCAGACTCAGGTCGAAATTGCAGTACAATAGACAAATGGGCACAATAGCAACAATTTAACAATACCAACGAAATAATCGCATTCACAACATCAATTATGCATACTCTGCAATGAATGCAATTTATTTTCAAAGCATTAATCACTTTACTTCGACAAACAAGTTGCTCTAGTATCTAGCATCATAAACACATTTGTAATAAATGTGCTTTAGTGTTGGGGAAGGAAGGGTGGAGGTGTTCAGTTTCAAAGTGAGTGAGTGAGGGCAAAGGAGAGGTATTGTGACATGCATACATAATATTAACATAACGAGACCTTTCCGGCCTATCACAGATCAACTGTTCCAGTAAATATACATAGCGTTAAGAGACACTGACTGTGAATTTCAGTCGTCAGGGCTTGTATAATGGTGGTGGTAGTCAACGTGTCGACCCCTTAAAGGTTCAAGGTGATTTGGTCCTTAGATTGGGGTCTTCATCAGGACTTTGGGGGGGGAGCACCTAATCTGGCCCACAGCACGTTGAATCCGGCTGTGCAGTTACAAAGAGTGGGCTCAATGAAGTTCTAGTTTACAGGAACCTGTATGGTCTACAGTGCACGCACGAACATCCGTAGTTCATGGTGGGTCATGAAATCCCTCAGTAAAGAAACAAATCTCAAATATTCATCCTAGCGGCTCCATCACTCAGAGAACCTGTACCAAGCAGATCAAAAAGTGATGTAAATAAGTCAGTGGGTTACTGCTTTTGTCATTGAGATTATTTTGTTACTTGCAGTTTATAAGTTAAAATCCTATTGTAGAGCAGAGAGCAATTAATGGTCATCGAAGAGCTGCATGCAAACTGCAAGGTATAGGTTAGAGCGTTTGATTTTTCCCCAGTCTTTCATTATTCTAATGTTGCAAAAAGGATTCATTTGGGTAGAAACAAATCCTTATTATCTAAGAGAATCCCCAACCATGGTGTGACATTTTAAATTATGGGGCAGATTTACAACAAAGTAACGCAGCACGGTGCAGCAAGTCATTTTACTGCGCCGTGCTGTGTTAGTTTGGAAAGCACAGAGATGCGACATATTTTCAAGAATATGTCACATCTCTGTGCTTCCCCTGCGCTGCCGCACAAACTGCAGCCATGCGCTGGCGCATGCACCCTTGCACCATGGTGCAAGGATGCCTGCGTCGTGGGGAGATTGTTTTTGTGCAGGAAGGGACACCTTCCTGCACAAAAACAATCACAGGAGGCTTTTCCCTCTTTCAATGTGTGCTGTAGAATGCAGCACGCATTGAAAGCGGAAAAAACGAAGAGAAATGAAAACATTTCTCCTCGTTGCGCCTGGCTACGCCACCTCTAGGGTGCCATAGCATTCACACACATCTCCAGATATACGATTTCTCGTAAATCTGGAGATGTGTCTTGTTCTATGGGTGTTGCGTGGGAACACCCACAGCAACACCCATGGAACGCCCCTTCCACGCACAGTGCTGCGTGTGAAGGGGCCATATTTACGAGAAGAGAAAAAGTCAGGCAAGGTGGCTTTTCCTCTCCTTGTAAATATGGAGGAGCTCCCTGCGCCACCAGTACGTCATGAAAAGTGACGTAGTGGTGGCGCAGGGGGCTTGTAAATCTGCCCCTATGAGTTTATGCTTTTCCAGATCAGTCACTCTTAAACTATAATGCCTACCTCTGTGGATGACACCTTGTAGTCCTCTGACTTATGTATCGTTTCCTACACACTGATTTACACATGTATGATTAAATGTCTCTGTGTAATGTGTGTGTGAAGTTAAGTACTCTGAAATCCTAAACTGGATGAGTGGCACTATAAAATTCATTCAATACACCTGAGAGAGATTAATTATGGAGACGTCAGAGGCACTGTTAAAGGGTGGTAGTGAGGTAATCCGTGGCAGAGGTCGTCATTGGGGGGGTGGGGGGGGCAACAAACATTGTTGCACTGGGCTACACCGGTGCTAAACCCAGCCCTGTTCCACCATCTGGTTATTGCTCAATACACAGCTGGCAAAGTACTATCCTCTACAGGGCTGCTTTTTTTTTTGCAGTTTTTATATCGAGTGAACTTGAGCCAAAGGTATTGGAGTGGTTTACATGAGCCCCCCTTCCATTACACAAAGACACATTTTGGTAGGCACTGGAAGATTAAGCAGGGGTACAGAGGGCAGAGTCGGTGAGATGGTTTTGTGGTTCAATGCACCTCCTCCAGAGATCACGTTCTAATTGTTGTTCCAATTACAGTCATTTATTAGGATGTACCCTGTGTGCAACCTGTAAAGTCACAGGTCATGGGCCTCAGTAGGAGAGAGACTGCTCAGCAAAAATGGCACCTGATGTAAATTGCAGGCCAAAAATGTGAACCCTAATAAAATTGAGTGTTCAATGGGTCTGCTGCAGAGATACAGAAATTTGCACATTATAAAATGAATTCCAAGTAAGATAGCTTCGCGGATAAAGACACCTTCAGCAAAGATCCATGGACAACATCATTTGAGCGAGCGGGATCAGATTGACTCGCATCCTCTTCAGGATCTGATATTTATTAACCTTGTTGAGAACTTCAGTTGCAAAAGCCTCTGGGGCATATTATCAAGAAACGGCATTAAAATTATCGCCATTTTAGCGGCAGAAAACTGCCGATGGAGGTGTCAGGTTGGGCATGTACATTAAACGGTGTGACCAATCAACTTGGACACGTCTGTCCAAAATCCCTGGTTTGTTGTGGCTGATTTTTATAATTACTTGGTGTCATTTACAGCAACTAAATACACTGCTTTTACATCATACAAACAATTAAGTGTTGCGTCGCAGCCTTCATTGATGAACAGCACTAATCAAGTAAATCAAATGTTTTATGTATAGAAGGACAGTAAACAACACCAGAACAACAACAGCGAGAATTTGTCGTTCGTGCAAGAGCTACCGGCTTTGGAACTTTGGAACCAGGTTCCATTCATGGTGTTTACTCAATGTCCTGTGATTTTGGGAAATGTTGCGGCCATCTTTTAAAGCTTTTCATCTGCCTTCTTGATCGTATGAGCAAAATGCACCATAGTATAAAAGAGATTTTGTACATTACGTGTTTAATTAATAACTTTTCAACACGGTGAACACTATATAAATTATTTGGTTAAACCAAAATAGGTGGTGATTTCTGAAGAAAAAAAGGTTTAATTATTTAAGATCCAGCCAATGACTTACTGTATTTTTCTTGCAACTTATATTTTATGTTGATTCTTAGCTTCTAATTTAACTCACACAACCTTGCGACTGAAGGATATTAAATGATTCTCAGCAAGCGCATCCTTAGAACTTTGCAAGTCTCATTAGCTAGATGATGCCTCTGAAAAGTGGTTTCCCAATCACAAACTGGAATTCAACTATTTATTTTTATTGACTCTTGAGAAAAACGGATGACAGACAGCAGGAGGCGTCAGTATGATGACAACAATGCTGCGAGCGAGAAAACGAGCTGGGAGGGTGGGAAACAGTACCTGCAAATACATGCGTTCTTGTGAAGTGCTACTAGTACAACTAAAAACAAGTGGAGCAATAATGTTGTAAATCTGACTGACTTAGCATGATTTACAGACCTGTTTACAGAAGCAGCATTGAGGGAAGCTAAGCTCAGAGCAAGAATGAAAAGAGAAGCTTTTCCTAACATAGTAGGAAACCAAGAAAAAAAAGTCCCTAAAGAACATATAAAGACAACAATGCATAATGATATTGTAGTTAGTCCCTGCTCCTGGGAGGAACTAAATAGAAAAGGAGGGACAAAGAGGCAGGACTGACCACTAGCAAACAAGGATTTTTAAAGGACATTGCAACAAACAAATCAAAAGCAGGGGGTTGGCTTTATGCCCACAACAGAAGTATACAAGAGGTTGTACGCTTACCTTCGACCTAAAAAGGGCTCATCGCTGGGGTAGAAAAGTCTCAGCAGTTGTTTATAAAGAATTTTATTTAGTTGAAAGTTGAACCCTGAATTTCAGAGTCTTAAATCTTTTTGGCTAATAGTGGAGATCAAATGTGTTGGAGGCTGATAGGTCAAGCAGCAGTATACGAGCAACCCCATTGTTGTCAAGTCTTTCGGGTAATCTCAAATGGAGATCAGTGCTTATTCTCTGCTTCTTCTAAGTCGGAGCACTTGTTGACCGAATGATTTGTTTGATTTAATTTGCTCTGTGCAAAATCTCTTTCCAATGAGGTTGGCTAAAGAGCAATCATTAGATATCAATCTCCAATTAATTGGGTCAGCTCGGACCAGTCTATTTTTTGCTTTATTTGAAGGGGTTATTTGTTGTTTTCATTGCACTTGGAAATTCAGCAACTAACAGCAAAGAGATGATCACTCATACCGGTATGGCAGAAGTCTCATGCAGTATTGATGCTGTTTACGAGCCAATGATCTCTTGGAGAAGTAACCGTATTTGTGGCTTTAAATATGTTACTTCTTTGTAATAGAGTTAAAGGAGTTCAGTGTCAGGATATAGCAATTTGGTGGGGAACATTTGCGAGAATACTACTCAGTTTACAGAGAAAAATATGTTTAGAGGATGGTGGCTTTCTCTGTGAAGTGATTTGCCGTTACATAATTAAACATGGATCTGGAAGGACTCTTTGGTTGTACATGTGGCCACTGGCGAGTGTTGTGCATAGTGGAACCACTTAGTAGTTTTAATAGAGATTTTGTAAATCGTGTATTGCCATTTGTGCCACTTTTCACCATCAATGTGCATTGTTTCCCCCAATGCCTTTAGCTGGATCGGTTTTTGCTTACTCTATTTTTGCATTTGAACCAACCTGCACCATCTGTTGGCTAGGGGAAGGAAAAAAGAGTCTTTTAGAAATTCACATCAAATGTCTTCCATGTTATGGCATCTGTCACAATGGCCTATTTGAAAGAGATAGCGGAAGGGGTGAGTCCTGGACTCGCAGAAATGTTAAACTCCATGCTTAACTCTGGCATCTAAATGGAAAGACTCCTCCATCCTCCCATTGCTTAAAAAAAAAAACAATCTGGATGGGTCTATCCTGAACAATTATCATCCTATAGCCCAGCTGCCGCTGCCAGCCAAAATAGTTGAAAAAATCATGAACACTCAACTATCCCATTTATACATGAAAACAATCTGCTCGATCACTCCCAGTTTGGCTTCCGTCATGAGCATAGTACGGAAACGGCACTCATCAAAGCCACTGAGGAGATCAGAGCAGTGATGGATAGAGGAGCTACAGCCGCCCCTGTATTCCTCGATTTGTCAGCCGCTTTCGATACAGTGGATCACTCTTTCCTGCAGCAGCAGCTGGAGAGCCTGGGGGTCGGGGGAGCGGCAATAGCCCTGCTGTCCTCCTTTCTCAAGAACAGGAGATTAACAGTAGTGGTAGATGGGTATCACTCAGTGCCGTACACCCTCCTGCGTGGAGTCCCACAGGGCTCTTCCTCAAGCCCACCTCTTTTCAATGTTTATGTTTCGGAACTTGCTCCACTGATCCGGGATTTAAGGTTTAACCTGACGTCCTACGCCGACGATACCCAGATATGGTGGCCGCCTATAGAAATCAGGACTCTCCTGCTCTACAATTTCTGAATTGCATGAGTGCAATAAACAGATGGCTGGGCGCACATTGTCTCAAACTCAATTCTGAAAAAACCGAGGTCCTACTTTTTGGCAACATGCAACCCAGCTGGGACAACCTGTGGTGGCCAGCAGAGTTGGGTGAACCACCAAAACCTGCGCACAAGGCTAAAAATCTGGGAGTATGGTTCGACAACAAACTAGCACTTTCACGTCAAACAAATGCCACGTTCTCTGCCTCTCATTTTCTCATTAAGAAAATAAGGAAGATCTTTCCTTAGATCCCCGTAGACACTAGGAAGACAGTGGTAACCTCACTTATTCAGTCAAAATTGGACAGTTGAAATGGGCTCTATTTGAACATACAGACGCAACATTTAAAAAAGCTTCAGACTGTTCAAAATACAGCAGCTCGGCTGCTAGTTAACACTCCCAGGCATAAATCTGTTTCCAAAGATATCCGTGGCCTGCACTGGCTTCCGGTAACACAACGTATCAAATTCAAGGCCCTTTGTCTTGCATATAAGGCACTGAGCCATTCAGGACCTTCCTCTCTCCAAAATCTCTTTGTCTGGTATGAACCAGCCAGACAACTTCGGTCTTCAGGGGCCAGACTCCTGACAGTACCTAGAATTCGATCTCACTGGGGCGGCCATAGCTTTCTCTACGGCACTGCTAAACTCTGGAATACGCTCCAGAGTGAGCTCAGAAGTGCTGGTTCCCTCACCATCTTTAGGAAAGGGCTAAAAACCTGGCTATTCCAGAATTAGATGCCAGGTTGGGCATTCTGTGTCCTCAGCGCCGAGACACCCCTGGGTATTTGTGCGCTTTATAAATCTCACTAACATTAACTATATGTGAGCCTGCAGGACGTTTGGTTGCCAAGGGGGATGTTCAGCAAAAAAAAGTCAACAATGTGGTGATGACTTTATACATTAGGTCAATCACCCGCGATTGTTTATTGTGGCAAATACAGCATCAAGGATGCAGCCAGCTGAATGGCTTAGACTGGTCAATTGGTGGAAACAGAGTGCTTCAGTGTAGGCCAGGAGGCACGAAGCCTGGCGTGGTGTTGGTTTGTGAAAAAAACAGTTTTTAGATCTCCTAGTATACAGGTTTTTTTTTGTAATCAGTAGCGAAGGCAGCTATCGGGTCCATAAAGGCATCAGTGGAAATGCTGTGTGCTGAAAGGTGGGAAGGTGTGTTTTGTGGACCACTGCTATTCTTCCACTAGTATTTCTTTGGGTAGATATTTGAAGTAGTGCTGGTCATGCACTGCTTTATGTAGCACAGGGCTCGCATCGTCACCAAGACAGGTTTCATTGATGGAGACAAACAAGTTTGAAATCTGCCAGTAGGTTATGGGTAAGAGTTCAGATTTTCTAAAGGATCTCACATTCATTAGCACAAACGAAAGGTAATTGATGTCATGGCGGAGGGATTTCCAGTGTGTTTTAATAACTCATCTGGCAAAAGGTGTGTTTTAAAGGTAATCAGCTCTAACAGGATATTATGGCTGTTAAGCACCAAGCGTTGTTGAGTTATTACCATCTTTTGAGGATTAGCCAATTAAGATCAACCGGCTGAGCTATGTGAGCAACTTCACTGACTCGACCATTTATAGCTCAGGTTGATAAATTAAGTGCATTTATATTGCATAATAGCAAAACCTAACTAGAGAGCTATGAAACCGCAAACAACAGTAGGTGATCTCTGTAGTCTATCTGAAACTAGTAGCGTTGTGCCTGCTCATACCTCAAACCTGTGCCAGTGATGAGTTTAAAAGAATTTTAAGAGATTGATCACAACGTATTATGCAGGCAAATTATACCCGAATTTAGGCGACAATCATTAAGCTAATATAACCTTTGAATACCTCACAAGAGAGATTTGAATAGCTCAACTACGTTAAATAGCCCATCATCTTTACATTGAGACATACATGATCTCATTGATGCAACACTTTTCAGTGATTAAGGTGATTCATTGCAATCGCTTCCTTGAAAAACTTCTACAGAGCCACTACGAAAGACATCAGGTGAGAACCATTCTGCTAATTTATAAAAAGTAGCCTGAACCATGTTTAGGCAAAGGCAGGGAGCCATTTTTCACAAGTCAACTGACCCTTGTTTAGAGAAACAGGATACACATTTGATCATTAAGGTAAACTGTGATAGAAGCACATTATATATGAAATTAACACTTCTACAGGACTTCCTTACAACCATAAAATACCGAGTGTGCATGGTCCCATTGCTGATTGATGACAACTAACAGAGACACGGGTTCTATACCCAGAGGATACCCTCCTACTTTGACATATAATTTTCCTATATTTGGTAATGCCTTACCCACAGAAAGTGCTTTAGACCCAAAATTATAAGAATCCCAGATAGGTTGAGGTACAAATCTAATTTCTCTGATGGTCTTATCTCTCTCTCAACCACCAATGGATGAATGCACATTTTTGTCCCAGTGCAGCAGGGTCCCAGGCAGTGTTCCTAATTTATTTTAATGGGCTCTATGAGAGACATTCAGCAAGTTCTGTCCCTTTTTAGGTTTCTCCTGCACAGCACAAACAAAATCTGTTAAGGAAAGGGGAATCAATATTTTAAAAGGGGCTTGGATTCCACACATAACTTACCATTGATTTGTTCATATGTCATTCTCATTTCCATACTTCCTATTGGTTACCATTTCCTCACCTCTGGCTTCCTCCAGAGCTTCATGTGCCAGTGCCCTTCCTCTGGCCGTAGGCTACTTATTAGAATTTGGGTTTCTGGTTGGCAGAGGTTTTAACCCTATCCAAGCAGGAACAACAGTCTTAGTCAGGGTAAGCCCCAAACATACCCTAAATTAACCTGTGCTCACCCTCTGGTAGCTTGGCACTGAGCAGTCAGGTTTAACTTAAGAGGCAATGTGTGAAGGATTTGTGCAACACATCAAACAGTAAAACAGTGAAAACACCACACAAAAAGATTCCACACCTGGTCAGAAAGCTAGAGCTTCATTTAGTGAACAAAACAAGACCAAAAAGTCCAAAATCTAATAGGTAGAACAAGCGTTATGAATATATTTAAATTGAAATATAGTGCTCTAAACAATAAAGCGCCAACCAAGGACATCTGGTCGTGCTACACTGGGTCATATCCAAAAGTTAAGGCCGACCGCAATGAGCACGGGTCAGATATATAGCGAAGCCTTGGCCCGCTGAAAAGTACCTTGCTTCGTGGATGCGTTGATGTTAAAGATAGGCTGCGGTGGCACAGGCACAGTGAGTCGCTGTCAATCCTTAAGAGGTAGGCGATGTGTCCGCTCCAAGCTGCGCATAGTTGGAGTTGCATCGAGAATGCGATGTCCTTGATTTTTCTGGTAGCAGCGATGCAATAGCATAGATAGAAATGCGCCGGTTTCGAGGCGTGTAATAACATTTTTGCGTGGGTTTCCTTTTAGTGCAGCACTTTATACCCACTTCCAAGGGCCCAGGACTTGATTGACACCACTTGGCAGGGCAAGACTCACAGCTGGTAGAGTCCAGGTGTTGTTGCAGAGCAGTTGGAAGTCTTTGATGTACCTGAGACATCAGAATCGGAGGCAGGCAGACAAGCCCTTTGAGTCACTGTTCAACAGGTTTGGGTCCAGTCCTTCTCACCCAGGCAAGGAGGGCAGCAGAAAAGAGTTCTTCCACAGCAGCAGTCCATCAGAGTGCCAGTCCTTTAGCAGCACAGCAGTCCTGTTCTTGGCAAAGTATCCACTGGTCCAGCAGTTTCCTGAGCTGGTAGGGTCAGAGGTCCAGTAATTATACCCAGTTATGGCTTTTGAAGTGGGGGTGACTTAAAGAAGGGTCTTTGAAATGCACAGAGGTCCTTCCTTCCCGCCCTGCCGTCAGACTCACTACCGGGCGGTATGCAGGCCTTTGTGTGTGGATAGTACACAGCCTATTCTGTTGCAAGTGTGAGGCTGTGCCCAGCTCCTCCCTCCCATACTACAAGAAGATGCATAAAGTAACACCCAGGTTCCCTTTGTGTGTGGCTATCTAGACCCAGCCACTGATCAGAGACAGGCAGCAGAAACCAAACGGCTAAGAGCAGGAAATTGCCTAACTTTCTAAAAGTGCCATTTTCAGAATAACAACAACAAATCTAAGTTTACCATTCAAGAGGATTTATCTTTACAAGTCCATAGGTGCTAAATATTACAATTCTACCTTCTCTCAATTAGGAATTACAGCGTATTAAATATGACAAGAAATCCTAAATGTTAACCTATGAGAGGGGAAGGTCTCTAAATAATGAAAAACAAATTTGAGAGTTTTTCACTACTGGGACATGTAAAACCTAAAAGTACTTGTCCTGCTTTTTAAATACACTACACCCTGCCCTTTGGCTCCCCAGGACTTCCCTTAGGGGTGGCATATGTACTAAAGAAAGGTTTAGGCCTGGCAAGAGGTTGAACTTGTCAGATTGATATGGTACGGTTTAAACTGCACACACAAGCTCTGCAAGGGCAGGCCTGTGACCTCTTTAAGGGGCAACTTAAGAGGGTGGCACAATCAGTGCTGCAGGCCCACTGGTAGCGTTCAACTTACAGGTCCTGGGCACATGTAGTGCACTTTAGTATAGACTTCTATGTAAATTAAATATGCCAATTGAGTATGAACCAATGTTACCATGTTTAGAGGAGAGAGCAAATGCACATTAGTACTGGTTAGCAATGGTAAAGTGTTGAGAGTCCTAAAGCCAACAATAATGAAGTCAGAAAACGAGGAAGCAGGCAAAAGGTTTGGGGTGACCCTTCAGAGAGGACCATATTCCATCTCTCCAGCAAATACTTTTTTTCCTCAGCATGAATTCTTAGAGAGCACATGCCTCAGCAGTCCTTCTCCTTCACCCCCATCCTCCTACCGCTCTATGTGGTGTTTAACATCCCGTGCGCCCTTTTGTCAATTCCCCCCTCCAACCATCTGATATTTTTATGTCTCCCACCATCCATTATTTTTATGACAACCCCATGCCATCATTCCATGCTAAGCCTCCATCCCCTGCTGTGCTAAGCCTTTTTTGGCTATTTGGGGTAGTTTGCGCTTTCTCTCCTGTAACTTTTTGTACACATAAGGTATCCACTTCAAACATGCGTCCTTTTCCTGTAACATCTTGAGGATTCCAAAGCTACCCAGGATTTGTTGATTCCTCTGGAGTCCCAGATATTAGTCAACATACAGCTAAAAAGCTTTTTCTTTTAAATGGAAAAAAAAAGTGCTGCAGAAGAAATAGTCAGTTTTTTCCCTTCAAATGGTATCAACAAAGGGTTTGTGGTGCTGAAATCACCATCTTCTCAGCTTTCAGGGACAGGCAGACCTTTGTCAGAAAACCAAAAACTTTTACACAGTTTTGGCATTTCACTGCAACATAGAATATTTTTGCTATTTTTTGTGCTTTTAACCTCCTTTCATTTAGTGGTAGAAATCGGTATAAAAGCAATAATGGATCCCGGAAAGCTATACATTTCTGAAAACTAGACCCAATTCTGTATTCAGCAAGGGGTCATTTGTGTAGATCCTTCAAGGTTTTTTTTTTTATTATAGAAATTAACAGTTAAATATAAAAAAGATTGAAATTGATTTGGAAAAAACAGCAAATTTGTGCCAACGTTCTCACCTGTAACTTCTTCTAAGTGTGACAGATTTTTTTAAAGCAATATACTGTTTCATCTGCTGGGCCCTTCTGAGTGCAGGGATATGTAGGACTTGTAGGTTCACCAAGAGCCAGAGTAACTCAGAGCCAGAAAACTGAGCTGCGTCTTGCAATGGTTTTTTCCTTGTGTACCGGGTATATAGCAATTCATTTGGTAAAATATAAAGAGGGAAAAATAGGTACCAAGGAAACCTATATATTTCGGAAATGGAAACAAAATATAGAATTTAGAAGTAGTGGTTATTTGCACATCTCCAAAGTTGTGGGTACCAATACAAGCATGTTAATTGGAGGTAATTTTTCAAAATGGCTTCTTTTTTACAAATTGTCTTACATTTGGAAGGCAGAAATGCAAGAAAGTCAATTGGTAATAACACTTGCGCTACTAATCTGTTTCCCATAGTCTCCCGATAAAAATGCTACCTCACTTGTGTGGGTCGGCCTAGTGCCTGCAACAGGTAATGGCCCAAAGCGCAACGTGGACAGATCACATTTTTCCAGTGAAAATTGACCCTTTTTTTGCAATGTGTCGAGCTGTGGAATTTGGACCCTAGCTCTCCTGGCACCCAAAGGAAACCTAGCAAACCTATATATTTTTGAAAACCACACATCCTAGGAAAACCAGGATGGGTTGACGTATGTGGCTCTCACCAGGTTCTGTTACCCAGAATCCCTTGCTAACCTCAAACTTTGTAAAAAGAAAATATATTTTCCTCACATTTCTGTGATGGAAAGCTCTGGAATCTGTGTGAATCCACAAACTTCCACGCACCCAGCATTCCCAAAAGTCTCCGGATACAAATAGTACCTCACTTTTGTGTGTAGGACTAGTTCCCGCAACAGGGATTGGCCCAAAACGTACTGTGCAGACTTCAAAAGTATAGACTACAAAAAGACGTTGGTTTGTGAGCAAGCCATCTGTGTTTTTGGTCCCGGGCTCGGTGGCCATCTGGGGAAACCTACCAAACCCACACATTTCTGAAAACTAGACACCTGGTGGAGCCCAGGGATGTGGTTGGCCAGAATCCCCTATAAACCTCAAATGTAGATTGGGGGAAAAAAAAAATAATTCTCCTATTTGTGTGTGGGAAAGTTGTGGGATCACCAGGCTGACACAAATTTCCTACCACCCAACATTCCCCCAGGTCTCCCGATAAAAATGGTACCTCACTTCTATGGGTGGGCCAAGTACCCGCAGCAGGGAAGAGCCCACACTTATTGTAGAGATATCAGAATTATCAATCACAAAATGACATGGGTTTGCAAGGGGGGGGGGGGGGGGGCACCTACGTTTTTGGTCCCAGGCTCGGCGGCCATCTAGGAAAACATACCAAACCTAGACATTTCTGAAAACCAAACATCCGGGGAAGTTCAGGAAGGCATGGCTTGTGTGGATCCCTCAATGTTTTCCTACTCAGAATCCCTTGCAAAACTCAAATTTAGCTAAAGAAATCACATTTTACCCACATTTGTGGCTGGAATCACTGGACCAGCACAAATGTCCTACCACTCAGTTTTCCCCCCCAAGTCTCCTGAGTAAAATGATATCTCAATTGTGTGGGTGCTCCAATGGTCTGCGACTGGGAAGGGCCAAAAACAGAGATTGAGAGTATAGCATAGCAAATTCTAAGAGCCATATGTAAAAAAAATAAAAATACATTTATAGGCGTTTCTGCATTGGACACCCACACAAGTGAGGTATCATTTTTATGTGGAGACCAAGGGGAATGATGGGTTGTAGGACGTTGTTGATGGCACAGTGTTCCTACACAGAAATGTAAGGAAAACGTCATTTCTTTAGCTACATTTGAGGTTTGCAGGGGATTCTGGGTAGGAAAATGTTGGTGGATCCATGAAAGCCACAGATCCCTGCACTTCCACAAGTGTCTAGTTTTCAGAAATGTCTGGGATTGGTAGGTTTCCCTATATGGCTGCCTCGCCCAAAATCAAAAACGCAGGTGACTTCCCCGCGAAACAAGGTCTTTTTGTTATCGAGAATTTTGAAGTCCCCACAGTACATTTTGGGCACTAGGCGTACCCACACAAGTGAGGCACCATTTCTATTGGGAGACTAGGGGAAATGCTAGGTTGGTGAAAGTTTGTTGCTCCCCTTAGAATCCAGAAGTTTCCATCACAGAAATGTGAGGAAAATGTGTTTTGTATCCCAAAGTTTAAAGTTTGCAAGGGATTCTGGGTAACAGAACCTGGTGAAAGCCAAATAAGTCCCCCTATACTGGATTCCCCAGGGCGTCTAGTTTCTAAAAATGAATAGGTTTGCTAGGTTTCCCTAATTGCCGGCTGAGCTAGAGCCAGAAAAATCCACAACTAGGCATATTGCACAAACAAAATGGGTCAGTTTTCTGTGGAAAAATGTGGTGTTCACATTGCGTTTTGGACGTTTCCTGTCAAAGGCACTAAGTCTCCCCAATAAGGGACGTGCCATTTTTATCAGGAGACTTGGGGGAATGCTGGGCAGGTGAAAGTTTGTAGATACGCCAGATTCCAGAACATTCCATCACAGAAATATGAAGAAAATTATTTTTTTTTAAATCTAAGTTTGAGGTTTGCAAGGGATTCTGGGTCACAGAACCTGGTGAGAGTCACACAAGTCACCACACCCTGGATTCCCCTGGCTGTCTAGTTTTAAAAAATGTATGCGTTTGCTAGGTTTCCTAAGGGTGCCGGCAGAGATCAGGTCCGAAATCCACAGCTAGGCACATTGCTATAAAGGATCAGTTTTCACTGGAAAAATGTGTTGTCCACTTTGCATTTTGGGACTTTTTTCTGTCACAGGTACTAGGCCTATCCACACAAGTGAGGGACCATTTTATCGGTGGACTTTTGGAAATACCGAGTTGTTGGAAGTTTGCTGCTCCCCTTAGATTACAGAACATTCCATCACACAAATGTGAGGAAAATGTGTTTAGGTTTACTAAATGTGAGGTTTGCAAGGGAATCTGGGTAACAGAATCTTGTAAGAGAGGCACACAAGTCACCCCATTCTGGATTCCCCTTGGTGTCTAGTTTTCACAAACGTACAGGGTTGCTAGGTTTCCCTGGGTGCCGGCTGCTCTAGGGCCCAAAATCCACAACTAGGTATATTGCGGGAAAAAAGGTCTTTGCCTATTAGGCTTTCTGCTGCCCGGGGGCAGAGGGGGGGCTTTTGTCCTGATATACCCCCAAGGACGGCGGGGGGCAGAAAGACTGTGGCTATTATTTTGGGAGGGGTTGGGGGGCATTGATTGCCCATCCTGAGCAGCCCCCACCCATACATACAACAAGCATTTACAATGCAATAGGTCTTGCAATTACATTATTTTGAGCTATTGCCATTGTAAATGTAATTGGTTTTTTCCCTTCGTGAAGCATTAATTGAGGTGCACTGACGGAGCTGTGTGCAGCGGTGAGCACAGGTCAGGGCCATGGTGCATCAGCAGAGCTCTGTGCAGTGGTGAGCACTGGTCAGGGCCGACGTGCATCAAGGGAGCTGTGTGCAGTGGTGAGCACTGGTCAGGGCTGAGGTGCACTGACACAGCTGTGTGCAGTTGTGAGCACAGTGCAGGGCTAAGGTGACGGGGCTGTGTGCAGTGGTGAACACATGAATCTGGTGGTCAGGGTAGATGTGCACTGACTGAGCTGTGTGCAGTGGTGAGCACAGGTCAGGGCTGAGAAGCACTGACGGAGCGGTGTGCAGTGGTGAGCACTGGTCAGGGCTGAGTTGCACTGACGGAGCTGTGTGCAGTGGTGAGCACATGATGCTGGTGGTCAGGGTAGATGTGCACTGACGCAGCTGTGTGCAGTGGTGAGCATTGGTCAGGGCTGAGGTGCTTTGACGGAGCTGTGTGCAGTGGTGAGCACTGGTCAGGGCTGAGGTGCACTGACTGAGCTGTGTGCAGTGGTGAGCAATGGTCAGGGCTGAGGTGCACTGACTGAGCTGTGTGCAGTGGCGAGTGCTTGATGCTGGTGGTCAGGGATTAGGTGCACTGACAGAGCTGTGTGCAGTTGTGAGCACAGTGCAGGGCTAAGGTGACGGAGCTGTGTGCAGTGGTGAACACATGAATCTGGTGGTCAGGGTAGATGTGCACTGACGGAGCGGTTTACAGTGGTGAGCACAGGTCAGGGCTGAGGTGTACTGACAGCTGTGTGCAGTTGTGAGCACAGGGCAGGGCTGAGGTGAACTGACGGAGCTGTGTGCAGTGGTGAACACAGGGCTGGTGTGCACTGACGGAGCTCCCCTACGCGGACACAGGCTGCTTCAGTACTGAGAGCAGTGGGGAGGTGGGGTAGTGGGGAAAGGCAGACTTACATGTCGGATGAGGCCTCCTGGGTGGCGGCGGCCTAGAGCAGCAGGAGCTCCACACAGCACTCGGCGAGAGTCCAAATGGCAGCACTCTTCCCCTCCGGAGGCACGTGTGCCCGGCCCTTAAGCCTCCCTGTGGAGGGAGTGGCCCTGGGCCAGGCCTGGGAAGGAGCCAGTCCCGTGCCACCCTAGCTGCTTGTACCTGCCCACCGTGAGGGCGCGGCGGTTTGGCAGTCGCTGATGACATCTGCGGTCACCGCACGTCACACTTTAGGATCCCGGCAGGGCCAACTGCCAGCCCTCATCCTTCCGGGGTTGGTATCTTGAGCACCATCACTCTGGGCCATAGTAACGCCTGTTTGTAGCACCTAGCAACAGCAGAAAAACAAAGTTCACTACCTAAAATACATGGCCACAAAAGACGACGTATGCTTTTCCCAAAAGGTGGTATTGACAGCCCGGGGGGTTGAAACATTACCGCCACCTGCTGCTAAGTATCACATGACCACGTGTCACCAGGATGCAGTGCTAAGTGATCGATGTTTGTTTACCAGTACTGTGCATTCTGGGAGTTATGGTCCTGCTGACTTCGGGTTGACCAATGGATCCACTGAAAGAAAAGCCTGGATCTGGAGCATACCGCCTGGCTACACATGGAGGCTATAAAACGTCAAAAAAAGGCGACTTGTTACAGGATCACACGTGCTCTCTCTCAACTCATCTTGTGCTCAAGAACTCCTGGTGACCCTTGAAACCGTTTATATGGCCAGTTGGGGATAGATTATTATTCATATAACACACAAAGAACAGCATTGCCTTTAAAATATGCCATGTTTCCTAGTAGAGACCAGCCTGCACTAAGTTTGAACTGCTTGTATTTCTTCTGAATTTCTTAAATATTTACACGTTCCCCGCCCCCTCACAAAATGCCAGTACAGTGTAACTAAGAGAATGGTATGTGCTCTTAACAACCACCTCTGTTTGAACCTTTTGAGCCACCGTATGAGCACCGCAGAACCAGAGCGTGCTGCACCGCTTCGAGGCACTTACAGAGGGGAGCAGAGAACTGTACCAATAACGTACCAGGCTCTTGGATGGAAAACCAGCGCTGGCAAATGCTACACAAACTGCGATGACACAACAGAAAGCACCGGCGTATGAGAGCATCACACAAGAGATGTCTAAATGTCTAGCCACCGAATATTACAGATGAATAACCAAAAATGTGTTTTCAGCTTGCAATGAAGGAAAAGCCTCGTGCCTAGCAACGTAGAAAACACACCTGTAGTTGTAGGCATGTATACTAGTTGTGACATGTTTTTAAAAACAAAAAATAAAATACAGATGAAAAAGCCTCATAAGTTCACACAGGAGTCCCGATGCTTCATTGGTGAAACAGATGGAAAACAATGGTTAACACTGGAAGGGCGGAAAACACAAGTTTTACATGATTGAGGAGTTTTGGGGCAGTCAGGCCCTCAGAGGGCTCAAGCACTTTGAATTAAAAAAGAGGGTTTACGAGAACACGCGGATGCCGGTATAAAACAATGGTGAGAATTAAAAGGAAGTGGACGGATAGAAATAACTGAATAACCGCATAACACTGGCGCGAAACCGCAGTGCAAGTACGAAAAGACACCACCAGCAATGAAGGAACAAAGCCTGAACCAGAAAAAAAAAACCAAGCACTCGCCATTGCCTTGTCCTCCCCCGTGACCCCGTGCGCCTCTGAGCTCCGCGCCCGCTTCACAGTTGTCTGAAGACTTTTCTTATCTGCTTGTTAAATAAACAAGCAGATAAGAATAGTCTTCACGACAGCCGTGAAGCAGGGGAGCCAGTCCGGGTGGGCCAGACCAAAAAGCCAAAGGGAGGCAACAAAAAAACCTCTTTTCCAATGGGAAGCCAGCGTTTACCATAAACGCTGACGCTACCCAATGAAAATGAGGGGCGGGGCTTCAAACCCTTCTCTCTAAGTCCTCATCTGCATTAAATCTTGCTGAGCGAGCTACGCACGTGTGCGCAGCAACGCTAGGCGAGACCTAAAAAAAGCCAACATAATCCCTGGTGCCTAGAGGGCTCCCTGCCCCTGGGGGCAGGGGGGTCAGATCAGGGGTGGCACACAAAATCTGTGGCATTTGAGGGGGTGGGATTGTCCTCTTGGGGAAATCCCAAGCAGGGATCATATAGGGAAGGTTATTATCTGAAGGGGAGATTCTCCCCATTTCAATGATACCTCTCCCATGTGTGGCGTGATTGCCGGTACACTGAAAACAAAAAAAGAACGTCTTGGGAGGTTGGGTATGCTCTTCCCCAACACCCCCCCCCCCCCCCCCCCCAAAAAAAGGAAATCCCTCTGCAGCTTGCAGTATAGGGATTTAGTGTGCCCGTGTACATGACAGAACCATTCTGTCATGAGCACCCAAAGGGTTACCCCAAAACCACTGTCTCCCACTGCATGGTTTTCCACCCTGCACCCGCTTGTTGTTAACACCCTGCGCTGTTTTAAGTCATATTGCACAGCAACAAAGCACAGTGGTGGATTCAACAAAGCCATAGCGCCTTGTTTCACTTACTTTGAGCCATATTGCACAGCAGCATGCTCTTGAGCAACATCTTTAAAAACAAGCATTTGCAATGCAATCGGTCTCGCCTTTGGGACCTTATATGTATTTAGATATGCAGCACATTAACGTGGGTGCTGAAACATCTACTGTTCCTTAACATGGAGGGAAAGTAAGCACCCAACTGTGTGACACGCCAGGTATGGGAACACATGGAGAGAAATATTGACTTTTAGCTGGAAATGGTGTCATCCAAAGCTCTGTTTTTAATATAAAAACACGGCCTTTGGTGGTCCTACTACTGAAAATACAAGATTTAAAAAATATAGTCAACAAGTGCTCGTGGAAGACAATTTCAATGGACTGTAATCTAAAGAATGCTAAAGGGATCTGGTATTTTACTGACCACTGCTGCTCGTTTTCTATCAAGAAAGTTAAATAGAGGCAGTTGCCAGAAAAACAAGAAAAAGAAAGTCCCCAAGCAAAAAGCAATTCTGGTATTTTACTGACCTCTGCTGCTCGTTTTCTATCAAGACAGTTATATAGAGGCAGTTGAACAGAAGAAAAAAGTCCCTAAGCGAAAGCAGACAGTCCTAGGGCTGATCTCCAGAGCCCACAAAGTACATACACATAAGTATATACTAAAATATAAACACAAGAGTGTATATACTAAAGTATATACAAGAGGACTCGAATGCTCAACCTAAAAAACGGACATTACCAATAAGTCTTGCATATGCAAATCTATTGACTTTGCCAATGGTTGTATTATTAATACAGCAATTAATCATCACTCTAGTCCCTTATTTTGAAGCAGTGTGCTGTCTAACCATCACCGACTCCTGTTTATTGAAGAAACATTTTCTGGGTCCTGTGTTTCAGGTTGGAACGGATATTCAGAACTCTGGTATTCTCGACACGACTGCAGCGTCGGACACAGCGGGGACCGTGCACGTGGCGTGGTAAATGCAGGGTGCACAGCATTCAATACACAGAGTCCGGTTCACTGTGTGCGGAGCTCCTGCTAGCGTGCCCAGACTGGCGTCACATCTGGTGGGCTCCCATTTATTAACAAGGTTACGTGATGTGGGACCTCCACAGGAGGGGCTATGCTGAGGGGGTTTAGCAGGAACTCCCTGCATACCTCTTCCTTAATGGGATGCCCAGTGTCGCACATGTTCCGTCATAGTAATGACACTACATTCCTCCCCAAACAGATTCTACAACTGTGACAATCATTATCATAAACCACCACCACAACTGATGGTAGGCCAACGCCCCTCCAGTATACACGTCGGAAGGAGGTGGCCATAAACAAGTACAACTAAACACATGGCATGCACATTCAGAGTATAAGATGGAACAGTCTTACATGAAACTGTCTCTCAGTCTACAGGATGGCTCAGGGTTTCTACGAAGACTGTACTGGGAGCCTCCCAGAGGTCTGGGCTCACTGACAGGAGGCGCTGACCTGGAACTTCCGGAATGTCTGTACTGGTCGTAGGCATCTCCGGAGTGGGCGTAACAGTCACAGGTAAGTCAAGCAAAACTTCCCCACTCATCCTGATCCGGGATGTCAGACACAGTAGGCCCAAGTGCCATCAAACCCAGAGGGGCTCCCTCTGACTGGTAATACCTCTTGAAAAATGACATTCCTTGTGACAGTCTCAGGGCCTCGTTGCACAGTAATCTTCGTGCCTTTCCGGTGAATGATGGCCCAAGGCTCTTTCTCATAGGGAAGTCTAAACTTGCCACCCTTGGTACGATTCTGCAGAAGAACAAGGTCACCCACTTTGAAGTCAGACGGCCCGGCTCTTCGTCGTTGACTCGCTCCGATCATTTCGTCGTTGGTGATGCACTTGAACATGGTCCTCATTCAGGGCCTCCGGACACCAGAAGCATGATGTGGGATGGAATCCTCAACCACGCGTCCCATGGACAGATGCCCCAGAGCTAGCCCAGTCGTGGAATGCGGCGTTTGACGATCAACTCTAAGGAATGAGAAGATAGATCACTCCAGAGATTGGTGTCGATCATAGGCATTGCAAATAACTTTGGTTAAAGTTTGCAGGAACCTCTCGGCTTCTCCATTTGCTTGAGGCCACCTTTGAGTTATTTTCTTGTGTTTGATGCAGAGGGAAGAGAAATATTGTGCTACCTCTTGTCCTTGGAAAGGAGGACAGTTCTCAGCTTCTGAATGAGTCCATGAGTTGCCATTACTTTCTCCAAATTGGGAATGACCTCGCCCGCACTCAAAGATTGAATTACTTCTACTTTGGGATATTTTGAGTGATCGATTAGTATAAACGTGTGCCTCCCGTCCAAGAGACTCCCGAAGTCCAGGCTGACATGCCCACGGCAAACCTGCTGGGGTTTTTGTGATCACTGGAGCCAGCAGGCTGTCTCTGGTGGCCTGGCACCACTGACAGGATCTCGCCGCTTCTTCCACTTTTTCATCCATCAGAGGGAACCACACCTTGGTTCTCAGTCGGGTCTTAGTCTTGACCATCCCCTGTCTGGCATGGGCCAAATTGTATTACTTTGGTCGTCAGAGCCATGGGGATGACTAGGCGATGGCATTGTAGAAGCCACCCTGTGGAATCCTTATTCAGCTCATGTCGGACATGATATAAGCTCTCCATGATCCACTTAGCTTCTGTGGTGAGCACTTTCCATTCACTCTTGGCACTTTGCCACCGACCAGGCTTCATGATTTGTATTGATTTATGGAGACATTAATCTTAGCAGGTTTATTCCCCCCAGCTCCTCCATGGAAGATGGAATAGACAAGACCCGGCAGTTATACATCAAACATATTCCTCTGGCTCCTCAGCGTCAGCCTCTTCCTCCGGGGTAGCAGCCCTGGAGTGACACGAGAGGTAGTCAGCCGGATTCGGAGCCCCAGGATGGTACTCCACTCGACAATTGTACTTCTGCAACTGGAGCATCCATTTTTCAATGTGAGGAGGTAGTGCCAGCAAAGAGGGGAAGAAGAGACTTGTGATCAGTTGCCTTGACAAACAGATGTCCATAGACGTATAAGTGAAAGTGGCGACCGCCCCAATAAATAGCGATTGCTTCTTTTTCAATTCGGGAAGATCTTTGCTCTGTGTCAGTTAAAGACCGACTAGCAAAAGCCACAGGGGCCCAATCTCCTCGGCCTGGCTCCATTGCAATAGGACTGCTCCTAGTCCTTGGGGACCAGCATCAACAGCAACCATGGTCAGTTTACGCAGGTCAAAGAATGCCAGTCGCGTTGGAGGACAATGCATCTTTGATAGCTTGGAACGCTGTCATGCTCCGGACTCCAGGTCCAGGGGACTGAGCCCTTTGTTAGCTCCCTGAGAGGCTGCGTGAGGGTGGTGAGATCTCGGATAAACCGGCCACAATAGTGTCCCATCCCAAGGAAACTCCTCACTTCAGTGACATTGGTGGGAGCAGGTGCCATTTTGATGTCACGGAACTTGTCCGGATCTGGGTAACTGGATGCTGAGAACACATGCCCAAAGAATTGTAGTTGCCGTTTAAGGAACTTGCATTTGTTTCGATGAAGAGCAAGGCCAGACACTTTGATTCTCTGAAGCACCTGGGTCAACCTGGTATTGTGCTACGCGATGGTCTTGGCATATATGAGAATATCGTCACTGACATTCACCACTCCAGGAAGTTCCATCTTCATTCATGGATTACATTCGAAAACACCTCGCGGCGCTCAACACCCAGAAGCTCAGGTGGGTGTACCTCACAAAACCTACATGGGTGGAAAAAGTGGTGATGTACTGCGATTCTTCGTCCAGCACTAACTGATGGTATCCTGATCAGAGATCAAGTTTCGAGAACCAACACGCTTCGCTCAGTTTATTTATTTATTTATATAAAGATTTGTATGGCGCGAACAAGACCCCAAAGGGTATCAAAGCGCTTCACAGGAGAGGATGGAGGAACAAAGTAAGGGGAGGTTAGCAAGATGAACTAATGAAATTGTACAGAGGTGAAGAAAACGTTACAGAATAGGGAAGGCAGAGAAACATTGCAATAGTAAGGAGAGAGAATAAACAAAAAACATTGTGCAACCAGACAGGCCATGGTCCAATAAAGGCAGGAACTTGTTCATTAGGATTGTTTTTATTTCAAGTTTGAACGCCGCCGCATAGGGGATACTGCAAATTTCAAGTGGGAGAGAGTTCCAGATCTTAGGAGCCGCGCCAGAGAAGGCTCAGAGCCTAGTTTTTTTTTTTTGCAAAAAGTCTGAGGTTTCAGTAGTAAAGCATGTGCACTTCTGGTAGGTCTGCCCCCTCCTGATTAATTCCAGTTTTTGAGCCAGGTATCCAGGAGTTTTGAAGTGGAGGGCTTTGTGCGTCAAACAAGCAATCTTTAAATGAATTCTTGCTTCGTAGGGTAACCACTTTAGAGATCTTAAGGCTGGTGGAACGTGCTAATTTTTTGTGTGTCGGTGATCAGTCTGGCTACGGCATTCAATGAGGCCCTGAGTGAGGCCAAGGTATATTTGGGGAGGCCACATAGCACTCCCATAGTCTAGCCTCGGTAGGACAAATGATTGTACCACAAGCTTGATGACCTCTTGGGGGAGGAATGGTTTTAGGTTTCTAAGTACCTTACTTGGTGATTCGCACCCTTGCACATCTTACTAATATTTATGTTCAAGTGTGAGTCTAGGGTGATTCCAAGGGATTTAGCAGTCGATGATAACCAGGGAGCAGTTAAAGGTTGAGAAGTGATTCATCCAGAGGTCAGTCTTGAGGGTGTGCTTTGGAGGGGAGATGAGAAGGAATTCTGTTTTGCTGGTGTTCAGTAGGAGATGGTTTTCAGTTAGCCAGTTTTGGATAATCGTCAAGGAGGAGTTGAGTGAGATGAAGACTTCAGAGGAATTGATTTTTAGATAAAGCTGTGTGTCATCCGCATACATATGAAAAAGAATGTTCATGGTTGGTAGAACGTTCACTAGTGGTTCCAGGAAAAAATGAAAGCGTATAGGCGAGAGGGCAGATCCCTGCGGGACCCCCATGGAAACTGCAGACGGATGGGATAAGGTATGACTTACCTTAACTCTTTGGGACCTATTGTGAAGAAAGGAAAACCATTGTAACACCAAGCCAGAGAGGCCCATCCTGTGTTCCAGAATAGCTAAGAGGTTGTCGTGATTAACAGTGTCTAATGCAATTGACAAGTCGAGGAGGATTAAGAGGCAGGATTCATTATGGTCCAACATGTTTAAAATGTCAATGATGTGAATGAGTGCCGATTAGGTACTGTGACCACTCCTAAAGCCATGAGATTGAAAGTCTCGATGTGCGAGCAAAGTTGCGATTGGACGTATTTTTCTTAGAGCTTAGCCAGAGTTGGGATGTTGGAGATTGGACAGAAATTGTTGAGATCAGTTACCCAATGAGATAGTCTATCGTGGGATTGAAGTGTCTTTCACTTTTTATGGCGGCGTTAGGCAGTCTCATGTCGACCCAGATCTGCACCTCTGGAGGCTGCTTTGGCTTGTGTGTGATGACAATAGGCGAGACCCACAGTGTAGACCCAGTCACCTTCGATGATTCCGGCAGATTCTAGTTTCGCCAATTCCTTTTCAACTAGTGGCCTCAAACGGAAAGCAATGAGTCTGTGGCGTAACGCAACCGACTGCACTGTGGGGTCTATGGGTAGGTCTACTTCCTTCCCTTTGAATTGCCTGATTCCATCAAAGACTGCCAGGAACTCGGCTAAGATGTGCTGAATGGCCTCCTGGTGAATTCCAAAAGCAAACGGCACGACTCCCAGGTCTTCTGCTGCCTGGCATCCTAGCAACATGCAAGTCTTCCGCAACATATATTTGGGTCTTATGGAGTTGGAGCCATGCGAGATGGTTGTCTTAAACTTTCCACGCATTACCAGCAGCTGGTCTCGTCCATACACAAGCACATTAATAGCCATGGAGCTCAAAGGTGGAGTTGGTTTCATTGCCTCAACGATTTCCATGGACATGATGATGATAGTGGCCCCAGTGTCTATGCCAGTCGTGATATTCTTGGTCTCAGACTTGTGCCTAACATTGCGGAAGTCGGTGGAGGCCTGGGTGGTTGTGCCCATCATGTATGCAGAGTGAACCATGTGTTCTTCACCTTAATCATTGTCCATGTCACTGGACAGGAGAACTTTCCCACGATGAGCTGGCACGAAGGCTTGCTTAAATTTTAGAGAAATTTAACCACAATGGGAAACACAAATATAGCAGATGCCCCAATTGAAGCTCTACGTCAGTAAAGGGCAAATGATCCTGACCTCCTGGGCTTGACAAAGGCAAAGTGTGTTTTCTCAGCAATTCCACAATGAAAGGCGATTGGAAATGCTTCTTGGAGGTGAACAAATCATGCATCTATTGGAGCACAATGTGTTCTGACTGACAAGTGGGTGATTTCTTGCCTTTACATGGCGACAGCCGAGACCCTGGATCTCCCTTTAAATGACAAGCATGCATATGTGCAAAATCACCTGAAGCTCTGCCCGTTTGGCCCCATCCACCTTCGGAGTATGTAATGGTCTTCCCACCTTTGGCCTGGATGGGCAGCTTACCAAACGGCTCCCCACAAGTTTTACTGCAGATTTTTGAAACACATTTTTGATACTAAGGAATAAAGACATCTCCACTAAACAAACCCCTTTTATCAGGTTCCAGCGTGCCCTGTTTGATGAGAGGAAGGGCCAAGGAGTTATGACAGCTATCGGCTCTTTTGACCACTGCCATGTCTTTGACGAAGTGCCAGAGTTTAAGAGATACCAGACAGTGGTCTATTCTGCTTTCGTGACCAGGTCTGTTAAAGTCCCCTTTTGGGTCAGAATTAGTTCGGTTATCATTCTCAAATCATGCTACAGAGCCAGCACCTGGGCTCCTCTCTTGTTCCACCT
The DNA here is from genome assembly GCF_964204655.1 of Triturus cristatus. NCBI lineage: Eukaryota > Metazoa > Chordata > Amphibia > Caudata > Salamandridae > Triturus > Triturus cristatus. Next base: position 904,258,655 of record NC_140589.1, on the reverse strand, counting down.
GACTGTCAAAGGTCTAGCTGTGGGATTTGCCACTCACTATCCCACTCGTCAGTCAAATCTGACAGCATCAGGGCGAGTGGATTGAATGTACAATTTAAAAAAAAAAAACGACCACCCCTAATGCAGGGACATTGACTGAATAATAGGACAGGGCAAGGTCTAAGGCATAAATAGTGTTACTTTCCTCCGAGCCCTGCACCACTCTAATATATTCGCAATAAAATTTCCTAGTTTTCTGTCCACTATAAAAGCATGCTCCAATGCTAAGGTCTTGAAATTCGACATTGAAGAGCTTAACTTTTGATCCCTAGTTCAATTTTGACCCATACCTTCCCAAGGGTATGCCCTGCCATTTCCTAGCAGCATTAATAGCATAAACTGAGAAGCCACTTCTACGTGGGATATTCAAACTCCAGGTTTCCTGGAATAAGATTACATCATAGGAGTCTACAAAACACCACCATTCCTTCCGTGTAAACCAATAGCTTAGAAATCCCTGCCACATTCCATCAAGAAACCTTGGAGTGATCAGCAGGATCCTCCCCATCCACAATCCCAAAGGGTCAACCACATCCCTTCTTGCATCTGCAACATTAAACTCACAATTAGCCTCAGAGGTGGAAATCAAGTGCAGGGCGGGTTGCTTTTGATGGAGACGGGCTTGATAATGACACTAGAGGGCCTGGGGGAACCTCTTATTAGCTGATTTCATCTGTTCCTCACAAGAGGAAGCTTTGCCCTTTCCATTCATCCATATTAAGTATGGTGAATCCTGATGGGGGAGGTCCATGAGGTATCAACATTGGCCTAATAGGGGGTCTATATCTGATGGACATGTGAGAGTTAGCAGGGGGGGGGGGGGGGGGGAATGTTAGTGAGTCAATCAACAGTAGTCCAGTGATTGTACTCTCGTCAGAAAAACTGACTTCAATCATGTCCCCAAGACAACACTAAAAGAAGAAGTCTTTCTACAGACTTGATGTCATCTCGGATGATTGAATAGCAGTGTCTGGTGGACCCGACCCAGTAAATGGCTTTAAGTGAGTCCTGGTCTTCATATCTAGCCAAAGAACGTTTGGGGACCTCTGTGAGGTACATCACAGCTAGATTACCCCATTCCCTGGTTGTAGTATTAACACAATCCCTTACGAGTCCACTTACCTGCTATCCCCCTCCCCAAAAATCAGCCAACTTGGAGATATTTCAATCATCCAGTACAACCTCGCCTCTTTAATAGTATGCACACCCCTACCTTGGCCAGCACCCAGCGGGTCTCGTGAGATAAGTTAGATATGTCTCTTAGGGCTGCGATCTATAGGGCTATGGGGCAGTAGGTGAGTGCACCTGGTTGTGGTAGGATCATGTAGTGGTTTTGTATTACCTGAACTACACACTTCAACCCCCTTTGTAACCAGGGTCGGGAGGGGTCTGTAGCGAAGCCACCTTCCCACTATAAACCCTCTTTTAAGCTTAAAATCTTCGCAAGTATAATGGCAATCTCTCAGTGACCATTAGTGTTTTCAGCTCCTGTATCTCACCTGCAGGGATTTTGCATTTTACTTCAGCATCTTCTAACGCCCCCCCCCCCCCCCCCCCCCCCCCCCCAGCTTCCTCAATTGACAGGACAACAAATCTATTATGGCACTCAATGTCTGCAATCAGTGCAATGGAAGAACTTTGATTGCAGGATTAGGTGCTGGCTGGACCGGGCTCCAAGTAAAAGGGCCCAAAAGCCGACCCTAACTCCGCTGTTTAGTGGGTTTTTAAAAACAATAGTATTTGCTTAGCTGTTTTTTGCAGGGTGTGGTTCAGGGGAGAGTGGTGTTGTGGTTCCAGGGGCATTCTCAGGGCTAATTGGACTGCCTCGCAGAGAATGGGGGCAAGGTGAACCAGAGTGGGCTAGATCATGGCATTCTCTCAGGATGGTCTCTATCCTATCCATCGTCTCATGGCATACAGCACTAGAGGGCCTTTTATTGTGGAGGACCGGACTCTGGGTCCTGTCCTTTATTTGCCCACCTCTTAAAATGTCCTCAGCAATCTCTGGTCTGACCGAGATGCTGGAAGATTTATTAGAATAACACCCTGTCACCCGCCTTAACTCCCCAAAAAGGAGCTATTGAGACCCAATGGCAATTTAAAACGGCCACCGGGGGTATATAAAAGCACAATCACAGGCAAAGTCAATTAAAAAAAAAAACAATACAGGCTGAGAAGAGCTTGAGTGGTGCACGAAACGACTTGCCCCAGCAGCCAAACAGGGTGGTCCGTCTATTCCTGGCACTGAAGGGCTCAGCCATGGCATGTCCCCGAGCAGCTTTATGCACCTCCTGGCGCAGGCTGTGTCGCCACCTCCAGGCACGTAGGATCCTGGGGGATGGAGTCCCCAAAAGCGCCCAGTGCAGTGCAAATGCAGTGCGGTGATGTGCTCCCGTGCCACAGGAGCCCAGAGCAGCTTTATGCGCCTCCTAGCACAGAACTCGTGGGCACCTTCTGGCGCTTAGGATACTGAGGGATGGAGTCCCCTTAAGTGCCCAGTACACTGCAAAGTCAGAGCGGTGATGGGCTCCACCAGGAACAATCACATTGCTAAAACGCAATCAAGGTCACTGGCTAACTTTTCTTGTGCTCCTTTAAACATTTAGTGTAGAATACATATTGGATATTTACCCAGAGTTATTAATTTAGAAATCAAACAGTCAAAAGTACTACACTTGGGTAGTCTGAGCTAAACTTTACTCTTGCATAAAGAGGCAGGTGCAGTTCAGTTGTTACCCAGTCACTGACATACCCAGACACTTAACACCCACTCAAGAACAGACATGTACACCCACTCTTGAACCCACTTACAGAACCCCACAACCACTAAGACCTACGCGGAATCTCAGACCCACCAAGACACGCCACTCTCAAAGGTTACAGGAACATTACAGTCAAGAAATAACATTAAAAACGTAATTCAGTAAACAAATTTAAAAAACACAATGTTTACAGGGAAGGTCTATTTAGGCTCAGATTTCACTTGTACAAAACCATAGAAATTCCAACAGATACCCACCGCCGCAATGCACTGCTTAGGACATCACATCAATCATGACATCCACAGAACCACTCACCCTATACTCTCGTATACCCACTCACAAATACAGCCACTCACACACAAGGTCGCTCACATGTTAGAAGTAGAATCACTCAGTAGTACACCAATTTAGCTTTTGTAGTAGCTTCGTATATATGTTTAATAATCAAATTCTTAGAAAATACTCACTGGATGGTCATTTGAAAGGTCAGTGAAGACACTGAGCAATTACATGAATGACGTAATATGTGAGGTCATAAGCAGTGCATTGCAGGGGGTAGGTTAGTTAGCTCAGGTAATTACAACTGATGAATTTAACTGGCTAGTGAAATCTGAACCTAACTAACTTCCCTCTGACCTTTGTTTTTTCCAGTGAATTTCTACTTTTAATAAAAATGTCTATTCCACACAACTTAAACATCCCTGTAACATTGTCAGCACATTCACGAGCACCAATCCCCCGCCCTGGAAAACTGATCCCTAGTGGTATTCCTGCTTGTGGATTGCACCACGAAAGCGATACACAAACATGACAGTTTGTGAGAGGTGTGCTGGGAAAGGGAGCTTCCCCCTTTCCAACAATGCCTGCCAAAAAAATAGCAAGGCATCCAATAGGGCAAAAACCCCACCCCATGCAGCACCAGGGAGTGATTACCTGCCTGTTCCTCCCATTCAGTGGGGGTTTGTGACATCAGTGTGCTGTGCTGCCAACAGATAGGCAATAGGGACAGGCAGGGACACACTTGCAAGCGATTCCGCATCCACAAATTTTAGGGGAAATATATGTATCTATGTGCATTTCTATACATCTAGATTCACTGGGGCGAAAAAAAACTGTTCCAGGAATATAATTAGGCTAAGATTATACATGCACAAAACCATAGAGTTCTAGTTACCAGAGCCAACTATAGCTTACCCCCCCCCCCCCCAACCAACACACACAACTTATGGGCTCAATTATTACATCATTCAGGACATAGTCAGTGACATCACTGATCACATCCGGTGAGCATGCTTTCTAAAAGGTTGTGTTAAACATTCCAAGATACTAACATTTGTTAATTAGTATAACTTGTGCGCTACTGAGTGATACTATTACTAACATTGCGAGTTGCTGAGACTGAGTGGGCATGAGTGACAGTATGATGAATAAGTGGAGGTGTGAGGAGCAATATGGGTGAGTGACTGCAAGTAGCTTTATTGGCGAGTGGCTGTATGGGTGAATGTGGGTGGGACTAGATAAATGGGCGAGTAGCTATATAAGTGAGTGGCAGTGTGGGTGAGTGGATAAGTGGCCATATGGGTGGGTGAGTGACCGGGTAAGTGGCTGTGCCAGTTAGGTGTGGCTGTTATGATGAGTCAGTGTGCTTGTATGGCTGTGTGAATGGGCATGTAAGTGGTTGTGCGAAGGGCTTTGTTGAGAGGCTGGATGGCTGAGTTTGCGGGTAGCTTTATTGGCGAGTGGCTGTGAGTAGGCGAGTGGCTTTGTGGAATAGTAAGTGGGTGTACATGAAATTGTGTCAGAGTCCGTGTGAGCGGTTCTATGAAGGAGTCACCAGGAATATCATTTGTGATGTCACTGACCAGGTGAGTGATGTAATATGTGAAGTCATAAGCAGTGCATTGCAGGGACAAGTGATAGGTTTGCTCAGGTAACTATAACTGCCGAATTTCTAAGTTTTGTGCTTGTAAAATCAGAGCTCAACTATAACACCCCTGTAACTTTGGTTTGTTGAGTGAATTACTAGGTTTTTAAAATGTTCTACATGCAACCTTGAAAGTGGGTGTGTGCTTGGTTGTATGGGTCCGAGTGCCTGAATGGGAGAGAGGCTCTAGGGGTCTGAGCATCAAGATCAAAAACTCCAACAACCCCAAGGAGATCTTTTGGATAGTTAGAACCATCATACCAGCCAGTTCCACTCCAGAAACCGGAGGAAAAAAGTAAACTTCTGATTTACCAAACTTGCAAGACCCTAAATCCCCCCCCCCTCCAAGAGCAGCTGAAGGCAATCATTCAGTCTCCCAACCTCACACTGAGTCTTCTCACAGAACGTCATAGTACAGTGAAGTCAGGCTCCCTCTTACTCAAGGATCCTATATTATCAGTAGGCGCACCCCCCCCCCCCCCCCCCAAGGGCAACACATCAAGGCCCAAGACCCGAAGCAGACTTGCACCAGAGTTCGCCAAGCCCAGGAGCGCCGAGAGGTGCTGGGACAGACCCAGGAAGGATGGGCCTGACCACAAAACCGGGTAACTGGACTTCGGTCAGACCGAAGACCACCTCATGGGACGTCAACCTTGCAACCAGGACCCCGATACCATCTTTGGGGACCGAGGAGTGCCTGCAGAAGACCCCCGCCAAACGCATCACATTTGCATCCGTCGAGCATCTTTAACCTCCCCCATCCCGTGCATCAGCCTCTCCATGGGAATCGAATAGTTTCTTACCTGTCGGTGTAGTTTTGCAGCTTGAGGATCTTTCTGGATTCACTATGCTGTGCATTATTCCGCGATCTTGTGGTTGGGTCCGGATTCGTAGTCTTTTCTTTGTTTTTTTTTGTAGCCCAGGTGGGCGTCGACGACCCACCATTTGGTGCACCTCCCGTGACGTCGTCGTGCATCCTGCGGAAGTCCCACCTTTGGGGCGCCATCTTCGGGTTCTTTTTTACTCTTTTTTTAACCCTAGGCGATTGACTAATCCTTTACGTCCATTTTTCTGTACCATTTCATTCCTTCTGATTTTCCTTATTTCACCCCCTCTTCCTCATCTTCCTGGCGGAGGTGGGCGGGTTCGCTAGTGAATCCAGAAAGATCTTCAAGCTGCAAAACTACACCGACAGGTAAGAAACTATTCGTTTTGCAGCGTGAATCTTTCTGGATTCACTATGCTGTGCATAGATTTTGTAGCGGTTTTCCTAATTTTGTGGCGGCTGGGTGGTAGATTAGCGTTGGTCGTTGAAAATGTGTTGAAGCACCTTCTGTCCAACTTGTGCTTCCTTGTTCATCTGAATGTCCACGCAGTAGTGTTTTGTGAACGTGTGCACAGATGCCCAAGTTGCCGCTAGACACATGTCCTGAATGGGCGTGTTCGCCAGAAAGGCAACGGTTGCCCCCTTTTTCCTTGTGGAGTGAGCCTGAGGCCCCTCCGCTAGCTCCTGTCCAGCCTGTTTGTGGCAGAATTGAATAGTGAGGGCGATCCATCTCGCGATGGTGCCCTTAGTCACTGGCCTACCCATGAAGCTCGTAGCAAAGGACACAAACTGCTTTGATTTTCTGAGTTCCTTGGTCCTCTCAATGTAGTGCATCACCGCTCTTCTAGCGTCAAGAGTGTGTAGAGCCTTTTCTGCGTTTGAAGTCGGGTTTTGGAAGAAACTCAGTATCTGAATACTCTGGTTCATGTGGAACGCCAACACCACCTTGGGCCTGAAGTGTGGGTCTGTTCTCAGGACAATCCTGTCCTTGTGAATCTGAATGTAGGGTTCCTGTAGCGTTAGCGCTTGAAGCTCTCTCACCCTGCGTAGCGAGGTTATAGCTACCAGAAAGGCAGTTTTCATAAGTCAACATTTGCAGTGAGGCCCTGTGAATGGGTTCAAACTGTGCCTTCATGAGCTCCGTCAGTACCACGTTGAGATTCCATGCTGGCGGCGGCAACCTTGGAGAAGCGATTCTCTTGGCTCCTTCCATGAATCTCTTTACAACCTGCGATGTGAAGAAACTTCCACCCTTCTCGCCTCTGGTGTAAGCTACGATCGCCGCTAGGTGTACCCTTAGGGAGGTCGAGCAGAGGTTATTCTTTAGGTGTGTGAGGTACCTCAGTACCGTTGAGTCTCTGGTCTTCTTCCTGCACCACATAGTAAATCTCTGCCGTTTCGCGCTGTAGCATTTGCGTGTAGTTTGTTTTCTTGCCTCCCGCAGCACCCGCATAGTGCTTGGAGGCAAACTAAGGTGAGCAAACTCTAGGTCATCAGGAGCCATGCCGCCAGGCTGAGGCTCTCTGGCTCCGGGTGTAGGACCTCTCCGTTTTGCATGGAGAGCAGGTCTCTTCTCGTTAACCTGTGGGGATTGCCTTGCGCCATTTCCAGAATTTGGGAGAACCATGTCTGCCTCGCCCACTGCGGAGCCACTAGGATCAGTGTCATTTGCTGTTTCTGCACTTGTCGAGCACTCTAACACGGGTATCGGTGGAAAGGCGTAGGCAAATGTCCTTGACCAGCTTATCCATAGGGCATTGCCAAGGGACTGCTGTTCTGGTTGCCTGAACGCGAAGCTTTGGCATTTTGGCATGTTGCAAACAGGTCTATTGTGGGAGTTCCCCATCTCCTGAATAGCTTCTGCGTTTCCTGGCCATTGAGCTCCCACTCGTGCGATGCCGAGGTCTGCCTGCTTAGCCAGTCTGCCTCCACATTCTCCTACCATGGAAGGAGAATTGCCAGTAGATCTATCCTGAGAGGTATGGCCCACCTCCAAATCTCCTGTGCCAGAGAGGAGAGGGGGAAACGACTGAGTCCCCCCCCCCCCCCTGCTGGTTGATATAGAACATTGCCGTGGTGTTGTCTGTTTGAACCAACACCCTCTGGTTGAACAGGTGTCTCTGGAATGCCTTCAGGGCTAGCAGGATGGTTTTCAATTAGAGGTAATTGATATGGCGTACCGCATCTGCTGGAGCCCACAGACCCATACTCTGAGATTGTCCATGTGCGCTCCCCATCCCTTTTGAGATGCGTCCGTGGTAATGGTCATTGTTGGGTTTGGTGGTGTCAGGCTCTTCCCTGTTGTCATGTGGTCTCTGTTCCACCAAGTCATCTCCTCCTGCACTGCGTGCGTAACAACCACTAGATCCTCCCAACTTCCGTTTGCTTGTGACCATTGCTGTTGTAGCCATTCTTGGAATGGTCTCATGTGCAGGCGTACATTCGGCACCAGCTGGATACACGACGCCATCATCCCCATGATCTTGCTCACTGACCTCACTGTCAGAGCTCGCCCCTTCTGGTAGAGACGCGTCTCCTTCAGTAGGGCATCTGTTCTCCTGTCGCTGGGCACCACTGTGGTTTAGGGTGTTGGATTTTTGCTCCCAGGAAAATCTTCACCTGCTCTGGTTCCAGCGATGACTTCCCCCAGTGTATCGAGAACCCCAGGTTCGTCAGAGTGTCTGTCATGCGTGCTGCGTGTCTCTCGCACTTCTCGCGTGTGTCTGCATTGACCAGCCAGTCGTCTAGGTAGGGGTAGACATGGATCCCCTCCCTTCGTAGGTGGGCTGCGACTGCCGACAGGCATTTCGTAAAAACCCTTGGCGCTGATTTTAGCCCGAAGGCCAGGGTTGTGAACTGGTAATGCTCCTGGTTGATGTTGAACCTTAGAAGACCCTTGTGTCTGTTTATTGGAATGTGCAGGTAGGCATCCTTGAGGTCCACGGTGACCAAGTCCCCGTCCCTTATTTGGGGCAGCACCTCCTGCAGCGAAGTCATTTTGAACTTTTGCGTTCTGATGAATTTGTTTATGTACCGCAGGTCCAGGATGGGTCTGAGGTTTCCGTCTACTTTCGGCACCACGAAGAAGTTAGAGTAGACCCCCTTGTTCCGTTCTCTGAACAGCACTGCCTCTATGGCTCTTTTTTCTAGTAGTTTCAGCGTTTCCTCTGAGTAGGGCAAGCTCCTGACCCGATCTCTGCCTTCTTTTTGGTTTTCTGTCTGGGGGTCTTTTCTCCAAATCCACGCAGTATCAGTATTGCAGGACGTTCAGTATCCACTTGTCTGTGGTTATACGTCGCCACTCCTGAAGGTAGAGACTCAAGTCTTCCGCCTACTGGCGTTGGATGATCGTAGGCCTTTGGTTTTCCTCTACCCCCTGATGTTACTGCATTGCGCCTCACCCCTGGGGGTATGTTGTGGGTAGGCGTCCTTCTGCGTGCTGAGTCACTTGGATGAGGGTTGGTCACCCCCTCTTCTCCTTTGGCCACGTCCGTTTCCTCTCCCGCGAAAGGACTGCCCCCGAGGTTGGTACTGCCAGTTTGGCTTCTGCTGACCTTGTTGTCCGTGACTAACCTTGTTGTCCGTGACTATCACCCTGCTGCCCTTGCTGGAACGCCTGGTGCGACGCTCCCTGCTGGCTTCCTCCCCGACCGTAGGGTCTCCTAGAGGGATTGCCTCTCCTCATCCCCCTGAGCTGTAGGGCCCCCATGGACCTTGCCGTCTCGTTTTCTTTTTTCAGCTGGGTGAGTTTCTCGTCTACTGTTGCTCCGAACAGTGTTTCGCTGTTGAAGGGGGTGCTGAGAATGTTGTTCTGCACCTCCTGTTTGGATCCCGAGATTCTTAGCCATGCATGTCTTCTCTCGGTGACCCCTATGGCCATTAGTCTGGCCGAAGTCTCGGCCCCGTCCAACGCAGTCTTAATGCAAGAGTTTGCGATGTTTTTACCTTCTTCCACCAGGTGGGAGGCTCTTTGGCGGTATTCTTCGGGGAGGTGTTTTACTAGTTCCCGCATCTCGTCCCAGTGCTGGTACTGGTGTCTATTGAGCAGTGCATTTGAATTCGCCATGCGCCAGTGCATTGCAGCGTTCCTCTCGACCTTTCTTCCTGTGAGGTCCATCCTCCTGCTCTCTTGATCGGGTGGTGGCCCCGAAGGTACTGGCACGTTGGCCCTTCTCCTGGCCGTGGAAGCTATGATTGAGTCGGCCGTGATACTACCCTTGATGTAAGGGGGGTCCAGAGAAGAGTGCTTATACTTTTTCACCGTCCTGGGCGTGATCGAACGGCAAGTCGCTGGTTCCTTAAAGGCTTCTCTTCCCCGATTCATCACACTTTGTAGCATGGGAAGGAATTGGCTCCTCGCCTGGATGGGGAGCAGGGTCTCGAGGAGGAAATCGGCTTTCGGCCTCTTCTTCCAGTTTCACGCCGAAGGCTGTTGCTGCGCTCTTGACCACCATATTGTACACCCCGATGTCGGGCGGCCAAGGCCTCGAAGGGTACGTGTCCACAGCCTCCTCGAGGTTTTCGGTGTCGAGATCCTGCCATTCTATCTCGTGGCTGGTTGATGGCGCCGAGCTGTAGAACGACTGCTGGTAGTCTTCTTCGGCTTCGCCTCATAAATAGGTCTCATCTTCTTCGAGATCTCTCTGCAGCCCCTTTGTGTCGAAATCGTTCTGATCCTCGATTTAGACGACGTCCGTCGGCGGAGCCGTTGGAATTTTGTATTCCTTCATCTTGGCGTCGAACTCCTTCCTCTGACGGATGCTCTCCATTTCGGCATCGAGCCGCCTTTTCTTTTTCTCTATCTCGGAGATGCTTTCGGCGTCGACCGCGGGCCTCTGACGGAACTTGCGTCGAGCGCCCCGTTTCATGGGTTGTCTTCGACGAACCTAGCCTTTCGGCGTCTTTCGGCACCAGGGAGTCCTTTTCGAAGGATCCGCTCAGCCTTTTGTCCATGGCTCCACCCTTGGTCGTCAAAGTTTTCGGCACCGGGGCTCCCTTTGTGGACTTTGACTCAGATTTTCTCGAGTCACCCTCGGGTTTGAGGCGTTTGGGTGTTTTGAACTCGACGACTCTTACCTAGTCTGGAGTCTTCTTGTCGGTCTCTACGACCGTGAAGTTTTCGGGTCCCTCGGCGACGTTGTCCATCGTCTGTGGAGATGCCCAGATCTTAGATCGACGGGGCTTTACCCTTGCCTTCCATGCTGGTGTTGGCTCTTCTCTGACGTTCTCTCACCCGGAGCGTCTTCGGCGCGAAGGCTGAGCAGGCGTTGCAGTCCCTGCTCAGGTGGTCGACCGGTAGGCAGAGATTGCAGACCGGATGCTGGTCCTTCTGCGCAAACTTGTGGTGGCAGTTAGGGCAGAACTTGAATGGCGTCTTGTCCAGTGCTCTCAGGGCCTCTGAGTGCGCATTCTCCAAGGGCGTCGAAGAAAATGTGGAAATCTTCCTTCTTCGCGCTCCGGATGTTCTATTTTCCTCTCCTGTGATCTTTTCGTAGTTGTTTATCGACGAAACTCGTTTTTCCTTCTTTCTCCGACTGAAATCCTGGAGCTTCCCGACGACGATCCAGACCCAACGGCAGAAAAAAGAATCTGAAGATGGCGCCCCAAAGGTGGGACTTCCGCAGGAAGCCCGACGAAGTCACAGGAGGTGCACCAAATGGTGGGTCGTCGACGCCCACCTGGGCTACAAAAAAAAAAAAAAAAAACACTTAAAGAAAAGACTACGAATCCGGACCCAACCACAAGATCGCGGAATAATGCACAGCATAGTGAATCCAGAAAGATTCACGCTGCAAAACCATTGCAACACAGATAAAGTACCTGAACAGCTTGTGGACTGTCTTCTGTGAAGGGAACTGTTTTCTAAGAGCTTTGCAGGCCTGCTAGAGGTGATCACGCAATCCGTCCCCCCCCCCCCTCCAAGACTTCAACCAAAGTACATTGATCCTTACTAAAGTTTTCTACAGTAAAGTGTCAATTTTTTTTTATTTGTGTGGGCTTGTTCGTGGTAGAGTAGAAATGCTTACATTCATTATTATTCCTTGTAAAATTCATCATCACAGAAACCCTACAATTGGATAGTCTTCATGCTAGTGCCTAATGATTACAAAAATAGTCAATTTTGTCTACCAGACAGTGCAGCTGTTTGGTCTGCTAAAGACATTTGGGACATTCAGAAAGCTTCTCTAGGGATGCATTCTGACCGTTACTTTTAGCTTTTTAAACACATTTTCAGGCTTTCAATTGGCTGGCTTTATTTATTGTAAGCTGCCCAGTTACCTTGCTCCTCCCAAGGAACAAAGCCTTTTCACACCACCTTTGTATTCGTCCACAAATGCTCCTTTCTGTAAACAGTAAATCCCATTCCCTGGTGACATTTGCTGTGCATTCAGAAATCAAATGTCTGTCGCCATTTTCTAGCATGGCGTTTACTTTTCCTGAATTTCAAAGTGAGTGGATTTATGTGGCAATCTTGCTGGACACTGGGCTAGGAAAAGGTTTGCCCCCCCCCTAGCACACATTGAAATGAATGAATTATGTTTGTGCACTGTATGGTTTTTAGTAAAACTGGATGTGCAAATGCAATTTCAACGGAACCTACACCACTACATTCTACGCTGTTGCATTTTACGCCACTAAATACTATGCCTCTGCACTGTACCCCACTATACTGTGCAACACTATACCAGTCCACTTCAAACTGCCACTCTTTGCCACCAGATTAAACACTATGCCACTTTATGACACTCCATGCCACTCTCCTATGCTATTAACCTTTAGCCATGCTAAACAGTTACCACGCTGGTGTAAAACAGTTGACAAAGCCAACAGAACTTGGATAGGAGAGATCTATTAGGTTTGACAATGCTAGTTATAAATAGGTGTCAGATTTTGAGAGAGTTTTGCTGATTTCTTAAATTGTTTTGGTGCTGTTTAAATGCTTTACACCTTTTCTGTTTTTAACCCGAACGTCATGGCGTACAACATTCAGGAAGGTCAGTTTAAAATGTTACCCAAGAAGTACAGAACAGATTAAGCAAATTAAATGAAGTACCACTCTTAAAATCAATTTGTTTTGCTTTATTTCAAGACTGTTTACTTCTTTTTAAAGTATTCTTCGATGACATCTTTGGCCTGAGATTCTTTGCCGTAGTCCTACAAATAAAAAAAACCAAAATTGAGTCACAAAAACATTACGATCAATTTAATCTTGCACATGGCACATTTGAAAAAAATTACTCACTACCTGGACAAAACCTTGTAAAGCGGTAGTCTCTAATCTTGTGGAAAGAAGCAAGTTTTCAAACTTTTCAAAAAATGGAAAAATGAAGATAAGGTGATACTGGGAGAACTTAAACCTTGTTTATAGATCAGCATATCATTGTTTCCCAAACTAACTTTTGGAAAAAAAATTCAACTGGTGTATTGCATATATACATTTTTTTATTACTTCGCTCACAAATTAGCCCGACACAAACGTCCACCTACACAACTCATTTAGTCCACATTTATACAAAGCCAACTTGCCTATACACACCAGAATCAATGCACATTCCTAGTATACTATTACACAGCGCAAGTAAGAAAATCCAAATGAGAACTTTACAAAATGGTTATAATTCTCAATGGGACATTGACAAAACTGCATTCCAATAAGTGGCGTGGTCCTTCCTCACTGGTGCGTGTTCCTCTAGGCAGGTTACTTGCAGCTTTATCCCGATTATGCTATATAGCTTAGTAACCTGCACATGCGACTACCTCAAACTTCTCCTGTGGTCCATCCAAACTAGTATGGGCAATTGCTTACTCTAAATAAAGAGAAATGGCCCCAAAGCAAACCAGAGAGCCTCTACTTAACAGCTATTTGCTTTGCTACTCAGTGGGACAGCCGGTCCCTTAAATAGTCTACTCACTAGTTCTCAAAAAAAACATTCACCTTTTGGGATTTTCATTAAGTGCCAAAAATTAGAGCTTCAGTCTTAGAGATAATGTAATTTAATATAGTGCTAGGAAAAATGAAGTAGCTGCATAAGGTTGAGTAGGGGCACAGCGCGAAAACACGATACGCATTTATAGTGGACAACATAAGATGCACTTTCTACCTTTCTACGTGCAATAGCCTACCAGAGTATCAAACACTAGTTAACACCTAAAATACAAAGGAACATGCTGCATGGATAGCTTTCAGCAATATCACCGTACAGACATGGATATCAGAAAACTAGCTTAACGTGTCACTTCGACTTGCGCACAGGCGAACAAAATTAAAACAGCAAAGTCATTCAGTAGATGCAAGCACACACCAAACACTTTAATTATTGGTACTGCTAATGCTAACAATATTGTAGAGTAGCCTAATCAAAACACGCACCAACAACTAGACTGCAGTTAGTTTAAATCCCCAAGTGCCTGGAAATGGCGCAGAACCACCCTAAAACCGATAAGTCAGGGAAATGGTAGAAGTGTGCCTTACAAATGCAAAAGGTTTCCAGAGCAATAACGTTCACGCACCAGTCTTTCTATTTTAATTAAAAAATCCACAGTATCAGAGATTATGCACATAATCGTAAATACAAAACAAGAAATAGATGCATACAAATCCAAGCCATACATGTCAAATCAGAAAGATTTGAATCAAAGTCAAATGATCATGGATAGGGCCCCAGATTTGCATTCCCAGGGTGTGCTTCCGTGATCCTTTGAGTGAATACAAACTGAATTTTAAATTTTAATTATAAAACCTAGCACGCCACATTTCAAAAGGTGCCTCAGGTTGAAGCCATGTAGATGCTATACATAGCCTTGCTACCCCCATAGCAACAAATATAAGACGCCTGTACTTAAACATCGGTGTACCTTGAGACAAATCCTTCCCGGTGCCTAATAGCATGGTCGAAGCAGAGATATTTATATCCACACGTAACTTGAGACAAGAACCTCTATATGCTGTATATACAAAACTAATTTAGTACAAGAAAAGAATATATGGAAAACACCCTCATCGTCACAGCCACAATGAAAGCATTTCCCATCATACTGGCTCCCCCATTTCTTCATCTTTGCGGGGGGTAATATAAACGTTAAATATTGTTTTGTAGTGCTGCGTTCTTGGATTTGCAGCCATAAATGAGTTACCTGCTAAATCAATCGAATCCTCCAAGAACACATCTTGTCAGACCAAAATAGTCCCCCCACTTAAGATGGTCTCTCAAGATCAGTTGTAGCCGATTGTAATAGGTTATACAGAACCCCAATACGTCCCTGAATACCAATATCTTTGACTATCTTCAGTGGTTTTAATCTGATAACCTGTTTATTTAGAAAATCACGCATCTGAAGGAATTTGAAAAAATGACAATTAGGAAGCTCATATTTGCATGATAAATCGGAAAAGGAGGCAAGATGTCCTTCTGCATCCATAAAATGTCCTAGTTGTGAAATTAGAGTGTCAGTTTCCCAACCACACTATCTTGAAAAATTGCTGGAAGGATACCTACCGCTGACAGGGGTGTATATAATGAGTGTTAATCTGAAAACTATCCTCCAAACTTTAAATACAACCCCCAGGATCTTCAAGCGAGTTTTTATAATAACTACCATCGACCCTGAGAAACAGTTTTTTGCCTGAGACCCAAGAACCATCTGATAAATTGATGGAGCTTTAACAGGATTAGCCACTGCCTCCCCAGTTAGCAGGACTCGGATATTAGATAGAATACAGGTGTTAGACCTGACATCCTTGGCGTGGGTTTTTCCCCTATCTTTTGCCTCTGCTACCTGGATTTTTGATGCTGTGATGGATTGCGTTTTGCCGGTTTAGATGCTTTGGACACTCTGCCACTGCTAATCAGTGCCAGAGTGTAAGTGCTCCCTGTGTAAAATATCGTATTGATTGGATATACCTGATTGACATATCTGTATCACCATGAAGTCCCTAGTAAAGTGCACTGTGTGTGCCAGGGCTGGTGATGACAGATGCTACTAGTGGGTCTGCAGCGCTGATTGCGCCACCCACCTGTGTAGCCCTAAAACTGTGTCTCAGGCCTGCCGCCGCAGGCCTGCCTGCAGTCCCCGGACTGCCATGTCCTCCTGGCCAGTGTCCACACTGGCCGGGCCTAACCCTTCCCTTTATAGTACTTTTTAGAGAGTAGCTGTTCTCTTGTCTGACCCTTCTGTGTGCCTGGGCGTGCTTGTGGATTGACTGTCTGGCTTGAGAGTGACAGGGGCTGGGGATCCCCCTGGAGGTTGGCTGAGTCAGCCCTCTACTGAATGGCGACATTTGCAAGGAGAGTGGAGGGAGGAGATAGCACCTGGGATTGAATAGGGCTGTGCCTGCCTGCCACTCCGCTGGCTCCACCTCCTGCTGGGCGGCTGACGACTCTGCCCCTCACTCTGAAAAGAAAGCAGAAGCCAGGAAAACAAAGTGCTCCAGCAACACCCAGAACTGGATCAGACCGGGCTCAGGACCCACTTGCACAAAGACTTCAAAGACTTTTAGGGGTATAAGTACAAGACCCCTGACAACAGATTTTTAGATTCGACCATCAAGAGGAACCTCTGCTGAAAGACGGACCGCTGAAGAACGAAAGGAAGATTGCCGTGCTGTGTGCTCTAAAGGCTGACCTGTTCTGCTGTACAACTGAAGCTGAGGAGGAGAAGGGGTCGGGGTCGTGCTGTGTGCTGACCCTACCCACTTGACCAAACAAGACGTTGCTGTGTGCTGTGTCTTCACCTGAATCTCCAAGGGCCTGAGAAGAGCTGGCCTCCTGTTTCGCAACCCAGGGATAGAAAGGTTGCCAAGAACCCAAGACTCTGTGTCCCACCTGCGCTGCTGTGTGCCGCAGGGACCGTGGACTGTTCTACCAAGCTTCTCAACATCTGCCTGTGAGGTGGGCTGGCTGCTCTCTGTCTTGCTGGAGAGTACCGCACTGACCCGGGCCTGACACCGGTTGCCGCATCAAGATCGACGTGCTCATCGGCATGTGCCTTGCCGCGACCCGGAGGCCTGAAGCAGATCGAGAGTCGTACTTCCCTGCTCTACGAAGCCGCGCTGTGAGTGGCTGACTCCGGTGACGTCGACATAGTCACTGGGCGCTCGTCGAGGGAGTTGTGGAATCCTTGCACCGAACAGCCCGAGGAGCGCTTGTACAACGAGTGCAACGACACCGCCGGAGCAACGTAGCTGCCTAAACATCAAGAGCCTACAAACTGATTAATTCTCAGTGAGTATCAAATCACACAAGAGACTAGAGACTATCGTCTTACGATCCCGACCAACCAAGAAAGCGAATATTGTGTAAACCTGTGATGCTTGATTTCAACTGCGGAAACTAGATAAAGATATATTATTTTTGATATAACTCACCTGTGTGGTCTAAGTTTGTGGTGTACGGAAGGGGGATCATTGTGGTGTCTACGTGCAAATACCTTACACATTGCCTTGGGGATAAGTCTGTCTGCTCGAGCCAAGCTACCTAGAGGGTGAGCAGGGGTTATCAACCGTGTGTGTCCCTGTACCCCGACTAGAAGCAAGGGTTCCTATTTGGTCTAAGGTGTATACCTCTGCCAACTAGAGACCCCCAGATCTAACAGGCATAGTAATATAATGTAAAATCAGGAACAGACCAACCCCCTCTGTCACGGGGTAGAGTCCTAAACCGTGCAGCCCTGCGTGGTTTTCCTGGGGCCCACAGAAATCTGGAACAGAGAATGAATTTGTTGTAATTGTAAATAAGAGATCTCCAGGGGTACGGATCTAAAAAAAAAAAATTATAACACTTTCCGCAAAATATTCATTTTAAGCACATTTGCTCTCCCCACCAGCGAAAGATGCAGGCATTCCCACCTATCAAGCGCTTGTTTAATGCTTGCCATCAAGGTCCCCCAATTGATCAACCAGATCTTTTAAACACGTCTGCATCTTAATACCAAGATATGTAACCTCCTTAACAACAGATATTGAACGGCTCAAGTTCCAAAACCCGCATCGTCAATTTCTCCATCCTGTTCAGTATAATGTTTTTGATAAAAGCTATTAAATCTCTAGGATCTCATGGGGGTCGTGTGTCAGTCTACCTGACAGATCCTTCATACCATCTACTCTTTGTGATGCCTCTTTGGTACGTAGCCCTTGAGCTAAACAGCGCCCTGAGACCTCACCAAATTCATAGCGCACTCTCTCAAAAAGCTGATATTTTATAGCATCTCCTTAAACCAAATCAGATTAATATTGGCCTTACATCTGGCCACTTCCATGAGCCCCTCAGTAAGATCAGTTGCGAACAGAATCCCATGTGCCAATTTTCCCTCTGCTAGCTTCAGCTCCAGAATCCTACGTTTGGCTTGTTTCTGTTTGTGAAGTCCAAAGCTCAACACTTCCTCTAAAACCGGCTTTAAAAGTATCCCAAACATTCCCACAGTTTGTAGAATAACGGTTTACCATAAAGAAGTCTCTGATCAATTTATTCATATATTCAATAAAACCGTTATCCAAGAGGAGTGCTCTGTCAAACGTAAATACCCTTGGTGTCACGTTACCCCCCCCAATGCTGGAATATCCAAAACTGGAGAATGATCTGAAGTAATTCAGGGAAAGACTTGGATTTGAGCTTTAGTTAATAGTAACAGGGATATGAAAAAGTAGTCAAGCCGCACTCATTTATCATTTGGGTAAGAATAAAAGGTATAGGGAGGATCATATATGTTAAGTGCACCCCATGCATCCACTAACCCATGATCCAAGATCAAACGAGAGAGCATTAAACACCTTAGGCTTCTGACCTTTATACTGTTGAGTGCCTGCTAATAACTCACCGGGCACTAAATTAATATTAAAGTCCCCACATAGCACAAGAGGAGTGGGCCAAGATGCAAGTTCAACATTTAGGTGTTCAAGAACGAGGGATTCATCCAGATTAGACCCATATATTGTACAGACGGTAAATTTAAAACCCCCGTTGCACATTCAACAATTGCCCACCTCCCATAACTATCTACCTCTACACAACCTGAGACTTGTATACCAGTTTTGGCCAAAACAGCCACCCCCCCGGTTTCGTAGTGGTCTGTTGTGATGTGGTTAAGAGTGAATACCCCAAATCTAATACTTTGCGATTTCCCCAACGGTATGTGTGACTCCTGAATGCATATAAGATCTGGTTGTATCACCCTAAGTTCAGCAGCGACTCTTTGCTGTTTATTAAAGTTATTAAGTCCACCAACATTAAACGAGCACATTCGAAGCCCTACTTTAGCCATATGAATGGTATAGATTCCATCCCTTAGTTAATTCTGTGAGCAAAATTTTAGTATTCATAATTTTCACCAAATCATAGATACTGTGGATTGATTCTCCCCCCCCCCCTTTACACCCCTCCTCCTTAAACCCCCCACCCTGTCTCCCCCCTCCCCATCCCAACAAAAAGGCAAAGGGACTCGTAGTCCCAGTAATGACAAGCTCCCCCCCTACCCAGGGCCCACATCCCACACTCAGAAAACACCCTAAAAAACACGTAAATCCAACCTTTTATCAACCGCTCAGCATGTCAAGAAAAAGGATAACCAAGACTTAATTCCTTATCTACGCATGCTTTGCTGATAAACTAAATACATTAATACATTATAATCATGATACTAGCCACCCCTCAATATTAGCAAGCAAATCATTGTTCATCATTGTACATAAGTTCTATTTTAGATGGTATGCAGATATTCCTTAGCTTGAACTTCCGAGGTAAAGAATTTAACCTGTTCCTTAAACAGCACCTGTAACTTCGCTGGGTTAAGCAAAAAGGCTTGTGCCCCACTGGCCTGAAATAATGAAATAGGTTGGCGAAGCTGCCGTTTCTCAACTGTATAATGACAGTAGTCAGGCCGAACAAAGAATTCCACACCCTTTTCTATTCTCTTTCTATTGGTGCGGGCAAGCTCATACAAAGCCTCACAAGCAAGAAAATTGAGAGATTAGAATTGCACAAGGTTTTGTAGATTAGAACGGATAAGAACGGATAAAAAAAAAAAAAAGGATATTGGTGCGACCTTTGCACCTCCCTCTGCCAATCCCAATGTTTTAGTTCCGGAAAAGCCTCAGAAAATAACGCGGAAACAAACTTGAGGGGATCTTAACCCTCCATCCTCTCTGGAATCTGCAAAACTCTAAGATTACTGCAACGAGCGCGGTTCTCTAAATCAACTTATTTCCATTGAATGTTCTTTCGTAGAACGCAAGGTCTCGGTTAAAGTCTTCTGCACTGCCAGTTCGTCCTCTAGGGTGGAAATCCTAACAAAACCTTCATTAAGCCTCGTTGTAAATTCCGTACAAGTCTCTGCTATCTGCCGTACTGTATTCTATAATTTGCGGCAAGAGGTCTGTACCTTCTGACTTTCTACCCTCGTTTCCTCCATATGTGCCATCATAGTATTATAAATCAGGGTGAGCGAAATCTCTCCTGAAAAATCTATGAGTTTACCTTTACCTACTTCTGTAGTAGTACAAAGGCCATTTTTATTCATAACATAAAAGAATTATCCCAGCGAGATGCGTCGTCAATATTAGTACTATCCACTAATGCAGAGCCCTGTTTGCTCTCAATTTTTTCGCACTGTGCCAGGGCTATCATCCGACATGTTCCACTCTATATCATCTGGATGTGTACTACTAAAAATTGCTGCCACCTGCTCCTTGCGGTTCATCGCAAATCTCAGAGCCCAGCTCAATATCCTCACTATAATTGGAATGTTCTGAAAGTGAGAAAAAGTTATCAGCAGAATCAACTTCCTTCACAAGTGGGTCTGTACCCTGAGAGTCTACCTCTGACTCAGTATGTAAGGGTATTACAGAAATAGTACTAGTTTGACAATTTTGCCACGCCATCATACACTCCCGTCACCTGTAAATATTAGTGGTAAAGGGTTTGTGTCCGTGCCACCCGTATTTCAGAGTCAGTATTCCCCCCCCCCCCCCTTTCTTTGGCACCAGTAAAAAGCTGAGGAATAGTAAGTCTACCACTGGCATCCTAATGTTTATCTATGCCAATTTTTTCCTGAACGCTATCCCCCTTGCTGCTTTTGCACCCTTGACTTGCCTGCTGAGGAATCCTGGGGAGGACGCCTCCAACCCCCCTACTCCACTGCCATTGGAGTCAGCCAGGGGGCGAGCTCTCCCTTTAGCAGCCTTCGGCGGCATTTCTGGACCAACACACTGCAATCCTAATCGGCCTCCGTAGAATGCTTCCGCCACGAAGAAGCCCCGCTGAGCACTCCAGCAGACTCTGCAGTCGTCACAGCCCCCGCTGAGCCCCAGCCACGACGAAGTTCAGCATTCCAAGGGAGGCGCTCACCCGTACAGCCCAGTTAGATCTCCCGCGGATTCAGCAGGTACTGTTTCTCCCCGCTCACTTCTACGGGTGATAAGCTATGGGCAGAAAAAACACCTTCGTTTAGTCCATCATGCACCCGAGGAGCCAGTGTGCATTCGTGCACAAACTGCATTCAACTGTATTTCTGTCCGAGAGGTCTATGCAGAGGTCCTTCGCTCTTTCCAGAAAAAAATGCTGATAAACGCCATGCTGAGTGCCAGAGTAAAGATAGCCGTTAGATTCAGCACTCCATTCTGTGTTGAGACGAGTTAGCCCAGGAGTGGTCAGCTCACACATCCGAGCTCTCGGACGCCATCTTGCCTCCAATGGCCAATAATTAGAGTAGCCTAATCAAAACACGCACCAACAACTAGACTGCAGTTTAAATCCCAGAAGTGCCTGGAAATGGCGCAGAACCACCCTAAAACCAATAAATCAGGGAAATGGTAGAAGTGTTCCTTTACAAATGCAAAAGGCTTCCAGAGCAATAACGTTCATGCACCAGTCTCAATTCTAGCAAAACGTACACTACATCCTCATAACGTTAACGGCCTACCATTCAACTAACAACTTATTGCCTGCTAGACAGGATACTGCTTGTCTAGAGACTTAGCACTTCCTGTCATAGATAGGAGGGGGCTTTGCTGCAGGATTTTTGTGCACTGATGTTTTGGGCACTTTTACAGTCTGATATTTTATATACAGCATCTAGAGCAAAATTAAATTAACGTGAGTACTCCAGAATAAACAGGTTCTTTTTAGTCAAAAAACGTGTTTTCCTGCAGTATCAGTTTCACGGAGAAGAGCATCTGCCCGACTGCTAAAAAAAAAAAAAAAAAAAAAAAAAGAAGTGAAACTCGCGTTCACGAATAAAATGCGCAATGCTTAAGCTCACGTGTATCAAAGTAACAGTATTTCAAACATTCAGAGTTGCATGCGTTCACTTCAAATGTGGCAACAGCCTTCAACATTATGCCAGAAGTTCAGCTTTTGGCATGCAAACTTTTGGCTTCATTCTAGTCGGCATAGTCTCACAATAATGTCGGGTGACGTCACTATCCCAGAATGCTACTCCAGAAGGTAACAAAGTGGTGTGTTCATAAATTTCTTAAATGGGCTCTAAGCCACAAGCTATGAAAAATAAATTTTACTTGTGGGACGGTCCTTTTGGGAGTATTTAAGGAGACATTCAACAAGTCGGATTGCTGCTGTGACAAGTTACTGATTGTGACTGTTGTGCCAGCATGTTACTCTGATTCAGGTTAGTCTAGTTTTTAAACAATAAACATTTTCCATATATCGGACTACACCAGCATATCCTGCGAGGCAAAGATATTCAACTTGTACAGGTCACTTGCCTTACTATGCAACTTTACTAGGGTAACACTACATGGTACACAGGTGTATTAAAACTACAGAAATTGAGAGTAAGGCTTGACCAGCTCGAATTGGTCTGAATTGTGGTGCGCAAACTAAGTTATATGCTCTGCCCTAGAAGAGATTGTGCTCAGCAGATCTTAACTATGCTCAGTGGTGGCCCAGGTTATTAAATTTCAGCACAACTTGGAAACTCAAGAGGTTCAAAGGGTTATATGATATAACCCCCTTGGCCCTAAAAAAAGTAAACAAAATAAAGCTTAGGAAAGTGAAATCATGCCACTTAGTAAAAATTATACCTTCACAACTTGAAATAATTGGTGTTCTCCTTCAGAATTATTTAGCCAGACGCAAATAACGGAAATCCATGACTAAAATGGGCGCGTTATTTAGGTACCAATCTTATTTCGTACTCACCCATTCAAACCATGTAGCCATTCTCAGGGACCTTTAAAGTCACGTCACTACTTTAAGGCTCGTATGATGGCTTTTTTTTTTTCTTGCCAGCTGCTTAAATCCTCTGCATAACATTCTGTCAGCAGACTATTTGCTGGCTAGTCATACTATTCCCCCCCAACATCATATAAAATGGAAATCAAATAGAATGCACTTCCTACAACTTTCTGCAAGAACGAAGACGACATCAAGGCCAACCATGCTAGTTTTCAGTCTACAACGTACGCAGTGCTGTAGCCAGTACCAGTAGGAGCCTACACAAGAAGCCGAATTAACAACTCTTCAAAACAAATGGGTGCCGCCTCCGGGATTAGTGGAGACATACTTTAAAACTGCTGGAATAGTCGTCACATTTGGATGCCGCAAACCACAGGATACAGCACGCGGGATCGAGCCAGCCACTCATTTAGTGGACTGCCTTACAGTGAGATGGCACTCATCGTATGTGCACTGCTGCCTTCAGGGCCACTTGGTAATACATTTGCCATATTTAATATATTTGCAAAAAAATATGAGTAATCGCTGCCCATACACGAACATCGATTCACCAAAACGTCAGGGGTAGCTATAGTGACATCACATTCCTTTTGACTCCTTGGTGACATTACAAGTGTCATCACATAACTTTGGCCCTCATTGCATGACAGGAAGTGATGTCACATTACCTTTTAAGCCGATGACAACACAAGTGGCAAAGTGAAAGAAAAACCCATAAGAGTAAAACTTAAAGTTCAATAAAATATTTTTAAGTTGCTAGAGCAGGTAGCTGAAAATCTATTTTACATTTAAAAAATTGCCACCTAAAAAAAGTGCATTATGAATTAATATCTATTGAAGCAATGTAGAGACTTAATTACATACTAGCCACCTTTTACTAAAAATACTAAATTCATTTATAAATTCAAACAAGGGCATCAAAATATTTTATAATTAAATAAAATGTATATTTCAACAATACATATTTACATTGCTTTTTTAAACTATTAAAAAAAAACTAACTTTTCCTATGGGATTTCATGTTTAAATCCCTAGCTTCATTAGTTTTTATACGAGTGTTTGCAGTACCAATGGTTGGCAAATCTGTGGTGATGGGACTTTATTAAAAGAAAAAAGAAAGGAGAGAAACATTTACAAACAATTCCAGCAATATTGTAGAGGCTTTGTTCTGCTTTTTTGGAAAGCTAGAAGACTACCTGCTGAGAATGCAGATTACAACCAGTTCAGACAGTAGATAACTTCCAACAGATGCAAATACTTGGTAAGAAAGACATGGTCTAAAAACATTAACTCGTCCAATTCTAAATACGTTAAAACTTTCAAAGAATTCAAGAAAATGCGGGTTGGTTCATGCAGATGCATGTAGCTTTCAGTGCCGTCCACTAGAGTTTGCAGATGACTCATTTTTAGGTCTCGCCTGACCCAGCACATGCGCTGGCCTGGAGAGACCTTTAGTAGGTGGGTTTTTAAAGTGCTACCCACATTTTTGTGCTGGCTACAAGAGTCAGTGCACGATGGCGTGCACACGCACAGCTGCTCACCGCATCCCCCCCCTCCCGTCCCGCCCAGCCATCTGCCTTTCCTGCACCAGCCTTGAGCACCATGCCCCTCCCCCTGTTGCTTTAGCGTGCCATCGCGAGGACTTTCGCCTGGCCTCTCCCCTCTGCAGCGGTGTGCATATTGGCTTCTTGTGATTGCACATACAAGATCACTGTTTGCCGTCAAAATCTGGGTGCGTTTCACACTTTTCTGGACAGCATCTTCTGAAATCCTCAGCAAAGCACGTCGAGAGAAATTGCATGAGCCGTTAGGAGATGTTGGATTGCTTTCACGGTGTGTTGTCGTGTTTTAGCTTATTTGTAATGCAACACTATTGCATGTGGACTTCTCATCAAAAGTAAAAACAGATGTGTAGTGGACTAGAGAGCAAGCCCAGTGCCAGTTTAGGTGCCTGTGTGCGCGCTCGCTGTTTTTCTGCCTCTCTCCCCCCCCACCCTCCTCTCAATCTTACTGGATTTCTTTCTTGCTCTCCCTCCGTTTCTCTCGTCCTATCCTTTTTCTGTGTCCCTCATTCTGAGTCTCTCTCCTTTCTTAACCCTCTTTGTCCCCACGGTTCCCCTGTCTCACTATCACCCTCTCCGTGTTTCTCTCTACCCATCTGTCTTCGGTACTTCTGTTTTTCTCTGGGCCCCTTTATTTCCCTGAGCAGGTGTCCCTCCCCGATACCAAATCTGAAACAAGCATTGGTATAGCCAATGTCTCTCGCTTTTGGAACCTTATAAATGTTTAGCCATGCAACAGTTGCATAACTAAATACTTATAAGGTCCCAAAGGCGAGACCTATTGGCAATGCCAATGCTTGTTAGTCCAAGTTTACAGGGAGTCGAAGTTGCTTCCTATTGTCACTGCCAGTAAACCTACTGGGGCAGCTCTCGCCAGCACCTATTTAGAACCTGAACAGTCGGTTATGCTAGGGAAAAAGCACGCGGTTCTACCGAGCGAGCCAAAAACCTTGCAGTTTATTTTATATCCAACTGTGCTTGTGCGATTGCTCCAAAAAGCACTATATCTTCACAAGCAAAAGCCAACAACTCTTCAGTATCCGATAACATCGATTGGAAAAACAATTCTGAAAGAGAAAAGATAGATTACAACCAACAAAACTGGTCCTAATTTTAGACTCTTATAATTGTGGGAAGCCTTTAAAAGTAACAAACTATTGTTCCCACTTGAGAGCAGTGGTATTACCTGTGCATATTGTGGCAGAGGGCACATACACAAAAGAGTGACAGGGTAATACGAACAGTCCAGTTCATTAACTATTAAACAGGCAGGAAGTATTTCCAAATTGCAGCCGAAAGTACTTGAATTAAAATGGTTTCCAGTCCGAAGACGAGGTGACCCTTAAAAACTTGACATTAAAGTAGTGACTCTGCTCACAGAAGCCGAAGGTAGCATGTTGACTGAGCAGAGAGCCACGTGGTGCTAGTTCCTGGATCTTCTACTGCCACCTATGACACCAAGGATGCTGCCATGGTAGTTATCTGCTAGATTACAGCTACAGAACGTGTGCATGATTTCTTCAGTCGCATTCGATTTCTGTTCTTTGCACTGCCCAGTCCCTTCTGAGCCAGGGCTCGCAGCTACGCCCTCTACCAACCCATCATTTAGGTCGATGCACATACATCAAGAATGCACCTGCCAGCAATTCCGCTACACTGAGTAAGAACTGCACAGTTAACCACAGCAATGGAGACACGAGACTTAGGTGTTCAGCAACATTAATCGAAGGCTAACCAGAACGTCTGACAATCTGCTTGATTAGTCACTCAACAAACCTGATCAGCGCACTTCTAGCTGTCCGAGCGGACACTGGACAAGCTTCAGACAAGATAGAAGGCCCACTAGCACATCACATATGAAGCTTACCTAGATCCATTCAGAAAAAACACAGGACACCGCCACAGAACGCAGCCGGTTATTGCTTGTGGATGCACACTTCAGTCATGGTGGAACAGAACACCCAGCTTTAAATGGACCGCCTCTTTCCTACACGCTCCAAATGCGCAATTTGAAAACGAGGCTTAAGCACGACATACAACGAAAGATTTTTAGGACTACAATATTCCACGCAGAACATGCAGTGAGCATGAAGCTCAACAAACTAACCTCTTCCCAGTTGCAGTTCGCAATAGGTCAATATTAGGAAGTGCAATGGATGCCAGGGTGAACTAAATGAACTGTCGGACAAAGCAAACTACTCAAAAGGGATGCCTTGCTTTCGCAGCAAGACACTCTTAAGTAAGCAAAAAAGTAATAAGTCAGCACAAGCTAAATTCCCAACTCTAGGCTTAAGAAAGGGCGCCCAGAGCAAAAAAAAATATCGCTACTTCATGGATGGCCCAGCTTGTTCTACCTCATTTCTAAATTAGAAAATTCAGCTATGACCGACAACGTAGCTCCTTAGTTTCAATAAAGTCAAAAAATGACAATTAAACTCAATACACTTTCTGTACCACACACACACACATATATATATATATATATGAAGCTTACCCATCACCCAAGATATAACAGGTCACATTAGACCTGCACAGAAGTCACGGAGGGGCAGAGCTTGAAATCGAGTGGCTACACATCGCTACTAAAGTTGCCCAGTATTTTCGTACAAAGACTGGACTGAGTAGAATAAATAAAGAAAAACAAGGAGAGGAGTAGAGAGGTACCACTCAGCGAGTGGTGGAGGTGGATACTTCCTCCCAGTCAGTTATACATAAACAAAGGGATCCACCCACGAGTACAAGAGATCACTCGATTACTCAATGTATCTCACAGTCGTGGAGAATACACATTAGTTGTTTAAATACCCCTCACACACCAAAAGGGCCCTTGGTGTCATGCTTCATCATAGGGGTCTTCCTGCCCCTCTACGGGACAGGGCGTGCTACCTTACATAGTCCTATTAACCTAGAGGGAATAAAAGGCGTATTAATTAAGTAGGAAGTAATTCAATCCATTGTGTGAGTACAGTGATCTGTAAAAAAAGGTGAGGGGGACTAGTTCAATGTATATCCATGCCAGAATACAAATCCCCACAAAAGTATGGACATACTTGCTAACAGGAGATAAGTAACGAGCTCATGAGGTTACTTATCTCCTGTTAGCAAGTATGTCCATACTTTTGTGGGGATTTGTATTCTGGCATGGATATACATTGAACTAGTCCCCCTTTTGAATAGAGTGTGTGCTTTTTGTTGTGTGTGTGTTATGTTTAATGTTGTATGTCCATTTGTCACACAGTGCCTTCATCACAGATCACGTGATAACGTTACGGATAGCGTTAAGAGACCAGTACTCTTCACCTTTTTTTTTACAGATCACTGTACTCACACAATGGATTGAATTACTTCCTACTTAATTAATACGCCTTTTATTCCCTCTAGGTTAATAGGACTATGTAAGACCTATTAAGGCATTGATATCGTGGAGGCTATTTACTTCCTTTTACATATAATTTTTTCTCACAATCTTTGTTATTAACACAACACAGTTAGTGGCAGGAAGGGATCCTTAAGGTCCTGACGAAGAAGCATGGGGAAGCTTCGAAACATGTCGACACCACTAGGAGATATAGCTCATTGAGGCTTACACGCTCCTTACCCCACCTTTTAATAATACCAGCTCGACCGGCAGAATAAATTTTCCTAGACTTGAGAGCCAGGTATTTTTTAATTCACTCCTTATTCACTCCTGACCCTTCCTCTCACACCCCCGCATCACACATAGCTGTCTCATGAACAACAGTGCTCCCGCGTAAACGTAGGTCGTAGCACGCCCTGTCCCGTAGAGGGGCAGGAAGACCCCTATGATGAAGCATGACACCAAGGGCCCTTTTGGTGTGTGAGGGGTATTTAAACAACTAATGTGTATTCTCCACGACCGTGGGATACATATTGAGTAATCGAGTGATCTCTTGTACTCGTGGGTGGATCCCTTTGTTTATGTATAACTGAGTAGAATAAAACATTAAAGACTGGAATAAGTAGAATTCATAATGAAAACGGCCGCTTAAAAGCAAAGGATACAACGGTAGAGACCTTTTCGATGTGACGACGGACGAGATGCCTCCAGAATGAGGAAACATTCAACTTAAAAAAGCAGAGTGGGGAACATGGATGAAGAACGTAACAGAAAATGGAATGTAGAGTCTACAGTACTGGACGAGCACAAAGTAGCCAGATCTCACTTAAGCCACTGACAAACCATTTCTTTATGGCTTATTCATTATCTGACCAACCAACTTTACTCTGAAGCAAACCATGGCAAGGCAAGTTTAAGACAGCTTCTATCAACAAGCCTGAAATCTTAACCGCAACTACCCTGTTGGCAGCACGCATAAAGCACCAAGCACGTGAGTCAAGAAAAGCTAAGCCAGGCTGATGACACATTTCCCCACTTCTCTCCCCAACTTACTCCCAAAGCCAACTTGTTCAGGGCTATGACAGTTCACCAACAGCAGAAGCAAGCATGTGTACTTCAGTCCACCCCATCACCCATAATGCCGGGCCTTACCACCCAAGAATAACCAAGTTAGATTTGTGAAACCGTAAAGGCAATTTACCTTGACAACCACACAGCTGCAGCCAACTACTTTTCGGGGTTTGCCTTCTCGGTCAATTTTGCAAAGGCCAACCCACTCACCCAGCTTTTTGTTGTCATCAACCTGCAAAGAGATACACTTATGAAAAGCCCTATACAAGCAAAAGGAATGCATCATGCATACAGCTAAAATAACTGCTATACAATCAGGAAAAAATGATAAACAAAAGGCTGCTCTGCTCATGGTACTCAGAGGGAGCCGGGTAATCATGTACAGAAATATTAAGGCAATGTTAAGAAGTCAGGCCATCAGGCACGAGCAACTGCTTTTGCAGGCTCATTGGCACAATGGATAATTTACTTATGAAGTCAGCAGATATCAGGATGACAATGGAAACTTGATGGCCAATGCTTGTTAAGCCTTACCTTTCACAAGCCCTAACAAGACTGTGCGGAACGGCCAAATAAGACATGTTGTAGTATCCTGCGAGTCCCCATTACCTGTATGTCCGGAATGCTAGAGTGAATGATGTAACAAAATGTTGGAGAGTGACATTAATCAAAGATATTGAGACAGTTGGCAGGATGGAGCTCTGACAGGATTTACCTGCTGCTGTAGTAACCTGGAGGCCTGGCGTGGAATTAAGAATAAGCCTCCTACTGGAGGCGTTCCAGGCTCCTGTATGAAAACCCTGCACACAAACGTAATCATCTCGGTAATGCGTTAAGGACGTGCATGAAAATGCAGGACTAGGGTGGCATTTGCGAGCCATCTGTGGCATGGGAGGAGGCAGCCCATGGAGGACTGGTTTGGGGCCCCCCACCCTCAAACGCACCTGCATAGGGAGTCAGCTCAAGGAGCTGGGAAAGAGAAGCCCAGTTTGGGGCGGGGTGACAGTCACCTGAGGGGAGAGCTAAACTAAACTATTGTGTCCCAGAGTACAGTCCTAAGCTCAAGGATAGTGCTATGGAAAGCGTTTTAAGGACAGTGCTCTGGACACAAGGGGAAGAGACAAGAATTTCCTTTATGCTAACATAACCTGAAGGGCCCATGGAACTTGAGGCAGTAAACACACTCAATGACCAGTGTAGCAAGTGTGCAGCACTATTTCTTAATTAGAGGGACTGGTACAGGCTACGATGCTGTTTGAGATGTATAGCGCACAAGAAATGCTTAGAAATGGCGAAGTTCCGAGTAGCTCTGTGGTAATGGTCAGCGGTCTTGTGACAATGCACAGAACGAGGTAAATGAAAGCTTTCTTTTCCAGTGTGAGCCAGTCGGTGGTGACGAGGACGTGGCATTTGGCGCATGCACGGTTAAACTGCATGTAAAACTGCTTCAGGTACAGTGTGTAGGACTACGGGACAGGGTGCAAGACTTGAGGCGCCAGCTATGGGGACTTGACATGAAAAAGGGTAAGAAATTGATGTTTTATTGGTATCGGTCTGGAGATGTTTAATAATACCCAAAGCCCCCTGATTGAAGTAGGGCCGTCGAAGGATGATGAGCGGCATTCATGGAGTTCGCATTGTGTGCACTCATGCAAAGAAACGTGCCTCAGTTCCAACTAACAGACGCTCATTAGATTGGGGAAGAGTTTGGCTGGTATTTGTGGCACCAGGAAGTTGCTTGGAGCAGCTCTGGCACCAAATGAAGCTAATCATTCATTCGTTGGTGGTTCTCGTGAATGTGACATTTGCAGATAATGCATGTTGGGTTTCTGTGCAAGTTCACTTCGATTTGGGAACTGCAGTTTATAGCAATGGCTGCGATGTACTGAATGCATAGTATTGCAAGATAAGTCAGCAAGTTTAAGTTACCCACCAGTAGGTCGCTTAGTGCACTGTGTGATAATTAACTTCTAATCCCATATGGAGTCGTTAGCAGTTAAGGGAAGATGGCGTTGTAACCATCCTAGTGATGCGTAGATACTGGAGGTTACGAGTGTCAAAGTATAGCTGATGTGGGAAAAGTTCCCCATTGTGATGGATTCAAGGGTTTTCACTTGCATGTTGGTGTAAACTGGGAAAAAGTACCGGGTTAGAAATTGTATGGTAGAGTAATAGGTTTGTGAAGTTGGGAGGAGTGTAAATGAGCTGCAAAACATTGCATAGGGGAGTACAGTGGGGAAGAATAGCACACTGTATGAGAAGTTCATGGGAAATACCAAATAGTTGCGAAAACGTAGAAAAGTAGCACCAGATCACAAGACGTTGCAAGGACTGTTCCCCATGGATTTAAAATGTGAGGGAGATGAGTACTTTGGTAAAAGCTTTGCCAGAGTGTGTGCACGACTAATCATCCTCTTTTCCGTTACAAATGGGAAGAGTGGAGTTTCATGCCACTCTAGTGTTGTAGGGAAGTACTTTACCTACGGTCAGTCTAATGTCAATAGTTGAACTGCGGTTGTCAACACCCCCCCCCCCCCCCCCCCTCTCAGTATGCATCTAGTGGAGTCTGTCGTGTTCGAAACATCACAATTTTCTGATGTAGTTTCCAGAGGGTGTGGTACTGGGAGTAGATTACGTTTTTTTCTTCAGCCTGACACTTGGTCATGTTCATTTGACCAGACTAGTGACTGGGTGTGTTGTCCTTTTGGGGTTGCTTGTGGAAGCTAGAGTGAAAGAAGTTGTCCCACCTGAGCAGTTTGGGGAGTCTAGGAACACTGCGTAGAAGTCACAACTTGTTTAGTGCTGGAAGTGTGGACAAGGGAGTTTTAAGTTAAGGAGCTGTATGGGTAAACATGGAGTGAATGAATATGTAGGGGTAAATGGGAAACCTTGTGTGCAAAAAAAAACACAAAAAAAAAAACTGGCGATTCAATAGCCTGACAGTCATCCTTGAACCAGCATACATGATTAAAGGTCCTTCGTGCATAAATGTTGTAAGGTTTCATTGAGGCATTGAACACGTGATAGTAGGGCTCTTGCCAAGAGGTCACAAAATATGACAGTCTTTGACCACTTTGCAATGCTAGTCACAACCTACTAGTCTTATCTGTTTGATATGCGGTGTGGAGAGACCCACGTTTTGACCTGTTGCAGAGACTAATGCCATTTGCGCCTGAGAGTTTAACAGGTTGTTGTTGGGTATTGTGCAAGCTAGCCAGATTGGAGACCAACTGGACGACTGTCTCTGTAGTCCATATTGAAGTGCTGTTCTTAGATTTGTTGAAGTGTGGTATCCAGTGTGCACCCATTCCATCTATTAGCTGGTGTCTGGAATGCAGAGCGTGAATGATAAAATACAATGTTGGTGTGTAGTATGGAATGGAAGCTAGGGGGTACAGACAGCTGGGTGCATGGAGGCCTGAAAGGTCATGCTTCTGTTAGTGGAACCTAATGGTTTAACATGAAATTAAGGTAGCACTCCTAACCTAGCCGTTCCAGATTAAACTATGAAGAGCCTATCCCCCAACGTAAACCTTTATCAATACAAGGAGACCCATTCAATTGTCATTTTCAACTGAGCTTGTTAATATAATCGCAAAGCTGCACTTCATACTCACTTTTATCAAATTGATCTGGTGTTCAGCACACAGTGCTTCAACCAACTTGACATACATTGGCTCGTCGCAGTTGGAAGCAAGTACACAAAGGTGAGCCTGACGTCTAGAAGGAAAACAAAACAAGTCAAACTTCACAGGTCAGCTAAAAAACTATTTTATGGCAGAAGGTCGGCAATGTTCGGAAACCCCTGCAATTTGTGCATACCGGTTATACCTCAAGCACAAACAGAATGCAAACACTCAATGGGGAACACTATTTCTCCTTTTATGTGGAAGCATTAAACAAAAAAAAACAAAAAACAAAAAAAAAAAAAAAACAACAAAAAGGGCAAGTCTTCATGGGAGGTTACAAATGGAGACAAGGCGGGACTAACAGACCGATTACTAGATCAGAAGCCAGCAATAGCAAAGAACAAAGCCTCAAGCCAATGAAAATTGTGGGGGGAGCTTCCAATTGTATACTCAAAAACAGCATGCCTTCAAAGAGCAGTGCATGCGCTGCCCAGGCTCGACCAAAAAACGAGTTCATAGGTAGACCCAATGAGTATAAAGTTCCTCGCTTGATGAGAGTTAAACACCAAGTAAACCGTAACACAAGAGCAACTTCTGTGCTCAGGCTCAAGACCGTGTGGATACGATGGGTAAACGTCCCTCGTCCCACTCGGGTGAATATTTTTAAGCAATGCTTTGCTAGCCGGCCACAGGAACACGCCGAGTAAAGTGCTTGGGTCGAGTATGCCACAGATTGTCAGAGGAACGCTCTCACTCATAATTTGAGTGAAGGGGTATCCGACAATATAAACTCATCATCCCAACCGCGGCAGTACTCAAATCAGTTCTAATGCTTGGAAAAACAAACCAGTGACTAAGTTGAAGATTTCAAAATACTAACATTATCAAACTTGTTCGTCACAAACCACAAACATATACAAATAAATCAAACACTTGACGATTTAGGGAATAAACATACTTGTCCAATGCCTTGGCAGCTTCGCGAATGCCACGGGCTAATCCATCATGGATGAGTGCGGTCTTCAGCACCTCCTGCAGAGCAGTGTTGACATCCATTACACCTCCAGCAGCAATGCTGAAACAGATATTTCAGTAAGTTCTTTTTTTTTATGCAGTTGATATGAGTGACATGTTTACTGCTACAGGTTGTCAGAAGAGTGTTCTCACTCATGATTAGGAGTGAAGGGGTATCCGACAAAGAATTAAAATCATCATTCAATCGCTGTAGCTTTGCATTTATATTAGGCACCTGAAAACGGTCACAAAAATCCCCAGCAAAAGTACAATTTTGAAGCTATAGATTATAAATGTCAGCATAACCTAACCATGCTTGATTGTGCAGGAGAACAGTCATCAGATCTTTCCTAAATCTAACTACCATTACTGGCACATTAACTAATGGATGAGCAACAAACATCCGTAAAGGTCACAATTACAATAAAGGGAACGCTTACACAAATGGAGTTTTAAAAAAGATTTATGTTTGGGTGACAAGCCCACGTGCATGCCTTGGATCGTCGAGGAAGTGTTGGAAAAAAAAAAAAAAATTAAGAGGCACCGTTTTGGACTTCCCTTCAGAGAGAGAGGAGTGGGGGGGGGGGGGGGGGGGGGGGGGGGGGGAAGAGGATAGAAAGGCTACGGGCCTCATCCAACAACTATTTCCAGTCAGATTAGGAAATGTTCACCTCTACTAAAAGCTCCTTTCAGATGCTGCTTTCACTATGCAAGTCATACTTTATAGAGGATATGACACAAGGAATGATAACACAAGGAGACGATGGACAGAGCGCTGAAACTTTTCAGACACACCCTCAGTCACAGATCGAGGTTTAATCCATCATCGTTCTTTAGCTCCCATCCCAGTTCAGACCCAGCCATATGCATATCAGTCTTAACCCTGTTCCACAGGGGTACAGTCCAGCACGAACTGCCAAGCCAGGTCATCCCTGGACTGGAAAGAAGCATCCCAGGACCAGTTTCACCCATCGGCCAGGCTAGCCTGAATCCAGTGGCAAAGTGAGCAAGGGCTCACGTCTGGGGATACCCTGCCAACATAGGGCAAACAAAGCACATACAAGGAGATAATGGAAAGAGCACTGAAACTATTCAGGCACTCACCCTCAATCACATCTGGGTTGAATCCATCATCGTTCTTAAGCTCACTTCGCCACCCCAGTTCAAGACCTGGCCTGGCAGTTCAGGCATGACTGTCGCAATGAGGCAACGGGTCAAGACTGATTTTGCATAAGGCTGGGAATGAACTGGGGTGGCAAAGTGAGCTAAAGAACGATGATGGATTCAACGCAGATCTGAGATGGGGATTGTGTCAAAAGTTTCAGGCCTCAGTCCATCATCTCCTTGCATTTGCTTTATAAATTATATATCCACAGGTGGTGTGTGGTAAAATAGAAAAAGTCACGAGAAACGATTTTTGCCACTACTTATGCATGAAAGTTATTTCTAGGGTTGAAAATGTAATTACAAGCACTACCGAGATCTAAGTAACGGCAAAAAAATCGCCCCTAAAGTCAATGTGTAACATGGAAGAGGAGCAGAACAATTGACCAGTTTGTGATGACCAGGTCAGTTGATAAGAAAACAGACGTGCATCTTATCTTGCAAAAGTTAAGAAGCAGTAAACGTACAAATATTGGGAGAGGTAGGTGTGACCAGTAAGTAACAAACATTTAGGGGCATATCAACAAGGGCTTTATCTCTGCTTTTTTGGCTTTAAAAGCCAAAAAAGTAGAGATAAAACTAGCACCCTATTAACAGGGTGCTAACATGCAAATTTGCATGTTAGCACCCTTTTACTCTACACTTCCCCTTGCATCTCTAATGAGATGCAAAGGGGGTGTTCCAGAGTAAAATAGGAGAAATGTCACTAATGTTCACCTCTGCCTGTTAGCGTGTAGATTTTTATTGAGATAAGCGTTACTAATAGCACGCTATCTCAGCGATAAAAATCCACGTTACCCGGCGATAATTATCCTCACGCTAAGAGCGCTGAGCGATAATTATCGCCGGGTGTTGCCGATATGCCCCTCAGGAAGTAATGTATCTACCTTACTTTGGTACTGGCCTCCTATACTGCCTAAAAAATAAAATAAGCCATTGGCATTCGTATATCGGCCGATCATTAACATGCAGAGGTTCCCAAAGTCCGAGAATGACTTTACCCAAAACTGATCAAAAACTAACCACACAAATCAGAGACTAATTAAAAACGGGGATATGCGGGTGCCAAGGTATCCAAGAAAATAACGAATTGCATTTGCACTTACATTTATATAGCACTTCGTTTACCAGATAAGGCCTTCCAAGCCAACACCAGCACGCAACTGTTTACATTTTGAACCATGATGAATAAGTTCATTGGAAAAAAGATTGCCATTCTGTAAGGGTGGCAACCATGGATAAAGGCCAAGCTCCAAATGAATAAACCCAGTGCCACAAAATGCAATCTAAAGGAGTGTAACATGTCTAACTCTAGGAAGCAGTATATGATACGCACGTAACACATTAGATGTTCTCACATCAAAGCCGCACTTAAACTGACAGGGATACAGATCACTGGACAGCTAAGCTGCTTCGTCAGGAACCAGCAAATATAGTTTTGTATCAAACGCTACTTTCCTAAAAGCATAAAAAACGCTATCAGCAACGAAATGTTTTTAAGTCACCATAAATAAATAGGCAAAAACAGGGCACAAAAACTTGTACGATGCACTGCTAAAAGATTATCAATTTTTCCAAACAGATATAACGTGCTGGCTTACCAACGCGATAAAAGCATTAAACAATTTGTCGCCTTTTTAAGCAACTCAGACATGTGAAACCAGATTCATGATAAAAATGCACCAGTATACAGTAACTTTTTTAAATAACGTGTTGAAGTGATCGTCAAGTGTCCTTCCGTGTGCGGTGCCTACGTGAGAAACTACTAGAATAGTTGCTTAGGAAGGCAAGCTCGTGCAAGAAGCACGCATTAAACGCATGGATACTGCGGCTAGCACTTTAGTCCTTAAGCGCACTACCTTCCATTCACTCTAACAGCACCTCCACAACTCACCCTTCCTCGGCCATCGTTGGACAGTTGTCGGACGGGTTTCACCGGTCGAATCTCTAAAATACAGACACAAATGCAGAGTGTTAGCAAAAACGGTGCAGGCAGGACAACTTCCCTGCCTATAGAGTATAGGATGGCAACCTTATACTACAGATAGTACATGATGCCAAAGGACACAGTCGCCATGGCTGTTCACTCACCATAGGCGTTAGGGAAAGAGGAGGAAGGCCTTGCTTACGTCAAACATATACACTTTAGTGTGGACATAAACGAAGGACTAACACTCGAAAGCACCCACGACCCGTTCGTAAAAAACAACGGAAAAACAGTCACTTCGAATCCAGTTTATAGAACGCTAGCATCGCACCCTTCCGCCCCCTTTCACTCTTTAACTAAAACCAGCAAAAATTACATAATGAATAATGAGAAGTTGTTTACATTACCGCGACGTTATGGCAAAAGGTAAATTAGGTAATCCTATACACTATAACACATTTATCTTAATTCAATTATGACCCATTCTGCCTTGCTGTTCATGTCAGTCCAATTATTATACACGTCTACTATTACACTACAAGATGTCTCCCTTATGTAGACGGTGCTAGCGAGAGCCCTTCTTTTGTTTCGGTGTTTTTTTTTGTTGCTTTTGCGAACTGTAAGCACGTGACCCCCTTCGCCAATAAGCGTCATCCCATTTACGTTGTTTGCGAATCTGAATCGGCCATCTCAAAGATGTGCACTCGAATTAACACCAGTTCTGCTTTTCTGGAGTGAAGAGTTGCCAGATAAACGATGGCGGCTTTCAGCGTAATGCGAAAGTGCAGACGAACAGCTGAATTTTATTTGTCTTTTGCAGTTGTTTACAGCGCGAACTCGACCCGAAAGTGTCAGGGAGCTTTACAGGAGCGCCAGTTGCGTTACAGACGGAACATACATTTTTTGAAGCAGTGGTAGATTAAGTGATTTGCCCAGAATCGCGGGGTGTTTCCGCCTATCGCCAGCCTCGAACCTGGATTCCCATCTACAAAGTCGTCCCTCTAACCCTAAAGCCACATCCTTTCTATGGAAGTATCAATTTTGGCATTAACACCAACATTTCCAATGCAGGTGGGAGATGTCGTGTCTTCGTTGTACCAAATGACGACAGACACGGTAGATACCTTTGAGCTCTTTATTCTATGACCTTCCATAAGCGTGGCCCTACTCTCACTGCCCTCACTCTGCCCCGCTCCGCCTCTTCCTGCCGGGCAGTCCTCCTCTTCCTCCTCCCACTACGCTCCACCCTCACAACCACTAGACCACCTCATATCTCTACATCTCCCCCTTTGTTAGCAAATGAAGTGAGTCACTAAAGAGTTACATTTCTTCAATTAGCCGCTTGGGCTGGCGGATTGTCTGTCGTGGTCTAAGTGTTCGTCCTTCAAGCGCTACAGTGGCGCTGGCACCGGGTTCCTGGCCCGGGTGGCTGTCGTCTTCGCTTCGCGCTTCCGACTGTCGAATTCTTGGTGGTGTCATTCGCGACTCGAGCGTCTCTTGCAGAGCTGGACTGCACTTCTGAAAGTGAGACACGTTTCGGGTGACGCGCCTGTTGTCCGACTCCGCTGTCAGCATGGTGCCTTTCTGTCGAATGACTGTCAGAGGTTCCGCTCTGAATTTGCTATCCGTCTTCTTGCATTGCTCCTGCTTGACTACCACGCAATCTCCTTCGTGGAACGAGAGGGAGCGAGCTCGTCTTCTGCCATCCGCATACGTCTTCATGCTTTCTTTGCGAGCTTTGTCAGTGGCTTCCACTTCCCGATGGACGCGGCTGGGGGAAATTGGTCGTAGTGCTCCCTCCCAGGTGGGTATCCGTGTCCTGACCGGGCGCCCCAGCATGAGTGTTGCTGGACATTTGCCTGTGGTGGCGTGCGGCGTCGTCCGGTACGCTCGGAGTACATCGTTGAGTGCCGCCTGTGGGTCTTTCTTGTCAAGAGCGGCTTGCTGGAATGTCTTTTTGAGGGTGGCCATGAACCTCTCAGCTGTGCCGTTGGCCTGCGGCCATAGTGGTGTTATCCGTCGGTGTCGAACATTCATTAGTGTCATGAAGTCACTGAATTCCCGGCCGTTGAAAGGAGGACCATTGTCCGTTTTCACCTCTGTGGGTATTCCCCAGGCTGCAAAGACTTCATCCAGGATAGTGAGTGTGGCAGCCGCGTTGGTGGATGTCACAAACCGGGCGATGGGGAATCTCGAGTATTCATCTATTATTACCAACACATACTTGCCCGGCGGCATGGGGCCATAGAAATCCATTGCTAGTTCTTGCCATACTCCTGGCGGTAGGGGCGTCATCTGAAGTGGGGCTGGCGGGTCTCCTTGCCGTACCACTTGGCATTGCAGACAGTCTTTCAGAGTATGCTCTACCATTTTGTCCAGGAAGGGGAACCAGACGCGTTCACGAAGGGCCCTTTTCGTTGTGACCACTCCTCGATGGCTTTCGTGCGCCAGGTTGACGACTCCTTGCCTCAGTTGCTGGGGGATGACAATTCGGTGATCCCTTAACAGCAGGCCGTCCGTTGTGACAGATAGTTCCTCACATACGTTCCGGAATGCTTGCCACTCCTGACGCATTGTTGGGTCACCGCTCTCATCCTCCGAGTCTTCGTGACGCCACCGGTTTGTTCGAACTCTTCGAATCACCTGTTGCAGCATTGCATCTTGCAGGGTGGCGTCCTGGATAGCTTCTAGGGGAACCGCTGGTGGCCGCGCCTGATCCACTACAAAGTGGATGTATTCGTCTGCAATGGAAGGTGTGGGACGCTGGGAGTCCTCAGGGTGACGCGACATATAGTCGGCTGGGTTGGCTGCCTTCCCCGGTTTGTGCACAATGGTGAACGTGTATTCCTGCAGACAGAGTCCCCACCGTTCAATGCGGGGTGGCATTTTGGACCGTGGATTGCCATAGATGGTGATGAGTGCTTGGTGGTCCGTCACCATGGTGAAATGTTTGCCGTAGATAAACACGTGGAAGTGTTCGCACGCCCACACCACCGCGAGGCTTTCCTTTTCAGGTTGAGAGTAGGCCTTCTCTGTGTCTGAAAGGCTCCGGCTGGCGTGGGCCACTATGTGACGTTGGTCCGTGTCTTTATCATATTGGGCCAGGATGGCACCTAGTCCGACGGGGCTTGCGTCCACGGTTATTTCGGTCTTGCGGTCTGGGCTGAAGTATGCCAGGCTCTCCACCGTGCCCACGGCCCGTTTTATGTCCTGAAATGCTCGCTCGCACTCTGACGTCCACTCAAACACTTGTCCCTGTTTGGTCAGTGTGCGAAGGGGGTGGCTGAGTGTGGCGTAGTCTTTAATGTATCTTGAGCAGTAGCTCGCCATGCCCAGGAAAGACCGTACGTCACTGACGTCATGTGGACTCCTGGTGTTGTTCAGAGTGCTCACCTTGTCAGGGTCTGGCTTCATCCCGGCTCCAGAGAAGATGTGGCCAAAGAATTTCAGTTGCGACTGGTGAAACTCACACTTCTCTCTGTTGAGCGTGAGGTTTGCTTCTAGGAGGGCATGGCAAACCCTGTCCAGAGCCGTGTCATGGTCTTGGATGTTCGCCCCGTAGACTAAAATGTCATCGCTGTAGTTCAGCGTGTTAGGGATGTGATGGATTGTTTGTCTAATAGCCTCTTGAAATATTTCTGCGGCTGATGAGATGCCAAAATTCAGCCTCTTATATCTGAACAGTCCTAGGTGCGTTGCAAACGTTGTGATATATCGGGAGCTTTCGTGGAGTTCCAACTGGTGGTAGCCTTTGTTGAGGTCCAGTTTAGAAAACACCCTCGCCCCATTTAGGGCAGCTATCATGTCACTTAAATGGGGTCCTGGATAACGCTCCCTCTCGATGGCGGTGTTGGGCATCCGCATGTCCACACAGAGTCGGACTTTCCCTGGTGTTCCTTTCTTCGGTACGACCACTACCGGAGATACCCACGGCGTGGCGCCTTCTGTCCGTTCGATGATGTCGGCCTTCAGCAGATCTTGTAGCTCGTCTTCCACTGCTTGCTGGAGGTGGAAAGGTACTTTCCGTGGATGCTGGGCAACTGGGCGGACCTGATCATTTATGTGGAGGCGAATCTGGCCTCTGTTCATTTTGCCGAGCCCGGAGAACAGCTTCGGGAATTTGTGGATGGTGTCATTGTCACTGCTGACACGGTAGAGTATCTCTATCAGTTTTAACCGTTCAGCTGTTGGCAGGCTGAGGAGACAGTCTGCTTCCGGCCCCTCGATGACATGTATCACGGCTGGGATAGATGTTGTTTGGTGCCTCAGTGTCGTTGAGAACTTCCCAAGACATGGGAGCGGTTTCCTGGACATCCAGGTGTAGACGCGGACATGTGCTGGGTTGAGCCGAGGCCGAGGGTTCATCTTCTTATACTCTGTCACGGGGATGTAGTTAAGGGATGCCCCACTGTCCATTACAAACTTTGTGGGATGCGTGCCTACGCTGATGTCCAGTCGGGGGTATTTTTTTAGTTGGTCTGGATCGGCAATCATGTTTGCATATTCCACGGAGTATTCTTGTTCGCTTGATGGTGACTCAGAGTCTCTAGACGGTGATCTTCTTGACCACCTTGAGGACCGTGACTCCCTGCTAGACTGGGAGGATTTGGATGATGACTTCCGACGGTCATGTACCGCTCGTGCATGATGTCGGCGCGTCTCGCCTCTTGGCAACCTTGTTGAATCTTTGTCTTTTTCACGGCGGTACTCCCCGCACATGGTCTCAAAATGATTGTTTCGGCCACACTTGTGGCACCGCTGCCCCAGGGCGGGGCATGCTCCGATGTGTGGGAAGTCGTACCCGCATCTGTAGCACCTTCGCACTGGCGTCTTCTTCCCATGATCCTGACGCCTGCTCCTCCTCCCCGAGTCTGGCCGTCGATGTCCAGGGCGGCGGTGTCTCGACGGAGGTCGGGCGTGCCGCTCTCGCTCTCTTGATCCCCGGCGGGGGCGTTCGGTGCGTACTTGACAGACTAGCTCCTTGCGTTCCATACGTCCTGCCTCCATTGTCTTGGCCTGTTCCTCTGTCTGATCGTGTAGTCTCGTGAGTTCTTCTATTTCATCTAAGGTGTGGCTCTTCTTCAGTAATTTCCTGCGAAGGGACTCTGACTGACAGCCGTCAATCACACGCAGTCGTATTGCATCATCCGTCGAGAATGCTTCGAAGTTGCAGTGGCGCGCCAATCGCCGTAGTCGCGTTATATACGAGCCCATGACCTCCTCTTTCTCCTGTCGCGCTCT
Source organism: Triturus cristatus (assembly GCF_964204655.1). Classification (NCBI taxonomy): domain Eukaryota; kingdom Metazoa; phylum Chordata; class Amphibia; order Caudata; family Salamandridae; genus Triturus; species Triturus cristatus. The sequence goes on along the minus strand of NC_140589.1, from coordinate 904,216,952 downwards.
CTGAAACACGTACCGTTCGTAGTCCACATTCTTCTTATGCAAAAACTTCTTATCCAGGGCTTCTCGCACTTTAGCATACGTTCCTGCGTCTGCTGTGGGGAGTTCTTTTATCATCTTGCTGATGTCCTTTCCCACCAGATTTCGAAGTGCGAACAGTTGATCTTCATCCCCTATCACCTTTGAGCCTTTGATATAGTCCTCAAAATCTTCTATCCATTCTTCCCAGCGAGGGCCCATGCTACTTCCGACCACGAGCGCCAGGGGCTCCGGCGGGCGCAGATGCGACAGTCCCACGACGATCGGCTTCGCTTCTTGGCGGACTGGGGATCCTGGTTGCGACATCGTGTGTCACGTGAAGTTAACTCTGCTTCAGCACGGTAAATGCTCTGTTATGTCTTTATTTAATTGTTATTTTCTGAGTTATCTATCCCTTGTATGCTTGTGTGCTTTGTTTTTTTTTTTTTGTTTTTTTTTTGTTTGCTCGTGCTTGTTTGATTCTGGTGACGCCTGACTTCAAAATGGCCACTCGGGTCTATTTGCATGGGACGTCTTGTACTCCGCCTGACTTCAAGATGGCCGCCGGGCTGATAACGTGCATGGGCTTCACACGTGCTGCCGTGCCTTCATTTCATTCATTCCCGGTCCGCGCACTGCTCAGGCGGCCTCCTCCCGTCATCTGTCTCACTCGGGGCTTCACAACAGGCAGGTGAGTGAGAGAGTCTTCACGCTGGGCTCTAACCTTAAGACGCGCGTGTCAGCGTCGTTGCTTTTCTTCCTGCCCTTCGAGCGCCGGCCCTCTTCCGATGCAGGGTGTGTTCCGCGATCTCGCTTCTCACGCTGCTGGGCTCTTCACACGCTCAGGGTGCGTCCCGCGGGTGGCGATGCTTCTGCTGGTTTCCCCGCGTCCAGTCCTTCGCCAGTCTCGTCTGCGCGTCAGTGTTCTGGGAGAGCATTTAGCTCCATCCCACCCTCGTCGCCAGCTGTCGTGTCTTCGTTGTACCAAATGACGACAGACACAATAGATATCTTTGAGCTCTTTATTCTATGACCTTCCATAAGCGTGGCCCTACTCTCACTGCCCTCACTCTGCCCCGCTCCGCCTCTTCCTGCCGGGCAGTCCTCCTCTTCCTCCTCCCACTACGCTCCACCCTCACAACCACTAGACCACCTCATATCTCTACAGGAGACTCCCATTTTTCTGACCCAAACTTTAGTTAATTTTAACTGACTTCCATTTACTGCTGCCTCTGTAGTTACTAGCGGCTGAGGTTAAATTCATAGGTGCCAAAGGTTTCAGATTGCTATGTGTGACAGTTTCATAATTTTCAGTGTAATTATTAGTGATTTTTTTGTTGTTGCAGTTTTATATAGCGCAAATTCCAGCCTAAGTTATTGGAGCGCTTTGCATGAGCACCAGATATGTAACGAGAACCTTGTTCCCCAACTCCAAAGTTGGCAGCTCTAGTCCTTAGGCCATGTCCACTCTCCTCATTTCAATGACTATGAGTGACACTTTCTTGTGAGCAAAATCAAGCAATGAAGACAAGGGAGACACATATCAGAAATTACACCCATTTGAGCAGTAAGAAAACCTAAGAAGATCTCGAAATTGCAGGCATGTGTAACATTAACCACAGCCTCGGGGACACAGTTGCTGGACCACAGGATTTTCTTCTTTTGACGTGCTTTCAAGATAAATAGCCTGGGGAAACGTATACAAATTGTAGTAGGCAAGGCCTTGCAGTGAAGGCCTGTTCTACACAGCACAAAAGAAGCTCACGCACGGCACATTGGTCTCTCTTTAGCCAGTGGCTGCGTGCAACCCTAGCTCCTTTATACCCTCAGACCGATCCCGGTCCAGAGGGGTGTCTGTGGTGAAACCAAGCACAGAAGATGACGGGTGGCTCTCTACATCCCTCCCTTATTTTAATTCAGAGATAAAATGGAAAACAGATCAAAAGAGAGTGAGAAAGAGCGAGAGAAGGAAGAACAACAAGCATTTACAATGCAATGGTCTCGGCAACATTCTAGGTAGAGCTATTGGTATTGTTCCTTGATGGACTTGGCCCTTCTGGCAGGTTCACCCCTGAACTTTTTGCTTTTTATTGGTGACTTGGTGTGGTGATTTGTTTGGTTTCTGCGCACTTTCCCTGTGTCCCAGGGTAAAGTGTGTGCGTGCTCTGAGTGCATGTGGTGAGATAGGCCTGCCCTCCCATAGGAATGCATGGGGAATGTATGTGTCCCTAGTAGTTCCTGATGCGTGGGGTGTGCAGGCCCGAGTTTGGTATGTGCGGACTCGTGGGAGTGAATGCTGCGCGATGATGTGTGCGGCGTGTATGTACCTAGTGTGGAAGTGCCACTTCTAGAAGTGGGAACTTCTGTGTGCAGTGTGTCTGTCGCGTGATTGGCTGGTCATGTCATGTGACGGGCTAGGGATTCCCCAGTGTCAGGATGAGTCACCCAGTGGTGAATGGGGAGATCAGCAGCTAGATGGGTGGGAGGAGTCCACCTGGGTCCTGAATAGGACAGGGTTTTCCAAACACAATGCTGGCCCCGCCCCCTGTGGTGCGACTGACGACCCTAGCCCTTCCAGTGAATAGAGTGAGGGGCTGAGCACATCAAGGGTGCTCCCCAACCAGCTGCGACTGGTTTTCCCCCTCACCCTGAACCCAGAACAAAGGGTTTGCCTGTATAAAAATGGGGCTGTGTCCCCACAGAAACTGTTCTCTGCCAGGATCTTACCTGAGGGGGGCTGCTGCTGCTGCTGCTGGACCAGAGGACCGCCACCTGGATTACCTCCCTGCCTGGAGGCCCAGTGAGCTGGCTCTGGGTCCAGCCTTGCCCCCCCCCCCCTGCCTTGCTGCCTGCAAGGGAGAACTGTCCTGGACTTTGCTGACTTTGCTGTTATCCGCTTTAAAGCGCTGGGAGCGCTTTATTTGCACCCCTAAGCGCCTGGAAGCGCTTTTCTTTCTCCTGCGCGCCTGGAAGCGCTCTGGGTTTCACCTCTAGCGCCGGGAGCGCTTTATTTGTGGCCAAGCAGCGCTGCGCTGCAATGATCGGCGAGGGAACCCCGATGTAGGGATTCCCTGCTATTTCCGTCCTCTTCAAAGCGGGTGCCCACCCCGCATTGTGGTGCTTGCGGGAGCCTACCCCGCTTATTGGTAAAGTAATATCCCTAGCGGGTGCCCACCCCGCCAGGGACCTTGCCGTAGTGAATTTCACCCCCCCTCGCGGGTGCCCACCCCGCGTGACCACGATCGCCATTCACCGCCGCAGCCCAGGAAGTCAGGCAACGCTGACTGGGACGTGGGCGGGACCTGGAAGCAGGAAGCGACGAGAGCTCACCTCGCGCTCCTGCACTGGCCGGAGGAGAGAGGAATCCGGACGCTCGGAGCCCGGCAGGCTCCGCTCCCCAAGTCCCGGGTCCCAGGAGGGGGCCCGGGCGAAAGGAAGAGCAGCGCTGCCGAGACCGGAGCAGCCATCCCGGTGAGTGGGGGCCGAGTGGGGAAAGCGCCAATGCTCTCAGTGCGGGACACCTCGTTACGGGGGCAGCAGGGTGAAGGAGTCCCCCGTGTGGGACTCTAACGGCAGTGGGGGCATTTCTGTCGTGCCTGCCCCAGGCACCAGGGCAGTGCGAGTGTCGGGCGGCCCCGGAAGGCAGCGGGCCGCCCCAACGTGTTCCCAAGCCCCGAGGCTCCAACGAGAGGGGCAGTCTTTGTGGAGAGAGCCTGCGAGGCTCGAGGGGGCATTTTCTTTGGTTAAAGAGCCGTGAAGGCTCCAACGTGGGCATGACTGGTCTCGAGTGCGAGTAGCCCTACAACACGACGGCTCATTGTTTGTATAGAGCCCACGAGGCTCCAACGAAGGAGCACAGTATTATTTAGAGCCTGCGAGGCTCTAGGGGGCATTTCATTTGTTTCAGAGCCCTGGGAGGCTCCAACGTTGGCCCCAGCATTTCTCCAGTTGCCCAGCACTTAGTGGGCAACTGCTACGTGTAGGTTGTGCTTTGTGCGCGCTGGTTGGCGCAGCCTGCGCCGGCGCGCCCTGACTTTTCTGGACGCAGGGCGTCCTTGCCCCTACTAGGCCAGTTGGCCCAGGGACTGCCACGGATAGTGGCTAATGTGAGTTTTTGCGCCATTGTACCTTTCCTGCACCTCTGAATGTGTTTATGCGTCATGTGCTTTGCTTTACACCTCTGAATGTTATGCATCATGTGTTTATGTGCTTAGACCCCTACAGGTATTGTGATACTTAGGTGGTTGTTTTCTCCCTAGTACAGGTGGTGCTAGTGAGGTCCTGATTCCCTGCGCAATATTTTCCTAAGGTGGTTAGGGTTGCGTAGGTGGTACTTTCTGGTTACCAGTAGTTACTGGTTGTGTGCTACCTTTGCTATTTTGTACTACAGTATTATTCCTATGTTCTAAAAACAGTGGTCCAGGTGGCCCTGTCCCCTGTATATATAATCCCTTGTAAATTCTGCCCGTGCCTGTTGGCACATTGTAGAGTGTGTGTTTTTATCTAATGTGTTGTGTATAATACAAAGGCTATTTTTATAGAATACCTTGTGTGGAGTTTCCTTTGTGGTGGGCCTTGGGTGTTGTTGCTGGGTGCGCGCGCAAACGCTTTACACATCGCCTCAGGGATAAGCCTGTCTGCTCGTGCCAAGCTACCAAGGGGGTGAGCAGGGGTTATCTTTGGCGTGTAACTTCCTTGCCCTGACTAGAGTGGTGGTTTCTGCCTGACTTTGGCGCAAGCCTTAGCCAACCAGAAATCCCATTTCTAACATTGGTGATCAGCGGTGGGATTTGGACTTGCGTTTGCGCTGTACCGCAGCGGCAACTGGCCGCACTACAAAACTCTGCATTTAGATAAATCACATGGTATAGGGATTATTGTTTTAAAGTTTGTTTTTAATTGTCATTTCTTTGGAAATGTGGTTTTGTGCACTGTGAGTTAGGTGTCCCTAGCTCGGGAGGGTAGATCATCCCCCTTAGTGCATTGTGTTTCTGGATTCACCAGAGGGTGGGATCCAGTGGTGGCAGCGTAATAGTGTCCTGTACATTTGTCCCCCGCCCTGCGCCCAGAGTTGGTACCTGTGTCACGTGGTGGTCAGGTTGAGGAATCAGGGGTGGTAGAAACTGCCTTACCAGTCCGAGGGGAGGGTTGTGTGTGTGGATGAATGGTGGGTGGCACTAGGCAAGTGAGTGTGAGTTCTCTGGGTTAGAGAGCTTGCTGAATCTTTTTGTGAATTGTGTGCTCCTGTGTGAAACTCAGACCCCTAGGTTCCCTGTATAATTGTTACCATAACGTCCGCCAGAATGGAGCCTGCTTGTGATCCCTATGAGCTAGCTTGGCGCCAGAGGCAGGAGTTAGAAAGGTACTGTACAGAGGAAGAGTCAGAAGAGGAGGTAGAGGATGACAATACCTGGACGCCAGTAGAGAGTGAGGACCCCATAGGTAGGGCGTCCCGTGCTGGGTCCAGCGTAGGAGGCAGCGCCTCATCCCTTTCCCTGTCCCCAGAGGAGTGGGAAGATAGGAGGAAAGAAAGGGAGCACCAGCTGGCGTTAGAGAAGCTCAGGTTAGAGCATGCTCAGGCTATGGCGCAGCTGGAGGCCAGGAAGCAACAGCGAGAGACTGAGTGGGTCTTGGCGCGGGAGAGGGTAGAGGAGGCTGAGAGGGCCTCCACCAGAGGCAAAGTAGCTCTGGAGGGTAGACTATCCCCTGCGCGCAGTTTTACCTTTCTGGGCTCCCCAGGGAGGGTTGAGTCCAGTGGTAGTAGCGATGTAGATTCCAGTGTAGGAAATCCCAGTCCCAGTTCCCCCAGTCTGGTACCTGTTCCCCAGGAGGAGGAGTTAAGGTTGAAATTCAGGGGCAGTAGGAAACTGTCTCACCAGTCTTGGGAGGAGTTTGTGGATGAATGTGAGGATGCACTGTTTGATTGGATAAGAGTTCCCGCAGAATCTGATTATGATAAACTGTGTGATCTGATTCTCAGAGAACACCTGCTCAATTGTTGTGCACCGGGGTTGCGCCAACACCTGTTGGGGTGTGGGGTGTCTGCCCCATTTGAGCTTGGAGATGAAGCAGAGCGCTGGGAAAGGGCTAGAGGTTCTCTAGAGTCATTAGGGAGTGACTCCAAAAGTAGTGGGTCAGGTATCTTCCAGCCCAGCGTGGTGGAAGAGGCTCAGTGTAGCCCAGCTAGGTCCCAGGATAGCGAGGAGGGTGTAGGGGCTCACTGCCTGGCTCAGTGGAGCAGGAGTGAGAGGGTGACCGAGGGTCCCCGGACGTACGAAACCCTGCCTCAGGACTTGGATGGTTCCATGAGGGAACACCAAGTTGGGGACCTAGGCTGTCCTGTTAGCCCATTTGAGGGAGATCTCCTGGTGAGTAGAGGACCTGGAGCACCTGTAACCAGGGCTCCTGTGGTTCTAGAGTCTGGCAGTACCGCTCCGGTAGGGAGGGTACAGGAGTCCAGTGTGAGGAGTGATTGGGGGATGAGTTTCCCAGTGGAAGAGCCTGTGGGTCAGGGACTACCCAGTTGGGCTAGGATCCCGTGTAGTGACCAGGGTGGCACCACTTCTGTTCTGGGTGATCTCCGCGCACTGTCAGGTGGACAGGGGACGGGAGATCAACGCCAGACAGACAGTCGCTCGACATATGTGTCCTTTGATAGCCTCAGGGGGATGGAGTGGAAATCCCCAGAAGTCCTGGAGTGCCAGGCAATTATTCCACCAAAGGTTCTAGGCCGGAGGTTGGGAGGCCAGGTTCAGGATCAGCCTGACCTGAAGGGTGGGACGTCTGTAACCAGCGTCCCGACCAGTTCTTCTTCCAGAGGTACCGCCCCAGTTGGTAGGGAGCAGGGCTCTGGAAGGGGGTGCAGAGGGTGGGAGAGCCCACCTCTGCCCCCGGTACAACCTGAGGGGTTAAACCCTGGGTTGGATTGGCGTTCTAGGTGTACCCCTCGCCAGAGGAGGAGGAACCCTAGGAGAAGAGGTAGGGGGAGGAGAGCCTTCCCTGAGACTCCTGGTCCGCCTGAGGGTGTAGACCCTAGGCTGGAGAACCGGTGGCAGTGTAGTCCCGTCTTTCAGAGAGGAAGAGTGGAGAATGGCCGCTATGTGCCAGGGGTTACTACCCCCCACTCTGTGATTAGGCAAAGACCGGTGGCACCTGGGTGGCCTAGGGCCTGGTCTTGGCCGCGGACAGCTTGGGAGTACCAGTGGGGTAGCCCAGTTGGTCCAGACAGTGGTGTTAGAAAGAGTTCCATGGGTTCACCGTGGCATAGAACCGGAGGGTGTCCCTGCAGTTGCGGGCCCGCGTCCGTGTTCTATCGCCCCAAGCAGGGAAGTCCATCACGGTGGTGATTGGGCTGCCCTGCGTTTTGGCTGGAAGGGGGTTGTGTTGGACTTGGCCCTTCTGGCAGGTTCACCCCTGAACTTTTTGCTTTTTATTGGTGACTTGGTGTGGTGATTTGTTTGGTTTCTGCGCACTTTCCCTGTGTCCCAGGGTAAAGTGCGTGCGTGCTCTGAGTGCATGTGGTGAGATAGGCCTGCCCTCCCATAGGAATGCATGGGGAATGTATGTGTCCCTAGTAGATCCTGATGCGTGGGGTGTGCAGGCCCGAGTTTGGTATGTGCGGACTCGTGGGAGTGAATGCTGCGCGATGATGTGTGCGGCGTGTATGTACCTAGTGTGGAAGTGCCACTTCTAGAAGTGGGCACATCTGTGTGCAGTGTGTCTGTCGCGTGATTGGCTGGTCATGTCATGTGACGGGCTAGGGATTCCCCAGTGTCAGGATGAGTCACCCAGTGGTGAATGGGGAGATCAGCAGCTAGATGGGTGGGAGGAGTCCACCTGGGTCCTGAATAGGGCAGGGTTTTCCAAACACAATGCTGGCCCCGCCCCCTGTGGTGCGACTGACGACCCTAGCCCTTCCAGTGAATAGAGTGAGGGGCTGAGCACATCAAGGGTGCTCCCCAACCAGCTGCGACTGGTTTTCCCCCTCACCCTGAACCCAGAACAAAGGGTTTGCCTGTATAAAAATGGGGCTGTGTCCCCACAGAAACTGTTCTCTGCCAGGATCTTACCTGAGGGGGGCTGCTGCTGCTGCTGCTGGACCAGAGGACCGCCACCTGGATTACCTCCCTGCCTGGAGGCCCAGTGAGCTGGCTCTGGGTCCAGCCTTGCCCCCCCCCCCCCTGCCTTGCTGCCTGCAAGGGAGAACTGTCCTGGACTTTGCTGACTTTGCTGTTATCCGCTTTAAAGCGCTGGGAGCGCTTTATTTGCACCCCTAAGCGCCTGGAAGCGCTTTTCTTTCTCCTGCGCGCCTGGAAGCGCTCTGGGTTTCACCTCTAGCGCCGGGAGCGCTTTATTTGTGGCCAAGCAGCGCTGCGCTGCAATGATCGGCGAGGGAACCCCGATGTAGGGATTCCCTGCTATTTCCGTCCTCTTCAAAGCGGGTGCCCACCCCGCATTGTGGTGCTTGCGGGAGCCTACCCCGCTTATTGGTAAAGTAATATCCCTAGCGGGTGCCCACCCCGCCAGGGACCTTGCCGTAGTGAATTTCACCCCCCCTCGCGGGTGCCCACCCCGCGTGACCACGATCGCCATTCACCGCCGCAGCCCAGGAAGTCAGGCAACGCTGACTGGGACGTGGGTGGGACCTGGAAGCAGGAAGCGACGAGAGCTCACCTCGCGCTCCTGCACTGGCCGGAGGAGAGAGGAATCCGGACGCTCGGAGCCCGGCAGGCTCCGCTCCCCAAGTCCCGGGTCCCAGGAGGGGGCCCGGGCGAAAGGAAGAGCAGCGCTGCCGAGACCGGAGCAGCCATCCCGGTGAGTGGGGGCCGAGTGGGGAAAGCGCCAATGCTCTCAGTGCGGGACACCTCGTTACGGGGGCAGCAGGGTGAAGGAGTCCCCCGTGTGGGACTCTAACGGCAGTGGGGGCATTTCTGTCGTGCCTGCCCCAGGCACCAGGGCAGTGCGAGTGTCGGGCGGCCCCGGAAGGCAGCGGGCCGCCCCAACGTGTTCCCAAGCCCCGAGGCTCCAACGAGAGGGGCAGTCTTTGTGGAGAGAGCCTGCGAGGCTCGAGGGGGCATTTTCTTTGGTTAAAGAGCCGTGAAGGCTCCAACGTGGGCATGACTGGTCTCGAGTGCGAGTAGCCCTACAACACGACGGCTCATTGTTTGTATAGAGCCCACGAGGCTCCAACGAAGGAGCACAGTATTATTTAGAGCCTGCGAGGCTCTAGGGGGCATTTCATTTGTTTCAGAGCCCTGGGAGGCTCCAACGTTGGCCCCAGCATTTCTCCAGTTGCCCAGCACTTAGTGGGCAACTGCTACGTGTAGGTTGTGCTTTGTGCGCGCTGGTTGGCGCAGCCTGCGCCGGCGCGCCCTGACTTTTCTGGACGCAGGGCGTCCTTGCCCCTACTAGGCCAGTTGGCCCAGGGACTGCCACGGATAGTGGCTAATGTGAGTTTTTGCGCCATTGTACCTTTCCTGCACCTCTGAATGTGTTTATGCGTCATGTGCTTTGCTTTACACCTCTGAATGTTATGCATCATGTGTTTATGTGCTTAGACCCCTACAGGTATTGTGATACTTAGGTGGTTGTTTTCTCCCTAGTACAGGTGGTGCTAGTGAGGTCCTGATTCCCTGCGCAATATTTTCCTAAGGTGGTTAGGGTTGCGTAGGTGGTACTTTCTGGTTACCAGTAGTTACTGGTTGTGTGCTACCTTTGCTATTTTGTACTACAGTATTATTCCTATGTTCTAAAAACAGTGGTCCAGGTGGCCCTGTCCCCTGTATATATAATCCCTTGTAAATTCTGCCCGTGCCTGTTGGCACATTGTAGAGTGTGTGTTTTTATCTAATGTGTTGTGTATAATACAAAGGCTATTTTTATAGAATACCTTGTGTGGAGTTTCCTTTGTGGTGGGCCTTGGGTGTTGTTGCTGGGTGCGCGCGCAAACGCTTTACACATCGCCTCAGGGATAAGCCTGTCTGCTCGTGCCAAGCTACCAAGGGGGTGAGCAGGGGTTATCTTTGGCGTGTAACTTCCTTGCCCTGACTAGAGTGGTGGTTTCTGCCTGACTTTGGCGCAAGCCTTAGCCAACCAGAAATCCCATTTCTAACATTCCTTATTTTTTTATTATTTTTGTATCCCTAAATAAATGGCATTGTCATTTCTATTGACATTTTTTTTTGTTGCATATGTGATACCTATTGCATTAGCAAAGAGAGAGCGAGGTAGTGAGAGAGATAGAGAGGTATTGAAATAGAGAGTGAGGTAGTGAGAGAGAGTGAGGTAGATAGAGAGTGAGGTAGTGAAAGAGTGAGTTAGTGAGTGAGGTATTTTCTGACGTAGTGAGATAGAAACAGTGAGTGATGTTGTGAGCTAGAAAATGATTGAGGTAGTGAAAGAGAGTGAGGTAGTGAGGGATGTTGTGAGGTATTAAGATAGAAACATAGAGTGATGTAGTGAAGTAGTGAAAGAGTGAGTGTAAGTGACTTAGTGTATTTGAGAGAGAGAGTGAGGTAGTGAGAGAGTGTCGCTAATGAGTGCTGTTTAATAGGGACACGGCCATTTACAGCGCCTAGAAAACACTGCACAAAAGCCAAAGGCAATACACCAAACATACGGTCCTTACAACGTGACGTGTTACACAGAATTACATATCCAAATACAAACACGCATTCAAGCTTAGGGTGGCATAAGGCCGATTGTAATCTTTAGTTTTACCAGAAGGTGAATTGGCCCCTGGACGCCTTTCTTTAACACAGGGTGCACTCTGGGAGATGCAGTCCCTGTTCAGATAAACGGAAGCAAGTGTACTAACATCTATGAAAACAGCGATGTGTACAAAGTTAAGGCAAGGCTAGAGAAGTGGGGTTCAGATAACCTCACAAAAAACTGAATATTAAATGCGACCCGCCACATTCACGCGCAGACACATGCCGACAGCTCTCTCGCGCACATACAGACCAGTCAGGAAGCAGTTAGCCTTGCCATACCCACATACAGATCATATACGTAACAATATGGTATTATTTACTCCACACACCTGTCATGTTGCTATTAATTAGCACACGTACAAATCCATCGCCCATATTTCGAGATCTAATCATACAGACCAGCACATCTACTCATACGTTTCGTACGATATGCGAACACTCGCCCTGCACGCATCAATTACATACACACGCTCCAACCTGCTCCATTCACACACACACACACCTTTCGCCATTCACACAGACTTTTCACTGCATATTGGTTCATACATGCATCGCACACATACATACCATGCACGTACAGAATTTCCATGCACACAGACCCATCACATGCAGACGCAAACACAAGACTCCCCGCACGGCCACAGGCAGACCATGATATACCTGCTCATTTACAGACACTGCAAACAGGCTACGCTTCACAGGCAGCACAGTACCTAGACACAGAGACTCACTAGAGTAACCCTTCGTACCCCGTGCCTTGCTTTTACACGCAGATTCCGGGGCCTCTTACCTGCATCAGTGGCTCTGCGCGTTCTGACTTGGGTGCTGGGTCTAACCACCACCGCTGGCTACGGGCTGCACAATGTCCCTGCTCTCCCGGCTTTTCCGTGTTTTGGGGGGGTTGTTCTCTGTAGGACGCCTGCCTGTTTATCTTTATGCTGAGCTTTTAATGGGAGAGAATGGGAGGTGCCAGCTCAGCCAGGGTGACATCACCCTTAGCCAATCAGAGGCAATGCTTGTGATAAAAAAAAAAACGTACTCACAGCACGGGAGAGAGAAGGGCCGCGGGTAAATAAATTTACAACAATCCTTGGGTTAAAATCCATCCGTGAGGAGATACTCCGGGACTCACCGGCCAAGCGAAGGTGAAGGGCAGAACCAGACGGCTGGTGGCCGAGGCGCGTCCGGAGCGTAGACTGAACGTGTTGCCGCCGAGGACGGCGGTGGCGGCCATTTACAGCGCCTAGAAAACACTGCACAAAAGACAAAGGCAATACACCAAACATGCGGTCCTTACAACGTGACGTGTTACACAGAATTACATATCCAAATACAAACACGCATTCAAGCTTAGGGTGGCATAAGGCCGATTGTAATCTTTAGTTTTACCAGAAGGTGGATTGGCCCCTGGACGCCTTTCTTTAACACAGGGTGCACTCTGGGAGATACAGTCCCTGTTCAGATAAATGGAAGCAATTGTACTAACATCTATGAAAACAGCGATGTGAGGAGATACTCCGGGACTCACCGGCGTCCCTGTTCAGATAAACGGAAGCAATTGTACTAACATCTATGAAAACAGCAATGTGAGGAGATACTCCGGGACTCACCGGCTAAGCGAAGGTGAAGGGCAGGACCAGACGGCTGGTGGCCGAGGCGCGTCCGGAGCGTAGACTGAACGTGTTGCCGCCGAGGACGGCGGTGGCGCTGCCGCCGAAGCTACAGGGTCCTGCGGCCGAGCCCGTCACCCGGGACTGGTATTCCTTGAAGTAGGTGTCGCATTCATCGCGGGTGCAGCGCAGGTCAGCAGGGTGGTAGCACAACGTTTTTGCACTCGCACAGTGAAAAACAAGTAAAGAGGGCACCGGAAGACACCACCGCCTTTCTCCGAGGCAGAGCAGAAATGCCTCGGAGAAAGGCAGTGTCGTTTTCCGATTCGGGGGCGTGTTTTGCTGTTGTCTCCTCCCTGAGACTTCTTGCAAAAAACACGCCCCCGATCCGAAAAGGACGGGGCCTGATTTGAATGACTGACCTCTTCTCCAATGGCTGGCCAGCATTCAAGAGGCCAGCCAATGGAGAACAGGGGAGAAGAGGGGCGGGTTCAAGCCCCTCTTCTCCAAGTCATTAAATCTCGGAGCGAGACTGCGCAAGCGCAGCCTTCGCAGCCGAGACCTAAAAAGGAGTAACATGACAAAGAATAACAAAACAAACATGCTTAGTCATATCGGCACATGTAGTGTTTCAGTTTCTGACTTGGAGTGGGGTTGGACAAAAATAGGTGGCGCTGACTCCGTGGCTCCTTAACTGGACTGGCACCAGGTGCGCTCCATGAGGGTCTCCCTGGTGCCGTTGGATGTGATCCCTCTCGCCTGCCGTTTTCTGACGCAGCCTTCGACGGAAAAGAGAGGGTGCTGGGCTCTCGCTGCCAGCCATGGTCGGCACGTCGCCATCACTGTCAGGCCCCCACCACTCTTCGCGGGAGAGGCATCGCCATGCAGAGCCTTGAACCAGGACACGTTCCTCACTACAGTGTGCTGGCCTCGTTGAGCTGTAATCATGGTGCCATCCACTCGGGTCACTGTCCACACTTCGGGCTCATATGGAGTGCGAAACTTCCATCCTGGATGGCGATCCTTAAGCACCACCCGGGTTCCTACGGACAGTGTCGGAGTCTTTGCCTTCTGATCCTTGGTCACTTTTTCGTTGGTTATTCGCCGCTTCTGTTGAGCCCTCTCTTTGTCCAGACAGGGTGAAGTCCACTCGGCTTCATTCCGGGATGATGTCTAGTGGTGACTGCTTGAGCAGTAGGGAGTGAGCAAGGGGTGTACCCGGTCGTGGAGTGAGGTGCTTGTCATTATGCGAGCAGGAACTGGTGCAAATACACTTCGGTGTCTTGTCGATTCACGTTGTTCAGCGTCCTTATGAATCGATCCACCTCCCCGTTAGCTTGGGGCCATTGTGGGGTGATCCAATGGTGTTTGATGGCCTTTTGTGCCAGGAAATTGTGAAAGTCTTGCCACTGAAATGGCAGCCCGTTGTCTGACTTGACCTCTTCTGGGAGCCCAAACAGCGCAAAATAATTTTCCAGTACTGGCTGGACGTGGATGAATGCAGTAGTTCATTTAATTGAATTTGTTTGAAAAGTTTTATATAGCGCTGGCTAGACCCGGAGGTATCAGAGCACTTTACATGAGGATCAGCAAGTTACAGGTTACATAGTTACATCAATTAAATCAAAGAATCACAGGGGGAGGAGGAGGGAGAGGGAAGGAAACACAACAGGGAAACGAGGAAAACAATGTCAGATGACCGGCTGGGTAGGTGACGGCTGAGGGGGTGAAACCAAGGACAGACTCCTCTATAGCTGCATATGACAGCTCCACCAGGCATCGGCCATGGTTGCTCGTGCACCGAGATAAGTACAAACAGTTTTGGTATTCGCCCAGAGTCACAGGTTACATAGTTACATCAATTAAATCAAAGAATCACGGAGGGAGGAGGAGGGGGAGGGAAGGAAACACAACGGGGAAACGAGGAAAACAATGTCGGATGACCGGCTGTGTAGGTGACGACCGAGGGGGTGAAACCAGGGCCAGACTCCTCTATAGCTGCATATGACAGCTCCAATGGGCATCAGCCAAGGTTGCTCGTGCACCGAGGTAAGTACAAATAGATTTGGTATCCGCCCAGGGGGTATCGTCAAAGGTCCATCGAAAGTTCAGTCAAAGTTCCACTCAGTAATGAAGGGGTTCTGAGAAACAGTTCAGTTAAAATAAGATACATTCTCTCTATCACAATTGTATTCATGTAGCTTCACTGAGAATCGTTTTCTGTCATATTTATGGGCAGGGTGCAAGAAGGAGGCTCTATCACGTTTAACTTGGAGGAACAGCGGGCGGCATCCCGGGGTGCCGACAGTGGAGACGCGGGCCCGGTGCATGGGCCGGAGTCGGCGGGTTGCGTGCCGGTGCTTGCGGAGGGGTCGCCCTCTTGCTAGGGGCTCTCTGCCTCGGGAGGAGCCCCGGGGCGACTGGCTGGAGGCGAGCCTGCTGAGGGGGGCCCGGCGAGTAAGGAGCAACTGAGGAGGCCCGCCGGATCTGTGGCGCGGGGCGATCGGTGCAACTATTGCCTGGAGAGGGCCTCTGCGGGAGACCGTCGCGGAGAGGGGGCGATATCGTGGCCTCCACTTCCCCTTCGACAGGGCAGTGGTCGGACTCTGGCGGACGCCGTGGAATTGAGGCGGACGAGTGGCACGGGGAGCCCGGTGAGCGCCTGATCATTGCGGAGTGACCGCAGAGGGGTCGCGGCGGGGGCTGCCCGGAGTGGACTTGGCTGAGGCGGCGGCGGAGTTGGAGGAGGTGGGCCCAGGGCCGGCATTGGACGTCTAGCGGGCGGCTCTGAGCCCCCTGAAAAACACGACCGCGGCGGGGCCTATAGCACGTTATGGTCCCCCCGAAAGGCCGCAGGGCCAAGACCTTGAAGGAGCTCTTCGCGAAACCACGGATGGGGCCTACCGACGGTAGTATGGCGACGGGGGCGACGAGCCTCCCGCCGGTGCAGCCGGAGGGTTCTGAACCCATCACAAAGTCCTTCCTGGAATCCATGTTCACAGGGCTGCGAACCGACATCCAAAAACTGCAAAAGGAGTTCGCGGCGGAGCTCAAGGAGGTGCGTAGGGATGTGGACAGCATTGGGGAGCGCGTTGCCACGTTGGAGGATAAGGGAGATGGCCGGGACTCTGAACTGGCGGCGCGGCAACAGGAATTCCTGCGGCTCCACGACCAACAGGTGGATCTCCAGTCGCATGTCGAGGACCTATACGCATTCGAGGGGTGCGGACTACCGATGATTCTAAGGACCTCTTCGCTTTCACGAGGGAACTTTTCAATCAAATCCTGGGGCGTCCACTGGACACGGAGTTGCGCATCGACAGAGCGCACAGGGTGGGTCCCCCGCGCTCCGCGGCAGCCAATCCGCCTGATATCCTAGTATGTATACAGGACTACCGCACCAAAGAGGAGATCCTACTCAAGGCCCGTCGGCAACACCCTGTGAAATTTCAAGATCATGCCCCGATACTGTATCGGGATCTCTCGGCGCTCACGCTTCACAAACGCAGACGCTTTAAGCTGATCACAGCACACCTCCGACAGAGCAACATCCAATATAGTTGGGGCCACCCTTTTCGATTGGTGTTTCGCATTGACAGCACACTCTATCAGCTGCGGTCCCTGTCGGAGGCGGCTAAGCTGTTGGGGGTGGATCTACCGCAGGAGGACAGCGAGGCAGAGGAGGGCTCAGCGGCTACAGCGACGACCGGGCCTGGCTGGCGACGCCAGGGCCGCTGTAGGCATGCTAAAAAACCACCGGCGGCGGAGATCCTTAGATGACAGCAGGCGGCACTAGAATCGGTCTCCGCGGGGTTGCGGGGTGCCTCGCCCGATGCAGCTGAGTGATGACCTTGGCTGACGGCACCACTGGATCTTTGAACGTGTCGCCCGCGGGAGAGGTGTCTTCTTACTGTGTCGTTGCACCTTGCGTCCCTACTTCACCGTCCACTGGAAAGTGGAGGACAATGGTTCAGGACTTTTGTTGTTCAATGTGGGGGGGGTTTGGGGAGGGGGGGTTTGGTCGGGAGGTCTGGGTTGGGGTTTGGGGGAGCGGGGCAGGGGAGGGAAGGGGGTTCCACGTCCATCATGGGGAAGAGTCAGGACTGTTGCAAACACACAGGGCCCACGCACCGCTTACCCATGGGGCACTGCTCCCGCGCGACCTGCGCAGCCCCATTGCATGTTATGGAAGGAATCGGAAGGGGTGAATGGCGCCTCACACACTTACAATCTTGACCCTTAATGTTAGGGGTCTCAACAACCCAGTAAAACGCAGGGCCGTACTGTCCTGTCTGGAGAACTCCCAGGCAGATATATGCCTCCTCCAAGAGACCCATCTACTAGCACAGGACTGTCACCGGCTCAAATCCCGCAAGTTCCCGGTACAGCTCTTCTCTTCTAGCCCCACCAAGACAGCGGGGGTGGCGATCCTGGTGGCTCAGCGGTTCAAGGGGGAGGTATTGCAGAAGGAAGCGGAAATTAGAGGGCGGCTGCTGATTTATAGGTTCGCCCTGGGAGACATAACCTTCACCGTCGGCTCGCTCTACGCTCCCAATGAGGGTCAGGAGCGCTTTTTGCAGTCCGCCCTCACGGAGGTCACAGTGACGAGTGACCGCCATATCATCCTGGGGGGAGATCTGAATCTCGTTTTTGACAACATACGGGATAGATCTTGCCAACGCACGCATCAGACGGGTGCACTTTCTGCGGCGGGCTTTGCCCGGCTTCAAGAACTGGGGCTGGAGGATTCGTGGCGCACGTTCCACCCACAGGGCCGGGAGTTCTCTTATTACTCTCATGCACACAAAACATGCGCGGTTGGACTACCTTCTGGTTTCGTCGGCGGTCAGAGCAATGACAGCGGCGGTTGAGATAGGGGTAGCCTGGCTTTCGGATCACGCTCCGGTGTTCGCGAGTTTGTCTTTGCCGCCGGTGGTGCGACCGGACAGGATTTGGCACCTTAGAGACACCCTGCTACACCGGGAAGACATGCTGGGGCAGATTCGCGGATCGATTACAGATTTTCTGGTGCATAACGCCAATACCGACACCACCCTAGCGACACAGTGGGCGGCAATGAAGGCAGTCCTTAGGGGACAGTTTATTGCTATCTTGGCGGCCGACAACTTAGAGCGGCGGCAAAAACGGGAGGAGCTGACGCAAAAAACCAGGGAGCTGGAACAGATGCACCAGCGGACGGGGGCTCCAAGGGTGTGGCGGCAATTGCGGGCTACCCGACAGCAGCTAGCGGCTCTGGACCAGGATAGGGCGGCTCTGGACCAGTTTAAAGCACGCCTATTACGCGGGAGGGGATAGGTGTGGGCGCCTTCTCGCGCATAAGCTACGGGAGGTCCGGCAACGTCAAAGGGTCCAAGAGATCTGCCGGGAGGACGGCGGGAGAGTTACTGAAGACAAGGACATAGCTGACGCCTTCCGTGCATATTATGCTGACCTGTATTCTGACTCGCGGCTAGACGCCGAGGAGGGGGCTGCCTTTCTAGACTCGGTCACGCTCTCAACCCTGACACAGGCCCAGGCTGATTGGCTCGATGGGGACATCCGCCCAGGAGAAGTGATTGCGGCTATTTCTCGGTTGAGAATGGCGAAAGCTCCGGGGCCGGATGGCTTCACAGCCATCTTTTGTAAGAAGTTCTGCGCCCAGTTGGCGCCCCTCCTCAACCGCCTCTTCAATTCCTTCTCGGTCGCGGGAGCCATCCCTCCAGACCTGTTGGGGGCCCATATTGTAGTCATCCCCAAACCGGGGAAAGACCGGACGCGCTGCGGGGCCTACCGCCCTATCTCGCTGCTGAACGTCGATCTTAAGCTTTACTCTGGAATCCTGGCCAGCCGGCTGGCGTCTTGTATGCCGTGCCTCATCGACCCGGATCAGGCGGGGTTCATCCCAGAACGTCAGGCCCCTGACAACACGAAACGCGTCCTGCATTTAGTCGAGAAAGCCTCTCGTACAGCGGCTGAATATATGTTGCTCACGGTCGACGCCGAAAAGGCGTTTGATCGCGTTCATTGGCCCTACCTGGAGCAGGTATTGCAGCGGATGGGACTGGGAGGGAAATTTCGCACCCATGTTTTTAACTGCTACAAATTTCCGTCGGCGATGGTCCGAGTAAACAGCCACACGTCCACTAGCTTCTCCATAACGAGAGGCACGAGGCAGGGGTGCCCGCTGACGCCGCTGCTTTTCGCGGCATATATGGAACCCCTCGCCCAGAGGATCAGACAAAATCCAGGGATTTCCGGAATTAAGTTCGGGGGGTATACCCATACCATCAGCCTCTATGCGGACGACGTCCTGCTGTCCCTTTCGAATCCGTGGGAGGCGCTGCCGGTGTGCGTCGCAGAAGTGGACGCCTTTTCGCGAGTGGCGGGGTTCAAAGTGAACGCGGACAAGTCAGTGGCCCTGGGCCTCTCTCTGACTCCTTCCACCCGAGAGCACTTGCAGAGCTCCCTCCCGTTTCAGTGGGCGGAAGAATCGGTCCCATATCTTGGGATTCAGTTGGCGCCTACGCTCCCACGAGTGGTGGCCCTTAACTATGCTGCTTTGAACCGGAAGATTCGCAGAGAGCTGGGGCAATGGAAGCATTACCCCCTCTCGTGGCTAGGCAGGGTCGCGGCGGTCAAGATGACTGTACTACCCCAGATCCTCTACCTCTTCCGCACCATACCGCTCTATCCGCCAGCAGGGTGGCTCCAACAGACTCAAGCAGAGTTGGCCCGATTCATTTGGAACGGCCGGAAACCGCGCATGAAGAGGTCACTGTCCACTCTCGCACCTGAAGCCGGGGGACTGGGGATCCCTGATCTTCGGATCTACTTCTGGGCCACGCAGCTGCATTATCTGGTGGAGTGGAGCCGCTGGGAGTCGGAGAAACATTGGCTGTTTCAGGATCAGGCGGTGGCTGCCCGGCCCCTGCAAGAGATCCCCTTCTTGCGTAAACAACACAGGCCCCCCAACCTTTATGCCTCGCACATCACTCGAGTCCCTCTCGAAATCTGGGACCGGACTAACGCTCCGCATGAACTCACTACCTTTCCCTCCCCGCTGACGCCCCTGTTTGACAACCCGGAATTCGCTCCTGGGATGGACTCGGCGGCCTTCAGCGGGTGGAAACCGGCTGGCTGCCGCTTCCTGTACCATATGTATGATGCCGAGGGGGTGTACCCATTCCAGCAATTTCACCAGGAGTATGGGCTGCCGGAGGGGGAGAGGATCCGCTATCTCCAGGTCCGACATTGGGCGCTCGACGGGCGGGTCCGCCCGGTTGCAGACCGGCGGCTCTCTCAATACGAGCGGTGGCTACTAACGCAATCGTCCGATAAGCAGCTCATCTCTGACCTGTACAGAATGCTTCGACTGCGATTCGCGCATATGTATAACGCGGGACGGACACGCTGGGAAAGAGAGCTCGGTCAGAACTTGACGCAGGCAGAGTGGGGGGGAATAGCTTACAGAGCTAGACATTCTGCTTACCACATGGGCCTTACAGACACCCTCACGAAGATTACGACCTATTGGTACTACACCCCTGAGCGCTTACACACGATAGATGGGCGGCGGGACGCACACTGCTGGAGGGGGTGTGGGCAGATAGGAACCCTGACTCATCTGCTATGGGAGTGTGAGAGAGTTCAGGCTTACTGGACCCAGGTGCTTGACGAGGTGGACAAACATTTCGACACTGAGATCCCGCGCTTCCCAGCGTACACTCTGTTAGGCCTCCCTAACCCTTTGACATATCCGCTCAAATCACGCAGGGGACGACAGATAGCCATAGCGTTGGGATCTGCGGTGCAGAATATACTTACTCATTGGCGCACGCCCATCATACCAACGTTTACAGGCTGGCTCTACCGACTGTGGCATGTCCTGGGTATGGAGAAGCTCACTTTGACATTGGCCGGGGAGGGTTCCAGGTTTGGGGACTTGTGGAGGCCCTTTCTAGCATTGTTGTCCTCCGAGTTCAGGGAGGTTACTTGCCCTCGCTATCTGCGGCTGCTGCGGCTACCTGAGGACCAGACAGAGAGGTAGGGCGGGAGTGTGCCTGAGCTGCGGGAGGGAGGGGGATAGATGGACGTGGAACGGGGAGGGGTGAGGGGTGGGGTAGGGGAGGGGGGTGTTCTACCTTCAACATAAAGTTTGCTCCACGAAAGCTACCGGGGACCACTTCGAATTCCCCAATCTAGCACCACTCAGAGACTAAGCACTGAGTTCGCCGTAAGCGAGGTTGGAGCCTGTTTGTATGTTTTTGAAATGTCAATAAAAGATTTAAACCATAAAGAATGCACCTGCCACATTCCAAAGGTTGGAGAACAAAGTCCTTACAGGCCTGGAAGCCTATAGTGCAGCATATCCTGATGATATAGCTGTCTTTAGTTCCAGCTGGGAGGATCACCTGGTCCACCTGAAGAATGTTTTAGAGGCTATGCAGAAAGCAGGTCTCCCTATCAAGGCCACCAAGTGCCAGATAGGGCAGAGTAAGGTTGTGTACCTGGGCCACCTTGTGGGTTGAGGCCAGGTTCAACCATTACAGTGCAAAATCCAGACCATCGTGGAATGGGTTGCCCCCTCTACCCAGACTCAGGTCAGAGCTTTCTTAGGCCTGAGTGGGTACTACAGAAGATGTGTAAAATGGTATAGGTCTATAGTGACTCCCTTGAATAATCTTAGATCAAAGAGAATGCCCAAGAAAGTTCAATGGACAGTTAGCTGTCAGAAGACCTTTGATGATCTCAAGCAGGCCATGTTCATTGCTCCCATTCTGCAAAGTCTTGACTTTTCCAAACAGTTCATTGTCTAAACAGATGCATCTGAGTTGGGGGTAGGGGCTGTGTCATCACAACTTAATGCAGATCAAATAGTAGATTTTATTAGCAGAAGGTTGACCCCTAGAGAGAAACGTTGGACAGCCATTGAGAGGGAAGCCTTTGCTGTGGTTTGGGCTCTGAAGAAGCTGAGGCCATACTTGTTTGGCACTCACTACATTGTTCAGACAGACCATAAGCCCCTCTTACGGCTAAAACAGATGAAGGGTGAAACCCCCAAACATTTGAGGTGGTCTATTTCCCTACAGGGGATGGACTATACAGTGGAACATAGACCTGGGAGTAACCTTGTTAATGCAGATGGACTCTCCAGATATTTCCACCTAGAAAATGAAGCCTCAACGGGGCAAGGTTAGTCTCATCTCCTTACTTTTGGGGAGGGGACTGTGTAGGAAATTAGGATCTGCTTCTTATGGTTACCCTCACCTTTTGCTTGATGTCACACTC
This sequence comes from Triturus cristatus, assembly GCF_964204655.1. NCBI lineage: Eukaryota > Metazoa > Chordata > Amphibia > Caudata > Salamandridae > Triturus > Triturus cristatus. Next base: position 904,195,327 of record NC_140589.1, on the reverse strand, counting down.
TTTTGACTAGTCTGACTAGGATCCTGCTAATCAGGACCCCAGTCTATCTGCTTTTTCCCTAAACTGTTATGCCATGTACATAGGTACACTCCAGATTGGATACTGGGGTACCCATGTCAGTCCCTAGTATATGGTACACATGCACCCAGGGCATAGGTACCCCAGAGGTCTCCCATGGGCTGAAGCATGTATTATGCTACCTATGAGATGCCATGCAAAATGGAACTACAGGCCTGCTATTGCGGCCTGTGTACGATGGTGCATGCGCCACTTAATTTAGATATAGGTTTACTATATGTTTTCACAAATTGCCCTTCAGCTTTGCAGGATGCACTCAGCAGCAGGCAACCCCTCTGGTTAACAATGACTGCTCGCCTTTCATGCAGGATTTTCAATCGTTTGCCTTACGCGTTTCAAGACACGAAGTCTCTTCATCAGAGGCAGCTTGACAGGTGAATAACGGGTTGTTCTCATTTTATTTAAATACATGCCTACATCTCATTGGATGTTTTCCCTCAGTGGGTTGTACTCCATTGGTCACAAAAATATAATGCATGCTGGAATTTATAGTCCAAAAGAACAACGTAGCATCTCCCTTGAGTAGGTTCCGATTCACTTGTCCTTTTTAAAAGCTCATTTTGTTCCTTTAGTAGGATCCTGGATGTTTAGGCGGGCATATTAGTCTTGCTTGCTGCGCCGTGTCAGTCCGAACCAGTTTCAAACAGCAGCCTCTCATATTATCAAGATGGTGCCATCCCGCCACGACGGGCAATTTGTGAAAATATGTTTACTATATCTATAGATCACTACACTTAAAACCTATAAGCCACCCCTATAGCAGGCCTTGACAATCCTGAAGCAGGGTGCTGGGTTTTACGTGAGAGGGTGCCCCTGCATGAGCAGAACACCCCTGCAGCCTTTTGAGACCATTCTCCCAAGTTGTCAGTGACGCAGCCAGACATATAGGTAGAGGTGCATTATATGCGCGCTTATAATGCTATCTCGAAAATGGCTTAACAAACCATGTCGTGTTTGGTATCAAACACCTTGGAATCATACCTCCTCACCGGTAACCAGTGTAAGAGATATGATTTCACCCTTCAGAAGCAAGCTTCATGGGGTCCCTGGTCTTCCCGGTACCAGCCTTCTCAACCCGGACAGCACAAAATGGTTGCTGCCGACCTGAGGCACATTTTTGCCCTCCTGCTGCTGAGCCAATCTCGAGCAGAGGAGGGCAGCACAATAGGCCTTCTGTCACTAAGAGGTTAGACCACCTCTCAGACAGGATTTAGTGTATTGGAGCTGGGTGGATGCACTTCCAAAGTGCCTGAAAGTCTGTACGAGGGGCACATTTGGTGTCCCTGTGCATAGTCCTATTAAAACTAGTCCTGGGAGCCGTTGGCTCCTACTCTGGCGTGAAACTGGACAAAGGAAATGGGAGTAACCTCCCCACTGTCCTGACCGTCCCCTGAATCTGTCCAACCCTCTCCCGTGGGTACAAAAGGGCTTACCTGGCTGCAGGACACTAGATTCAATGTGGACAGGATTCATGAACAAGAAACCACTGACCTTCGATGGCATGGACACTCTGGACTTCGCTGGACTTTGACTGGGCCTGACTTCATCTCCCTCTCCGTCCAAAGCCTCGTTCCGTGCCCGTGCACCATACGGGCTCCGTGCAGGAGCTGTGGAGCATCAAGGTCAACTGAAGTATCTCCCTTGGGGTGAAGGAGTCACTCCCCTGCATTCGTGGGCACTGTAACGCAACTGACCAGTCTGCTGATCCTGAGCTCCTGTGGACTTCAAAAGGCTCCAGCAACTCAGGAGGTGGGTTTCTACATTCCTTGAGGTCGAGCTGTCCTCTCACCAAGTTTGAGGCCAATATCTCTCGTGGGGACCGCAGAATCCATACCCTTGTGCACGGTGTACATTTGCAAGTGCATTTGCTTGTTGGCGTTCCCCAACTAAGTGCATTGGGCTATCAATAGCCCCAACTTTTGCCCACATTTCCTACAAAGGACTTCGGCCTCCTCACACTCTGTGCCCTGCAAGCTGTGACTTTGTGAAACGGCTGGAGGTCCCCTTGCGACTCCTGTGCCTTTGGCCTGTGGGTCCACTTGAGGGCCAACGCTGCTTTTCTTGGGCCCCCCTGTTTGCTCCAGGCCTGCCCTGACTCCCCTTGCTGTGGTGAGTGCTCTGGTCCTTGTTGGGCCAGACATAACCTTCTTTGATCTTCTTCGTGGGTTGCCGCTGCCAAGGCTTTTTGGTGCTCCCGCCGGACGCCGACCCCTCAGCACTTGACATCCTTCATGGGACAACTCATATCCGGCTTCTGGTCATCATCGACGTCTCCTGGTCCCTGCAGCTGTAGAGTCAAGGTCTCCATCTTAACACCTGAAGCACCCGACATCGGTGGGCATTCGTCTACTGAGCCCCTGGTCACTCCTGAGTGACCCAGACTCTGTCCCCTCTGCTTCCAGGTTCCTTCAATAGAGAATCCACCTGTGGGTTCCACTGGACACTTTTCTTCTTTCCAGCAGTGGCATTTCTTTGAAGACTCCAATTGAGGACGACTGCAGTTTCCGACGCCCCTTCAGCCCTATACACCCAGCTTCCCTGGGATAGGTAACTCTGGTACTTCTATGTTCTAAAGGGTTTCTTCGTAATCCACTGGGAAGGGTCCTTGAACTGTAAAACTGCAACCGCAACTCTCCCATTGAATTGTACGTAGCACGCAGTCGTGTTCTCACACTGCACCCGTCCTCCGTGGGGTCCCTACTTACTCCTCCTCCTTGGGGTCCCAGGGATTCTACATCCTCTAGGCAATGTCTTGACTCGAGTCATGGTTCTTATACCACTATTTCAGTAAATGGTTTGGTCTTCACGGGAGCCCACTGTGTATTAGTGCCACATACTTTTGGTTCTGTGCTACAGTATTGTGTGCTTTGTGTTTCTCTGCATGTAGCAGATACTGTGAGTTATGTAAGGTGTGTTATAATAATAACTACATATGTTTTTTAACTACTGGGTCCCGCATCGCGGAGAAAGTCGGCGGGGGACTTGTGCTTGTGCAGTGACTGTGATGACTGGGGAGTCTTGGGGCATCGCTGCAGGGCTGCGAGCGTCTCCGCAGGGACTCCATCTCCTAGGAGTCCCTGCCTGGCCAATCTGCATCACCTGGCCCGCTCTCCCGGCTAGCCCCGCCCCCTGCGCGTCACATACTTCCTACATTAGTGGCGTCTGCTTCCCCTGCGCGGGAGCGCGCGGGAGTGTCTCGGGAGAAGCCCGGGACAAGGGCGGGACCGTCTGTGGCCGTCCGTGGTCGGTTGTGGTTGGGTTGGGCCACCCTCCTTGATTTGTTTTGTTGTGTTTGTACCATAGCCTCATTTTGTCTATAGGGTGGTATTGTGGATTTTTGCTGGTTTTGTTTGTATTTTACCATCCTTGGGTGTTTTAGTCCCCCATAAAACATGCCCTTATGTTCAGGGAAAGAACGTTCTGTGAATTTGCAGACATCTAGTGGGGTGGTATCTGGCCCTCTAGATGCCTTTCTAATTAAAGCAATGGGCATTTTGGAAAAGGAGATAGCCTTTGCGGAGAAACGGCTTTCTCTAGATCTTATTACTGGGAAACGCTCATCTCTAGGTCGCATTGCCTTAGCGCCAAGCCCCCAAGCACCCGCTATGAGCGCCACCCAGTTATCGGCTCCCGTCCTGGTGGATGTTCATCCCGTGGTGGAGGGGGAGTCTTTGAATTCATCCGTTAGCAACTCCCACACCAGTGTTTCACCTGGTAGTGGGGGAGGGGATAGTGTGCTATCAGCAAGTCTAGCCTTACTGGGCTCTACTAACGGGGACTCATTGATGAACATACCTGGAAAGAGAAAGGGAAGGAAGGGCCGCCAGAGGGGGGATGCAACTAAAAAAATCCCGAAAGTAAATAGTAGACTCCAGCCCACCAGTGCTCCGGAAACTATTACCTGTCATCAGTCCCCTATGATCATAAGCAATTCTCCTATTTCCCCCTATGAATTACCTAGGAACTTGGCTACCAGTTCCAGTAACAATTGTAAAGATGATAGCCTTATAAGCAAAATAGAAATATTATTAAAAACACTTATGCTTCCCCTATTAGAGCGCACTAGACTTATGAACTCGAAACTGGACGCTCTTGAGAACCTGGTTAATGGTAATATGGGCATGTTAAACAAGCTAATAAATGCACAAAAGGTATCATCCACTTTATCTGATATTCTAAACCCGCAAGGAGCCGTAGGTACTATCAAGCAGTCCCTTCCAGCTACTGCTAAACAATCTAATACTCGAACTGTCTTAACCAACTTTGCAGGCGTGGCCCCTAGGGGAGGGAGCTCAAATACTAATATAAAATCTAATAGCAAAGCAGGTGTTGCTGCACAAGTTTTGCCCACCACGAAGGTTAGCTCCAAACCTACCACATTGCCCAAACCAAGCACCTCCAAATCCACTGCTGCTGCCCCTGCTTTGAATTCTTCAAGGGGTGGTCCCAAGTCGATTTCACATACTAAGTCAAGCAATAGAGTACAGGGGAGTCATTATAACAATCAAACTAATCCTGCTGTGGCCCCACAGAAGTTTAACAAACAGGGTCCCCCCTGTACTGATTTACCCCCTGAGGCCACACCTTATATGATTGTCTTAACAGGCATCTCAACCCTAAGGGAAGATATAACTGAATCCTATGGGGATCTTAAAAACAAGGTGGTCTTTTGGTTAAATAAAAACAGACCCCTTCCCCCGTCCTCTGGCACAGAAATATTGAGTGTGAGGAGAGTACACTGGGTGGGGCACTGTCTGAAGGACCTGGAGGGGGATTGCATTGTGATAAATTTCAGGGACCCTTGGGTGGCAGACCATATACGTAGGGATGCTAGATTTGGGAGGATGGGCGATGTGCAGTCTTTAGGCCTCAGTTATTTTTATCCCAAAAGAAACACAGTGCCCTTTTTCAACCCCCTAATGTCCAGAAGAAATGTTGGGAGTGTACCGGTTGTTAGGTTTCCATACTCACCTTTTCTTCCCCAATTACACAACCGTTTCGAACCACTCTCTGGCCTGGAGGGTATCGATTGACTTAGTCCCGAACCTGGCAGAGGGAGTCATTGTAGCATCCCCACTATTGGGGTTGCATGCCTATCCAGTGAGGGTGATGGGCTTCATGAGTCGGTCAAGGTCCCCGAGCGAGTGCTAGGGGGTAGTTCGTCGGTTGGTTTTCCACCACCCGAGGGTGGGGAGACAATATCAGAGCATGGGGACATGAATCGAGCTGCTCCAACCATGCTGGACTCTTCACTTAAAATAGCCTCATGGAATAACGCTGGCCTAAAGGGACGAATTGGTTCAGAAGACTGGACAGATTTCATAGACAACTATGATATCTTATTATTTCAAGAGAGTTGGGCCCCTGAACCGATATTTCGGGAAGGCTTTCTTAGTTTTTTTAAACCAGCAATCAAGGGTACTAAGGGTAGAGCTTCCGGGGGCCTGGTAATCTGGGTTAAGCAGTCCATTAGTTATAGACCAGTGGAAATTTTGGTTAATAACCCCGATCTTCTGGGAATTAAGTTAATCAAGGAGAAACATCGGGAAATCATTGTTATTAATAAATACGCTCGAGGACACCCCGGTGGGCGATGTCCGGTCATCTTAGAGGAGCTGGATTCTTACCTTGAACTCATTGGGAGGGATAAATTAATACTTATTGGGGGGGATCTAAACTGTACTTTCGAACCCCTGTTAAGCGATGATGAGGATTTGGGGTCTGAGGAGGATGTTGTGTGAAATATTCCATCCCTGTCATTAAATAATATCAAAAAGGCCACAGAAGCGGCTCTGCATTGGGCAGGGCTATGTTTGGAGTGGGGTCTGAGAGCGGCTAATGGTCGCACGATATCTGACAAGGCTGGTAAACCCACATTTGACAATGGGGTTAGCCAAAGTAGAATTGATTACATTCTGGTTAAAATAGAGTATTGGTCTCTCTTGGAAGACATGGCTGTCATTGACCGTCCCATGAGTGATCATAACCCCTTGTCCTTAAGTATAAAGCTCCCTGGTGGATTTGTTAGATCCCCTGTAGCCTCGTGCATTACTGCCGAGGCTATCCCAACCAATGATAGAAGAAGGGTTAAATGGAGCAGGGTTGTGGAGGACCCCACCCTGCTTAACGGCATATAATTGGAAGTATCATCTACCTTGAATGTGAACCTATCTCCGAACGAGGGTGTTATCCACTGGATTAGTGATTTGCACGAGCAGTGTTTTATTAAACTCAAGGCCCTCCTTACCTTACCACCTAAGCTAGGGAAACTAAAAACTCCCAGTTCTTGTAGGAAATGGTATAATAAAAAATGCAGGGAAGCTCACAGTGGGCTAATAAAAGCCATCAAGTCTAGGGTGAACACCGATATTAAAATGGCTCGCCAACGGTATAAAAAGGTCCAGTGGGAGGCGAAGAGGGAGTGGGACGAAGCCCACTGGACAAACTTGCTTGAGGCTTGCCTTTCGTCTAACCAGACTAAGTTTTGGGAAGTCGTGAAATGGGGCAGGAACCCCGACTCCCAAACCCCTGCAAATCATGTACCAGTAGAAGCATGGGTGGACTTTTATTCAACCCAGTTTAGGGACCCAGACTATAAACCTCTTGTTGACCCGGGGATCTGCGCGCCTTTGCCGCTTCCCCCTGTCATCCCCTGGTGTTTACGAATGATGACTCCAAGACTGCACTTTGTTCGGTTCAAGCGGGAAAAGCCCCTGGGATGGATTGTATCCCGGCAGACTTACTTAAAATCGACCCCCACCTTTGGGTTCCCTATGTTACTCAGCTTGCAAATGCCATTGCTAAGGGGGCTAGGATCCCTGAGTCCTGGAAGGGGGCGGAAATTCTTCCTATATTTAAAAAGGGGGACCGCTCGGCTCCCGGAAACTACCGCCCCATCAGTCTCATTGACTCCCTCCAAAAAATTGTTGCCAGGATGGTCCTCGCCAGGGTTCAGGGGTGGATGGAGTCGGAGAGCATCCTTTCTCCGATGCAGGCTGGCTTTAGATCAGGTACCAGCACCATCGACCAGGTCTTCAGATTTATTCTGATATACTGGAAGGTGGTGCTGTTGGGCGGCGGGTCTATCTACGCCGCCTTTGTGGACCTAAAGTCCGCCTTCGATCTGGTGCCCAGGGCAAAATTGTGGGCTGTTCTGGGCACCTTAGGAATGCCACAAGAACTCCTTGAACTCCTGGTAAGATTACACAAGGGCAATTTTGCTAGGGTGAGGTGGGGAGGTCAAGGGCAGGTGACGGATAGATTCCCCGTAACACGGGGTGTCCGCCAGGGGTGCGTTTTAGCACCTACCCTCTTTTTACTGTTTATTGGCCAGGTGGTGAAGTTCTTTGCAGACACTCCAACTGATGCACCGACCCTGGGTGGGACTAAATTTCCCTTGCTCATCTTTGCAGATGACACTTTAATCCTATCAAAGACGCGTAAGGGCCTCCAAACGGCCTTAAACAGATTTGAGGATTTTTGTAAATTAAACGATCTGCAAATAAATGTGTGCAAGGCTAAATTTATGGTTCTAACAAAAAATCGCCCCATAAAGAGTTGTGTAAGCATGAATGGTGTGGGTCTGGAACAGGTGCAGGTTATGACTTATTTAGGAGTAACTCTAGACTCTCAGCTACGTTGGAAGCCCCAGGTTGATGTTCTTCGCTTAAAATATGCACGCCTCACGGGCTGTTTGATCCAGGAGCAAAAAATGTCTCTTACCAAAAGGGTAATACCGGCACTTAAGATCTATGATGCAAAAATTAGTTCAGCTATACTGTATGGGGCCGACCTGTGGGGTTTTTTGGACCTATCCCCTTTGGTAATAGTCCAAAACAAATTTTTGCGTCATTTGGTAGGACTACCCCAATCCACCCCAATCAAACCTCTCTTGTTGGACATGGGTTGTAAGTCTATCAAAGAGCTGGCACGATATCGGTTGGTTGCGCTGTGGAGACGGATTTGGATATCGCCGGATCTAAGCCTCTTTGCTACTGAACTTGCGGAAGTAAGATTTATCCTGGGTTCTAGCAACATCCCTTGGTTCCGTGAAGTGAAAAAAATCCTGGATGAAATGGGTCTTATCCAACTGTGGGATTCCCTGGGGAGTTCTGTTTTCCCTTCCAAGCAAGCCTTCAAGTCACTGTACTGGGCATCAGTTAGACATCAATCTGTTGTGTGTTCCGATGGCACTTCCCTTTCTGGCAGATTTCTGGTGCATAAGTTAGATCCCTCTCTGGAGAATTACTGGGATGTTATCACCAAGAGTCTGGACAAAAAATTATACCACCAGTTTAGGGTAGGTTGTTTGCCAGTAAGGTCTTTTTCCAAAAAATGGGCTGGTAGTTCGAATGAGTACTGCCCCTGGTGTAACGATCAAAAGGAGAGTGTGGGCCACTTCTTCTTTGCTTGTCCCGCTTATCATGCCCCAAGGAACAAATGGATTAGGCCCATCTTCCAACGGATGAACATCAGAAGATGCATAGAGGCATTATGGGCCCTAAGAACTAACACCTCAGAATTGGTTGTAATTGGGGTAGCAAAGTATCTAGGGTGGGCTTGGGTTATTAGAGCCAGACATTCTTAATTATCCTGGTTTCTCAATTTTAACATTGGGTTTTACTTCACTTTATACTGCGTCTTTAAATACTGTTTAATTCCTTCTTAAATTGTGCATTGCTATGCACTAATATGGTGTTTTAAATAATTTGCATGCATGATTGATTGATCTTAATATCTTTTTATGTAATTGTCTTTTATGATATAACAATCGAAATAAAGACGTATGAAACCTGAACCTGAACTACTGTGTTGTTCTCGTTTCATTTAACCAATAGTATAAGGTTACATTCTAGTAAAACAGCTGCTTAACATTCCTTCAAGACTAAGCCTGAAGGCTGCTCTCCACAGCAGCCACTTGGATAGCTGTCTAAGGTTATCTTTGGCCTCTTAAATCACCATAAGGGTTGTTTGGACTGGTGCAAGGTGACCCCTTTAATTAGTGGACATCATATACCAGGCGAACTCCTCACACTGGTCACGAGGGGTGTCTGGGGTGAAACCAAGTACAGAAGATGAACGGTGGCTCTCTACACAAATTACCCTCTACCCCCTCAGCTCAGAGCCAGGTGCCACGCATAGAAGTTCCTCAAGAAACAAAAGGATTTATATGAGAAAAGCAGTAACTCTTGCTATCCCCATAAAGTACAGTTCTGCGAATGTGAATGGTTCATGTCCTTTGCAGCAGGCATATTAACCCTCTCCTCTACTTTATGATGAGTGAAAACTGCCACTGAACTAAACACTGATCTCGCTCCACAAGGAAAATTATTCACCAGAGTTATCTTGACATTTTTATTGTTGCCTGAAAACTCCTTGACACACAAGGAATTCATTCCACTGTCAGTTGGTTTTAAACCCATCCTATTTATACAAACAAAGTACCCTCCACCCCTCAGCTCTCAATGCCAGGTGCCATGCAGTAGAGGTTACACAAGTAACACAAGGTTTTCTGTGAGAAAAGCAATTACTCACACAGGTACTTGATCACATAAAATACAGTTTTGTGAATATACATGGTATAACTTCTTTGTAGTAGGAATATTGACCCTTTGCACTAGTACATCATGGCAAATCAAAACAGCCTTTAGGCAAAACTCCAACCTTTGAGGAGGAATGTTTTTTTTTTGTCCTCATATGACCTTAGCGTCTGCAAATATTGGCCCGCTCTTTATGTGCAGTCCTCTTGCGGTCCAGTGCATTTGCTGTTGGCCCCCCTTCACTTAGTCCAGCCAAGTGGCTTCTATCTAGGGCGGTGCTTAGTGTAATCATGGGATACAACATTAATTCAGTCAGGCCTTTTCCCCAAGACCCACTCCATCTAGAAAATTCGGCCCATACCCCTTCTGCCCTCCATATTTACATTCCAGCTCTGATCGCCACACCCAGATGGCCGCTTTAATCCACTCCATGACTATCGGGGGTGAAGGATCTGTCCACTTCTTACAGATTCCCTCCGTGCAATAAGTATCAAGTAAAACAAAAGACCACATTGTTCCTTACGCAGTGAGCTACCTTTTGCTGTATACCCACCCAGAGGGACCAGCTGTGAATTCTTGACTATTGCTACCCCAAATATATCTTTTAGGATAGCCTCTATGCCAGCCCAGAACACTTTTAACCTGGGACCCAGAAAAAAAATATGATCATTGGCTTTCAGAAAGCCACACCTTCTGCACCTGGGAGTGGGTGGTAGGGCGAATGTAGCTATTTTTGAAGGTGTCCAATACAGTCTGTTAATCAGTAAAAAAAAGTGTTCACTTTAAATTTGCTGGTCTGACAACTGAGTATAGTAATTGCAAAGTGTCACTCCAGATAGACTGAAAGTCCGCCTCTTGGAAGGCATCACTCCACAACATATGTGCTGATTCTGACTTTTTATCATCTGCTTCCAGGAATTTCCAGTAGCAGAGGTGCCTGGGGAGTCCCATATTGGCGCAAAGTCAGAATAATAGACTACTCCAACCAATTTTCTCACCCTACACCAGAGAAGGAGTGCAGACCTTAGAACCTTTAGTTGCACCTTTTTTAAAAAAAATGTGAGTGTACCAAACTTATACTGAAACCCATCTACTGCCGCCTCCCCCCATTATTTCTCCAAATAACCTACCTTGTCAGGTTTGCCTCTTACGAATGAACCCTTTCTGATCCACATGTATCAGCCGCGGGGCTAACTAGGCCAGTGTGTCTGCCAAAATACTCATAAAGATCTTATAATCTGCATTCAGCAGGGATATTGATCGATAGGAGTCTTCCTTCCTAGGATCCATAGTGGGTTTTAAAATCAAGACAATTGTAACTCTTTCCACGTTCCTGGGATCTTCCCGCCCTGCCGGTATATTGAATTAAACAGAACCACCCACACTTGGATTAGTTCTTCTATTAAGAGCTTATACACCTCGACGGGGAGAGCGTCGGAGCTTGCGGCCTTAACATTCCTGAAGTGAACATGTCCTAATCTCTTCCTTCAGTATAGGGGTATCCAAAGCTTCTCTAGCCTTCAATGTGAGTTTTGGCATTTGCACTTTGTCTAGCCAGGCTTTGAGCAGCTCTTGGTCTGTGTATACCTCCTCCCTATATAACTCAGTAAATCAAATCAAATCAGCTTTATTTCGATTCTGAATAAAAAATCATAAAAGCGTACAATAAAAATAATCATTCATATAGAACACACAATAAAATACCAATTTTCTTTTTTAAAAAGCAAGATATTTACACCATAAAAAAGTATACCCTACCTCACAGTACTACGTGGGATCTTTTTATAGGATATACATAGCATTTATTTATCACACAATAAAAAATAAGCAGTTCACAATCAAAGAGAGGGGTGAATCCAATACTAATTATCCAATCCGTAGCTAATTTCCATTCTATACTTAGTCCAAGTTCCTACGGTGACGGATTATATATTTCAGAAAGCTTGCTATTATAAACACCAACTTTTCACCCTCTAGGAGCTGCAAAAAGAGTAGAGCTGGGCGACATTGTCTATGGCCAGAATGCCTCAAAAATGGAATAATCCATTTTTTCCTTGGTTCCGTGTAGAATTTGCAGAAAAGAATAGTATGCAAAGTTGATTGTGAAGAAATATCATCGCATGGACAAGGAATAAGAACCTTAGCCCAATCGTTACAGTCTGGAAAAGTGACCATTCGATGGAAAATATTAATCCTAAATCTTACCAGTAAATGCAGCTCGTAACTCGTGATGTTAAAAGTAAGGTACGGCTGTATTATGGGGACCAATTGTGTCATTAAACTGTGGGTAACAGTAGGTTTAATAATTTCGCTCATTAATCTCAGTTCCTCTAGATGGGCGAGACTTTTGTTTTTTAATGTTTTCCTCGAAACCTCTCGTATTGAAGAGGGGTTGAGATAGTATTTGTCCCAGCCCAAATCATGGAAAAAGTTTGCTATGTACCGTAGCCACCTCGACCTACGGACGTTATCCATGGCTAGACAATCCAACAAAATGGATTGAGTAAGGGTTGTTTTGTCTGAGGACCAGATCCTATGCCATAATAAGAGTGGTTGAATTTTGGCTAGGTCCGTCACATAGGTTAGTCCCAATTCTATGTGACAGGCAAAGTTACCCGCACTCCCAGGAAGAGCGAGGACAAACCTTAAGAACGAATTTTCAACTTTCTGGATTGTATTTGTACCCACGAATCCCCAAAGACCTGCACCATACAAAGCCACCGATAAACATTTGGCTTTGTAAATCGTAATAATTTCACGGGGAGCTCTATTTCCCAACCTTCTGGTAATTTTAGCCAAGGCTGCAGTTGTTCTTAAAAATAGTAGTTTTCTTGTTTCTACAGCCGGCTTCCAGGTCAATTTATGGTCTATTATTATTCCTAAATAAGGATATTTTTGCGTGGTGGCTATTTTTTCTTTATTCAAATAGATACCCCTCATTTTACTTGATGTTCTATGGCACGAACTCGCCCTCATGACAAAAGTTTTACTGATATTTTTCCTAAGGTCGAGGTCCGCCATAAATGTGGAATATCTATTTAAATTCTTTTGGAGCTCACGAGGGGTACGTGCTAAGATAACAGTGTCATCTGCATAAAGTAGTGCGGGTATTGGGCGGTTATGGATCATTGGGAGGTCTTGGGATCCCTTCAACATCTCTTTTTCCAGGCCATTTGTATAAAGGGTAAAAAGAAAAGGGGCCAGGACACACCCTTGCCTTACCCCTTTTCTTACTGGAAAATCTTCCGTCAGCTCTCCCCCCATCCCGTAACGCACTCTTGCAGTGGCATTTGCGTAAAGTTCCCTCATGAACTTAACCAAGTTTAATGGAGCCCCCATATCAGCCAATAAAATCCAGAGTTTAGAATGCGAAACACAATCAAATGCGGCTGACAAGTCTACATAGACCATATAAAGGTCTCCTCCTTTTATGTAGACATACTTATCTATTAAAAGTGATAGGTTTAGGGCCTGTTCGATAGTCCCCAATCCCTGGCAAAAGCCGTACTGCAAGTCAGATATAATCCGACCCTCCTCCGCCCACTCTTGTAATTGCTCTAAAATGACTCTACCTGCGACTTTTCCCAGGGAGTCTAAAAGAGAGATTGGACGGTAGCAGGTTACTGAATGCTGGTCTCCTTTTTTAAAGATGGGAACTAGTACAGATTTTGACCAAGAGTTTAACAGACCTATATTACAAGACGCATTCAGGACTCTAGTCAAAAGAGGAGTCCAGAGGTCCATTTGCGCTTTAAATAGATCGATGGGGACACCATCAGGACCCGGTGCCTTTCCATTTTTACTTGCATTCAGAGCCTGAATGGTTTGTTTTAATGTGAAATGTATGTCAATTGGATAAATAGTGTCTAAATCATTCGAAAAATTTAGGTCCTGGAATTTTTGATCCTGCGATTTAGGGGGATCCGTATCGACTGAAAAAATCTTGGAGAAATGGGAAACCCATTCCTTTTCCTCTATTGCTACGTCTAGCTTTGGCTGGTTTGTATTGTCTGATAGAAAGGGAGACTTGACTATCTGCCAAAACGCAGCCAGATTTTTATGGCTACATGGTTCATGTAATTGCTCCCAAAGTTGATTTTTTAATTCCTTTTTCCTGTTTTTCAGTGCCAAGTTATAAACTTTCCTTAATGTTGTTATCTCATATGGGACCCTATCTGGTTTCCTCAAAGCAGTTTTTAGGTTTGAGTAGGCAATTGTACATTCATGATTAAACCAGCCCTTGTTTTTTTTTGAGTGATGTTTTATTTCAACCCACAAAGCCTCATTAATCGCTTTAATGATCAATTTGAAATTACTGATGACTTCTACGTGGGTAATATCCAAATTAAGACATTTCAAAATGGAAGAATAGGCCTCTCTATCACCTGTTTTGTTATTTTTACAGGGTCAACTTTGTCCCATTTAAGTGCATAACCGTTTAATCTGCTTAGTCCCAAATTATTTTGTAACAGAATGGAACCAAGGCCACTTTTTGGTTTGTGAGTCAATGGCAGAGAAATACTGAGGGGATAATGATCGCTTAGGACAATATTATGACTAATGAATTCTGCATCTAAAAACCTCTCACCATTCGAAAGCAAAATATAATCTATAATTGTTAGGTAGCCTCTGCCGTGAAAAGTGGGAGCCGGTAGCATAGTCTCGTTATTCAAGATGTTTGCCATAACTAAATCTAGTTCAAGGAGGGATTCATTTAGGTAATTACCTAAAATAGAATGAGTGAAATGGGGGATGGGGTTACCAAATTCATCAAGGATACCACAAATGTTGATTGTTAGGCATTGTCCCAAATTGAAATCGCCACCCCAAATAATTACCTCTTCGGTTACTGACTTCCTCCTTCTAGTTGTTAATGCCAATCGGATCAAGGATACCATCTTAATTGCCTCAGTCTCAGAGAGATTGTTATAGATATTCACTATTAAAAAGTTATCATTGTTAGTTAACATCAACCTAAGTAGTTGGAAATTTGGATCCATGTTTATCGGGACTATTTCTTTTATGTTAAGGGTATTTGAAACATACATTGTTAGCCCTCCTTTCGCTCTACCTGAAATAGAAGGTTGGGCGGGGGAAAAATATGTTTTAAAACCTTCCATATGTATCACGTCAATCGTCCATGTCTCCTGTAGTGCTATGATATCAAATTTCAATCTAAAGTTCATCCATATATCATTTGCGACCTTTGAACAGTGGCCTGCTATATTCCAGAATAAAGCTGCTATCCGGGGTTTGGATTTCTCCCTAATGCATTCCTGTGTTTCTAGTACAGGACTAATGATATGATTTAAATCCGATTTTATAGTCTGGGTAGATTCAACCTGGTACACAGCTACAGACTTGGCCAATGGGTCAATGGATGTAGTCTGGTATCGATTAGGAGTTAGATAGGAGACTGGAAGGGCGGATACAATATGATCAGAGTTTAACTCTATGGTCGATAGAGGAACCTTCTGCGAAATATCCAGAAATGCTTTTGATCTGCCTTCCAGCTCAAGTCAGTCTACTCCTTCCAAACCTGATAATACCGCGTAGCGGTTATAAAGGGGTAGGGAATAATCGTCCTGGGGACTAAAAGTGGGGGAAAAGCGATCTTCCTGACAATGTAGTGGGGGCCTAAATCGACCAAGCTGATGTTGAGAAGGAAACCTTGGATAATTACTTTGATAACGATTTAATCGGCTCAGCCGATCAGCCTGTGGGTAAAATTGTGGGGCAAGAGAATAACTCCAAGTTTGGGGAGAAGATCTTAAAAGATCATTCTGATGATGATAAGTCGGATTAGGACAGAGATTCCTCTGGACTAAATGCGGAGGCCTAAATTGGCAATCCGGAAGTTGGGATGAATGATTTAAATGTTCAACTTGATGTCCCGGTAAAAACCTGAAGCACACATCCTGCTCTTGGAATGGTGGTCTAATGGAATCCTCATTATTATCAGATAATAGATACGGTTCTGTTTCAGAGGATAGCATTACTCTAGGATAAAAATAGGGTAAATCATGGGCTTCAATTGAACTGTTATGATTTGAAAAAGGCCAATTGAGAATATATCTTACAGCCCTTTTGTCTCTGAAATTAATTATAATGACGTCTCCCATAGAATCTTTTTTCCTGCGTCCTAACCAAGAGAGACGCCTAACATGCAGTATTTCTCCATTTATTTCTGGAGGAAGTGGGCGATTCTGCCTAAGCCAATATATGACCTTGTTTTTTAATTGGGTGTGATCTTCTCTTTTTTCATCTTTTAAAAGAGGGACTCCCGTGAGGACCACCACAAGGGGAGCTGCTTCCGGAGGCAGGTCCACATTGTAGTTTTTAAGAGTAGGCGCCACTTTGGTATCTCCTTTAATAGTTGGCTTTTGAGTGATTTGTTGGGAATTACATTTCCCACCCACTTCCCCCTTTTTCCCTCTGCTGTTTCCCTGTAGGCGATGTTTTTGTGAAGACAACAAGTTCGTGGTTTTTGGTTTTACCTGAGTCGAAACTTTGTCTCCTTGTTGTTCAGTAATGTTTACGGCTGAGGCAGTGATTAAAATTTCCGATAGGGATTTTGGTAAACTTTTTGTTCCCTCTTTGATCTCCCCAATGGTCTGTTCTAAAGTCCCCAACTGGGAGGCTCTTCTTTTTAGTCTCTCTAATAGTGGTAGTATGAATGATCTGATTAATTTTTCAAAGGTTTCAATATTTCCCAATAAATGGGAATCTAATCCTTCAGATATTAAAGGATATGATGAATTATCCGATGTGGATAATATGGGGTCTTTTAATAAGGAAGGCTTTGAAATATCAGATACAGTGGGGTTGGACTTATCCCTCTTTAGTCCACTCCCCTTCTTCCTTCTTTTCTTTGGTGGTGGACCTTGTGGTTGATGACTTTTTAGAATACTGGTCGTTTTTTGCACAATCAAAGGAGGTGATAACTGGGATTCTAATAAAATATTTGACTCCAAAATTGAATCTCTAAGAGGCGGAGACAGAGTTATTGTTTGAACGGTATTTAGGTCAGGTGAAGGTAGGGGTGGTGATGAAAGGGATCTGTCTTGGGGAAGTAGCGGTGTATTATCCAAGAAAGAAGAATCAGGCGTCCTGCTTTCACAAGGCATAGTGGGTTGGGATGGCGTACCTATCAGTAACGTGATCTGGGATAGACACTTCTTTTTTACAGACTCAATAGAGCGGCGTCTCTCAGCCCGACGTTCCTCAAGATCAATATCCCTGTCAATTGCTATATTAGGCCTAATTAGATAGTTATCTAAGGTTCCCCTTTTAGTAGTCCCTCCTAACATGGGTTTCTCTTTAGGGACAGGTGGAGTCATAATAGTAGCAGAATATATAAGGAAACCTCGAGTACCAATAACAATTACCACTTACACAATAAAATAATATATCTAAACAGTATTCAGAAACAGTGATAGGAAAATACTTCAACAATATAATAATGACACCTGTCTTGTTGAAATGCGGAATATCGCAGTCATAGCAAAACGACAATGGAGTGGCCCAGCCCAGCCTCCTCAGGCCTCTGAGGGCCACAGAGGGCCCGCCCTTTGCCCGGGCTTAGCCCGGCGCATTCCCGCGCGCGGCCCCGCGAGGCGGTAGCTCGGTTTGATTATAAGCGCCTCCAGGCGCGAGAGCACAGGAGGCGGGTTCCTGTTCCTGTCCGCCGCTGAGGAATGCTGGGAAAGGTAGTCCCCCTCCGCACAGCGGCCGCGTTTGGATGGCGGCGGCGGGAGGGAGACAGACAACGATCGTAACACAGCACCCAGGAAGATATTCAGGTAAGGTAGAGCTTCAGCAATGGTGTTAGCCCTCCAGGACAAAAGTCAAAAAGTCGCCCGCTTTGCCAGTAGCTCGGTTTGATTTTAAGCGCCTCCAGGCGCGAGAGCACAGGAGGCGGGTTCCTGTTCCGGTTCCTGTCCACCGCTGAGGGATGCTGGGAAAGGTAGTCCCCCTCCGCACAGCGGCCGCGTTTGGATGGCGGCGGCGGGAGGGAGACAGACAACGATCGTAACACAGCACCCAGGAAGATATTCAGGTAAGGTGGAGCTTCAGCAATGGTGTTAGCTCTCCAGGACAAAAGTCAAAAAGTCGCCCCAGTAAATAAAGATACCAGGCGTGCTTGCACTTTCACTGCCTTATCTGAGATTTCACCCATGGGATTGATGACAAGTTCTCTAATGAAGTTTCTCGATCTATTTGCCCTTGCCTTCCAGGCTAACAATGCCCCTGCTTTATTATTTTTGAGCTCATATGAGAGGGGAAGGAGGCAGATGTATCTCTCTGCTATTTATGTTTGTATTTTTTTTTATGCAGATGTGGCTTTCAGCCTTTTCTTGCATTGGAGGCGCAGCATAAAGAGCTGATTTCAGTCTGTGAGGTGAAACCTGCTCTCTCAAATGTGTGGTTTATATGCAGGGCTTTATTTAGGCTAGATAGATGCATGAGCCAGCCTCTCCTCCTGTAAATACTGCTCTTTGTTTTGGGAGAGATGGAAGCAGGACCCCACCTCACTTGGGGACTTGTTGTGTGAATGTGTGGATAAGCGAGTTTTCGGGATCATGTGAATAGGCATACCCCGGACACATCAGACCATAGTGAACTTGAGTCTTTATAAAAGTGATTTTTTGTTTTAAGGAGGTGGCCGAGACTTGCTGCTAATACCTGGATGCAACCTATAGGCCACAGAGTCAAGTTCTGGGTAGTTAAGTCTCTGCGTTAGACTGCTAATGATCTACAGTGCTATAAGTCCACTTCTGGGGTAGAATGTGCTTACTAAAAAAACGGCTGTCTGCACATGCTGTGCATGTCCAGACATGTATGTGCAGATGAATTTGAGTTTAAAAGAGGGGCTTCGACCAAACCGCCAAACATATGTTAATTCTGGGCATTATGCACACTGGTTGTATATGCATGCTAGTACACTGCACCTAAAAATGCTCACTAGTAAAGATTGTGGAGTTGTCTATACAGTATAGAAGTATAAAATGTGTGATACTGGGTACCTTCTACACTATGGAAGGTATGTTTGTGTGAACACGTGTTAGTCCTGGCATCTTTTGGGGTGATTTCCCCTGTCTTTTTGCTTCTGAACTCCTGTTTTTGACTGTGTGCTGCATTTAGTTTTTGCTGGTTTTAGGACTCTGGGCTTTTTACCACTGCTGACCCTTGCTATAGTCCAAGTGCTCCCTGTGTAAATTGTATTGCTGATTGGTTTATCCATGATTGGCATATTTGATTTACTAGTAAGCCCCTAATAAAGTGCACCAGGTGTACAGCAAATGCTACTAGTGGGCCTGCAGCACTGATTGTGCCACCCACATAAGTAGCCTTGCAAACGTCTCAGGCCTGTCACTGCAGGGTCTGTGTGTGCAGGTTCAAACTGCCATTTCGACCTGGCATGTGCACCCACTTACCAGGCCCAAACCTCCCCTCCAGGTAAGGGAAAGGCAGAAAGACTTTCCTTTGGAGTTTGCCTACTACAAAGGCACAAAGGGGTATATGTATTACACCTCTGACACCCCAAAACCAGAACACTTTTGGGCTGAGGACATTCTGCCACGAAGAAGAGCTGGATTGCTGATAAATGGTACTGACACTTTGCTGGGTGATTTGCTGTGCTGTACTACTGCTGCTTCTGTCCTGGGAGTGAAAAGACTGGACTTTGCATTCTGAATCCTGCTTCCAAGATTCTCTAAGGGCTTGTGCTTGATTGCCTCCTGTTCAGAAGTCTCAAGGCTATCAAAGAACTTCACCTGCATCTGAACGTCTGTGCTGGGAGTCCTGATTGCCAAGTGGTGCCAAATCAAATTCCTGGGACCTTGGAATCTTGTGGTGGTGCTGCAACTCAAGAAAAGCAACATTGACGCAGTCAGTGATGCCACTGCCTGAGCCGGAGCTGGGGTGTTCCATACAACACCCCAACTTACACTGCAGCCCTGGTGTTGCCAACTAAGGCAACTTATCAATGCCGGCTTCATTTTCGAAGCAGCTGCCTGCACCAGAGCCAAGGGCACAGCTTGTGAAGTGCACGATGCCCTCTCAGATAACAGCGTTTCAAAGTGATGCCTTGCTACTACCAGCACTGGAGCTAAAGGCACGACTCGTGAAGAGCACAACGCACCGTTCTGACTTACACCGCAGCTCTGATGCCTGTCGATGACAGCACCTCAACCGCAACTTCACAGAGTTAATAAGCAAGGTGGGTGACCTCCAGACCTAATTGACACCACACTGCTGTAAGGGACCGACACCTCGCCGCCAACATCGCATCACCTCCCCCTGCAAAGCAGTAACGAACCGATGCTGCACCGGCCCAGAGACGCCTCTCCTCCCAGAGGCCAAGCAACGCCTTTGGGGTCCATGTGCTGAACTGTTGGATTAGTGCCTGTCAAGACGTCGGATAGCCCCAATTGGAGCTATTGGTTTCTAGAAACTATATTTTTACAGCAATCTTTTTAAAATTGATATCTTGACTTGTGCATGTTTGACTTTTGTAATTTTTTTCTTGTTTTTTCAGATAAATATTGGCTATTTTTCTAAAATTGTAGGGACTCAGTTTGTAGTGTTTTTACAGTGTTACTGTGGGTGTATGTAAAAATGTTTTACACATTTCCTCTGAGATAAGCCTGACAGCTCGTGCCAAGCTACCAAGGGGGTCAGCAGAGGTTATCTTAGCTGTGTGATTCCCTTACCCTGACTAGAGTGAGGGTCCCTACTTGGGCAGGGTGCAAACCACTGGCAAAAAGAGACTCCATTTCTGACATTGGTGGTCAGAGGTGAAGATAGGGCTTGTGTTTGTACTTTGCATACAAGAATTGGTGTACACTACTTCCATATCGCAGACCATTACACAATGACAGAATGTTTTTGATTTTTCTCTTCTTTGCAACTCCTGAGTTTTTGATCCACAATCATGTCTCAGTCTGGGAAGCCATCAGTTTTACCTGCAGATTTTGTGTTTGAGGAGGAAAAGCTGGAAACTTATATGGTACTACAACTTAAAAGTATCTGCAGGGATTTGAAGAGTTCTTTTAAAGGCCTCACAAGAAAGGAGGAGCTGCAAAAGGCGCTGAGGACCCGGTTGGCAGTAAGAAAGACTGGTGGGCATACTGAGAATGAGAAGGTGATGACGTGGAGGAAAAGAGCTTGAATAAGGAGTGTGTGAATCAGAATCCACCTGAGGTGAATACACCTTCCAGGGCAAGTAGAAGTGTTTCTGCACGTGGCCTGTCCCCAGAGGACCTGGAGGATCGGCGGGAGGCTAGGAGGAATCAGATAAAGAAGGAAAAACTCAGCAGGGAACTCCAGTTGGAACTAGCCAAACTCAACAGAGAAGCAGAAAAGGTAAAATGGCCAGGGAGGTGTAAATGACAAACTGGCCTTAGGGGAGAGAAAATGATTTTTGCTCAAGAGCTGAGCTTGAAGGAGCAGGATTGAAAAGGTATGTCCAGCACAGATGGTGGCAGCAGTTCTACAGTGCAGTCTGAGGGAAATGTACATATACCCAAGGACGTGGTGAAGGATTTTGTTGTGGGCGATGACATAGAGCAGTGCTTTAGGGGTTATGAAGTGGATTTGAGAATGAACAGGAGCCCTGAGAGAGAATGGGGAGAAGGCCTGTAGAAGTACTTCGTAATGGAGGCGAGGGACACCTTGTTGGCGTTTGAAAAAGAAGACTAGATGGGGCGTGGCTAGCAGCCAGGCAAGATGGCCGCAGCCTGAAGGAGCTCCGAGGGTGAGGCCGACTCCCCTGCCATCCGTGCACTCATCCGCTCAGCCAGCTGTCCCTAATTGCGCTAGGCTGTGAGCCTAAAAGAAGCGGCGCCGTCTGAGCCGACTCTGGGGCTCCTACGTGGTCGGGAGCTTGCTCGGCGCCGACCCGTCATTTGCGGCCTGAGCCACCGGCCGTGACCGGGGCCTCGATTAGGCTGGAGGCCGGGCGCGGTGCGGGGGAGCCTGGGATCGGGCAGCTCCCCGGAAGTCAAGAAGGCGCTGAGAGCCCGCGAGCTGCCCTACTCCATGATTTTTCTGGCACGCCTGCGGGTGGCGGCGGAGGGAAAGACCCTGTTTTTCGAGACGCCGGAGGAAGCGCACGACTGGCTTGACGGATGGCAGCAGGTGGGTGGCCCTGGGAGATCGGACAGGCGGAGGCGGCGCACGGAGGGAACGGCGGACACCGGCGACCAGGATCCGGGAGAGGAGGACTCGGACCGGCTCTAGGATGCAGTGGGGCTCCGCGCTGGATGTTCCTTGCTGATTTTTACAGGGGCCGAGAAATGGATGGCCTATGGGAGTAGACGGTGCCTGCTCAGTTATACTTCAAGGGGTGGACAGTTGGACTTTGGCAAAGGGGAAGTATTTGGCCTTCCTCGGACCGCCCGCTCCATTACACGCAAGTACTGTTTTGGGACTTGGGTTTTGAGCACTCTGCTGAGTTGGGGTGGCGGGCATTTCGGAGTCCGTATGGCAGGGAGGCAGGGAGGGGGTGGGTGGGTAAGGGGTTGTTCGTAGGTTTTGTTCTACAGTCTTTGTTTACAATGTCACGGTTGTTTCAACACACAGTACACGCACCAAGCACTGCAGGCACGGCCTGTGCCGATCCGTTCATAGCGTCAGCTCTGCGCTACTCCAACTGCGGGGATGGCTGACACAGCGCTAGGGCAGTCCAATGGGTTCCCGCTCACTCCGGCGCAGCCTCTCTCCCTACTCATGTGGAACGTGCGCGGTTTAGGCGACAAGATTAAAAGGGGTTTGGTCCTCCAGAGTCTTAAGAGATGCTCCCCTGCGGTGGTCCTGTTGCAGGAGACCCATCTAGTGGGCACTGCTAGTAAAGCGATGGATAGGTGGGGGTACAAGATGGTAATTCACTCTGAATTCTCCTCCGGTTCCCGCGGGGTGGGTATAATGGTAAGAAAACAGTCCCCTCTAATCATACACCAAACTCGGACCGATGGTTCGGGGAGATTTGCAGCGCTACATGCCCAATGGGAGGGGCGCCCCTTGAATATTGTTTCAGTTTACATTCCTCCTGCCCTGCATGCTGCGGCACTCCCTGCGCTGAGCGGATTCCTGCTTGATCTGCCGGAGGGGGAGCTCATCATGGGCGGTGATTTCAACGCAGTTGTGGACGGTCTGCTTGATCGCCACCCGGCGCGGGCTGGTGGGGGGGGGACATCCCGCCTCGGGAGTTTCTTCGAGGCACTCGGGCTGACGGATATATGGAGGCTTCACCACCCAACACAACACCAGTACACATATCACTCGGGGGTGCACAATAGTTTGACTAGAATAGACTACTTCCTGGGTTCGGAGGGCAGTCTCCAGTATGTAGACAGGGTGGAAATCAGGCCCAGGGGCATATCGGATCACTCCCCGATATTACTACAATACACGCACTATCACCTGACTAGGCGCCGTATTCCCTCCATCCACCCGGGCTATCTCCAGGTCCCCGCCATCTGCAACGCACTCGGGAAGACTACGAGTCTCTACTTCCAAGAAAACACCTCTTCTGTTGAATCCCCGGCTGTCCTCTGGGAAGCGTACAAAACAGTCCTGAGAGGACATGCGATCGCCTCCATTGCGGCGCATAGGCGCGAGCAGCATCTTGAGCTTCAGTCGCTAGAATCAGACCTTAACGCGGCAGAGGCACGACAAGCCGCACACCCGTCGCCCGAGACCTCCCGGGGACTGCAGGTGGCGCAGGTGAAATATAAGGAGCACCTTGCGGAGCGTACCAGGCGGCGGTTAGAGGCCACGCGGCACAGAATCTATGATGTTGGGGACAAGACAGGGAAGCTGTTGGCATGGTTGGATAAAAAGGAGGGAGGTTCTAGGTGGATAGCGCAGCTCAGTTCCGGGGAAGATCAGGTAATGACTGACCCACGTGACATAGTGAACATCCTGGCAGGACACTTTCAAGCAGTCTACTCTTCCGCTTCCTCCATGTCAGAGGAGGAGGCACTGACGTATGTTAAGGATCTGGACATGCCCAGATTGGCCCCTACTGCGATGACGGCCTTGGAAGCTGATCTTACGATAGAGGAAATACAGGCTGCGGTGGGAGCACTTCAGTCGGGTAAGGCGACAGGTCCAAATGGTATCCCGGTTGAGCTGTATAAGAGGACGATGGGGACATTCGCTCCTCACCTGCTCAACATGTTTTCCGACAGTTTGCGACGAGGCGAGCTTCCGCCGGATCAGCGTACAGCCACTATTGTGGTCATACCAAAGCCAGGCAAGCCGGGGGGCAAGTGTACTTCCTACCGCCCCATCTCGTTACTTAATGCAGAGGCCAAGATTCTGGCCAAGCTGCTAGCGACCAGGCTGACACCGCACCTATCCGAAATTATACATCCGGACCAGTCTGGCTTTATGCCCGGCAGAGGTACGTCCCATAATCTGAGGCGTCTGCACGGCGTGCTGGCCCGGACGGATCGGGTGGGGGAGCCAGCGGTGCTTCTATCATTGGACGCGCAGATGGCGTTCGACATAGTCGAATGGCCCTTTTTGTTTGCAGTCCTTCGCCATCTGGGATTTGGGCCCAAATTCTGCGCCTGGATTCGACTCCTGAACACTAAGCCGGTGGCTCATGTTGCTGCCAACGGGCATATGTCCGTCGATTTCCCCCTGTCACGGGGCACGCGCCAGGGTTGCCCCCTGTCGCCATTATTGTTTGCCCTTGTGCTGGAACCTCTGGCGGCGTGGATACGTTGGGAACCCTCGATAAGGGGACTCAGGTGGTCGGATGGCTGGGAGGACAGAGTTTCTCTCTACGCGGATGATATCCTGTTGTATCTGGCCTCCCCGCGGCGTTCCATCCTAACGCTACTCAATATATGCAGGGTCTTTGGCAAGGCGTCAGGGTACACGATAAATTGGTCCAAATCTGTCATGTATGTGCTGTGCGGCCCTCCACCGCAATTACCGGCGGATTGTCCCCTCAGGGTGGCGGAAGGATCATTTAAGTACTTGGGTATACACATCACTGTGGACCAGGTTGTATTCTATCAGAAGAATCTTCAGCCCCCGCTGGACCGTCTTCGACGGGATGTCCATCACTGGGGGGCGCTGCCGCTGACCCTGCTGGGGAGGGCGGCGCTCTTTAAGATGATGGCCCTGCCTCGCTTCATCTACGTGCTGGAAAATACGCCGTACCAAGTACCACCGGCGTACTTCCGTTCAATTGCGGCGCAGGTGACGAGTCTTCTGTGGCACAACGGATCGGCGCGTATTGCACAGTCCAAACTCACCCGCGGCTGGTACGACGGGGGGATAGCGCTTCCCGACATTCAACTTTACTACTGGGCGACTCAGCTAAAGGTCATCAACCAATGGCTCCACGCCCCACACTCGGATCCGGCATTCAAAGCGGAGACAGACATACTGGGCGCGAGGGGCATGCTATCGCCCTTGTACGATGGGAGGCTAAACCCAGACCTCATTGGCCCTCTGCGGCAGACCGTGGGCATATGGCATGCGGCCCAGGCCCGGCTGGGGTGGAGAGGAGTTTTGACCCAACTCACGCCCTTGTGGGATACGAAACGGCTCGGGAGACTTAGGCATAGCAAGGGCTTTGATAAATGGGACGACATTGGAATCTCCACAGTGGGCGACATGTGGCATAAGGGTGAGGTGATCACCTTCGCGCGCCTGCAGCAACAATACGAGCTGGCGTCTTCGGAATGGTTCCGATACACACAAATCAAACACGCGCTACTCTCCACTTTAGAGTCTGGTGCCACAGTTCCGGAGGCGTCGCCACTGGAGGACAGATTGCTCACAGATTATATGCCCAAGAGGGCTACATCATTCACGTATCGGAAGTTGATAAATAACCTTCCGGACCCTATGGGATCCCTGCGGGAGAGGTGGTCCAGTGATGTAGGGGAATTTGATGACCCGGAGTGGAGGGAGGCACTGGCGTCCCCCCGGGAGGCGGGGATACCTTCTAGGCTTCGATTGGTACAGCTCCGGATTTTGCATCGGTCATATTACACCAGGTACACGCTACACAAAATAGGGAAAGCACCCCATCCATTCTGCCTACGCGGCTGCGGGGAGGAGGGTACCTTCTACCACACCATCTGGGAGTGCCCCAAAATCCAAGAATATTGGAGGCGAGTGATGCGGATGCTGTGCCAGGCGGGGGGAGTGTCGCTGGTGCCGGAGCCCAGGCGCTGCCTGTTAAATGTATGGGAACCTAATGACCTTAGCCGGCAGGCTCAGAGCTGGGCTACGTTGGGAATCGTGCTAGCTAAGCGGAACATAGCGCAGAAATGGGAGGTGGGAGAGGTGCCGCTGCTGTCCGTATGGGGGAGGGACATGGATATGGCTATGCTAGCCGAGCGATCAGTGTTCATCGGGAGGGGGTGTCCTAAAAAATGGTCTAAAGTATGGGGGCATGGAATAAACATCGAGGGGGTATATGTGAGCCACCGCCAGCGCTTGATGATGAAACCCTTGATGCGGACTGAGGTGCAAGACTTTATGACACACATATGGGGTGTGGCTGCCGGACTTGGGAGAATGGGTGGGGGTGTTGTTGGGTGGTTGGGGGTTGGGCCACGTGTGATCTTGTTATTTGTTGGAAAACGAATGTGTATTCAACAGCTACTGCAATGTACTGTGTTGAAAGAAAACAATAAAAATCTATTTAAAAAAAAAAAAAAAGAAGACTAGATGATGAGGTGGCCTGCCGTGAAAGAAGCCCTAGCCAGAAGATATGGTCTAACGCCAGATAGTTACATGGCTGAGTTGAGGGAAAGTACTAAACGAGGTTCCCCAAACGTTGGGTTTTGCATGTTTATTTCTACTGCAGAGCACTGGATGGTTGGGTGAAGGGCAGTGAGGTAACAGACTATCAGGGGCTGTACAATTTGATTGCATGGGAGCACTTTTCTAGTTGTTGTTTTCCAGTGCTGTGCCAGCACGTGATTGACAGCAGGCTTACTGACACCAGGAAGCTGGCAAAATAGGTTGACCGCTGGCTCAACAACGGGGTCCAAAAGAAGTTTAATGTGGGAGATTTACCCAAAGGAGGGCAGGGTCCCTAACAGAAGGTGGAGGGAGGGGCAAGGGTAAAAATGGTGAGTTCTATAAAGGGCCCCAAAATAATTCCCAGGGTGGGGATTCCCACAATTGAGAAGAAGATGAGTTTTTTATCGCCAGGAAAGCCTGAAGGGAAGGCACCCCTGACGTGCTTTGACTGTAACCAGGCAGGGCTCTTTAGAGGGAGTCCCAAATGTATAAAGCAGGCACAGGCCCCTACCTACCAGTTGCCAGTCACAGGGAATGGCTACTGTAGTGCTCAGGGAGGATTTTGTTCCAGGTGGGTGTGGGGAACCCGCTTGGATGACCCTTGTTTCACTAGGGGACAGTGAGATGGTTCAGAGATCCCTCATGCCTGATAACACAAAGAAATACAGGCAGTGGGTGACGATCAATGGACACAGAGTAGAGGCTCTGGGAGACACAGGAGCCAGTGTGACTATTGGCAGGTGTCGCCTGGTCCCTGGAGTGCTTCCCCAAATAGTTGCAGTAGACAACAGTGAGCACTTTTGTAAAGTGGCTCAGGTTCCCTTTGAGTGTGTGTGGTCTTAGGTCCTTTAATGGTAGCTGTGAACCCATCCATGCCTTTGGATTGTCTGCTGGAAAGTGACCAGGAACACAGTGCCTGGAGGAAGGTGGAATACCGGTCCCGCTTTGAGATATTGGGATTGCCTAGGTGGGCGTGCAAGACCACACAGTCTATGGCAGCCCACGATGATCAGAAGGACCTGGAGGCTGAAAGAGTGGCCCAGGTATCTTCCAGGAAGAGGAGGTGCAGGGGAAACCTGCTCCAGAAATTCCCACGGTACAGGAGGAGGCTAAACCTGAGGGGGCCGCCCCAGAACCTACAGGGGAAGAAGTGACCAAATTGTGGAATCTGCCTGAGCTGGCCCCTTGGCAGTGGGAAGGGGGTCCCACCACGCAGGAGTTCTGCGCAGCTCAGAAAAAGCACCCTACTCTTGTTGGTCTTCAACAGCAGGCCGAGAACCAGGCAGCTGGCTAAGAGCTTAAATCTTACATGATCTATTGGGAGAATGGTCTCCTATATAGCGAGCCTAGGACTTCTGAACCTGGGACAGTCTGTGTGCTGGTGGTACCCCAGTGCTTCAGAGCCTTCCTACTTGGTTTGGCTCAAGATGTGCCTCTGGCAGGTCATTTGGGGCAGGGCAAGACCTTTGATAGGCTTGCTACCACTTTTACTGGCCCCAAATGACATAAACCTCTGATGCGTTCTGTAGGTCCTGTCAAACTTGCTAAGTGAGTAGCAAGAGTGGATGAGATGTAAGGCTCCCCTGCAACCATTCCCTGTTGTGAGCACCCCTTTCGAGAGCGTGGGCATTGATATTGTGGGGCCTCTGGATCCTAAGACAGCCATGGGCAACAGGTTCATCCTGGTCTTGGTGGACCATGCAACCCGGTACCCGAATGCAATCCCTCTGAGCTTAGTGACATGCCTGTCGTGGCCCGGGCACTGACGGGGATCTTTACCCGCAGGTGTGGAGGTGTGGAGGAGTGGTCATAGTGGCTGACTCCAGAGCTCAGGGCTTGCGATTCGATCCCCAGCGCCGGCAGCAGCTCAGCTCAGCATCATGTGACTCTGGGCAATAGCTCACTTAATCTCCCTGACGGCCCCCAGTGCCTTGAAACCCATAAGAGTGATATGTTCACGATTTACAAATAATTGTTATTATCATTTCCCGCATGAGTTTCCCCAAAGAGGTGGTATCTGGCAAGATTGCCAGCTTCATGTCGCTGTGCATGAAAGCCATGTGGAAAGAGGGGGAGTGAACTATAAATTCACTACCTCTTACCACCCCCATAATAATGGGTTGGTTGAAAGGTTCAACTGAACCCTGAAGGGCATGCTTGGGGGCCTGATGGAACCCATGAGGCATACGTGGGATGTCCTCTTGCCATGCCTTCTCCTTGCTTACAGGAAGGTACCGCAGAAGGGGGTTGGCTTCAGCCCTTCTGAGTTTCTGTATGGGCACCCTGTGACAGGACTTCTCAGTTTAATGAGGGAAGGCTGGGAGCAAGCTCCTAGGAAGCCACCCCAGGATGTATTCAGTTAAATGCTGGCCTTCTTGAACCAGACAGCACGCTTCAGGAAACTCACCCATGAGAGCCTAGACGCTAGCTAGGAGGACATGAAATGCTGGTAGAACCAGAATACCACTCTGGTTGAGTTTCAACCTGGTTGAAAGGTGTGGGCGATGGAGCAAGTAGAGCCTCGCTCTCTACAAGACAAGTGGTCTGGCCCCTATGAGGTAAAGGAGTGCAAAAGTGCTGTCACCTACCTCAGTGATGTCACCGACTCGCAGACTCCTAGGAACCCCTTTGGGGTTCTACACGTGAACTGCCTTAATCCCCACTTCAAGAGGTCTGAGTTGACCATGCTCTTGGCTACTGATAATGGGGCCGAACAGGAGCGTAAACCTCTACCGGACCTCCTGTCTGCTCAAGAGCAGGATAGGTCAGTGGAGTGTGTGATCCTCTCCCCTACTCTGACCCTGGAGCAACAGAGTGACTGTCGGCAGTTTCTGGGGCAGTTTGCCACTTTGTTTTTACTCACCCCAGGAGTCAAGCATTAGTGCACTCATAACATAGATACTGGGGATATTCAACCTGTGAAGCACAAGATTTTCAAGCTGACTGACAGCGTGAAGGCTAGCATTAAGGAAGAGGTTTCCAAAATGCTAGCCCTCGGGGTGATTGAGCCCTCAAGCAGTCCTTGGTCCAGCCCTGTTTTCTTGGTTTCAAAGGCGCCCCCGCCCAGTATTATTCCTGAACTGCAGTTCTACGTGAACTACCGTGGGCTCAATGCCATCACCAAGACGGACACGCACCTCATCCCTGAAGCTAATGAGCTTATTGATCGGCTGGGAGCTACCAAGTCCTCTGTATGTTTGATTTAATGTCTGGGTACTGGCAGATTGCCTTGACTGAGTGGGCACAAGAAAAGGTCAGCGTTCTCAACACCAGAAGTGCACTACCTGTTCAGTGTTATGCCCTTTGGGTTGAAGAATGCCCCTGTTACATTCCAGAGGCTGGTCAGCCAGGTCCTGGCTGGATTGGAGAACTTCAGTGCAGCCTACCTAGATGACATTGCAGTCTTCAGTTCTAGTTGGGAGGACCACTTATACTGCCTCCAGGAGGCGTTGAGGGCCTTGCAGAATGTAGGCCTCACTATCAAGGCCAGTAAGTGCCAGATAGGACAGGGGTCTGTTGTGTACTTGGGACACCAGGTAGGAAGTGGCCAGGTGGTGTCCTTACAACCCAAGATTGACACCCTTCTGACTAGGCCCCCCCACCCCCCAAGACCCAGGCAGAGGTGAGAGCCTTCTTAGGCCTCACCAGGTACTACTGCAGATTTGTCAAGTGCTATGGCACTATTGCTGCCCTCTTGACAGATCTGACTTCAAGGAAGTAGCCATGTCAGGTGATCTGGACTGAGGCATGCCAGACCGCTTTTGACACACTGAAGGAGGCCATGTGCATGACACCCTTGCTCAAGGCTCATGACTTCTCCAAATGGTTTGTGGTGCAGACTGATGCCTCTAAGCATGGTGTGGGAGCCATGCTTTCACAGCTGAAAAAAGAGGGCCTAGAACATCCCGCAGCCTTCATTAGTAGGAGGTTTCTTCCCCAGGAACAGAGGTGGAGCACAATTGAAAGGGAAGTTTTTGCTGTGGTTTGGGCACTGAAGAAGCTAAGACCCCACTTATTTGGGACTTGCTTCCAGGTTCAGACAAACCACAGGCCCTTCAGATGGTTGATTGAAATGAAGGGTGAGAAACCAAAACTGTTGAGGTGGTCCATCTCTTTACAGGAAATGAATTTTACGGTGGAACACCACCCTTGGACAGAACAGGCCAATGCTGATGGTCTGTCCAGGTTCTTGCGCCTTAGTGAAGAGAACTCCCATGAGTTTAGGTAGTTCTCCCCACTTTCAGCTGGGGGGACACATATTAGACCTGGCACCTTTTGGTGTGATTTCCTTAGTGTTTTTGCTTCTGACCGCCTGTTTCTGGCTGTGTGCTTCATTTCGCTTTTACTGGTTTTAGGACTCTGGGCACTTCACCACTGCTGACCAGTGCTAAGTGCAAGTGCTCCCTGTGTAAATTGTATTGGTGATTGGTTTATCCATGATTGGCATTTGTGATTTACAAGTAAATCCCTAGTAAAGTGCACCAGGTGTGCCCATCGCCTGTAAGTCAATGCTACTAGTAGGCCTGCAGCACTGATTGTGCCAGTCCCATAAGTAGCTTTGCAAACATGTTTCAGGCCTGCCACCTCAGTGTCTGTGTGTGCAGGTTTAAACAGATATTTTGACCTGGCAAGTGCACCCACTTACCAGGACCAAACTTTCCTTTTTACTACATGTAAGTCACCCCTAAAGTCCTAATAGTAAAATACTACTAATTTTTTTTTTCACTGTTGCAGGGCCTATCGCTCCCATGGGGCAACACGAGGATTGCCTTGAAATATCTTTTAAATGTAATTTCCCATTGGGAGCATATAGAGATTGGGAGTTTAGGGACTTTGAACTCACAATATAAAATATATCTTTTGGTAAAGTTGGTTTTTAAATTGCATGTTTGAAATTGCCAGCGTTACAAAGTGGGCATTTTCTTCCTTAACCATTCTGTGTCTCTGCCTGTCTGTTGGATCCACGTCGGAGTTGGCCTGACAGTTGGGCTCTTGTGCACACACTTTAGACAATCACACAAAGAAAGCTTAGGTGTGCCTTGCATATCCAGATGGTCCATCACCAGGCTGATGGGTCTTCCTGAGCTAGAGTATTGGAAGGAGTTGTCACTGAGACCTGAATGGGGTCATGCCTGTCCTCACACAAAGCTGTCTCCACCCCCTGTAGTGTATCTAGAGCCAGGTCAGAGTCTTGTGCACTACAAAGACTTTCCTTTGACGTTTGTCTACTTCAAAGGCAGAAAGGGGTATAAGTGGACCTTTGACACTCCAAAATCAGACAACGTCTAGACTGAGGACATTCTGTCAGTAAGAAGAATTGGATTACTGCCAGGAGAGATACTGTCACTTTGCTGAGTGCTTTGCTGTTCCTGCCTGCTGCTGTTGCTTCTGTCCTGGGAGTGAAAGGACTGGAATTTGCTTTATGAATCTGTCTTCCAAGGTTCTCTGAAGCCTTGTGCATGCTTGCCTCTTTTTATGAAGTCTCAGGGCCATCAAAGACTTCACCTGCATTTTGATAGCATCACCTGGACTTCTCTTCTGGGAGTGATGTTTTCCAATCAGTGCCAAATCCAGTTCCTGGGCCCTCTGAATCAAGTGGCTGGAGTTGCAACACAATAAAAGCAACATTGAAACAGTCAGCGATGCGCTGCCTGCACCGGGGCCGAGGGCACCTCTTGTCAAGGGTACGTCACACTGCCCTGACTTACACTACAGCCCGGGTGTTGCTGACGACAGCATCTTATCAACGCCAACTTCGTAATTGAGTCCACTGCCTTCACCGGAGCCAAGGGCACCACTCGTGAAGTGCACAACGCACTGCCCTGACTTGTACCCCAGTCCCAACCTCTCAAACAACAGCACTTTACACACACGCCGCACCACTGTGTGCACCAGAGCTAAGGGCACTGCTTGTGAAGAGTATGACACGCCGCTTCGACTTACACCACAGCCCTGACGCCTGTCATCGCCAGTGCCTCAACTGCAACACCGCAGAGTCGATAAACGATGTGGGTGACCCCTCTAGCTGATTGACACAGCACCATCGTAAGGAAACGACGCCTCACGGCCAACACCACATCACCGCCCCTGCGCAGCAGTACAGAACCAACGCTGCACCAGCCTAGTGACTCCTCACCTCCCCGACGCCGTGCAACATCTTTGTTTTCATCGTTTCCAAGATATTGTTACTGGGGGTCTGTATGACTCCATAGCCAACACGTGCTTCCTTGCAGTCAGTGCCCAACTGTTGGATATAGTACCTGCCACGACATCAAAATAGTCCCGGTTGGATCTATTGTTTTCTAGGAACTACATTTTACAGTAATCTTTTTAAAAGTGATATCTTGTCTTTTGTATGTTTCATTTTTTCCGTATTGGTCTTGTTTTATTCAGTTAAATAGTAGCTATTTTTCTAAGATGGCGTGGACTCCATTTGTAGTGTTTTCACTGTGTTACTGTGGGTGTATGTAGAACTGCCTTACACATTGCCTCTGAGATAAGCCTGACTGCTCGTGCCAAGCTACCAAGGGGTGAGCAGATTTTATCTTAGCTGGGTGATTCCCTTACCCTGACTAGAGTGAGGGTCTCTACTTGGACAGAGTGCAAACCACTGCCAACTAGAGACCCATTTCTAACAATGAGGATTTATGTTTAAAAAAAGGTTTGCAATCATTTGTGCACAGGCTTTTGTTAGTGTCTTGCTGCATACTTTTTAAGAATCCCACACTTCTAGTGTATTATGAGAAGCATGTTTGTAGGTATGTTTTCTTGTATGTGGCACACACTTCAAAGTGTTTTGCCTCTAGGCACTTTAATATTTGAATTTGAAGCATGTGAAAGGCGCTGGATCGAGAGCCCTGGAGATTAAGGGGGGCAATGTTTCACCCCAGAGTTCTGCTGTAAAAGCCCACCTTTTGTGAGTGTCCGGATTTTGCAGTTCTCTACGCTGATTGCAGTGATGTACTGAGTTGTTGAGTTGTTGATTTTTCAGTATTCCGACTGACGCTGTCACGGTTTGAAGTTGTGGGGCATCCTGATGTAAGAAGTGGTTTGAATGACTGGTCTAATATGCATCTCTTGGTTGTGAAAGCAAACCCCCCCCCCCCCCACCACTATTTTAGGAGCAGTGTTTTGATTTTGTAGGCATCGACATCGGTGAGTTTAGAGGCCTGTTTTGTAACATTTTCATTTTCTTTTATCAATCCGACATGATAGTGATGGACGAATGCAGCCACTGCAGAGGTCTTTATGTAAACCAAGCCTCTCACTCAGCCTCGCATCATTTCAAAATTAAGCTGATGAATATCATGCATATGAAGTCCGGTAAGAATAACCTCATCCTTTGAAGTTCATGTCCTGTTCACGTCTGCTGTCCTTATGTAAACCTCTCCCCCGACTCCCATCTAGCACTGTGCCCCGTTGTTTTGTAGCTAGGTTTGTGTTATACAAGTCACATATGTTCAAAGGGCCTGACATTAGCACCTATTGACTAGGCCGTTTGAAGGGATAGCTTCATAAATGTGCCACGGGGTGTGTTGGAAGTTCCGCATTGTGCATCACCAGGCTGTAAGTATACCAACACTGCCTTCTGTTTTGATTTCTACCCTCCATGGTGGTCTTAACTTGAAGGCCTCCGGGGTCACTGAACTTTACCTTTCGGAGGACCACATTATGCAGCAGGGTTGACTGAATTGTGCAGCACGTTTTGTGATAGAATTTATAGTTTTGTAATTTTCACACATGGTAATACTGTCTGGGGAAATGTTTTCCCTGATTAATACGAGTTTAACTACCAACCAGAGCAATAAGCAATAGAAAGGTGATCAGTCAATTTGCGAAAGACATTGCTCTGTGCAAGGACACGTTGCCACACCTTTAATATTTTTTGATCTGTTTGAATATTTGCTATTAATATGTGCAAAGCTGAACGTCAACTCTGAAGAGTGAAATACAATATATGCAATATCACCACCCTGAGCGTTTTTTTGTGACTCACTCATGAGCCAAGGATTGTGGTGTATTCTGATATCCTGAGCTTTCTTTTTCTAAATCACTGTTCTCACGTTGGCAACTCTAATTCATTTATTGACACAAACCAAGCCAACAGCAGCCGTCGGAGATTTCTGCACCTATCAAATGCAACATCCTTGGCATGCACTTCCTATTCACAAGACTTCCACCAACCTTGTCCACACACAACATTTAGTTGTCTTTTCGCCAAAAACTTAAAACCTCTCCCCATACCCCTATATTTCCCTTGTCCTCTCTCAGTGGGCTCCCTATACATTTTCCTACCCAACCGCTGACACCATCTACTTTTTCATTGCCGCTTATAATACAACTTACTCACAATAGCACTCCTCTGCAGTCATTCTTATCATTACTCGCTTAAAACCTTCCCCAGTGATATTTGCCACACAGTACACAATGGTACCCACGTATACCGCTACTCACACCCATACATTGCCATTTTACCTTTCCCACTGTGCTATTGCAACTGCCAACACATACTAAAGCCTAGTCCAGAGCCACATGACATGATTTGCTGCTTTGTAACATCACTTATCGACAGCCGCTCACAAAATCAGTTTCTGAAACCACTTAACTACATCCGCTAAACACCCTTTCACCACACATCACCCAGTGGCACTGTTCTTCCTCACTCACCACAGCTAGATAAATCATCCCTTGCTCGCTGCCTCTATCACCACTCAACCTTATACTTGCTCCTCTAACAGAACACTTTTTAGGTCGAGGCTAGCGGAAGCACACATGCGCTGCTTGCTCTGCGAGGCATGCTGTAGTAGAGTATGCTGTGGAAGCCTCGCCCACTCTCCTCTCATATTTTTCATTGGCTGGTGTAATTGTCCTTGGTAAATGCTGGCTTCCGATTTATTATGAGGCTTGTTAGTCCCTCCTTGTTACCACCTTGTCGCCATTTGTTACCGCCTATAAGGAATGGACCTTTTACTTGGCACGTTACACGGACTGCTTTATCTAGTGAGTGAGCACTATTTTTGTTATTGACACTGATTGGGACAATGGCGGCTGCTTTATTTTGTCATATTTGCATGTTGAGCTTGGAGCCCGCTTCAGGGACACTGCGCTCTTTCTTTTTTTTACTTTAATGAGCGCGGCGCCCGCTTCACTGACACTGCGCTCTGCAATGCAATAAGTGTTGCTTTTGATATTGTAAATGACAATGCCTTTTAATTTTTTATAAAAGGCATTTTCATTTACAATGCCAGTAGCTCCAAAACTCGCAGTTGCGAGACCTATTGCATTGCAAATGCTTGTTTACTTGTGAAACCACTTAGTCAGCCACCTATACACACATTCTAGTCGGGAATACCACTTACATCACCATTTCATTATTAATTTTTCACTCTCATCCCAACAATGCTCTTTTGCACTAGCAACCACTCATACAGAAAAACTCACCAATTTGCACACTTTCAATACAATGCATTCACCCACAGCCACTTGTACCACAAATCAGACTTTCGCATTGCTTGGCTGCCTGTAACACAACAAAACAGCACCCCTCAACCACAACAGTACCTACCAAAATAAATCCAATCTCACACCATTGACTCACCATCGCTCTTTTGAGACACCCTCACTCTCAATACCAGTCCAACGCCATGCCATTATAAACATTCACTAAATGTTAACTCCACCAGCAATAGTCAACCCCCAATACGCAACTCACTTCCAACACTGCTGAAGCCATTCACAGTATTACTTATTCTTTCCACGGTCCATTCACTCACCCTATCACTCAGCCACAATATTCACTCACCATCTTCGAGCTACAATAATGCTCTGTTGGAGCACAAGCACAATCCCTAATTGCAAAACAACCCAACTGTTTTTTGCCACCATACGCTCAACTACACATTCAGTCATATGCAGCATCAGCCTGCTAGTCAGAACCCCACGATGCCTCCTTTACATACTCAGAACAACACAGACCACAACAATTGCGCACACCATTCACTCGCCATCAGCCTGTTAACAAAGCATTTACTTGCAGCATCAACATGTACTTGCAGCTTGATCACTTAATCGACCACACATTCACCATATTATGCATCCCGCCCCTTAAAACAAAACCACTGACTTCACAGTGTTGTTCATCCAGTCCCAGGAACTTAACACTCACAACACCTTACTCACCATGACCCTCGACTGCAGCTACTCAGTGCCACTCACTTCACCACTTGATCATCAAATTATTTCCAATCGCAATATAATACTTAATTACCCCACAACTGTTTAGTAACACCAATCGCCAACACCACCCACCACATACTTGCCAGCAACAGCTTTAACTGACACCAAACAACTATCCCCTCTAACATTGGTATTGACATAATTCACTTAGCCATTCAAAACACCAATCACATAACAATCAAACATAACTTAGTCAAAATTACAAGCCTATTCATGTATCTTACTGAAGACACTCTTGATGTCACTCATCGCTCTAGTATGCCACGT
Organism: Triturus cristatus; assembly: GCF_964204655.1. Lineage (NCBI taxonomy): Eukaryota > Metazoa > Chordata > Amphibia > Caudata > Salamandridae > Triturus > Triturus cristatus. The sequence goes on along the minus strand of NC_140589.1, from coordinate 904,158,425 downwards.
CTCATCGCTCTAGTATGCCACGTCCTTAAGACCACATACCCACAGCAATTCAAATACAACAAAGCAACTCAAAACACTACTTTCTTGCTCTGGCTCTCAATACCTAAAGCTACCTGTAACATCCTTTGCTCAAAATACTGTATCAGCTTCTTGCGGCACAAATCACTATAATAGTCTCCTTTACACTGAACTCTTACAACATCGCACAATCGCACATCCTCTCAACTGCTGCACGTTAATACAGAACAGAGAATAGCACTTGCCCACTTGCAACACCAATCAGAATAGCTGGAAACCACGTGGCGAGACTCTGGTACCAGAACCATGTTTTACAGCTGATATATCTGCACCAGGCCGCAGAATGGGGACTAACCGGTCCGGCCTGGAATCATTGGGTCACTCATTGCAGTTGTTTTTCTTGATTTCGGGGCCTATTCTGCACTGAGCAGGGGGAACCTGTCAAAAGACACCCCTTGTTTTACCAGGTTGGTTTTCACAGCTGTTAGATTGGACCCCGTGCTCTTGCATCCGATAATCCCAAGTGGGGAAATATTGGGCACATCACATTTGCCTAGCGGTCTCTACTTATATTCACCCAATTACGCCTTGTCCCTCACTGATACTGTACTGACCATCTCCTAATCTTAGAGACTGACTTGCGGGCACTCATCCATGACTCAAACTGCAGCGATTCTACACTGCTGCTGGTGACACCTACTCTGCTAAATTTCTTATGCTGTGTCTGCAAAAAATTTCCCTTTTTTAATTGGATCATACTGAAAACGGTAAACGTTTGTTGCACCACATACACAATGTGAATCCATTAACTTTACAAAGGAAAACGCAAGGTGAATGCTCATAGTTACTTACCAACGTTCTGAAAGTGAGTTTTTAGCAAAACGCAAATTAACATAGTTGATATACCAATGTGCAATATTAACGTGCAGCCTTTGATGAACAGAATGCGTTTAAAAATGTGTCCCATTGTAATAGGTAGATATACTTACATGTACTAGGCCCAATAATGTTTAAAGCAGCATTGCTTTACAAGTTGTTCGACTAGAAGATGCTGAAGCATGCATAACTGCTTAATTGTTGACCTTTCCATGTTCTTGTTTTATGTAATAAATGTTTCATATAACTTTGGAAAACTGAATCTCCTCACACAGAAAGGGCTGACATACTTGTTTAGAGTTTGTTGCTTTCTCCCTGTCTTCCTCCCACTGCTGGTTGTTTTGCCTCTCTCTCCCTCCTCCCAGCACCTTCACAATGTTGCTTGCGGACCGACCTTCTCTCGCTATCTGTTGTTACTGCTCTCTCTCCACACAACTCTCTACTGTTGCTCCCCCATCCTCCTCATGCTGCCTGTTGCTACCCCCGGCCAGTCTACCTTCATGTTGTTTCCTCCTGTGCTTTTAAAAAATATATTGCACAGCAGTGCGAGTAGCTGTGTGTCCTGACTTTAAACTCTGTTGCTGAATCCTGTATGATGAAGGTTCTGATGTGAAGGTTTCATTTGAGACAGTTAGTCTTTAGCTGGCTCAGGGAACTGTTGCTGGGGCAGGATAAACTAAACTCATCTTTACTCTCCTCATTTGGGGCATGGTTGGTTTATTCACCACATTTTGTGACGAGGATCCATCCAGCCAGTCTGCCAGGTGGCTCATGAACACGCTTAACACTCTTGGCTGTGTGTGCTGACTTGCTGCAGTTTCGTTGAGTGTAGCTGCATGTTACATGAGACCAGATGCAGAGTTTCGGGTTGCTTAGAAACACCCAGTTGCCTATGTCTGTAAAGTGCACTCCATCATTTCTATAAATTCCGTGCATGTCAAAACGCAGATTGTTATTATAGATGCAGCCCATGCGATGGTCTCTGAGCAATGCAGAAACAGTTTTATTAACATGTTTCCTGGCTTTGTCAATCTCCGGACAGAATTGAATAGCCAACTTCCATTTCTATCTTTGGCATATATTAGAGTATACCAAGACAGTGTGAGGCGGAAGTGACATCAGTTCTGCAAAGGTATCTTTCATTAGGATTTCCAACCCTACCCCAGTCAATGTGCCTCGGTTATTGCCCCCACAGTGCACAATCATGAGAGTAGGAGCTCAACAAACCACAATGGATTTAACAAAAGCCAGCAGCTGATGAAACTTTAACACTCTCTGGCCAAACCAAGCAATCTCCACATTTGGCACACCCAAGTACATGCCAATACCTCTGTTATTTGGAGCCTCTTTAGCCCAATAGACATAGCTGTGGCCCACAATCCACACTCCAAGCATTTTGAATTGGAGGAGCGATAGTAGTCAGGAGAAGGCTGGAGCTGAATGGGGTAGTTTTCCCAAAAAACTGGAGGAGTTAAAAAAAATAAGATTTATATCATTGGATGCTGTCAGCATGAAAGTGCAGAACATTAGGTAGTGTGATGGATGCATTAGCAAGAAGTCCTATTGTTGGTTGTTGTTTAAAAAAGGAAATGTAATACAGACATAGATATGCTTTTGGATCTGTGGAGTGAACCACACCTGCTGAATCTCATTTGAAAGTAGCACGTTCCTTCTAGAATGTGCTGTGAACTTGTAACCTACTGGTTCCATTGGGTTACCAGGTACACTGAGCTAAAAGTGTATTGGGGAGTGGGGTGTTAAAGAGACAGAACATTTATTTTTAAAGTTGAGGAGTTATGACACAATTTAAGTTATAGCAAACTTTATTTTCCAACTCAGTACTATGTAACAAACTGTTGTGTAGTATGTAAATAAAAAAACGGAAGCTAAATATCGTTTTGGACTCCTGTTTATTTTCATGAATTCTCCACGATCATCGTGAAAATATTGCGACCACGCTTAGACAGGAACCTCATTTAAAAATAGAGGGAAAGGGTTAACAGATGCTAAGAATTCACAAGCGGAGATGCAGTAGTCTAAAACCTAAGACATGATTTCATTTGCTGCCTTTCTCATGTTCATAGAGTGGAAAGTTGAAGAGGTTACCATTTTTGAGTTGCTTTCTATGATAGTGGTGTACCATTCTTGTGCTTAGTTTTTACAAATCTAAACAGTGTCAAAACTATCCAGAAAGAGCTAATACACATTATAATCAATTAACTCAATTCACTGGCATGTATATAACTTTAAATTATTTATAAGATGTCCATTAGAAATGAAAATGTATGTCAATCAATCAATCAATCACGAAATTTGTAGAGCGCGCTACTCACCCGTGCGGGTCTCAAGGCGCTGGGGGGGGGAGGGGGGGGCTGCTACTGCTCGAAGAGCCAGGTCTTGAGGTGCTTCCTGAAGGAGAGGTGGTCCTGGGTCAGTCGAAGGTGGGTGGGGAGGGAGTTCCACGTCTTGGCGGCCAGGTAGGAGAAGAATCTTCCTCCGGTGGTGGATCTTCGAATCCGTGGGACGGTGGCGAGGGCGAGGCTGGCAGAGCGGAGCTGGCAGGATGGCGAGTAGAATGTAAGGCGGTTGTTGAGGTATTCGGGGCCACTGTTGTGGAGAGCTTTGTGTGCGTGGGTGAGGAGCCTGAACGTGATCCTCTTGCTGACGGGGCGCCAGTGCAGGTCTCTCAGGTGGGTGGAGATGTGGGAGTGACGGGGGATGTCCAGGATGAGTCGTGCAGATGCGTTCTGTATGCGCTGAAATCTTTTCTGTAGCTTGGCTGTGGTTCCGGCGTTCCCATAGTCCAGCCGGCTGGTGACGAGGGCCTGGGTGACCGCCTTTCTGGTTTCGGTGGCGATCCACCGGAAGATCTTTCGGAGCATGCGAAGGGTGTTGAAGCATGAGGATGAGACTGCGTTCACTTCCTTGGTCATCGTGAGGGAGGAGTCAAGGATGAAGACCAGGTTGCGTGCGTGGTCCGTGGGCTTGGGGGTGGAGCCCAGGGTAGGGGGCCACCAGGAGTCGTCCCAGGCGGAGGGGGTAGGTCCGAGGATCAGGACCTCCGTCTTGTCTGAGTTCAGTTTCAGACGGCTGATCTTCATCCATTCCGCGATGTCTTTCATTCCTTCCTGGAGACTGGTTTTGGCGGTGGCGGGGTCATTGGTGAGGGAGAGGATCAGCTGGGTGTCGTCAGCGTAGGAGATGATGTTGAGGTTGTGGTTGCGAGCGATGGCTGCGAGGGGGCTCATGTAGACATTGAAGAGGGTGGGGCTGAGCGAGGAGCCCTGGGGTACGCCGCAGATGATCTTGGGGGCCGCGGCGCGGAAGGGTGGGAGACGGACTCTCTGGGTTCTTTCGGAGAGGAAGGAAGTGATCCATTCCAGGGCCATTCCTTGGATCCCGGCATGGTGGGGGCGGGTTGTTAGGGTGCGGTGGTAGACTGTATCGAACGCCGCCGATAGGTCGAGGAGGATGAGGGCGGCGGTTTCCCCGTTGTCGAGCAGGGTCCTGATGTCGTTGGTGGCTGCGATGAGGGCGGTCTCGGTGCTGTGGTTTGCTCGGAAACCGGACTGCGATGGGTCGAGGGAGTTGTTCGTATCGAGGAAGGCGGTCAGTTGCTTGTTGACGGTCTTCTCAATGACTTTTGGGGGGAACGGGAGGAGCGAGATGGGCGGGAAGTTCTTGAGATCTGTGGGGTCTGCGGTGGGTTTCTTCAGGAGGGCGCTGATCTCTGCGTGCTTCCAGCTCTCCGGGAAGGTGGCGGATGCAAAAGAGTTGTTGATGATGTTCCGGAGTTGGGGTGCGATGATGGAGTCGGCTTTGTTGAATATGTGGTGGGGGCAGGGGTCGGCAGGGGAGCCAGAGTGGATAGTGTTCATCACATGGGTGGTGTCTTCAGTGCTGATGGGGGTCCAGATGCAGAGGGTGGTGGTGGGGGGCATTGGTGCGGTGGTGGGGTACGTGGGCTGGGTGCCGAAGCTGTCGTGAATATCGACGATCTTGCGGTGGAAGAACATGGCGAGTGAGTTGCAGAGGTTTTGCGAAGGCGTGATGTCGTTGTTGCTGACGCTGGGGTTGGAGAGCTCTTTGACGATGTTAAAGAGTTCCTTGCTGTTGTGGGTGTTGTTGTCCAGTCGTTCGCTGAACGATGTCCTTTTGGTTGCGCGGATCAGCTGGTGGTGTTTTCGGGTGGCGTTCTTGAGGGCAGTCAGGTTGTATGCCATCTGTTCATGGCGCCAGGCTTTCTCGAGGGTGCGGCAGGATTTCTTTGAGTCTTTGAGGTCGTCGGTGAACCAAGGGGCTTTCCTGCTGCCAGGTTTGCTCCGAGGGTTCTTCAGTGGTGCCAGGTTGTCGGTGCAGTTGGAGATCCATTGTGCGATGGTTGCTGGCTGCGTCGTTGGTGTCAGAAGTATAGGTAGGGGGGTTTTGGCTGAGGACAGTGGTAAGCTGGCCGGTGGTGATCTTGCTCCAGCATCTTCGGGGAGCCTGTTGCGCGTGGTGGTGAGTCGTGGTCCTTCTGTAGTTGAAATGGACGCAGCTGTGGTCGGTCCAGTGTAGTCCGGTCGAGTGGCTGTAGGTGACGAGGTTGCTGGAGGAGAAGACGGAGTCAAGCGTGTGGCCGGCGTAGTGGGTGGGAGTGTCTACCAGTTGCTTGAGTCCGAGGTTGGCGAGGTTGTCTAGCAGGGTGGTGGAGTTGTTGTCATTGTTGTTCTCCAGGTGGAAGTTCAGGTCCCCCAGGAGGATGTAGTCAGAGGAGGCGAGGGCATGCGGGCTGATGAAGTCTGCGATGGCTTCGCTGAATTGTGTGCGTGGCCCCGGGGGTCTGCCGATGAGGGTGCCTCGGAGGGTGGTCTTGGGGTCGGTGTGTATCTGGAAGTGAAGGTGTTTGGCGGCGGTGAGGGTGTCCTCGGAGTTGGTCGTGATGCGGATGGTGTTCTTGTAGACGATGGCGATGCCTCCTCCGGTTTGGTTGGTGCGGTCTTTCCGGGTGATCTTGTAGCCGTCCGGGATGGCTATGGCGATGTCGGGGGCCGAGGAGGCGTTCATCCAGGTTTCCGTGAGGAAGGCGACGTCTGGTGCTGTTGTGTCGAGGAGGTCCCAGAGTTCGACGGCGTGCTTGTGGACGGAGCGGGTGTTGAGCAGGATGCACTTGAGGTGGTTGTTGTTGGCGCCTGGTCTGGGGTGCGCGGTACAGGTTTGGAGGCAGGTGAATTTGCAGGCTTGGCAGTTGAAGGGTCCGTGGGTGCGTTTCGGGGTGGCTTGATGGCAGGCGGGTATTCGGCCGGCGTTGAGTGCGTGGAGGGCGGCGGTATCGTATCTCAGGCGGGGCTTCTGGTTCCTGTGGGGGCCCGGGGTTCTGGTGCTGGGAGCGGTCCAGGCACGGATGGGCGCAGATGGGCTTGCCTTTGGCGTGCCTTCGGTGCGCCAGCGGCACGCCCGCTGCGCGCGTCCACTGCGCGGCCGCTTCACGGCCTCCATAAGAAGGGCAGTGGGAGGGAGGAGCAGCTGGGAGGCGGGAGCGGGGCGGCGAATGGGCTTGCAGGGGGGCGGGGCTGCAGGGACGCAGCGGCGGGAGAATGCGAGAATGCGAGGGAGGGGAGCGGGAGGGGGGATACCGAAGGCAAAAACGGGGGCAGGGGTACAATTTAGGGCAACAGCAAGTGGAGGAACAAAGGCAAAAAATACAGTGGAAAGGGGCACAATATTACGGTGATACAAAAAGCAAAAGGAGACACACTATTATGGTAATACAGCAAAAGCAAAAAGAGACGCACAATACAGTAAAAGTGTACCGGTGGCACGGGGGTAGGAAGCGGCAGAGCAGGCAGCGGGGCAGGCACATGCCGCGTCACAGGAGGACCGTGAGGCAGCAGAGGGGGGGCGACCTACCTGAACTCAGGGTCAAGGGTCGCTCCCTTCACCGCTTCGCGGCCTCCATAAGAAGGGCAGTGGGAGGGAGGAGCAGCTGGGAGGCGTGAGCAGGGCGGCGAATGGGCTTGCAGGGGGGCGGGGCCGCAGGGACTCAGCGGCGGGAGAATGCGAGAATGCGAGGGAGGGGAGCGGAAGGGGGGATACAGAAGGCAAAAACGGGGGGCAGGGGTACAATTTAAGGCAACAGCAAGTGGAGGAACAAAGGCACAAAATACAGTGGAAAGGGGAACAATATTACGGTGATACAAAAAGCAAAAGGAGACACACTATTACGGTAATACAGCAAAAGCAAAAAGAGACGCACAATACAGTAAAAGTGTACCGGTGGCACGGGGGCAGGAAGCAGCAGAGCAGGCAGCGGGTCAGGAGTATCACAGTGATGTGATAAAAATATATCAGATGAAATGTATTTGGCAGCAGGTATGTGTTTAAGATGTTTGTACTGTTGAAAATTACCATGAGCAATACCTTTAAAAATGACAATGCTTTAAATGTCCAAGCTTTATGTGCAGAATAGATACATCTATATTATTTGCATTCTGGGAATTGTGGTCGTTTTTGTCATATTCTCAAACAGGTTTAGTGTAGTTGGTGGCTGGGCGCATTCGCTCTCACGCCCTTGATCCAAGTAAGAGATCCTGTTCCCGTGTTTTCACTCCGACCGCCGAGGAAGGAAGACGAGGTAGACGCCTAACACTGAGAAAACGCTGCCTCACACCTCACGGCTCCCTGCGGATCTCTGCATCGATATTGCCTCTGCTTTCGCCCCCAGCTTCGATGAGCGTGGGATGGGGACCTGCGTAAGCTGCAGTGGGCTGCGGTTGCGGCCATGACTTTCAGCCGTACATCCCTTTAACCTCTGGCCGTGGCAGCCGTGGCAGCAGTCGTGCCCCGCCTTGATCCGCCGTGGCCCGCTGAAATTGGAAACTTACTGGGCTGCAGCTGACTCCATCTCTACCCGGCCCACAGGGAGAGAAGGGAGCAGAGAGCGGCCGCGATTCCCAGATTCCATTCTAGTAGAGAACGCGTTTCTGTCATGCTGCGTTTGGAGAGCCCAGCTGAAAAACAAGACCAGAGGCCAGTGAGTGACCAGTGAGTGGCGAGTCTGGGCGAATCTGGGCGTTTGTGGACCCATTTTTTCCCTGGAGGTGGCATTGGGTGGTGCAACAATTTAGTGCCTACACCCTACAGCCCTCCATATAGCATACAGCATACAGCATACAGCCAGCGGGTACATAGAGAACTGCAGCAGTCTGACAGCAAGGTACCAGGTGCACTGAGGGAGCACTGAGAGGGGCCGGTGCGAGTGGTGTAGCACACGGCGTGTGGTGTGTCTAGCATGTTTTGATCACACTGTTGCATGGGAGCTTCCCTGGAGCCTGTGCAGGAGTGGAGTAGAGGCTAGGCAGGGGGTCAAAAAGAGCATGAGAGCGTGGCCATCATTAGCGGTGGCTGCAGAGTGTGGTGCCCAGGAGCCCCGCAGAGGCAGCCCAACTAGGTTGGGTGCGGCTTGTGGTGCCAAGCATGCCCTGCTCTTGCGCTCCCCCGCTATTCCATCACCCTTCCATCCCCCCCACTGCTAAATCTGCCCCCGCTGCACCCAGTCCACTTTCAGTGGCACCTACCATCCAGTTTCAGCAGGAGGTGCAGGAGGGCCAACAGGAGAACCATTAGGAAAACAAAAAACCCATAAGGACGCAGCGAGACAGTGGTGATATTACAATTAAATAATAGGATATTACAAGGTAGAACTGATAATATATTAAAAAAAAAAAAGAGCCAGTATGTGTTCAGGTAAAGAGAGGGCAGCAGGCCCTCCCACAAGACGAGCAAGGAAAGTAACGAAAGTAATAAAAAAGGCAAAACCAAATACAACGGGACTGAACCAATCCTTAATCACACCGAGAGCACAGATGTTTGGAAAAGCCACAGAAGTTTCACATAAATTCGATTTTATGAAAGATCCATCTGGAGCCCTAATGACAATGCAAACAGAGTCAGAAACAAGTAAACTACAAACCTCGATTAAGCCAATTAGCAACTTGGGAGGAAGTACACAAACTGCAGGTCAAGAGGAGGACCTACAATTACAATCACAGGATAAGATCTACAATATTGAGGTCAAAGAATGTCAGATTACCGACCTTGAGATGCTAAATATAATATCACTTACTTACATAGAACAAAAAGATATGGATGTGCCAGGAACATCCCGGGATGAGATACACCAGGGAGAGTTAAACCAGAAAAATTTGGTACCATCGAACATGCTACCTAAAGCGGTGAAGGTAGAAATACGGAAAAAAAATAGAGACAAACGGTGACTTCATATCATATAGGCAAGTAGCCAATCAAGACCCCAATGAGAATATAGTAGACGTCATCCAGGATAATCATTGCACAATGGATAGTAATACTAGATTCACCTTGGAGGTAACCACGGCAATATAAACCAATGGAGGAACAAATACAAAAATAAAAAATGAGGAAAGGGAGGGTCAATCCCACAATCAACAAAATGTATTGATGAATAAAGATCAAAATGTAGAGACTATACAAGATATCTTACAAAGAGTAGCTGAAACAAAAACGGAAATTGCATTCTATAATAGCACTAATAGCATTAAAACACAATATAGTGGAAAAGATCATAGCGAACATATTAATATGAATACCAGAATGACCAAAAGACACAAACTGTAGGCAATCAGGACTTGGGGTCTATCTGGGATATTTTTTTACCAAACATCATCACTAACATTAGAAGCACTGACATATCAGTCGAATAAAATGGACATTCAAATTGAACTACTCAGAGTGATGGCAAATGCAGTAGCTGTAATAGATCATAAACTCGCTCAGCTAAATAGTTTGATAACTAGAGCTCAAATCAAAGCTGCCACAATATATTCGGATTGTACATGTGCTCCAATAATAAATAAATTGGAAACAATACCGGATGTCATGAATACCATACTAGAAGATGTCAAAATGAGCCTTCAAAGGGAAAAATATAACTGTAAAGAGGATAGTGACGAAATACAAAAAAGCAACAATAACACGACGGAACTTAGAGATACGGAACAACTTAGTCCCATAAAAGACCTAGATGGCCCAGATCAATTAACTCCCAAAATATCGCTGATTGTGCATCAGGAACGTAAAACGGGCACAAAACCTTTGGTCCCTCAAACAGAAAAGACAACCGATGACCAGGAAGTCCAAGAACCAGTTTCTCCATTGTTTAGCATGACAAAAAGACATAGGAAAAAGCTACGCATAGCAAGAAATAAAGCTAAGCATCAAATTATAGTAGCAACACAACCTAAAGAGAAAGTATCATCAGAAACAGACATAGAAGGAAAAGATCCATGTAATGAAACAACGGGGAAACAAGAAAATGTAATGTATGGAGAGCAGTTTTCAATAATAAAGAACAAGAATAATAAGTATTTCGCTATATTCACTAAAACAGGAAAACAATCAATCGATCAAACATGTACTCAACCAGTTATAGCCATTACAATGGATAAAATGAGACGAACCATGAACGAAACAGAGATGGGTAAGAAAGAACTGTCTTAAGTCTGTCCTACTACTTTTGGTATTCACAGAAGGCATTTAGTAGTAGTAAAGTTAGGAGTTTGTCTTAAGTTTGACTTAAGTTTGACTTAAGACAGACTTAAGACAGACTTAAGACAGTCTTAAGACAAACTTAAGACACACTTAGGACAGACTTAAGACAGAATTAAGACAGACTTAAGACAGATTTAAGACAGACTTAAGACAGATTTAAGACAAACTTAGGACAGACTTAAGACAGACTTAAGACAAAATCCTAACTTTACTACTACTAAATGCCTTCTGTGAATACCAAAAGTAGTAAGTTTAGGATTTTGTCTTAAGTTAGTTCTGTGAATCGGGCCCCATGACTCTGCACCTAAAGTTAAGAAAAAACAAGTGATACAAGGAGAGAAAAGGAAAACTGATATCAATTTATCCTATACAATAAGGAAACTGAGAAGGACTCGTAACAATCTAAGGAGATAGATTACTAAATTTCCATATAACGAGGGATTACCAATCATAGTAAAAACCAGAACTTGAGGAAATTAATTTGGAATGAAAGAAACCATGCTAAGCAAGACCTGTGGTCAAAAGATTTTTATGCTAGCAACCAAACGAATTCAAGGGAAATTTTGGAAAATGATAAATGGTCTAGTAAGACCTAGTAAATCTGTGGTTTCATCTGTACTAACTGAAAAAGAATGGGTTAAATTTCTGGTAAATCACTTAAATGCTGATCGGAAAACAATGAATCAGGAAGGCAATCAGAGCTGGATGGATACATTCATTTACGACATTGGCTGTGAAATAGATATAACAAAATCTCAAGTTTCTAAACTAATAACTAAGCAAAAGGACGGGGCAACGGACCTAACGGTATTCCATTTTCCCTGTATAAAGAAAAAACGGATTTATGGTTAGAGCACCTCACGGAAGTTTTTAAAGAATTAGTACGGACGGGGAAAATACCCAAATCCTGGAGAAGGTCGTTAATATCCCCCTATTTATAAAAAAGGAAATTGGGCCCATCCTGAAAATTACCAACTAATAACTCTTCAAGATACAGATGCCAAGCTGTTTGCGGGGATTTTACTATCAAATCTCACTGAATGGACACAGGGTAATAAGATACTCCCACCGAATCAAACACGATTTATTAAAGGACTTGGAACTACTACCAATATATTAGTTTTATCGGTATTAATGGACAAAACTATTTTAGGTTTAAATCTCTTTTATTGAAATTTCAAAACACACAAATAGAATCATGCAGGTTTAGCTATCAACCCATTGCTGATGTGTGGTATATGACTGGACAAGTCAGGTCAGGAGCATAAGCATAACAGTGGGCGCGTGTCCAGGCAAAGGAAACCATACATAAGATAAAAATAACAGGGAAAAAGGAACAATAAAATATACATATAATATATCCCCTCCCACTCTTTGTGACTGAGTGTTCTGCCCAGTTCCCTCTCCCAACGCGCCCTGCTGGAATTGTAGGTGTGAGCGTGTCTAGCTTGTAGCATCTTGTACAAGTCGGAAATTAGCTTTTTATCTGACGTGCGCGTAATAAGCCATCGCTCACAGGGGGAGAGGCGTCTATCGGTCTCAGGACGGACACGATCATTGAGCACCCATTGCTGAGCTTGTAAGTACCTAAGTCTCTCCGACTCAGGTAGCCTGTATTCCTGCTTAAATTGATGTAATGGGTTGACTCCTTCAGCGTCATACATATGGTATAGAAATCAACATCCAGCGGGCCTCCAACCTGCAAAGGACACCGTGTCCATGCCCGGGGAGAAATCGGGGTTGTCCATCAGTGGAGTGAGTGGAGAGGGGAAGGTGGTGAGTTTATGCTTAATATTAGTGAGGTCCCACACTTCAAGGGGGACTCGCGTAATATATGAAGCGTACAATTTAGGGGGTCTGTGGTGTTTGCGTAAGAAGGGGATTTGCTGCAAGGGACTCGCTGCTACTGCCTGGTCTTGAAACAATCAGTGTTTCTCCGATTCCCAGCAACTCCACTCAACCAGATGCCGCAGTTGGGCCGCTTGGAAGTAGAGCTGGAGGTCTGGGATCCCAAGTCTGCCTCCTTCCGGAGGGAGGGTCGTTAGTGTCTGCTTCATACGTGGTTTCTGACCGTTCCAAATGAATTAAGCGAGTTCTGAATGCGTCTGCTGTATCCAGCCTATAGGCTGCTGGAGATGGATGGTCCGAAAGAGATAGAGGATCTGAGGCAGAATGGTCATCTTGACCACCGCTATTTTGCCTAGCCAAGAGAGAGGGTAATGTTTCCATTGACCGATTTCTCGGTGAATCTTCTGTCGCAGATGTGCATAGTTGATAGCAACTACTTTTGGAAGAGAGGAAGCCAGCTTGATCCCTAAATACGGGATCGTGTCCGCTTCCCACTGGATGGGAATTAGACTTTGAAGATGTTCCCGGGTGGATCGTAATAGGGAGAGATCGAGAGCTAACGATTTATCGGTATTCACCTTAAACCCTGCGGCCCGTGCAAAGATGTCTAAGTCTGCTAGGCATGCCGACAGCGCACTCCGTGGGTTAGATAATGATATCAAAACATCGTCCGCATATAGACTGATTGTATGGACATAGCCACCGAACTTAATCCCTGAAATTGCTGGGTTGTGCCGCATCCTGTGAGCCAGAGGTTCCATATAGGCGGCAAAAAGAAGGGGAGACAAAGGGGCACCCCTGTCTTGTGCCTCTCTCAATGGGGAATCGGGAGGACGTGTGGCCATTCATGCGGACTGTTGCTGTCGGGAACTTATAGCAATTCAAAATGTATGTGTGAAATTTCTCTCCATCCCCATCCGCACTAAAACCTGCTCCAAATAGGGCCAGTGGACTCTATCGAATGCCTTTTCGGTGTCGATAGCGAGCATCATATACTCTCCCTGCGTGCGGGAGGCCTTCTCGATGAGGTGAAGGGCACGTTTCGTGTTGTCAGAAGTTTGGCGTTCAGGGATAAAGCCTGCCTGGTCCGGGTCAATAAGACCAGGCATATGAGGTGCAAGGCGGGTGGCAAGGATCCCAGTATACAATTTAAGATCTACATTTAGAAGGGAGATGGAGCAGTACGCACCACATTTAGTCTTGTCTTTCCCTGGTTTGGGGATTACCGCTATGGAGGCCTCTAGAAGATCCTTTGGGATCGGCCCGGGTTCGGCGAAGGAATTAAAAAGCTGGGTGAACAGAGGGGCGAGCATGGTGCAAAACTTCTTATAAAAAATGGCTGAATAGCCATCCGGTCCGGGGGCTTTTGCCGGCTTAAGCCGAGCAATGGCGGCAATGACCTCTTCCATTTGGATGTTTCTGTCCAGATAGTCGGCCTGGGCTTTAGTCAAAGCTGGTAGGGTGATAGGGTCAAGGAAGGCGGCCCATCGGAGCCCTCCAGAGGGGAGCTAGTGTAGAGGTTAGCATAGAAATCGCAGAACGCCTCGGCAATGTCACCATCTTCCGAGACGCGTATACCATCCCCTCTGCAGATTTTCCGTACCCCCTGCTTTTGTCGGGTCTCGTGTAACTTCTGGGCGAGAAGGCACCCGCACCTGTCCCCCATGTATAGTAGGCATGTCTCAATCGCAAAACTGCAAATTCTGCTCGATCCTGATCGAGTGCCGCGAGTTGTTGGCGCACAGCTTTAAGCTGATGCCACACACAAGGGGCTCCCGTTCTCTGGTGCATCTGCTCCATCTCCCTAGTTTGCTGGGTGAGTTCTTCCCGCTTACACCTGCGTTCTACATTGTCTGCGGCTGAGATGGCGATGAACTCTCCCCGAATGACCGCCTTTAGTGCTGCCCACTGGGTTGCAAGTGTTGTGTCAGTGTTGGCATTATGCGAAAGGTAATCGGTGATGGAGCGCTGTATACACTTGACTACCTCCTCTCGATGCAGGAGAGTGTCTCTGAGATGCCATACTCTGGCGGGCCGTGGTATGGGTGGGAAGGCAAGAGTGGCGAGCACCGGTGCGTGGTCGGAAAGGGAGGCAACTCCTATTTCAACCTTTGTCACAAGCGCACGTACACGTGTAGATGCCAAGAAGTAATCTAGCCTAGCGTAAGACTTATGTGCGTTGGAGTAATAAGAGTATTCCGGGCTATGGGGATGGAAACTTAGCCACAAGTCGCACAACCCCAGGTCGTGCAAATGTGCCAGCCCCGCTGCAGAGAGTGCGCCCGATTGATGAGTGCACTGACAGGATCTATCATTTGTGTTATCGAAGACGAGGTTCAGTTCCCCCCCTAGAATGATGTTGCGGTCAGTCTTGGCTGTAACTTCGGTGAGGACGGAGTCTAAGAATTGTTCTTGGCCATCGTTTGGGGCGTAGCCAATAGTAAATGTTGCTTACCTAGGGCAAATCTATAAGGCAGTAGCCTGCCCCTAATTTCGGCCTCTTTGTGTAGGACCTCCGCTTTAAACTGCTGCACCACTAAGATCGCCACCCCAGCTGATTTAGTAGGGCCTGAGGAAAATAATTGGGTTGGGAATTTCCAGGATCTGAGGCGGTGGCAATCCCTGACTAAGAGGTGAGTTTCTTGTAGAAGGCACAGATCTGCTTGAGTATTTTCTATGCATGACAGGACTGCTCTGCGTTTCACCAGATTGTTAAGACCTCACACATTTAGGGTTAGTATTTTAAGCAGGCATTTCCGTTAACCAAGAGGCATAGGTAAAACGCTGTGTCTGGTGCTATAGAGGCGTGGAGTGACCAGTCGGCGCAGGCGCCATGGTTGTGTGGAGCAACGCTAGCCCTGTAGGAAGGTGGACATGGAACCCTGGATCCCCCCCCCAAAAAAAAATCCCCCAAAATAAATGCAATAATATGAACAATTGAAGAAAGTGAACACTAACATATTGTCCATCATCTATTGGTGAATGGAAATACGGCAGTGTGGGGGTAATCTATCAATGTTTGAAAAGCCCCCCTCCCGCCAACGACCTGGGCATTAACCAGTCAGCCAGCCGGCTAATTGTGGCTACCAAAGTCAGCCAGGTGAGGATTTGGTCAGTTCTGTGGAGACAGTCTCAAGAGCTGACTGCTGGCCCTTTATTATTTCCACAACAGGAGGCTTCTTGGAGCGGCGTCGCCGGCCTTGCTGACGCCATCGGGCCTTGAGTCATCTGCATCAGCTTTGGGGTTCTCATCCCCGCTTTCCTCTGCAGGGAGTCCCACTCCCAGCAGTCTGCATTCCTCCGACAAAGAGCGTATCTGGTATAGTTTGTTGTCCAAACGGAATACCAACTGAAAGGGATGGCCCCAGCTGTAAGGATATTGCGTTGCTGAAGGTGCGTAGTGATGGGCTTAAAGGTTCTGTGTTTGTGCAGGGTGAGTGCGGACAGGTCCTGGTACAGAACTGGCGTTTGGTCGCGGAACATCAGGGGGTGCATTTGATGGGCCTTTTGGAGGATGTCCTCTTTGGTGCTACCGCACCAAAGAGGACATCTGGACGCAGACTAGTAGGACCGACGGCGGTGCTGATGGGGCTCGTGAAGGGCCCACTCTGTGTGCTCGGTCTAAACGCAGTTCCGTCTCGAGTGGCCTGCCCAGGATATGATTGAAGAGCTCCTTTGTGTACCTGAAAAGGTCCTTCGAGTCGTCGTCCCTCTTCACTCCTCGGATCTGGGTATTGTGGCGCCGGGAGCGGTTTTCCAGATCATCGAGGTGCGTCTGGAGATCAACCTGCTGATCATGAATCCTGAGGACCTCTTGCTGCAGAGCCGCCAACTCTGTGTCCCGCCTGTCACTTTTGTCTTCTAGCTCAGCGACGCACTCCCTGATGCCATCCACGTCTCTGTGGACCTCCATAATCTCCGCCGTGAATTCCAGTTTAAGTGTTTGAATATCCTCTCTCAGGGCAGCAAACATAGACTCAAGAAATGCCTTGGTGATCGGTTAGGCACCATCCTCCCTCTCGGATGCTGAGCGGGCTACCCCGCCGCCATGTCGGCAGTCTGTTGACCAACCTGCGCCTTCGCAAACAGGTCCTTCAGGGTCTTGTCTTTACGTCCCCTGGGGGGGACATATCGCGCCAGAACCAAGTCCAGCGAGGCCCCTATGTGACGGTGCCCCCGACTACACTGTGACTGCACCACTGTCGGGAACACCTGATGATGTGGTGTCCTACTCCTTCTCAGCACATGGCGCTAGCGAATGTCTTGACAGAGGGCAACCGAGTCAGTATGCCATAGGGTCAATGCGGTCGCCTGTGGGGAGCCCGATCCTCCTTGCCGCAGGCTGCTCCCAGGAGGTTCAACGCTGCTGCCCTTTGCTATCGGGCCCCTCGGTTTGCTGCCGGCTCGCGGCCTCCAGTGACTATCTTCGTCACTGCTTCTCCTCACCGCAAGGACACGCTGAAGCAAAGGCACTTGCCCAGACCAGTCCTTTGCTGCTGTTATTGCATGTGATTAGTCAGGAGACCGGCCCTCGCTCCGCTGGGCTCCATAACTGCCGACACTGGCATGGAGGGGGGGGTGCCCCAAGGCCTCCAGGGTCCTCCACCTGCGCTCAGCCTTCTGGCGCCTCCCTGGTTGGCCCCTGACAGTCGACGTATGCCACTCCTCGCACCCTCACCAGCTCTCCAACTCAGATCGCTAAAGTGGATCCGCAGAGACGGGTTATCCCTTCAATCTTCCCAAAATGGCAGGCGTATCAGCAGCTGCAGCGTTGCCGGCGGGAGTCTGTCTCTGCACCCCCGGCGGGGCTAGGGACCATCTGGGCTCAAGCGTACCCCTCACGCTGCTCCTCCTTGCCAGGCAGGTACGCTCGAAGAAAGAGAAAAAAAAGGTGGGTGGGGGGGGTACACTTGCCTGAGGTGCTCTGCCGCCGTCTTGGCCCTGCTTGTAGTCCTGCGAGGCAGATCACTCATTGACCGGGCCCTGTAATCGCCTGTCTCAATGCAGAATTGCTCTGTTAGGCCCCCAGAGCCCACGTCCAGCGTCAGGTCAGTCTACGTCGCTCCATGGTGCCTCCACGGGCTTTGTATGGGTCCCCTCCCGCTTCTCCAGTGGGGTTTTAGATGTCACGCCCCGTGGTGAGTTTCACCAAGATAGGCCGCTCTCACTGCCCGCTTCGAGGGACCCCCGGCAGTGAGGCCCGTACTAGGCCGCAGTGTTTTAGTTGGTTGCTGCAAGTCCCCACACTCAGCAAAATGGCAGTCGGTCCCTGTCTGCCGTGCTGCCGGCTGGGTTCCGTTCTTCTACCCCCGACAGGGTAGGGAGCTGTTGATGGGCAGCCGATACCGACTCCGGCCCGGGAAACGAACCCAGGCCCGGATCGCCTCCACTCTTCAGTACTTCAGTGCCCACTGTCCGGCGGGCGGCGGTCGCCAGACCCCGTGCCTCTCAGTGCCTCACCGGGCCGTGGGCACCAGCTCTGGCCGGTCTCTGGCCGTGCCACCACAGGAGCACCAGGACCACTGCTGGGCCCTCGACCGCTTCCGCACACGGCCGGGTCCGGTGGAGTCACTCTCCAAGTGGCGAACGGTAGAGCTCTTCCCCTCCTCGCTCCGCTACCGGACCGCAGCCAGTGTGCCCTTCGGTTCTGCCTTCTGGGGTCCCCCTCGCAGTGGACCGGAACCCCAGGTGGTGGTCACGGCTCTCTTAGGGCCACTCGGTGCCTGCCTCTATGCCGCTTGGACTACTCCGTGACCACCGTGCCTCATCGCGTGGTCCCGCCAGTGAGTCGCGTCTTCAGAGGCCCGCTTTGCCCAACTGGGAGTAGGCTGTCCCGGGCACCACAACCACCTGGAGCAGATGTCCCACAAGTGCCGTAACCGACCAAACCCTGGTGCTAGAGCCAACAATAGCTGAAACGGCCAAAAGCCAGTGCTTTAGCGGGCCGTCTGCGGGAGCTCCGGATCAACACGTCTGCTCACGCCGCCATCTTGGACATGCCCCCGGACAAAACTATTTTAAAGAAACAACCCTTGTATTTGTGCTTTGTTGATTTTAGATCGGCTTTTGATTACGTGCACAGACATCTTCTGTGGAGAAAACTGCAGGAGAAAGATATTCCAGTGCAACTGTTAAAACGAATTCAACTTTTGTATACCAACACCTGGGTTAGAGTGCGAATGGGGGACGGGCAGACATTAACAAAGGAAATACTAACGGCAGCTGGTCTAAAGCAGGGGTGCGTACTGGCCTCCTTACTTTTAAATCTTTTTTTAGCTGATCTAACGGATGGTCTGAATGAAGCAAATGCACATCTGCCTAAATTAGCTGACAAACAAACATCTAATCTGCTATCCGCAGATGATGTCATCCTCTTAAGCCAAACAAAAGTGGGGTTGCAACGTCTAATAGATTGAATATCATCGTATTCAAAAGAAAATGGGATGGTGATAAATGAAACAAAGACTAAAGTTATGGTCATTACTAAAAACGTAAGATTAAAACATAAATTCAAATGGTTTCTGGAGAAAGTCCAATGAGAACAAGTAAAATCATACAGATACTTGGGAGTTCTATTCAATGATAATGGAAACTTTCATCCGCATAAATTGGACATTCAAAGGAAAGCAAATGCCTTGACAGCAGCATTTAGGATTCTGCAGAAATCATTAGGTAATCTTACTTATCGCCCCTTTCTAAAGGTTATATCAGCAAAACTCCTGCCTACCTTAACATTCGGCAGTGAGGCTCTAAGTGGGAAAGACGCTGAGTAGTGTAGTCAGAAATAAAAGATAAGAAATTGTGCTATGTCTGTACAGGAATTATAAAGTAGTAATACTTGTTAGGTATGTAGTAGGATGTGTTTGTCAATGTGGTTTTTTACTTTTATGACTGGGTTGCATATACCTAGATGGTGAGATATGGTTTTTGTGGTTGCAGATAGTTAAATGTACTGTGATACTCCTGAGTTCACTAAAAGATGCAGAGAACTATATATTTTGGGAAAGATGGCCCATAGGTGTACATCTATTATGCAATCACATATAAGTTTACATGGTGATCTATGTTCTTTAAGGCTGTTGAAAATGTCATGTATTTGGTAAGGTTGGTATATTTATTTATTTAAACATGCTATGTTTAAAAAAGAGGAGGGTTAATAGTGCAGAATGGCTCTTAAGAATTCTTGTGTTCGCTTCACTTGGCGTGCAACTTTTCTTTTTTTGAAATGCTGAATATACATTTTAAAGGCAAAGAGAAATATTTGCACATTGATGTAGGTATGGTATTAAGAAAAGGTTTTGTTCTTTGAAAAAGTGAGAATTGTTTTCAGTTTCAGAAACTTACTATTGCATGTGCACACTGCGTAACAGAGCAATGTATGCTCTTAGAGAGCCATATAAGCAATTATATATGAAGTGTAACATCTAAACGTATTCAATCACCCAGGCACTACCCATGCACTCTTCCGATCATGCGGGTACTAATTATGTAATCATTGAACTATGCAGGCAACACCCATGTATTCATCCGACCACCCAGATAGTAGCAATATAGTCATGCAAATACACAGGCACTAATTATGCAGCTATGGGATCTACAATATAGTTCCTAAATACTCAGTGAATCATGCAGGCACTTTCCATATTTTGAGGGAATCACCTAGGTACCTTCTATAAACTCATCCAATCATCAAGGGAGTATTGTTGTACTCAACCGCAAACACATGTATTTACAAGTTTTAGTGAGGAATATGTACTCTTTCAGAACCATCTGGTGAATGATATATGTAACCTGTCACACACTGTTTGCATCTACTCGGAAGAATTAGAGCGATATATGCTGTGATACAGATTAATGCGCAGATTTCTTTATATGCAGTGTTTCTCAAAATATAAATCTGACACATCTAAGTAGAAAAGTACTGAAACACTAAATGTACCAGTGACGCAGTGGTAGAGAGGCACAGAAATAGCTCTTATGTTGTGTTTTCAGGTTTACACTATTAAGACACTGTATGTACTTTTACACTTTGGTTGATGTTTATTTAAAAATGTACTACAAAAGGCATACAGTGGTCTTTTACCGTGTATAAGTGAGAACTGAGATATGGTGCAGCTGAGTTCAAGGAAGGGGTGCTATAATATTAAAAGGTAACTAATAAATTAAGTTTTGTGTTTTGGTTTGCATTTGGTACAATGAAGTAAGTGCTTGTAGTTATGTAGGTAGGTTCATCTGTAGATTTAAAACTGCAACATAACATAAAAACTGTTTTTGTATTATGTGTAAGCCAGAAGTATAGCAGTTGGTAGGTTGGCTAGAATAACAAAATCAAATATACTTATTTTGTTTACAGCACAACATCTGCATAACTACAGGCAGAATGCCTACAAAAGCTCAGAGGAAAAAGGAACTGAAGCAATTACATTATCTATGTAGAACTGAGACACAAAAGGAGCAAAATGAAGAAAAAGTGGTGAAAGAAAAAAGAGCTACTGGTAAGAGGACAAACTAATTTCTTAAAAATATATGTGGAGATTTCCAAAGACCACAAAATAATGAAAATAAAATTCAGGCTATGAGAAAGAATAACAGTGGACTACATCTATATAACAAGAACAGGACGGAATGCAACAAAGATGGATGCACCTTAACCAGGAGACAGAAGCAGTTTAAGGAAATCAGAGCCAGGATGTTTCACTGTAGAGTAATTATACATCTACTGAGAACTATGAAAAAGTACAGAAAAAAGATATAGGCACTGAAATAGTAATAACAAATTGAGAGAGTAGCTGATAAGGCCGTTGCTTTGAAGGTGAATCTTTTCATTTTGGTTATAAATAGAATGAAGACCCTTGACAAAATGGTGATGTGCATGAGGAGACAAAACCAGAAAAAAAGATTAGTGAATAGAAGTAACTTTTGTACAATTTTTTGTTGAGAATGAATACATACTTCTAGTACATAGTCTTTCTTCAATGAAGAAAGCTATCTCCAGGATAATAGATTAGTTTGTGCTATTGATTGCAGAGGACAATGTTATGAAGTGAAGAATGGCACTCATTAGCAAAAGAGGTGATGAAACCTACAAATGTAGAGCTAGTTATTGGAGAAGAGGTACAAGGAAGGCAGAGTCAGGCACCTATTTCGAATTTTAATTTTAGCAGTGTTTGTAGTATTCTATAGCAATCTATTGACATATTAAGGACATTTCTGCTTATCTTTCCAAGGCGAAGTTTAAAAGACAAAGGGCCATATGTAGGTAGCCCAATACCGGTCGGTAACAGCCGATTTTCTGTAAATATACCATTACCGACCGGTATTTAGGCTTTTGCTATGTAGGGGGATCATTTCTGTATTCGGTAATTTACCGAATCGGTAAAATTACCGAATCGGTAATTTTACCGATTCGGTAAATACCGAATACAGAAATGAGATGTAGGGGGAGTGTGTGGTGGGTGTGGGGATTCGTTATTTACCACCAACTGAAAGTTGGTGGTAAATGACGAATGTCTCTGTTAATGCATTATTTGGCCCTTAGATGTGTGCAATGTGGCAGACACACATGCCCTTAGGGCATGTATGAGTGCCACATGTGCACACATGCAGGAATCAGGGGTGCAACAGGGTGTCAATGTGACACCCTGCCACCCTTGATTGAGCTCCCCCCATTACCGATTCGGTATTTACCGATTCGGTATTTACCGATTCGGTAATGGTAACTGGCTTCCCATTGATTCCTATGGGCCTCCTGGCCCACAGGAATCAATGAGATACAGGTTACCATTACCGAATCGGTAAATACCGATTCTAAAATACCGACACTTACTGAATCGGTATTTTTTTACCTACATTACATTTACCGATTCATAAATACCGAATCGGTAAAATTCGGTATTTAAGAATCGGTAAATGTAATTTACCTACATATGGCCCAAAATAAGTAATTTACAAGGATTGGATCCTTTCAAGATTGGAAAGCACACACATTTGCATGGACACTCACTAGTTTGTTTATCAAACAAAGTGTGCCAAAGCTCCTTTCATCATTCCAGAATGTTAGCTGTACACCGCTCAACAATGCAAACTTTAGTTAGGAGGCTGTACTATGTGAACACTCCTGCTTTATGTTTAGGAGAAATGAATAGAGCCATTTTGCATGGTATTGTGGTCGACGTCGAAAAGGATTGTGATGATTTGCAGTTTTATTCTTTGTCCCTGAGCAGGATTCTAGGGAAAATGAAGAGTTGTTAAGAGGATGAGTTGCAGAACAGGACACAAAGATTACAGTTAATAGTTTTGAAAAAGGGATTACAAATTTAATACAGTGTGGTCTCAAAAATGAGAGAATCTTTGAAAATGTTGTCGACACACTCATTAGAAGATTCAAACACAGACTGTTGACCTGTATTTAAAAAGTGAAAAAGTAAATAATGATTACTGGAAAAAATGAGCTGTGCATTTATTTGTAGAGGAACTCTTTGACTTGTCCATACAGCAAGTTATATGCAAGTAGTGTTAAAATAAAATAGAAAGGTAATAGAATGAAGAACACATAGATATTAGATGCCCATTTTGTAAGATAATAAAATGCCTGCTAATGTAGAAAAGCTATGAAGGGCCAAAACAAAAATCAACATTTATGCAGCATTGAGAAGGGATGTTATGGACTGCTCTCCAGCACTCACTACAACTGCACAATCCATGCAGTATGATGCCATCAGGGAAAACTTCGGAGCCAAATCTTGAAGTTGAGATTGGACCTCCGAAGGGACTCTGCCACAGTGTTGTTGCAGCTGCTATTGAAGTTGAGGGTCCTTCAGCCCTGCATTGCCTTCTTATTGCTTTTACACAATTGCTATGGTATTGTTACACATCGAGCTCCTTGTCTGACCTCTTGGATGTTTGGGAACAATAAAGTTTAATACACGATGACAGGCACTTTGCAGACGCTCCCTGATTGAGGACTAGAGAGGCGGACTTTGTATACGCTCCCTTCTTTAAATACGGGGCGTTGCCAAGAAGCCAGTGCTTGGCTTTCAGTTCCATGTATCCTGTTGCCTGGTCGCTCGCATCTCTCCTTGTTCCTGATTATCATTGAATGTTGCGCATTGGTGTTTCGCTGTGAAGAAGGGCACGGTCGGTGTTAATTCGAGTTGTTTAGCGAGAGGATTGCTCCGCTTTATAACTCTCTCCTGGTTCCTCCCCCAACCTCGTGGTAAGCGTTACTGCTGTGTTTGTAGCCGTGGTTGTAACGGCTAGCCTTTCCCCTGTGCTCGCTCCTTTCTCGGGTTTCCTCTCCCTCATTTTATGCCCTGGGGAATTCGTAGATATATGCTGCAGACTTGATACTCCCTCCCTTTCATCATACAGAATCCCCAGACTTTTGGTTGCTGTACAGAAATTAGACACGAGTACGTGTGTTTGTTTATTGGACCGAGAACTGCTAGGTGACGCGCGGTGCGCGTATGGTTCTTTTGAGTAACGTCCTTTCATTTCCTTTTGATATTGCAGTTGACACGCGCGGTGCGCGTTGGGGATAGCGACATTTCATGTATTGTCGAACGTTTAGGCTTCTTGCATTTTTACACGCGTGGTGTGCGCTGCAGTAGCTGATTCTACCACCTTCTTCCCCTGGAACTATTGTGCAAGCGTCAACTCTTGGGTCCTGGTGCCACGAATATTGTCTATGCAATAGACATTGGAGATACATAGTTGATTGTGGTTGGTCCTCTGCTTAGAAGGGTTCTCCTCTTGCTTTCCTCTCCCCCTTTAGAAGTGCCTTCACCAGTTAGGTCTTAAATCGCCTCCTACTCCTCGAAGAAGCCCCTTGAGTTGTGCCAGGCATAAGCCCCTCTTGTATGGAAAATGTACTCTGCAGTATTCCAGTTATTCATGGGAAAGCCTCATAAGATGTCCATCTGGTAAGAAATAAGAGAATTACAGTATCATACATATAGGACAGTGAGAGAGTAGTTGCTGGAGGCAGAAGCTAGGATAATAATAATAATATCCTTTTGTCTCCCCTAGGTTCTTCCTTACTCCCGCCCATGAGGGAAATCAGCTGGGGGACTTGAAGCTTCTCCTTCCCCGTTTTGGGTCCCCACATCTTCCTTTGTCTTTATACAGTAAGGGTGTTGTGCCTTCACTCTTCTGTGCATAGGTTTAGGAAGTGTGGAGACATTCTCGTCGCTCTTGTGGATCAGACGCTCGCATCCTATCGAGGTGGGTGTGTTCGTATGACAGAAAGCCAAGCCCATGAATTAGATCCACCCGAGCGATGATGAATCCTGAAGGAGTTGGTGCGGGAATGGAGATGCCGCTCTCCACCCCCACGGTCGATGACTTGGCCGCAGCTCTTGTAGACTTACAAAGAGAGGTAGGGAGACTTAGAGCAGAAAACCAACATCTACATATGGAATTAGAAAAACACCAGAGTAGAGATAGTACGGCGGAAACCGCCTCAGTCAAGAGTAAACGTACGTATATTCAACCTGCCCGTTTTACGGCTCCTTTATCGTCTGGCGACTTTGTTTCTGCTAGCCCTTCCAATCCTCAAACATTACAGGTCTCAATGCATACTCCTGTCCCCGTTCCATTGGCAGTACCAGAAAGATTTTATGGAGATAGTACTAAATTTAGTGTGTTTCTTAATCAATGTCAATTACATTTCTTGTGTAAGGCTGCTGCCTTTCCAGACGATGCCGCTAAGGTGGCCTTTGTTGTTTCATATTTAGGGGGTAATGCTGCAAATTGGGCAGTGCCTTTAGTTGAAAACAATGATCCTCTCCTGTACAACTTTGTTCTCTTTAAAGAGAAAATGAAGAGCCTGTTTGCACGGCACACCTATGTTCAAGCCAGTGATAGTGAACTGTTGAACTTGAAACAAGGCAATAAGGACATTCTCCATTATATAACTGAGTTCAATAGATTAATAGTTGAGACCCAATGGCCTGATGAAAAACGCACCTCATTGTTTTATAGGGGATTGAATGATGAGTTAAAAGATTTATTGTCTCACATAGTAGACCCACCGGATGATTGTCATGCCTTTATAGATTTAGCAGTAAAGCTTAGTCATAGATTGACAGAAAGGCGAGGAGAAAAGGCGAAAGGAACTCTTGCTCGCTTCATGATAGTAAAAGGGGACAAGAAAGACAGTAAGGATCATAAAGACACCTGTGAACCCATGCAGATCGGAGGGATGAGAAATCCATTAACGGTAGAAGAGAAAGACAGACGTTGAAAACAGAATCTCTGTCTGTATTGTGGTAAGGGAGGACATTATGCTCGGAATTGTCCTGCCAAATTAGGGACAAGTCCCAAGACTGTGGCCGTGTGTCAGGAAACCCTCTTAGCGGGAAACGAGACAACTTGAAGAAAGA
The DNA here is from genome assembly GCF_964204655.1 of Triturus cristatus. Lineage (NCBI taxonomy): Eukaryota > Metazoa > Chordata > Amphibia > Caudata > Salamandridae > Triturus > Triturus cristatus. Next base: position 904,132,734 of record NC_140589.1, on the reverse strand, counting down.
AGAGACCATTTCTTCAAGTGTGTTGGGTGATACGGTCTCTGTAAAGGTGGCGAGTATATCTACGCCTGTGGCTCGTCATTTCACGATAGCAGTAGTTTTCATCTTATCCCTTCAATGTCGCAAGAATTTATCCATCCTGTTGGATTCTGGGGCGACAGGTAATTTTTTAGATATTCATTTGGCCCGTACACTGAATATCCCATTTGTGCCCAAGGCAAAACCCGAACCCATAAGAGCTGTGGATGGAACAGAGTTATCCTCTGGGTTGATAACCTATCACACCCCTGCTTTGACCATGGTATGCAGCAACGGACATTCTGAACAAATAATGTTCGATCTCATTGACACCCCTAGTTTTGGGGCTATACTTGGAGTGCCTTGGTTGCAGGTACATAATCCTCTTATCGACTGGATTGGTCGCACGGTCACGTTAAGATCTGCTCATTGCATGTTGCATTGCTATAAGGAGGCTCATGAATGGGAATCCCCAGTGTGTTGTGCCATGAATAAACTGGATACTCTGCCCTCTATGTATACCGAGTTCAGGGAGGTGTTTGATGAAGAAAAAGCCTCCGTCTTGCCTCCTCACAGGAATTATGGTTGTAGAATAGACCTGATTCCTGGAGTCGAATTGCCTGTGAGTAGAGTATATGCATTGACTGAGTCAGAAACAACGTACCTCCAACAATACCTTAAGGACATGTTAGATAAAGGGTTCATACGACACTCTACGTCCCCAGTGTCTTCTCCCCTCTTCTTCATTCATAAACGTGAAGGGGGTCTAAGAGCCTGCCTTGATTATCGTGCTTTGAATAAGGCGACCATCAAGAACAAATATCCTTTGCCTTTAATACCAGTATTACTGGATCAAGTGCGAGGATCCTCTATCTTCACAAAGTTAGACCTAAGAGGAGCATACCATCTAATAAGAGTCAAAGAAGGCGATGAGTGGAAAACCGCCTTTCGCATAAAATTCGGTTTATTCGAGTATTGTGTCATGCCCTTCGGATTATGTAATGCCCCTGCGGCATTCCAATATTTGATCAATGACATTTTAAGAGAATACTTAGATATTTTCGTGATTGTGTACATTGATGACATATTAATATTCTCCAAGAACGAATCCGAACATGTGGAGCATGTCAAGAAGATCCTTGGGCGATTACGAGAAAACCATCTTTTTGCCAAACTTGATAAAAGTTGTTTCCACACAAATAAGATGGATTTTCTGGGATTTGTTATATCACCTGAAGGTATACTCATGGATCCTAAGAAAATCGAAGCATTAGTCAAATGGCCTAGTCCAAAGTCTGTGAAGGAGGTGCAATCCTTTTTAGGGTTCGCCAACTTTTATCGACGATTCATACATCATTTTTCTGAATTGATCACTCCCATTACCAGACTTTTACGGAAAGGTAAGGCTTTTGTGTGGTCAGAAGAAGCCGAAAACGCCTTCTCTCAGCTAAAAGATAAGTTCACCACAGCACCTGTGGTGCGGCATGCTGACAACACACAACCCTACTTTGTGGAAGCGGATGCCTCTCAATATGCTGTTGGGGGGGTGTTATCACAACGTAACCCTGTTACAGGTTGTTTGCATCCTATAGCCTATTTCTCAAAAACCCTACTTCCAGCAGAGCAGAATTACACCATTGGCGAAAGAGAATTATTGGCTATCAAACTTGCTTTTCAGGAATGGAGACACTATTTATTAGGGTCTCCACATACCATTACGATCTACACTGATCATCGCAATTTACAGTTTTTTAAGGCAGCTAAGGCTTTAACCCCTCGCCAGATGAGATGGGTACTGTTTTTTAGTGAGTACGACTATATCATCACTTATCGTCCAGGAAACCAGCAGGGGAAAGCTGATGCTCTATCCAGATTGGGATCGGAACACAAGGTCCTAATAACAGAACCGCATCCCCTCATTCCGAGTTCCAAGATAGTGGGGAGTAGTCTAAAGGGCCAATCAACAGAAACCTTTTTATCCCAATTAATGACAGCTTATGGGGATATATCTCCTCTTGAATGGGTAAACACTGATCTATGCACCATTAAAGATGGGTTATATTTATACGATGGAAAAATCTATATTCCTTTGGTCCCTCTTCAACAACAGATAATAAAATGGTGTCATGATACTTCTTTAACCGGTCACCCAGGGGGAGAAAAGACAGCGCAGTTGTGCAAAAGATGGTTTTGGTGGAAGGGACTAAATAAGGATGTTATGTGTTATGTCTCAAAATGTGGTGTGTGTGCTAGACAAAAGTCTCAACATACTCCTCCTGCCGGTATGTTGCATCCTATTTCATTTCCTTACCATGGCACACGGTCAGCATGGACTTCGTTACAGAACTGCCCCAAGAGCAGGGATATACTACTATTCTAGTGGTGGTTGACTTATTTACCAAAATGTCACACTTCATTCCTTTGAAAAAACTGCCCACGTCAAAAGAACTGGCTCAGATTTTCATAGAGCAAGTCATTCGTTTACATGGAGTTCCGTCCGTGATCATAACGGACAGAGGCGCTCAGTTTGTTTCAAGGTTCTGGAAGGGGCTGTGTACGGCCTTAGGGATAGATCATAGGTTGTCCACAGCCTATCATCCATAGACAGACGGGCAAACCGAAAGAACTAATCAGACCCTGGAACAATATCTTAGATGTCTGCTCTCCACCGTCACTTCCAATTGGGTACATGCATTACCTTTGGCTGAATTTGCGTACAATAACTCTGTTCATTCGGCCACTGGGGTTTCTCCTTTCTTTCTTGCACAGGCCCATCACCCTCGATTCCTGCCTCTCCCTGTTCCCTGTCACTTAGATCAGATCCCTGCAGTCCATCAACATCATAAGAATTTGGTACAGATGTGGGACGAGGCCTCTAGAGAATTAAAAAAGACACAAGACACCTTGAAGAGACAGGCAGATAAACATCGTCGTCAAGCCCCTGATTATAAGACAGGGGATAAGGTATGGTTATCTACCAAGAATTTACGATTAGAAGTTCCTCGTAAATTGCAACCTAGGTTCATAGGACCCTACAAGATAAACAAGATAGTTTCTCCTGTTTCCATGAAGTTGGAGTTACCAGCAGAAAAGCAAATACACCCCGTTTTTCACGTGTCATTACTGAAAGAATGTCAGCCCTCATCAGATCCTTAAGTACCACCTCCCCCCGTTTTAGTAGGTAATGACTTGGAATATACAGTGAAAAGGATTCTTGAATCCCGTAGATATAGGGGTAAATTGCAGTATTTAATTGATTGGCTAGGCTTCCCTCCGGTGGATCGGTCCTGGGAACCCGCTGAACATGTACATGCTCCTGTTCTGGTACGAAGGTTTCATGCCCTTCACCCTAATAAACCCCGCCCGGTGAATAGGCCTTTGGGTGGGAGAACTGTTACACATCGAGCTCCTTGTCTGACCTCTTGGATGTTTGGGAACAATAAAGTTTAATACACGATGACAGGCACTTTGCAGACGCTCCCTGATTGAGGACTAGAGAGGCGGACTTTGTATGCGCTCCCTTCTTTAAATACTGGGCGTTGCCAAGAAGCCAGTGCTTGGCTTTCAGTTCCTTGTATCCTGTTGCCTGGTCGGTCGCATCTCTCCTTGTTCCTGATTATCATTGAATGTTCCGCATTGGTGTTTCGCTGTGAAGAAGGGCACGGTCGGTGTTAATTCGAGTTGTTTAGCGAGAGGATTGCTCCGCTTTATAACTCTCTCCTGGTTCCTCCCCCAACTGCGTGGTAAGCGTTACTGCTGTGTTTGTAGCCGTGGTTGTAACGGATAGCCTTTCCCCTGTGCTCGCTCCATTCTCGGGTTTCCTCTCCCTCATTTTATGCCCTGGGGAATTCGTAGATATATGCTGCAGACTTGATACTCCCTCCCTTTCATCATACAGAATCCCCAGACTTTTGGTTGCTGTACAGAAATTTGACACGAGTACGTGTTTGTTTATTGGACCGAGAACTGCTAGGTGACGCGCGGTGCGCGTATGGTCCTTTTGAGTAACGTCCTTTCATTTCCTTTTGATATTGCAGTTGACATGCGCGGTGCGCGTTGGGGATAGCGACATTTCATGTATTGTCGAATGTTTAGGCTTCTTGCATTTTTTACACGCGTGGTGCGCGCTGCAGTAGCTGATTCTACCACCTTCTCCCCCTAGGACTATTGTGCAAGCGTCAACTCTTGGGTCCTGGTGCCACGAATATTGTCTGTGCAATAGACATTGGAGATACATAGTTGATTGTGGTTGTCCGACAAAAATACTTTTAATTTGTACCCCTTTGTCGTGTATTTCCTACTAATCTGTAGGATCTGCACATTGTTTGGACAACGTAAACTTAAGGCTTGGTGTCAAGTCTGATTCCGGACACCCCGCAGGATATGTTGGCCTAAAGACCAGCTAGCTAACAGTGCCACTGTAAGCCCCCCTAACCGACCAGGGAGCAAACAATTTCTGGCAACCACTGAACATGACAACCCTGAGCACACACGGATCGTGGAAACGGTTCAGAATCTTTCACTCAGTCACTCGTGCTCACTTGTTCTCTGCGAAATAAATAGAGAATACACAGTGGGATGTTTTCAATAATATTTATTGAACCAATGTTTTTATTGCACAAAATACATGTGCTGCAATGTTTAGGAGACAGAAGCAAATAAAGAAGATTACAAGCACCAAAAGAGTGAACAGTAGCACCAAAAGAGTGAACAGTAGCACCAAAAGAGTGAACAGTAGATACATTTTTACCCTGGTGCTGAAGCAATGACTATATGCAGGCATATATGCAATATGGTAATCTAACGTACTCCTATGATGCAGACCCTACTCAGTGTGTACCTAGAAAGGGATTGGGTGTAGAGCTAAGAATCCCCACTAGGGATGATCCAACCCCATTACCTGATAGGAGAGGATGAAGGACCCTGTCTTGGTCTCAAGTTGGACACCCCTCACGGAATGTCAGACCGGTGCATGGTGATTTCTCTGCATTCAGGGACCTTCGTTGTCAGCAGAAGTGCCTCCTCTACCAATCTATCGGGATGCCTATTATTTCTAATAAAAAGCAGCCTTTACAATGTGTGTGCTAGATTAGTGATGTTATGGATATGTAGATAGCGCTGTCACCACGTGGATGAAGATAGAATGACTTTTATACCTAGTTTGTTGAGAGACCTAGTACATGATGTTCAAGGCATCGTGATAATGCTGTGCGAAGCTCGATGTGTAAACAAAGTAGTTTCAGTGCATGTGAATGAGTGCAAAAGGTCTCAGCTGAAATGTTATTTTCTAGGAATTTAACACCCACTCCTCATCTTAAGGGTTGATATATAATAACTATATAAAAAGCCAGTATATCAGCTTATCATAAAATGTAATAAAAGGTAAAAACTACTCTTAACATATTGTAAAAGCAAGCTTCCCTTTAAAATATTCATAAAAGCCTTAAAGCCAGCATACTGTTTGAAATCCCAAGCACTCCGAAAGCCATGAGCCCTAGAAAAAATTAATCAAAACAGTTTTGGACAAATTTAGTTTATAAAACAAGCTGAATTGTTCCCACACAAAAAAGGCCAATTATTTCATGTTTCCCGGGTGGCAGATACAACATTGTAGTTGTCCATAACCGCTGACGACCATAACAGAGGCACACCTCGAAGCAGATTTATGAAGCAAAGGTGATTCCGGCCAATTCCCCCAACAGCCGCAGTGGGAGAGATTGCATCCTGTATGCATATCCTAGAGCCGTTGTCCAAGTCACTAGGAACAGAAGAATCCCAAGGTGGCACAAAAAATGCATTCATCAATTCAAGATGCTGGAGACAACAATAACCATGGGCACTTAACGGGTCGAGCAGTACATCAATGTCCAATGGTGCAACCAGTTATGATCCTAGGCACATGTCTCATACACATTTGTGGCTGCACAGCAGGCAGTAGAATACTGGTTGTATGCAGTTAAGCCAAACAGGCCTGAAGGACAAGAACCAGTGCTCATCCAGTTCTTGAAGTCAAAGTGTGCCAAATGTGTGAACCATGTGCTCAAGGCATCATAGCACAACCCGTGCTGTCACCATTCCGAATCGAAATGGGACATCCATTGAGGAGCAGAACAATTTAAATCAGGATTCCGGCCAAACGGAGCCCTCCAAAAATGCTTCCCAGCACAGAGTGTATGAATGATGAAATAACTCTGAAGATTGTCTGAAAGGTGCTAACCCATCCAGAGCCAACACATTTTGAAAAATGCACTATTCCTCTAGTATTAGAAATGTTAAAGATACGATGGACTAGCTCCCCAAAATGCAGTGGGAAGTTAGTGTGGAGTAGTGTCTCTATTTCCGACGAGGACCTTGCAACCTGGAGATCAAACGTCCCTCTGGCCGAAGTTAAGGCCACATCCTTTTGAAAAAGCATGGGTTCCAGTTTGCGAAGGGAATCAAAGCTTTTGTTGGAAACATTTATCCAAGGCCACAGCGCTGCTTCCCTAATTTTGCGGGCACGTGGAAACAGCACTTGTGTACTACAAGTGAATAAGGAATTAACCGTCACCAGATAAGTGATTCCCAGTTCCATTCCACAGCAACCTTGATGATTTAGGATCAAGTAGCTCCCATTCGAGAGCAGTTTGAAAACTGGAAGTATCATGTAAGCTGAGGTATGCCTTCAGGTAACAGAACAGGTTTGCAACAGAAGCATTGCAAGCCCCTTGAAGAGAGATGTCTTTACAAACTAAGGACCCACTTAAGGCTTCCTCACAGTCGGAACCACTCAGAAAAACGTCTGTGTCCCCTTTCCTGCATTTAAATTTGAAAGGTAATTCCCAATACTCATAACCTTTCCTAGCGCTTTGTATCTGCCTACATGTTGGAATTGTAGACAATATTGGAATTGGAAAGTTGTGACCGGTAGGGTGATATAACAATGGATAATCCAGTCTGTGGATGACATCTCTGCCTAGGTAAAAGGTAATTGCTCTAATTTTTCAATGTGCAACATGGTATATTTCACATCTCTGTGTGCCATTGTTATCTGTCTTTCTGTCAGATCATATTCAGAGAACAGACTGGTAGTGTTGATGTAACACCATGGCACGTGGCCAAAACATAGTGTTTGCAACGTCTAGCTCAGTATTTCAATGGAACATAATTGTGACTGTCAATGTTGTAAAATAGACATGTCCTGCTGTATAATGTCTATTACAGAAGACACAATGTTGCTCTGTGAATACATTCTGGATGATAATGTGGTCATACCGTTGTCAACCACAGCCTTGTCCATATTTACCCTGTCGATCTCATCTCACCCAATCTCTCTGCAGCTTCCAGCTGATAAATCTTCCATAGCCTGTTGTAAATTGCATACAAGAACCACTTTTGACGTTGGTTTCTGGGACCTAGTAAAAAATCCTTGAGATCCAGGTCATCAGAAAGAAGGGACAATTGTTGTTTCATCTGGGAACGTTTTCAGGTCTTCGGCCAATCCAGGCATAACTTCCCAACACTGTATGATGTCACCACCCCTGCGTGTTCTGTTTGTACATAGGGTAGGTTAGGCCGGTTGAGCTTAAACCCTCCCAGTTACCTTGGATTCTAGACTAACATGTATTTGTGTCTAGGGGCCAAACCAACCAACCCTGCTGATCGGGGTCTGATGTATTGTATGATGCATTGCAGAACATGTCATCTAATGTATCCTCACTATATTTTGAGTATTGTTGCCAATGTTCGAAGTGTGCAAATGTGGGAATGTCAGGTATGCTCAAATCTTTTGCCTTCTCTAAACCAAGACAGGAAGTCTGTTGCACTGTTTCATTCAGGAAAATCATTTGATGAGGTATGAGGCATCCTCTAAATAATGCCTTTTTTTCCTGGATCTGCCATTCTTTTGTTCCCCAGACAGCTTTAGTGTATATTGTATCCTTCCAAAAGTCAAAACCCTGTATGGATGGTTGGGAAATAAAGGAAGCAGAGTAAATCAACCTTCTGTTTGTGAGTATATTCTTCTTTGCAGGTGAAGGTGCAAGCCTATATCAATAAGATGCTGGATTTGATGTGTCAAAACCAGAAAAATATGCAAATTTTTGTGCAAATCTTTTTGCACTACCTTTTGGTGGTGTTGCGTAGTCTTCCCATTGGATGTATTTGTAAACCGTATGTGGGATACTTGCTTTGTGTAAAAAATGGTGACCATAATGTTGGTAACAGAACATGACATCATTAGAAAATGCTGCTGATTGCTGTAGATCTGAAATCAAATTATGCACAGATTCAATGTCCCAATCAGAAAATGTACTAGAGGTGATGATTTCATTTATAGAAATTTTGAACAAATATAGAATAGGCAAACGATCAGTAGGACCATACACATCATATGATACCCTGTCCCAAACTATTTCATCCGGAACTGGAACTGCTGTAATGTTCATCAGGGACATGTCCCTCAGTTCACGGTGCGATGATGCATGTGGTTTTAGTACCAAATTCACATGTTGGACTGCAGAACGTTCTAGGAGATAATGTCCATTCAGAAGCATAGTAGAAAAAAGACAGTCACCAAACCAATCCAGTGTACCAGGAAAAGTAATCCAATTGTAACCCAGAGATGTATCCACGGAGCAACAAGGCATGACTTTTTCAGCCAAAGATAGAGAGAATAAACTCTTAGCTTGAAAGGGAGTGGGGGCGTTGGCAGTCCAGGTTCACTTGGATCTGATGAAAAAGTAGCCAGACGCTGTCCAGTCTATTTTTGGCAGCTCAGCAGGTTTTGTAGAACTGGGAGAAGACTTGCTCTGTGGCATGTTGACATAGATGATTTTTCAGATTGAAATTTTAATACTTGTTGACTGTACAGTTATAGTTGTTTCAATAGGGCGAAGTATCATTTCATTATTGTTCACTGCTTCTCTTTGGAAAGTGGAGTCTTCATTTGATATTAAAACTTCCATCTGAACTTCCTGCATGGTAGCGAGAGGAGATCTGCAGATACCCAGGAGCCCACACGGCCTACTGTTGAGAATTGGCCACATAATGTGATCTGATCAGATCGATGGAGAAAAACATTAAGTCTTGGTGACCAGAAAGAAGAGGCGGAAGAAGTACAGTTCTGGCACCTTCACCAGCCACTTTGTAGGATGGCCCAAATTATTTCTTGTTCTCTATTTTTTCTCTGACCACGTCCCCAGTCTTCAGGTCCCAGCCAGGTCTTGCCGATACTGCTTTCTCTTCCCCAGTGGCTGTGCCTTTCACTTGAACTTTGCTTTGTAAAGCTCTGTATTCTTTCAGGTACTGTAAAACATCCAAATGATCATTGATGTCAGATGGAATTTCAGCCGCCACTGTGCTGACACTATTGAGGTCTGGTACCCACATTATTGCCACAAAAAAGATCTCATAGGGTGTACGACCTACATCTGGGATTTTCTCAGCATATTATTAGATGCCCTCTGGACCCCATATAGATGATTGGCCCAACTGCCAATCAGCTTAGTACCCTAGCTGTTAACCCCTTCAGCGCGGTGCGGATTACCGCGCAGTGCTGAAGGTTCTGTGCGCGGGCGGGGCCATGACGGAGCGGTTCCGTCATGCACACAGCTCAACCGACACGCATGACGGAACCGCTCCGTCACTCGCATCGAAGGGGTTAAGGATTGCTTTAAGTTTCAGTTTTTCCTCTTCATGACCGTATTTCCCTCGGGGTGGTAGGGGAAGGAGCACTGCAAGGCCACACCCATGGTTTCTTTGTAAGCCCGAGAGCTAAACGCCGGACCCTGGTCCGAATGTAGTGTGCCAATTGCGTATGTCCTGATAAAGACTCTCAAATCCTTTATATCAGTTCGGGCATCAGCCGAGTGCTGGGGCCAAACCCATAGGAATCTAGAGCATGAATCTACTGCCACCCAGATATACATGTAAACCCCATCAGAGTGTAAGTGGCTGCAGTGATCCAAATAGACACATCAGAGAGGTTTGTCTGAGATCAATAAAGGTGTTTGCGGTGGACACTCTACGGTGGAGTCTTTTGTCTGCTGGCAGATGTCGCATTTGAGGGCAAAGTCCTTGGTCTGTTTACAGAGACCTGGCCATCAATAATGCTGTGTCAGTAATTAAACTGTTACAACAAACAAATGATGGACGGAATGCTGACAATGCATACATTCTCCCCCAGTCAAGAGATCTGGGTTAACTCCATCGTTCTTTTGCCCACTACACCACCCCAGTTTAGACATGGCCATATGCAAATCAGTCTTGACCCTGTGCCTCATGGGAACAGTCCAGCCCGAACTGCCGAGCCATGTCTTCCCTGGACCGGAATCAAGCATCCTAGGACCGGTTTCTGGCTATCAGCCGTCATCAGCCAGGATAGCTTGACTCCAGTGGCGTAGTGAGCCCGGGTCCCACGTCTGGGAATACCCATCCCACTTAGGGCGAAAAGCGTTACAACAAACAAATGATGGACGGAATGCTGACAATGCATACATTCTCCCCCAGTCAAGAGATCTGGGTTAAATCCATCGTTCTTTTGCCCACTACACCACCCCAGTTTAGACATGGCCATATGCAAATCAGTCTTGACCCTGTGCCTCATGGCAACAGTCCAGCCCGAACTGCCAAGCCATGTCTTCCCTGGACCGGAATCAAGCATCCTAGGACCGGTTTCTGGCTATCAGCCGTCATCAGCCAGGATAGCTTGACTCCAGTGGCGTAGTGAGCACGGGTCCCACGTCTGGGAATACCCATCCCACTTAGGGCGAAAAGCGTTACAACAAACAAATGATGGACGGAATGCTGACAATGCATACATTCTCCCCCAGTCAAGAGATCTGGGTTAAATCCATCGTTCTTTTGCCCACTACACCACCCCAGTTTAGACATGGCCATATGCAAATCAGTCTTGACCCTGTGCCTCATGGGAACAGTCCAGCCCGAACTGCCAAGCCATGTCTTCCCTGGACCGGAATCAAGCATCCTAGGACCGGTTTCTGGCTATCAGCCGTCATCAGCCAGGATAGCTTGACTCCAGTGGCGTAGTGAGCACGGGTCCCACGTCTGGGAATACCCATCCCACTTAGGGCGAAAAGCGTTACAACAAACAAATGATGGACGGAATGCTGACAATGCATACATTCTCCCCCAGTCAAGAGATCTGGGTTAAATCCATCGTTCTTTTGCCCACTACACCACCCCAGTTTAGACATGGCCATATGCAAATCAGTCTTGACCCTGTGCCTCATGGGAACAGTCCAGCCCGAACTGCCAAGCCATGTCTTCCCTGGACCGGAATCAAGCATCCTAGGACCGGTTTCTGGCTATCAGCCGTCATCAGCCAGGATAGCTTGACTCCAGTGGCGTAGTGAGCACGGGTCCCACGTCTGGGAATACCCATCCCACTTAGGGCGAAAAGCGTTACAACAAACAAATGATGGACGGAATGCTGACAATGCATACATTCTCCCCCAGTCAAGAGATCTGGGTTAAATCCATCGTTCTTTTGCCCACTACACCACCCCAGTTTAGACATGGCCATATGCAAATCAGTCTTGACCCTGTGCCTCATGGGAACAGTCCAGCCCGAACTGCCAAGCCATGTCTTCCCTGGACCGGAATCAAGCATCCTAGGACCGGTTTCTGGCTATCAGCCGTCATCAGCCAGGATAGCTTGACTCCAGTGGCGTAGTGAGCACGGGTCCCACGTCTGGGAATACCCATCCCACTTAGGGCGAAAAGCGTTACAACAAACAAATGATGGACGGAATGCTGACAATGCATACATTCTCCCCCAGTCAAGAGATCTGGGTTAAATCCATCGTTCTTTTGCCCACTACACCACCCCAGTTTAGACATGGCCATATGCAAATCAGTCTTGACCCTGTGCCTCATGGGAACAGTCCAGCCCGAACTGCCAAGCCATGTCTTCCCTGGACCGGAATCAAGCATCCTAGGACCGGTTTCTGGCTATCAGCCGTCATCAGCCAGGATAGCTTGACTCCAGTGGCGTAGTGAGCACGGGTCCCACGTCTGGGAATACCCATCCCACTTAGGGCGAAAAGCGTTACAACAAACAAATGATGGACGGAATGCTGACAATGCATACATTCTCCCCCAGTCAAGAGATCTGGGTTAAATCCATTGTTCTTTTGCCCACTACACCACCCCAGTTTAGACATGGCCATATGCAAATCAGTCTTGACCCTGTGCCTCATGGGAACAGTCCAGCCCGAACTGCCAAGCCATGTCTTCCCTGGACCGGAATCAAGCATCCTAGGACCGGTTTCTGGCTATCAGCCGTCATCAGCCAGGATAGCTTGACTCCAGTGGCGTAGTGAGCACGGGTCCCACGTCTGGGAATACCCATCCCACTTAGGGCGAAAAGCGTTACAACAAACAAATGATGGACGGAATGCTGACAATGCATACATTCTCCCCCAGTCAAGAGATCTGGGTTAAATCCATCGTTCTTTTGCCCACTACACCACCCCAGTTTAGACATGGCCATATGCAAATCAGTCTTGACCCTGTGCCTCATGGGAACAGTCCAGCCCGAACTGCCAAGCCATGTCTTCCCTGGACCGGAATCAAGCATCCTAGGACCGGTTTCTGGCTATCAGCCGTCATCAGCCAGGATAGCTTGACTCCAGTGGCGTAGTGAGCACGGGTCCCACGTCTGGGAATACCCATCCCACTTAGGGCGAAAAGCGTTACAACAAACAAATGATGGACGGAATGCTGACAATGCATACATTCTCCCCCAGTCAAGAGATCTGGGTTAAATCCATCGTTCTTTTGCCCACTACACCACCCCAGTTTAGACATGGCCATATGCAAATCAGTCTTGACCCTGTGCCTCATGGGAACAGTCCAGCCCGAACTGCCAAGCCATGTCTTCCCTGGACCGGAATCAAGCATCCTAGGACCGGTTTCTGGCTATCAGCCGTCATCAGCCAGGATAGCTTGACTCCAGTGGCGTAGTGAGCACGGGTCCCACGTCTGGGAATACCCATCCCACTTAGGGCGAAAAGCGTTACAACAAACAAATGATGGACGGAATGCTGACAATGCATACATTCTCCCCCAGTCAAGAGATCTGGGTTAAATCCATCGTTCTTTTGCCCACTACACCACCCCAGTTTAGACATGGCCATATGCAAATCAGTCTTGACCCTGTGCCTCATGGGAACAGTCCAGCCCGAACTGCCAAGCCATGTCTTCCCTGGACCGGAATCAAGCATCCTAGGACCGGTTTCTGGCTATCAGCCGTCATCAGCCAGGATAGCTTGACTCCAGTGGCGTAGTGAGCACGGGTCCCACGTCTGGGAATACCCATCCCACTTAGGGCGAAAAGCGTTACAACAAACAAATGATGGACGGAATGCTGACAATGCATACATTCTCCCCCAGTCAAGAGATCTGGGTTAAATCCATCGTTCTTTTGCCCACTACACCACCCCAGTTTAGACATGGCCATATGCAAATCAGTCTTGACCCTGTGCCTCATGGGAACAGTCCAGCCCGAACTGCCAAGCCATGTCTTCCCTGGACCGGAATCAAGCATCCTAGGACCAGTTTCTGGCTATCAGCCGTCATCAGCCAGGATAGCTTGACTCCAGTGGCGTAGTGAGCACGGGTCCCACGTCTGGGAATACCCATCCCACTTAGGGCGAAAAGCGTTACAACAAACAAATGATGGACGGAATGCTGACAATGCATACATTCTCCCCCAGTCAAGAGATCTGGGTTAAATCCATCGTTCTTTTGCCCACTACACCACCCCAGTTTAGACATGGCCATATGCAAATCAGTCTTGACCCTGTGCCTCATGGGAACAGTCCAGCCCGAACTGCCAAGCCATGTCTTCCCTGGACCGGAATCAAGCATCCTAGGACCGGTTTCTGGCTATCAGCCGTCATCAGCCAGGATAGCTTGACTCCAGTGGCGTAGTGAGCACGGGTCCCACGTCTGGGAATACCCATCCCACTTAGGGCGAAAAGCGTTACAACAAACAAATGATGGACGGAATGCTGACAATGCATACATTCTCCCCCAGTCAAGAGATCTGGGTTAAATCCATCGTTCTTTTGCCCACTACACCACCCCAGTTTAGACATGGCCATATGCAAATCAGTCTTGACCCTGTGCCTCATGGGAACAGTCCAGCCCGAACTGCCAAGCCATGTCTTCCCTGGACCGGAATCAAGCATCCTAGGACCGGTTTCTGGCTATCAGCCGTCATCAGCCAGGATAGCTTGACTCCAGTGGCGTAGTGAGCACGGGTCCCACGTCTGGGAATACCCATCCCACTTAGGGCGAAAAGCGTTACAACAAACAAATGATGGACGGAATGCTGACAATGCATACATTCTCCCCCAGTCAAGAGATCTGGGTTAAATCCATCGTTCTTTTGCCCACTACACCACCCCAGTTTAGACATGGCCATATGCAAATCAGTCTTGACCCTGTGCCTCATGGGAACAGTCCAGCCCGAACTGCCAAGCCATGTCTTCCCTGGACCGGAATCAAGCATCCTAGGACCGGTTTCTGGCTATCAGCCGTCATCAGCCAGGATAGCTTGACTCCAGTGGCGTAGTGAGCACGGGTCCCACGTCTGCGAATACCCATCCCACTTAGGGCGAAAAGCGTTACAACAAACAAATGATGGACGGAATGCTGACAATGCATACATTCTCCCCCAGTCAAGAGATCTGGGTTAAATCCATCGTTCTTTTGCCCACTACACCACCCCAGTTTAGACATGGCCATATGCAAATCAGTCTTGACCCTGTGCCTCATGGGAACAGTCCAGCCCGAACTGCCAAGCCATGTCTTCCCTGGACCGGAATCAAGCATCCTAGGACCGGTTTCTGGCTATCAGCCGTCATCAGCCAGGATAGCTTGACTCCAGTGGCGTAGTGAGCACGGGTCCCACGTCTGGGAATACCCATCCCACTTAGGGCGAAAAGCGTTACAACAAACAAATGATGGACGGAATGCTGACAATGCATACATTCTCCCCCAGTCAAGAGATCTGGGTTAAATCCATCGTTCTTTTGCCCACTACACCACCCCAGTTTAGACATGGCCATATGCAAATAAGTCTTGACCCTGTGCCTCATGGGAACAGTCCAGCCCGAACTGCCAAGCCATGTCTTCCCTGGACCGGAATCAAGCATCCTAGGACCGGTTTCT
The DNA here is from genome assembly GCF_964204655.1 of Triturus cristatus. Classification (NCBI taxonomy): domain Eukaryota; kingdom Metazoa; phylum Chordata; class Amphibia; order Caudata; family Salamandridae; genus Triturus; species Triturus cristatus. The sequence continues at coordinate 904,117,539 of NC_140589.1, read as the reverse complement.
GGCTATCAGCCGTCATCAGCCAGGATAGCTTGACTCCAGTGGCGTAGTGAGCACGGGTCCCACGTCTGGGAATACCCATCCCACTTAGGGCGAAAAGCGTTACAACAAACAAATGATGGACGGAATGCTGACAATGCATACATTCTCCCCCAGTCAAGAGATCTGGGTTAAATCCATCGTTCTTTTGCCCACTACACCACCCCAGTTTAGACATGGCCATATGCAAATCAGTCTTGACCCTGTGCCTCATGGGAACAGTCCAGCCCGAACTGCCAAGCCATGTCTTCCCTGGACCGGAATCAAGCATCCTAGGACCGGTTTCTGGCTATCAGCCGTCATCAGCCAGGATAGCTTGACTCCAGTGGCGTAGTGAGCACGGGTCCCACGTCTGGGAATACCCATCCCACTTAGGGCGAAAAGCGTTACAACAAACAAATGATGGACGGAATGCTGACAATGCATACATTCTCCCCCAGTCAAGAGATCTGGGTTAAATCCATCGTTCTTTTGCCCACTACACCACCCCAGTTTAGACATGGCCATATGCAAATCAGTCTTGACCCTGTGCCTCATGGGAACAGTCCAGCCCGAACTGCCAAGCCATGTCTTCCCTGGACCGGAATCAAGCATCCTAGGACCGGTTTCTGGCTATCAGCCGTCATCAGCCAGGATAGCTTGACTCCAGTGGCGTAGTGAGCACGGGTCCCACGTCTGGGAATACCCATCCCACTTAGGGCGAAAAGCGTTACAACAAACAAATGATGGACGGAATGCTGACAATGCATACATTCTCCCCCAGTCAAGAGATCTGGGTTAAATCCATCGTTCTTTTGCCCACTACACCACCCCAGTTTAGACATGGCCATATGCAAATCAGTCTTGACCCTGTGCCTCATGGGAACTGGCTTGGCAGTTCGGGCTGGACTGTTCCCATGAGGCACAGGGTCAAGACTGATTTGCATATGGCCATGTCTGAACTGGGGTGGCGTAGTGGGCAAAAGAACGATGGATTTAACCCAGATCTCTTGACTGGGGGAGAATGTCTGCATTGTCAGCATTCCGTCCATCATTTGTTTGTTGTAACGCTTTTCGCCCTAAGTGGGATGGGTATTCCCAGACGTGGGACCCGTGCTCACTACGCCACTGGAGTCAAGCTATCCTGGCTGATGACGGCTGATAGCCAGAAACCGGTCCTAGGATGCTTGATTCCGGGTCCAGGGAAGACATGGCTTGGCAGTTCGGGCTGGACTGTTCCCATGAGGCACAGGGTCAAGACTGATTTGCATATGGCCATGTCTGAACTGGGGTGGCGTAGTGGGCAAAAGAACGATGGATTTAACCCAGATCTCTTGACTGGGGGAGAATGTCTGCATTGTCAGCATTCCGTCCATCATTTGTTTGTTGTAACGCTTTTCGCCCTAAGTGGGATGGGTATTCCCAGACGTGGGACCCGTGCTCACTACGCCACTGGAGTCAAGCTATCCTGGCTGATGACGGTTGATAGCCAGAAACCGGTCCTAGGATGCTTGATTCCGGGTCCAGGGAAGACATGGCTTGGCAGTTCGGGCTGGACTGTTCCCATGAGGCACAGGGTCAAGACTGATTTGCATATGGCCATGTCTGAACTGGGGTGGCGTAGTGGGCAAAAGAACGATGGATTTAACCCAGATCTCTTGACTGGGGGAGAATGTCTGCATTGTCAGCATTCCGTCCATCATTTGTTTGTTGTAACGCTTTTCGCCCTAAGTGGGATGGGTATTCCCAGACGTGGGACCCGTGCTCACTACGCCACTGGAGTCAAGCTATCCTGGCTGATGACGGCTGATAGCCAGAAACCGGTCCTAGGATGCTTGATTCCGGGTCCAGGGAAGACATGGCTTGGCAGTTCGGGCTGGACTGTTCCCATGAGGCACAGGGTCAAGACTGATTTGCATATGGCCATGTCTGAACTGGGGTGGCGTAGTGGGCAAAAGAACGATGGATTTAACCCAGATCTCTTGACTGGGGGAGAATGTCTGCATTGTCAGCATTCCGTCCATCATTTGTTTGTTGTAACGCTTTTCGCCCTAAGTGGGATGGGTATTCCCAGACGTGGGACCCGTGCTCACTACGCCACTGGAGTCAAGCTATCCTGGCTGATGACGGCTGATAGCCAGAAACCGGTCCTAGGATGCTTGATTCCGGGTCCAGGGAAGACATGGCTTGGCAGTTCGGGCTGGACTGTTCCCATGAGGCACAGGGTCAAGACTGATTTGCATATGGCCATGTCTGAACTGGGGTGGCGTAGTGGGCAAAAGAACGATGGATTTAACCCAGATCTCTTGACTGGGGGAGAATGTCTGCATTGTCAGCATTCCGTCCATCATTTGTTTGTTGTAACGCTTTTCGCCCTAAGTGGGATGGGTATTCCCAGACGTGGGACCCGTGCTCACTACGCCACTGGAGTCAAGCTATCCTGGCTGATGACGGCTGATAGCCAGAAACCGGTCCTAGGATGCTTGATTCCGGGTCCAGGGAAGACATGGCTTGGCAGTTCGGGCTGGACTGTTCCCATGAGGCACAGGGTCAAGACTGATTTGCATATGGCCATGTCTGAACTGGGGTGGCGTAGTGGGCAAAAGAACGATGGATTTAACCCAGATCTCTTGACTGGGGGAGAATGTCTGCATTGTCAGCATTCCGTCCATCATTTGTTTGTTGTAACGCTTTTCGCCCTAAGTGGGATGGGTATTCCCAGACGTGGGACCCGTGCTCACTACGCCACTGGAGTCAAGCTATCCTGGCTGATGACGGCTGATAGCCAGAAACCGGTCCTTGGATGCTTGATTCCGGGTCCAGGGAAGACATGGCTTGGCAGTTCGGGCTGGACTGTTCCCATGAGGCACAGGGTCAAGACTGATTTGCATATGGCCATGTCTGAACTGGGGTGGCGTAGTGGGCAAAAGAACGATGGATTTAACCCAGATCTCTTGACTGGGGGAGAATGTCTGCATTGTCAGCATTCCGTCCATCATTTGTTTGTTGTAACGCTTTTCGCCCTAAGTGGGATGGGTATTCCCAGACGTGGGACCCGTGCTCACTACGCCACTGGAGTCAAGCTATCCTGGCTGATGACGGCTGATAGCCAGAAACCGGTCCTAGGATGCTTGATTCCGGGTCCAGGGAAGACATGGCTTGGCAGTTCGGGCTGGACTGTTCCCATGAGGCACAGGGTCAAGACTGATTTGCATATGGCCATGTCTGAACTGGGGTGGCGTAGTGGGCAAAAGAACGATGGATTTAACCCAGATCTCTTGACTGGGGGAGAATGTCTGCATTGTCAGCATTCCGTCCATCATTTGTTTGTTGTAACGCTTTTCGCCCTAAGTGGGATGGGTATTCCCAGACGTGGGACCCGTGCTCACTACGCCACTGGAGTCAAGCTATCCTGGCTGATGACGGCTGATAGCCAGAAACCGGTCCTAGGATGCTTGATTCCGGGTCCAGGGAAGACATGGCTTGGCAGTTCGGGCTGGACTGTTCCCATGAGGCACAGGGTCAAGACTGATTTGCATATGGCCATGTCTGAACTGGGGTGGCGTAGTGGGCAAAAGAACGATGGATTTAACCCAGATCTCTTGACTGGGGGAGAATGTCTGCATTGTCAGCATTCCGTCCATCATTTGTTTGTTGTAACGCTTTTCGCCCTAAGTGGGATGGGTATTCCCAGACGTGGGACCCGTGCTCACTACGCCACTGGAGTCAAGCTATCCTGGCTGATGACGGCTGATAGCCAGAAACCGGTCCTAGGATGCTTGATTCCGGGTCCAGGGAAGACATGGCTTGGCAGTTCGGGCTGGACTGTTCCCATGAGGCACAGGGTCAAGACTGATTTGCATATGGCCATGTCTGAACTGGGGTGGCGTAGTGGGCAAAAGAACGATGGATTTAACCCAGATCTCTTGACTGGGGGAGAATGTCTGCATTGTCAGCATTCCGTCCATCATTTGTTTGTTGTAACGCTTTTCGCCCTAAGTGGGATGGGTATTCCCAGACGTGGGACCCGTGCTCACTACGCCACTGGAGTCAAGCTATCCTGGCTGATGACGGCTGATAGCCAGAAACCGGTCCTAGGATGCTTGATTCCGGGTCCAGGGAAGACATGGCTTGGCAGTTCGGGCTGGACTGTTCCCATGAGGCACAGGGTCAAGACTGATTTGCATATGGCCATGTCTGAACTGGGGTGGCGTAGTGGGCAAAAGAACGATGGATTTAACCCAGATCTCTTGACTGGGGGAGAATGTCTGCATTGTCAGCATTCCGTCCATCATTTGTTTGTTGTAACGCTTTTCGCCCTAAGTGGGATGGGTATTCCCAGACGTGGGACCCGTGCTCACTACGCCACTGGAGTCAAGCTATCCTGGCTGATGACGGCTGATAGCCAGAAACCGGTCCTAGGATGCTTGATTCCGGGTCCAGGGAAGACATGGCTTGGCAGTTCGGGCTGGACTGTTCCCATGAGGCACAGGGTCAAGACTGATTTGCATATGGCCATGTCTGAACTGGGGTGGCGTAGTGGGCAAAAGAACGATGGATTTAACCCAGATCTCTTGACTGGGGGAGAATGTCTGCATTGTCAGCATTCCGTCCATCATTTGTTTGTTGTAACGCTTTTCGCCCTAAGTGGGATGGGTATTCCCAGACGTAGGACCCGTGCTCACTACGCCACTGGAGTCAAGCTATCCTGGCTGATGACGGCTGATAGCCAGAAACCGGTCCTAGGATGCTTGATTCCGGGTCCAGGGAAGACATGGCTTGGCAGTTCGGGCTGGACTGTTCCCATGAGGCACAGGGTCAAGACTGATTTGCATATGGCCATGTCTGAACTGGGGTGGCGTAGTGGGCAAAAGAACGATGGATTTAACCCAGATCTCTTGACTGGGGGAGAATGTCTGCATTGTCAGCATTCCGTCCATCATTTGTTTGTTGTAACGCTTTTCGCCCTAAGTGGGATGGGTATTCCCAGACGTGGGACCCGTGCTCACTACGCCACTGGAGTCAAGCTATCCTGGCTGATGACGGCTGATAGCCAGAAACCGGTCCTAGGATGCTTGATTCCGGGTCCAGGGAAGACATGGCTTGGCAGTTCGGGCTGGACTGTTCCCATGAGGCACAGGGTCAAGACTGATTTGCATATGGCCATGTCTGAACTGGGGTGGCGTAGTGGGCAAAAGAACGATGGATTTAACCCAGATCTCTTGACTGGGGGAGAATGTCTGCATTGTCAGCATTCCGTCCATCATTTGTTTGTTGTAACGCTTTTCGCCCTAAGTGGGATGGGTATTCCCAGACGTGGGACCCGTGCTCACTACGCCACTGGAGTCAAGCTATCCTGGCTGATGACGGCTGATAGCCAGAAACCGGTCCTAGGATGCTTGATTCCGGGTCCAGGGAAGACATGGCTTGGCAGTTCGGGCTGGACTGTTCCCATGAGGCACAGGGTCAAGACTGATTTGCATATGGCCATGTCTGAACTGGGGTGGCGTAGTGGGCAAAAGAACGATGGATTTAACCCAGATCTCTTGACTGGGGGAGAATGTCTGCATTGTCAGCATTCCGTCCATCATTTGTTTGTTGTAACGCTTTTCGCCCTAAGTGGGATGGGTATTCCCAGACGTGGGACCCGTGCTCACTACGCCACTGGAGTCAAGCTATCCTGGCTGATGACGGCTGATAGCCAGAAACCGGTCCTAGGATGCTTGATTCCGGGTCCAGGGAAGACATGGCTTGGCAGTTCGGCTGGACTGTTCCCATGAGGCACAGGGTCAAGACTGATTTGCATATGGCCATGTCTGAACTGGGGTGGCGTAGTGGGCAAAAGAACGATGGATTTAACCCAGATCTCTTGACTGGGGGAGAATGTCTGCATTGTCAGCATTCCGTCCATCATTTGTTTGTTGTAACGCTTTTCGCCCTAAGTGGGATGGGTATTCCCAGACGTGGGACCCGTGCTCACTACGCCACTGGAGTCAAGCTATCCTGGCTGATGACGGCTGATAGCCAGAAACCGGTCCTAGGATGCTTGATTCCGGGTCCAGGGAAGACATGGCTTGGCAGTTCGGGCTGGACTGTTCCCATGAGGCACAGGGTCAAGACTGATTTGCATATGGCCATGTCTGAACTGGGGTGGCGTAGTGGGCAAAAGAACGATGGATTTAACCCAGATCTCTTGACTGGGGGAGAATGTCTGCATTGTCAGCATTCCGTCCATCATTTGTTTGTTGTAACGCTTTTCGCCCTAAGTGGGATGGGTATTCCCAGACGTGGGACCCGTGCTCACTACGCCACTGGAGTCAAGCTATCCTGGCTGATGACGGCTGATAGCCAGAAACCGGTCCTAGGATGCTTGATTCCGGGTCCAGGGAAGACATGGCTTGGCAGTTCGGGCTGGACTGTTCCCATGAGGCACAGGGTCAAGACTGATTTGCATATGGCCATGTCTGAACTGGGGTGGCGTAGTGGGCAAAAGAACGATGGATTTAACCCAGATCTCTTGACTGGGGGAGAATGTCTGCATTGTCAGCATTCCGTCCATCATTTGTTTGTTGTAACGCTTTTCGCCCTAAGTGGGATGGGTATTCCCAGACGTGGGACCCGTGCTCACTACGCCACTGGAGTCAAGCTATCCTGGCTGATGACGGCTGATAGCCAGAAACCGGTCCTAGGATGCTTGATTCCGGGTCCAGGGAAGACATGGCTTGGCAGTTCGGGCTGGACTGTTCCCATGAGGCACAGGGTCAAGACTGATTTGCATATGGCCATGTCTGAACTGGGGTGGCGTAGTGGGCAAAAGAACGATGGATTTAACCCAGATCTCTTGACTGGGGGAGAATGTCTGCATTGTCAGCATTCCGTCCATCATTTGTTTGTTGTAACGCTTTTCGCCCTAAGTGGGATGGGTATTCCCAGACGTGGGACCCGTGCTCACTACGCCACTGGAGTCAAGCTATCCTGGCTGATGACGGCTGATAGCCAGAAACCGGTCCTAGGATGCTTGATTCCGGGTCCAGGGAAGACATGGCTTGGCAGTTCGGGCTGGACTGTTCCCATGAGGCACAGGGTCAAGACTGATTTGCATATGGCCATGTCTGAACTGGGGTGGCGTAGTGGGCAAAAGAACGATGGATTTAACCCAGATCTCTTGACTGGGGGAGAATGTCTGCATTGTCAGCATTCCGTCCATCATTTGTTTGTTGTAACGCTTTTCGCCCTAAGTGGGATGGGTATTCCCAGACGTGGGACCCGTGCTCACTACGCCACTGGAGTCAAGCTATCCTGGCTGATGACGGCTGATAGCCAGAAACCGGTCCTAGGATGCTTGATTCCGGGTCCAGGGAAGACATGGCTTGGCAGTTCGGGCTGGACTGTTCCCATGAGGCACAGGGTCAAGACTGATTTGCATATGGCCATGTCTGAACTGGGGTGGCGTAGTGGGCAAAAGAACGATGGATTTAACCCAGATCTCTTGACTGGGGGAGAATGTCTGCATTGTCAGCATTCCGTCCATCATTTGTTTGTTGTAACGCTTTTCGCCCTAAGTGGGATGGGTATTCCCAGACGTGGGACCCGTGCTCACTACGCCACTGGAGTCAAGCTATCCTGGCTGATGACGGCTGATAGCCAGAAACCGGTCCTAGGATGCTTGATTCCGGGTCCAGGGAAGACATGGCTTGGCAGTTCGGGCTGGACTGTTCCCATGAGGCACAGGGTCAAGACTGATTTGCATATGGCCATGTCTGAACTGGGGTGGCGTAGTGGGCAAAAGAACGATGGATTTAACCCAGATCTCTTGACTGGGGGAGAATGTCTGCATTGTCAGCATTCCGTCCATCATTTGTTTGTTGTAACGCTTTTCGCCCTAAGTGGGATGGGTATTCCCAGACGTAGGACCCGTGCTCACTACGCCACTGGAGTCAAGCTATCCTGGCTGATGACGGCTGATAGCCAGAAACCGGTCCTAGGATGCTTGATTCCGGGTCCAGGGAAGACATGGCTTGGCAGTTCGGGCTGGACTGTTCCCATGAGGCACAGGGTCAAGACTGATTTGCATATGGCCATGTCTGAACTGGGGTGGCGTAGTGGGCAAAAGAACGATGGATTTAACCCAGATCTCTTGACTGGGGGAGAATGTCTGCATTGTCAGCATTCCGTCCATCATTTGTTTGTTGTAACGCTTTTCGCCCTAAGTGGGATGGGTATTCCCAGACGTGGGACCCGTGCTCACTACGCCACTGGAGTCAAGCTATCCTGGCTGATGACGGCTGATAGCCAGAAACCGGTCCTAGGATGCTTGATTCCGGGTCCAGGGAAGACATGGCTTGGCAGTTCGGGCTGGACTGTTCCCATGAGGCACAGGGTCAAGACTGATTTGCATATGGCCATGTCTGAACTGGGGTGGCGTAGTGGGCAAAAGAACGATGGATTTAACCCAGATCTCTTGACTGGGGGAGAATGTCTGCATTGTCAGCATTCCGTCCATCATTTGTTTGTTGTAACGCTTTTCGCCCTAAGTGGGATGGGTATTCCCAGACGTGGGACCCGTGCTCACTACGCCACTGGAGTCAAGCTATCCTGGCTGATGACGGCTGATAGCCAGAAACCGGTCCTAGGATGCTTGATTCCGGGTCCAGGGAAGACATGGCTTGGCAGTTCGGGCTGGACTGTTCCCATGAGGCACAGGGTCAAGACTGATTTGCATATGGCCATGTCTGAACTGGGGTGGCGTAGTGGGCAAAAGAACGATGGATTTAACCCAGATCTCTTGACTGGGGGAGAATGTCTGCATTGTCAGCATTCCGTCCATCATTTGTTTGTTGTAACGCTTTTCGCCCTAAGTGGGATGGGTATTCCCAGACGTGGGACCCGTGCTCACTACGCCACTGGAGTCAAGCTATCCTGGCTGATGACGGCTGATAGCCAGAAACCGGTCCTAGGATGCTTGATTCCGGGTCCAGGGAAGACATGGCTTGGCAGTTCGGGCTGGACTGTTCCCATGAGGCACAGGGTCAAGACTGATTTGCATATGGCCATGTCTGAACTGGGGTGGCGTAGTGGGCAAAAGAACGATGGATTTAACCCAGATCTCTTGACTGGGGGAGAATGTCTGCATTGTCAGCATTCCGTCCATCATTTGTTTGTTGTAACGCTTTTCGCCCTAAGTGGGATGGGTATTCCCAGACGTGGGACCCGTGCTCACTACGCCACTGGAGTCAAGCTATCCTGGCTGATGACGGCTGATAGCCAGAAACCGGTCCTAGGATGCTTGATTCCGGGTCCAGGGAAGACATGGCTTGGCAGTTCGGGCTGGACTGTTCCCATGAGGCACAGGGTCAAGACTGATTTGCATATGGCCATGTCTGAACTGGGGTGGCGTAGTGGGCAAAAGAACGATGGATTTAACCCAGATCTCTTGACTGGGGGAGAATGTCTGCATTGTCAGCATTCCGTCCATCATTTGTTTGTTGTAACGCTTTTCGCCCTAAGTGGGATGGGTATTCCCAGACGTGGGACCCGTGCTCACTACGCCACTGGAGTCAAGCTATCCTGGCTGATGACGGCTGATAGCCAGAAACCGGTCCTAGGATGCTTGATTCCGGGTCCAGGGAAGACATGGCTTGGCAGTTCGGGCTGGACTGTTCCCATGAGGCACAGGGTCAAGACTGATTTGCATATGGCCATGTCTGAACTGGGGTGGCGTAGTGGGCAAAAGAACGATGGATTTAACCCAGATCTCTTGACTGGGGGAGAATGTCTGCATTGTCAGCATTCCGTCCATCATTTGTTTGTTGTAACGCTTTTCGCCCTAAGTGGGATGGGTATTCCCAGACGTGGGACCCGTGCTCACTACGCCACTGGAGTCAAGCTATCCTGGCTGATGACGGCTGATAGCCAGAAACCGGTCCTAGGATGCTTGATTCCGGGTCCAGGGAAGACATGGCTTGGCAGTTCGGGCTGGACTGTTCCCATGAGGCACAGGGTCAAGACTGATTTGCATATGGCCATGTCTGAACTGGGGTGGCGTAGTGGGCAAAAGAACGATGGATTTAACCCAGATCTCTTGACTGGGGGAGAATGTCTGCATTGTCAGCATTCCGTCCATCATTTGTTTGTTGTAACGCTTTTCGCCCTAAGTGGGATGGGTATTCCCAGACGTGGGACCCGTGCTCACTACGCCACTGGAGTCAAGCTATCCTGGCTGATGACGGCTGATAGCCAGAAACCGGTCCTAGGATGCTTGATTCCGGGTCCAGGGAAGACATGGCTTGGCAGTTCGGGCTGGACTGTTCCCATGAGGCACAGGGTCAAGACTGATTTGCATATGGCCATGTCTGAACTGGGGTGGCGTAGTGGGCAAAAGAACGATGGATTTAACCCAGATCTCTTGACTGGGGGAGAATGTCTGCATTGTCAGCATTCCGTCCATCATTTGTTTGTTGTAACGCTTTTCGCCCTAAGTGGGATGGGTATTCCCAGACGTGGGACCCGTGCTCACTACGCCACTGGAGTCAAGCTATCCTGGCTGATGACGGCTGATAGCCAGAAACCGGTCCTAGGATGCTTGATTCCGGGTCCAGGGAAGACATGGCTTGGCAGTTCGGGCTGGACTGTTCCCATGAGGCACAGGGTCAAGACTGATTTGCATATGGCCATGTCTGAACTGGGGTGGCGTAGTGGGCAAAAGAACGATGGATTTAACCCAGATCTCTTGACTGGGGGAGAATGTCTGCATTGTCAGCATTCCGTCCATCATTTGTTTGTTGTAACGCTTTTCGCCCTAAGTGGGATGGGTATTCCCAGACGTGGGACCCGTGCTCACTACGCCACTGGAGTCAAGCTATCCTGGCTGATGACGGCTGATAGCCAGAAACCGGTCCTAGGATGCTTGATTCCGGGTCCAGGGAAGACATGGCTTGGCAGTTCGGGCTGGACTGTTCCCATGAGGCACAGGGTCAAGACTGATTTGCATATGGCCATGTCTGAACTGGGGTGGCGTAGTGGGCAAAAGAACGATGGATTTAACCCAGATCTCTTGACTGGGGGAGAATGTCTGCATTGTCAGCATTCCGTCCATCATTTGTTTGTTGTAACGCTTTTCGCCCTAAGTGGGATGGGTATTCCCAGACGTGGGACCCGTGCTCACTACGCCACTGGAGTCAAGCTATCCTGGCTGATGACGGCTGATAGCCAGAAACCGGTCCTAGGATGCTTGATTCCGGGTCCAGGGAAGACATGGCTTGGCAGTTCGGGCTGGACTGTTCCCATGAGGCACAGGGTCAAGACTGATTTGCATATGGCCATGTCTGAACTGGGGTGGCGTAGTGGGCAAAAGAACGATGGATTTAACCCAGATCTCTTGACTGGGGGAGAATGTCTGCATTGTCAGCATTCCGTCCATCATTTGTTTGTAGTAATTAAACTGTAGCAGCGATCCCTGCATGTGCTGAACCCAGACCCTCATGTGCAGCTAGTATCAATCCCAATCTGCTGTCAGTTTTGGGTATTACTCTATACCCCACTCCTGAAATCGGAGCATACGCAATGATTTGTGCATCTAACTGTAAGGAGTATTTGAGTTTAAAGCCTTTCGGCAGTGCTGAGGTGTTGCTCATGGCATTGACAGCTATCGTAGTTGTTCCATCTATCCTCGTACTAGAACAAGTGATTGCAGCAACAGCAGCAGTACGAACTGTTGCCTTGGCCGCTTCATCCACCATTGAATTCTCTTCAACGTGAATGCCAACTCGCTGATGACTCAATGCATGAATTACATCAGCCCGTGGCAGGCCTTCTTTCATCTTCACCACTTGTTCCCAAAGCATCTTGTGCTTGATTGTACAACCCTTGGAATCTCGAAGCCCATTTTGGCCAAATAATGACGGTATTCATTTAAGACTGGACACAGTAAAATGAATGACACACGATAAGTATGGGGAATTTGTGATCTGTGTTTTGTAGTGCCAGTATCAGGGCTTTTAGTTCATCCAGCTGTGCTGTACAGTCTCCTAAGGATTGTGTGCATGTGTGTTATTCTGGGAAGATCCTTTCCATCTCGCATGCGGCCTTTTACTATTGCACATGCTGGGGATATTGCAGTTTCGATTCTACGGCAGGTTGAGCAGATTCTTTGGTAAAAATTATACATTTATAGCGATCTAGAAGCTCAATTTCACTCGACAGAGGATATTCTTGTTCGTACTGCAGGAATGCTTGTGTTTGTGATGTAGCGGCAAATCTGTAATCGACATCTGTTGCAGTGAGAGAGTTAGTCCATTGAATCCATCTTGGATGTAGAGCCTTAGCATTCGGAATGCTTGCTTTAGTAACCGCCTATAGGGTCAGTACTGGGGTAACGACAATTATGCGTTCTCCCCGAGCCAGGACTCTGTCTCTCATTACAGTAGTCTTTACAGCTGTGAGAATTTTCTCAGTGGGTGCAAAACGCATTTCAGCGTTTGTGTACAGATGTGACTTGTATGCTATAGGTATCGTATCTCCTTTATTGAAAGTGATGTAGGTGTACCTGGTTGGTCCAGCGAATATGCGGATAACCAGGTTAGTTGTGTTGACACGTGTGTGTAAATGCCTGGAAGCAAGCATGTCTGCTGATACGGAAAGTTAAATATCAGTATGTTCCTGTGTCCAGTTTTGCACTGAAAAGTCAGGTCTTATTAAGTCGTAGAATGGTTTTACCCTTTATGCATAATCTAAATGTAAATTCTGCCAAAATTAAAAAAAATCCTAATATGAACTGTAGTCTTTTCAGAGTTGTTGGAGGTTGAAGCAGTGCATGTTTTTTAAAAAAATGTTTCGCTAGGTTTTTGTCTTGACTTGATAACTCGCATCCCAGAAATATTACACTGAGGTGGGCTATTTTAGATTTTTTTAAATTGAATTTGTAGCCGAGGTAAGCAAGCCTCACTATTATGTTGTTTACTCTAGCCAAATGTTCCATTACTTCATCATCTGTCAGATAAATATCATCTACATAGGACACTGAATCTTCATCAATACCTTGAAGTAACTTTGTTACTCTGGCTGAGTACAGCCCAGGGCTATTCTTACACCCTTGTAGTAAATGACAAAATTGCCGCTGAGACCCTAGCGCTGAAAATTAGGTCAAATATCTACTTCCAGGCGCTATATTCTAGCAGAATTTTTTTTGAGATGCTGAGTGTTTTTTTGTATTTCTTCTGCATAATGTTATTCATTAGTGCGGCACTGTGTGCATTCTGTACTGCAAATGTGAGTGTGCATGCATTCAAATGTCTTTAATCTTAGACTAAATGATATTAATTGTTGGGTTTCATAACGGTAAACAAAGGATTATTCATAGATGAGGTAAAGTTTTCTATTACACCCTGGTACTCAAGTTGATCTAAGATCTCTATGACTTGTTTCTTTGCTTCATGTTTAATTGGGTACTGTCTCTGTGGCTGAGAAATCGTTTTTAACGGGTTCTCATGATGCGATGTAGAGCAGACATTAAAGCTGATGTCCACTCCTGCGCCCATACATTTTTAACTGATTCTGCTAAGGGGTCGGAGAAAGCAGGTAAAATGACTTCTTCCCCCATTGGGCAATCTATTACGAACTCAGGTTGTCAATCCTTTTCATCCAAAAGAATGCCATAACCATGGGTCAGGTCCTCCCAAAAGTAACCCTTCACCCGTCTTTGTATGTTCCCTTCTATCTGGAGCGTTATTTTATGTAAACAAAGTGGGATACTTACTCTCTTATCAGGTGTTTCTACCGTGATATACACACTCAGCGCTAATACTTTCAATAAATCCATCATGTTTTGGTGAGCTATTGTGACTTCTGCTGCACTGTCCAGCATCGTCACTGCCCATTCTCCATTCAGAAGCAGAGTTTTCAGCAGCCTTGGCATTTCTGATCGTTAATCCCTGCTACTAATTTATTTTTGAATTGGGGTTTTGTGGATTTTTGTTTATCTTCTTGTTTGATGATGCAGTCTGAAGTGCGATGTGTCTGCCTTTTTGGCTTGACTTGCTCTTCTGATCTTTGCTCTGACCGTCCTCCTCTCTCTGAGCGTTTCTCAGATTGATCCTTGAAGGAACAAGAGGAATGTGTATCAGTATCCTGATATCTGTCAGGTTTTCTAATGTTAATATTGTTTCTAAGATTGTATCTCTTTTCAGTGTGCTCCTGTTGAGGAGACCCACTCCGTGATGGTTGTTTATATTCTTTAATATTTTTTCTGTTTATTGTCCCATTTCTTTTTAGAAGAATTGTGTGCTTGCTTAGAGTTATCCTTTTCAGAATTACCCTTAACCACCGGTTTTCTAGGTCTGGCTCCCAGATTATCTCTTCCCAGGGAAGCGTATGTTTCTACGCTAATCTTAGGTAACTCTCCTGTTGTAAAGGAGTGAATTCCCTCAAACGTTGGCTTATAGGCATCGCAGCTGCCTCCACTTTTAAGTTGCTCAACATAATTGTATAAACTTGGGCAAAATTGCCTATTAGTTTCATCCCTAAGTTCAGGGCAGGTTCTGCCCCGTACTCATTCCGTATTTGTTTCAAAACATCTGTCATTACCGCTATTGAAGGGGTACCATGAGTTCTGGTGTAAATGGCAGGAAAGACTGTACCTCAAGTGGCACAATCTTCTATTGGCGGAGTCATCCCCATTGGCAAGCAAATTGTTAGAATTCTGTGTTTTCTGTGGGCCCGTATGGGGAAAAAACATGGTAAGCTGTGCTATTTTTTGTGCTATCGAGAACGGTACTTATTCCCGACTGGTGGGAATTCTTCCCATTATGGCATTCAATGTTTGAGGGCTGATACCTGTAGTAGCCAATTGAGGTTGTGTAGCCTGAGCAGCCCTCACAGGTTGAAACATAAGTGTTCACATTATGTACTGTGTAAGATTTCTATACATTTTCACTAAATCTTCATATAGTGTGCGCATTTCTGCTGCTCCAAACCTCTGAATGTTGGGGTATGGTGTATATGAAGCTAAGACCAGCCAGGTTGCTCCTTCTTTACTGAGCATACTGAGTCTCACATTTCTACAGTGTGGAGGATGGCACCTTTAAACCAATTTATATGCTCTTGGCAAGTTAACAGGACTTCCACTGGTGTCTCATGCCTCTGTCCTAAATGCTTCGTGTGTCTCAACCACAAATCTGACATCTCCACCCAGTGCTGGGAGGCCATGTTGCAATAATTTCATAGTAGCTGCCCGTCTGCTATTTTCTGAAATATTTAGAGTAGCTTCTTGTACTTCAGACGTTGTTAAAAAGAAAAATTTATTGAGATACAGTATGGGAATATCCTTTAATCCTTGAAGCCTGATAAAACCTACAGCCAATACATAGGACGTACCTACTCAGCCAAGGCGGATTCCCTATTCCCACTACGGACTTTTCCGGTTTAAAGTGAATAGGGGTCTCTGGGAAAGCACGACTAAACTACTCAGATTTCACCATTAAATAAGTTCCTAACCAACGTTGGCGGTGCAATGTCATGTAGCTCCTACTAATCTGTAGGATCTGCACATTGTTTGGACAACGTAAACTAAAGACTTGGTGTCAATACTGATTCTGGAAACCTCACAGGATCTGTTGCTCTATAGACCAGCTAGCTCACAGTGCTACTGTAAGCCCCCCTAACCTACCAGGTAGTGAACATTTTCTGGCAACCACTGAACATGACACCTCTGAACACCCAGGGATTGTGGAAACAGTACAGAACCTTTCGCTCAGGCTCACTTGTTCCTAGAGAAATATTCAGAGAATACACAGTGGAACATTTTCAATAATATTTATTGAACCAACATTATTCTTGCATAAAATATGTGTGCTGCAATGATTAGGAGACATACACAAACAAAGAAGATTACAAGCACCAAAAGAGTGAACAGTAGATGCATTTCTACCATGGTGCTGAAGCAATGAATATATGCAGGTATATGTGCAATATGGTAATCTAACGTACTCCTACAATGCGGACCCTACTCTGTGTGTACCTAGAGTGCATATGGGTGTAGATCCAAGAATCCCCACTAGGGACAATCCAACCCATTACCTGATGGAAAAGGGTGAAGGACCATGCCTTGGTCTCGAGTTGGATAACCCTCATGGAATATCAGACCGGTGCATAGTGATTTCTCAGCATGCAGGGACCTTGGGTATCAGCAGAAGTGCTTACTCTACCAATCTATTGGGGTGCCTATTATTTATAATATAAAGCAGCCATCGCGACGTGCGCTCTAGATTAGTGGTGTTATGGATATGTAGATCAGGCTGTTGTTCCGTGGATGAAGATAGGACATCTTTTGTACCTAGTGCGTAGAGAGGCCTAGCACATGATGTTCAAGGCATCGTGATAATGTTGTGCGAAGCTGGATGTGTAAACAAAGTAATTTCAGAGAAACTAATCCAACATTGTCGTGCTTGCAAATGTATGCAAAAGGTCACCACTGAAATGTTATTTTCTAGGATAATGTAAGGAATAAGCTGCCTTGCTACATGGGCTTAATTTGGGAATATAACACGTTGACATTATCTTGTGACATATTGTGCTCACTATGTACTCCACTTAAAGAATGTTCAAGATAGATAAGTAGGCGTGTTCTTCTTATTCTTTTAGTTGAGAAGTGTATTAGCCAATGATATTCCTTTATTTCCCGGTGACATGATTTTCTTGTTTGTTTTTGAATTTTGTTTTTTAGTGATGTTATAAAGTATTTAAATGTTGTTATTCTTTTTTATGGTAACAAAAAAGGCAACTGGGACAGGAGGAATAACAAAAATGTACACTGAGAAATGTGCGAAAGAAACAAAAGGGGAAAGAAATGAGCATTTATGATTTTTTGCAGCATTGCGAATAGCCGTAACACACCGCTCACCAGCACTCATAACAACACTGCAGTTCATGCAATGCGTGGCTATTCTTGAAAAATCTGGAGCCATATCTGTTGTAGTAGTCTGCACCTCTGAAGGGACTTTCTGGCTGGGAATTGTTGCTGCTGCCACTGATGTAGATGGTTCTCCAGTTTCTCTCTGCTAGATCACCAGTTGTAGACATTTTCTATGAATATTGTTTGTTCGTCCCTCTAGAAAGGGCCTTGTTACAGATTGTGCATTGCACTAATTTTGCAGCAGTTTTTGATTCCCCATGACTTTGGGTAACAGTGGGTAGTTTGATGAGTGTTTGGCAGTTATGTTTTATTCATGAATTCAGTTGTTGAAAGATAAGTTTTGTAATAGTTTTTTCGTACAAATGTGTTGCTAAAATAAAGTTACACCAATATATTACTAAACAGCTAGACTCAAACGTTGTGTAAAATATGTCTAAGTATCTGTTTTACACTTTGTCATTTGTATTAGTGACTACTGATGTCATTGCAACCTCGGGTGTTGCTGTGAAGAAGAAAAATGCATTTTTTATGTAATCATTTTGACAAATGAATACAAAGAGAAAAGTAAAATTAGTATCTTACTAAATAGCTACACTGAAACTTTATGTAAAATACAGACTGAGCTCGTTCTGGACATGTTTTGGCCAATATGGTTCAGGAAGACTTCTACCTGTTGAGGATTAATGAAAAGTATTGTTTTCCTTGGTGGGTAACCCTAAGGAGTGCTGGGTACATCACTGCGTAGTCGACCTGGGCTTGTTGTATTTTTCTTTTCACTGGCACAAACTTTCTCCTAGCATCTTGCGCTGCAGCAGTGAAATCTGGGTAAAACTTGACCATGTTCCCTTCAAATTCAAGTTGTCTCTTCTCCCTGGCTAGACGGAGGGTGACGTCTCGATCATGATAATTAAGAAGTCTATCAATTATGGGTCTAGGAGCGGCACCCGGGGGAGGGTGTTGTCCTAGTGATCGATAAGCTCCGTTGATCACCAGTTGTGGGGAGAAAGTGTTGGCACCAAAAACAGTTTGCAGCATACGCTCAACACATTCTTTCATGTGTCCCATATTCTCACTTTCGGGTAGTCCTAGTATGCGTATATTATTGTGCCGTGAGCACACTTCCAAATCTTAAATTTTGGCTGCAATAACTTTTAACAGGCAGTCCATTTGCGGTAGTTGCTCCTTCCTGCCCTCTGATGTGTCTTCCAATTCTGATATCCTATGTTCCGCTTCGGTAATATGGCTATCATGTTTTTCGTGTTTTTGGGCAATGAAATCCATGAGGGCTCACATAGAATCCATTTTGGTCTCAATGGAATTGAGACTATGCTTCCTGGTGAGACGTAGGGACTTCAAGTCATCATCTGGGCTCTGAGTGGTGTCTGAGGGGGGATCTGTTCCAGTCTATTCTGAGTCATCTTGTTGCGTGCGCGAAACCTTATGTGCCTTGAAGGGCAACTTAGCTTATTTATTATCAGTTCTGCCCATGCCTGTGGTGCAGTTGACTTGATTAAACTTGTTACCCATGCAGTGGCAGCACTTTGTGTACTTTTAATTGGAGTCTATGTGCTTCTGATACGGTGGTACAGGCTGATTTACCGGGGATAACATCTTGGCTTGTAATTTTATGCCTTGTCAATTAGCTCCTCCATCGGTAGAGACTCTCCCGTAGTGGTCTGTCATTTGTGCTCCACCTTCTCTATTCTTATTCTGTGCTTTCTTCCTTTCCGGTCTCGCAGGCTTCTCAGTATGGAGCGTTAGGCCTACACATGAGAGCAGTTAATCAAGGGCAGTGTCATATGCCTGAGTTGTTTCCTTGAGCCTCTTCCCTCAGTCACTATAATTTTGCTAATTTGCTAATTTGCCCCACGCTATTTAAACCGCGGCGGGACAGATCACAGGCCAGCCTCAGTTGTCCAAGTGGTGGGGACTGGGTGACTGTACGTGGGGCCTGCTAATTTCGACTTGGCACATTCCCGGGTCTCCCCGTCCAGGTGGTTGGAGCTAGCACTGGTATAATAGGTGTGGCACGGCCCGGAATCGATTTGTCAGGTTTAGGGCCTCCCGTGCCCCTCCTCACTTTATTTGCTGCGTGGCATTCGCGGTCTGGCTGTTTCTCTGCTTCACGCCCCTGGCTCGATTTACATGGAGCCTCGCCATGTCTTCATCAGCCGCCTCGTACCACCTCCTCCATCTGTGTCTCGCAGTGTTCTTTGCAAGTACTGTTGTTGACTAAATTAGCTGCAATGCTGCCAGTGCCCGCTGCTTTAAGTGTCGTAGATCATGCTTCTCATACAGCGTGGCTGTACATTGGGGAGGATTATTTTGTATTTTACGGCCCAGGACGCTGGTGCCTCACGCTTGTGCAGCCATCTTGCGTGCTTGGCCTCTTGCAGCCCCCAAGTATTTTTTTGATTATACGGTTTTTCAGCTTAGTGATAGCTTGTAGCACAATACTACTAAAAGTGCCAAGGAAGCCCAAAACTACATTAGACTGCACATGTAAAGTTTCAGATTTACTACATGAACAACTGAAATATCCATTTATAGTAACATGCTAATGTAGACCCTTAAACAAATACATAATGAATAGAATACATCTCATAGGTTTTCTTTGCGTGCTCTCTGATTCCCAAAATAAAACTGGTCCAACAAGCAAAATAAAAGACATCTTTCTGGTGCTCCCCTGTGCAACAAAATAAAAAATGTACCTAGCACTAAGCCAGGACATGATAAGTGGCCACCAGGAAAAAAAATTATCTCAATTTTAACAATACCAATGATTCAATTTGGCCCTCAGTTGCACAATCCTACTTAAAGTAGCAGGGAATCCCAAAAAATAAACTAGACTGCATAGGTACATTTTCAGATCTACTACATGAACAATTGAAAGGCCCATTCATGGTCACATGCTAATGAAAACATATAAACATAAAATACATAACAAAATGAATACATCTTAATCTACATATGTTTTCTTTGCATGCTCTCTGGCTCACAAAATATAACTGTGTCTAACAAGCCAAACAAAAACCATGTTTCTGTGCACTAAATGGAAACAAAACTTAGCACTGAGCTACACAAACTATTGTAATTGGCTGTTAGGAAAACAAATAATAACCTCAATTTTTATAACAGCAATGATTGGTTTTCTTTCACTTCGGTCTTTATATGTAGGGCAATGCTACTAAAAGTAGCACGTAAGCCGCAAAAATAAACTAGACTGCACATATAAGGTTTCAAAATTACTACATGAACAACTAAAAGACACATTTATAGCCAAATGATTATCTGAACCAATAAACAAATACATAAAAAATGCAATACATAAAAATAAAAAAATTACATTCAATCTGATTGTCACCCTGTAGTATAGTTGTATTCCCAAAGATAGGAATTCCTCAGATATTAGCTCCCTAATAACTTTCCACCCATTTGATAAATCAGTACAATAATATCTAAACCTATAGCATTTTCTAAATTTTGAGATGATGTAAATTTTCGTGGTGTGTCGTTAAGGGAGTGCCAAGATAAAAAGGGGTTCTAAAAAGCTTTTTTCAATCAATGTATCGACTATTGTATTTAAAGTAGTGTGAAAACCAGTGAATGGATTTACATGACATTTAGCAGGGTTATACATTATGGTGCATAGATGATGCTTTCTGGGTACAGCAGTTAAATAGGGTAGGTATTCTTAAGTTATAAAGCATTTAAGCTTAGTGTATCTGTCACTGAGGTACTTTAGAGGAAGTTCAATATATTTTGTGAAACTACTGCTGTACAAGGCAGTACACTTATTTCAAAGAATGTAATAATTTCCCAACCTATTACCAATGTATTAAAGTGGTAATAGGTAGGGACCTACTACTTACCTATATCTAAAGACCCTAACACTGAACGCAGCCAAGTGTAGTATAAACAATATGGCTGCCTTTTCATTCTCAACACCCATTACCCAATTATATACAGGCTTGTCATCACCATGTCATGAAGTTATCATAGTATACAATGGCCCAAAATATAACTAAGACCTAGCTGCATTATTGGATTGCAGTACCCTTGTGTCACTCATGGCATTGCATGGGCCAAAACAAAACCGGAAGTGAAGAAGCAACTTGAAGGAAATTAAGGGAGAGGAGATAGGAAGAGAGACAGGAAGTTCGACAAGGAGGTAAGGGCGGAATACACCCCCCTGCCATGGACAATCTTCTAAACAGAAAAACAGCGAAGGGTCCACCAGGGCTTACTATGGTGAAAGCTGCACATTTGACAACATTATATGGGTTATGTCAGCAACAGGACAAAAGTGAAAGAAAAGAAATGGGAATAAAAGACAAAGATGTATGGAAGGAGTGACGAGGTTTCGAGCAGAGGATGGAAGAGAATGGGAATGTGTGAAAAGTGTACTTTAACACAGAAACACAGTATCAGCTCATGTACTAATAACATATTTAGAGAATGTTTAAATAGTCATAAAACACAGTGTAGAGTTTTTGGTGATATCAAGCAAAGTATAAAAAGTCTGAAAGCACAGCCAAGGCAAATCAGCATGCACCCGGCTGAACCTATGAGAAATGCTCTCCAGCCTGCGTTCACTATTACAACCTCGTGCTATTGGTTGTCTGACTTACTTTAGCAGAGGAAACCCAAAGACAGCAGTGGGGAAAGGGTGGGTGTGAATTTTTGGTGATAAGAATGTGTGTGTGTGCGTGCGTGTATGCTTGTGTGTGGGTCTGAGGGGTGAAAAGCCAGGGCATGGTGGAGGAGGTGGGGCAGAGGCAGCCTAGTGGGTTCCTGCAGATGGCCCACTTTTTTCAGGGACACACCCGTGTCCCCTCCTTCTGGTTTGCAGGTGCAACTTTCCTTTCTGTAATGTCCTGGCATGAGACCGATTCTAGAGGGCCAGATCCATGATCCCAATGGATGCGGAGAAGTATGCACCACTCCGGATCCCAGAGACACACATGCATAATACCACACGCACACCATGTTCCTGTCACAATGGTAACTGGGTGCCAATGGTGGCTCTGTATAATGTGGTCAGCTGGGGGCAAAAGGGGTTTGGTTGGTGAGGAGGAATCTTAGTACAGCCCCTCACACGCTCTTCAATCCATGGTGCCAGGTGGAGATGCTACTCGTTACTTTCTATACTAGGAAAAGATCTTGAGTGAGAATGTCAGTCTGAGTGAGGGGTGGGAGGGGAGGAGCGGGAGAGAGCAAAAGAAGCACAAGCACGATGATTGTGAGTGAGACCCAGGTGAATGACATGAGTGAGTGTGAGGGGAGTGATAGGGATGAGATTAACTGTGTGAGAGAGGAGTGAGAGTGCAAGGGAACTATTTTCAGCTCTGAAAAGAACAATATCACTTATTTTTCCACTGGTTCCAGCAACATGCTCCCTACTTAATGATCTCCCAAGCAGTCCAAGTGTGAGCTCATTCCCTGCAGCCACTTCATGCCTCACATTTCTGCTTGGATTTACAGTAACATCTCCCTTAATCTACTACTTCTGACTTCGTAAACCTAATTAGAAATGACTGACAAGCGCCCCCGGAGAACAAACACAGCAGCTCGGATGGGCTTCACTGACACCGAAGGGAGCGGGGGTGGGAGGCGGGAACTTAACGACGGCGCTGATGTAAACACTGAATGCGCCCTACATTTTTTAATGTCTATTTATATTTCTTTAAACTAATTGGGTTAGTTTACTGTCCTCACTGGTGTTGCGTGCTAGCAGTTTTCGTTGGTACATACTAGAGAAACCAACCGAAGTTCCGGTTGCCGTGGAAACCAGCAAACAGCCACAAGATCGTATTTCGAATGCAGCCACGAAGAAGAAGCATGAAGAGGCATTTCCTGGTGTTCATTCTTCAATTTCTCTGATTGGAGGACAATCACCGATGACGCTACATACTTTCACGATGTCCTCCAATCAGAGAGCGCCTGAAGATGCCACTATTCGGAATCCAAAACGAAGAACAAACGTTTTGGATTCCAGATTCAGGCAGTTAAAGGCGAAAGTCCAACGGGAATGCGCGACCCCCTTTCTAGGACTCCACGCCCCCCAGGGGTCGCGCCCCACAGATTGAAGACCCGTGCTCTACGCTATTACACTGTAAGCAACTCCACTCTATGCCTCTTTAGTGTATGCCACTCCACTGTGTGCAACTCCACTCTATGCCTCTTCAGTGTACGCCACTCCACTGTATGCCACTCTGTTATACGCTACTCCAGCATATGCTATTCCACTCTATGCCATTCCACTATATACCACTCTACTCTATGCTATTCCTCTTATGCCACTCCAGTGGATGCTACTCTACTCTATGCCACTCCAAGGTATGCAACTCCACTCCATCCTACACTATTCCGTTGGACTCCACTCCACTCAAAACCATTCGATTGCAGTCTACCCCATGCCAGTGTATGTCACTCCAGTCTACACCATTTCATTGTACGTCACTGCAGTGTACACTACTCAACTATGCGCTATTGCACATTACGCCACTCCACTGTACACTACTACACTCTACACTAGTACACTCTATGACACTCCACTGTATGCCACTCCAGTCTATGCTACACTACTCTACTCTATTCCACTTTATGTCACTCCACTGTATGCTACTCCACTGTACGCCAC
This sequence comes from Triturus cristatus, assembly GCF_964204655.1. Classification (NCBI taxonomy): domain Eukaryota; kingdom Metazoa; phylum Chordata; class Amphibia; order Caudata; family Salamandridae; genus Triturus; species Triturus cristatus. Next base: position 904,093,975 of record NC_140589.1, on the reverse strand, counting down.
TCCAGTGTACTCTCCTCCACCTTATATAACTCTACTCTATAAATCTCCATTACACCCTATGGTACACTATTAGATTCTACTCCACTCTATCCCCGTATACTTCAATGTCCAAATTTGCACTTGATTCTGTGACCTTACACTCTATTCTTCAACACTCTAATCCACTCTACGACAGTTTTCAACACTGTATGACACAGCACTCCACTCTATTGTATGGGATGCCGCTCCAATTTATGATAGTTTCCTTGACTTTATGTTATGCCACTTCAGTGTATGCCATCGACACTATGCTGAACCATTCTACCCCACTTCACTTTACGCCACTCCACTGTACACCACATCACTCTACGCTATTTTACTCTATACCACTCCACAGAACAATATTGTACTGTTCATTATTCATCTCTATGCTACTCCACTTTACAGCAATCCACTCAACACCAGTACAGTGTATGCCACTCCACTCTAAGCCACCTCCATTGTATGACACTCTCCTCCACTCTATATAACTCCACTCTATAAAAGTCTAGCACACACCATGGCACTCTATGACACTCTACTCCACTTTATCCTCGTACATTCCCCTGTCAAACTGTATACTCCACTCTATGGCCGTATACTCCAATTTACAACACTAACAGCACTTTTCTATACAGCCCAACTCTCAACTCTACTGTACGAGATCCCACTCCAATTTATAACAGTTGACTACCTACGCTACACCAGTACACTCCACTCTATGCCACTCTACTCTATGACACACCATTGCACTGTATTGTACTTTACTCACCTATGTCACAGCACTCCTCTTGATTCTACTAAAATGTACAATACTTTACCTCACTCTACGCTACTATACAACAATCCACTCTGTGCAGCTGCACTTTTTCACATACTACTCTACGCAACTCAACTCTACAACACTCTACTACACTGTATGCCACTGTCCGACACTCAACTGATATACCTCTTTACTCCGCTGCATAACCCTGTACTATACTGTATGCTACTGTGCAACATTCTACTCTGCTCTATTATACTCTAGTCCACAATATGACACTGTGCACAACTCTTTGTATGCCACTGAACCCCATTTTACTCAACTCTTGTCATAATACCTACTTGAACCCGGGCAAGATCCTACGCCTTTCCTATTGTGCAAACAGACCACCAGGACTCAGGAGACTACAAGTCCCATGGGTCCTAGTGGCTTTACGTCGACATCGGCGGGAGAGCGGAATGCGGATAAAATCACTTCCGCTCCCCACGACATTGCCGATTATTCAGTGGACCAGGCCAGAGTCTGTGAATCAGCCGTGTTGAGCTGGTGCAGGGATCTGGTAAGGGTGCGGTTGCACCACCTCATTTCTCAAGTCGGGTTGCCTGGTTACAACCTGCCTTTTTGTTTCGCACATTCTGCATTACGGCTTTCTCTACATTGGGTGGAGAGTTCCCGGGACTCCGCAGTCGCTTGGAGTCTCTTTGTTTTGGGCCGCATATCCTTTCTTGGTAAAGCGCTAGCTGTTCCTCCCTGTTGGCGAGACACACGTATGTAGTCTCTTGCGGGTGGTAGAAATACCAGTGCCATTTGGGGCATGTGATTCTTGTCATTACTTGTGCTGTGAGCGAGTTACACATTCTGTAAACTCTTGCGGGAGAATACAGTTGCTATTTTCTTTCATACTGCTTCCCCCGTTGCCGAGCTCAGATTTCCTTGAGCTCTTGCAGGGGACATACGGATATACGCATTTGCGACATTCATTACTGAGCCAAAGTCTACAAATGCGGTAGTTTCATTTTTGTTTATTGTTCAACGTGGAAAATTTTAAAGATAATATTCTTTTTCCTACTGGAACTTCATACTAAAGCATATGAGATTTTGGGGAAAGATACATGATATCGTGATTACAACCCTTTTGGGCATACAAATGTTTACTGCTGGTTGGTCCTCCCTTGGGGTTAAAGGAGGAGTGATACAGTGTATTTTTCACGCACTGAATAAGTACTTTGGTCTAATTCTGATGCTTGTGTTTTCTTATCCTTACTCTAACAGGGGATTGTGGTAGAGCAGTATACGTCAGTCTCTTACATCCCCTGTGATGCAACACTCAAGGTTCCAAGGGTAGGTTATATTCTATACCTATACCTATCTCAAGGTCCTAGACATATTACCTATAGTCTTACCCATTCCTTGTTTATTGTTTTGTCATTTCTACTTTCTACTGCACGACTATTATTTAATGGTACCAAGGGGGGGCATTCCTGCTATACACACTGAGAAGTTCTTTTCCTTTACAGGTAGTTACCCAAGTACAATAAGGTGAATAAGTAGAGAGGTATAGAGTATTGTATGGTCTTCTTATTGCTTCTTTCTCTTTGTCTTTTTGGTCTCCTTCAACACTGTCCCCACCCTTTCCTTGCCTCGCTTGATCACTTCAATGATCTGAGCTATTATTGCAAACAGACTTGAGGCAATTGAGAGGTGGACCATCTTTGAGCATCGTTCCAACCCTGAGGAGTTGGTGAACCAGACAACTCTACTCTGAAACAGTATTCCACTCTAATCCACTATTCCACTATTCCTCTGTATACCTCTCCACTCTACACCAATCAATGCTATTGTACTCTATAACACTGTATGCCAATCCACTGTAACCCACTTTACAACACTTCACTGGACTGTGCACCACTTCACTCTATAAAAATCAATAAGACTGTATGCCACTCTACTGCAGTCTACATCACTTTCCAATACTGTGAGACACCCCACTTCACTCTACTGTACAACATGGTACTCAAATTTATTATACTTTACTCGACTGTAAGCTAAGCCACTATAGTCTACAACATGCTACTCCACTCTATTGCACTTTACTCTATTCTATACTAACTCCCTCCAGAGTATTCCACTCCACTATACTTCACTCGACTACACTTTATCCCATTTTACGTCACTGCTCTATACCCTACTCTAGCTGCTCCACTTGACGACACTTTGCCCCACTATACGCAACTACACTCTACAATACAGTACTAAAATCTATGCCACTATATTACACCCTACTCCACTCCATGCCCATCCACTCTATGTCTCTGTAGTACACTGTATGACACCCAACAACACACCACATCCACTCTACAACATGCCGCCACTGTACTCCATGACACTCCACGTGATGATACTCCGCTTATGACAATCTTTTTCACCCTGCTCCATTCTTTAACACTCTACTGCACTCTATGACTGTCTACAACATCCTACTCTACTCTTCAACACACCATTCCACTGTGCAACTCACTGATCTAGTCTACAATACCTGACTCCACTATATGAGCCACGGTGGCACTACACTATATAACTCTTTACTACACTGTACACTAATCTACTACACTCTACTTTACTCAACTCAATTTCAATCTACAATATTCCAGCCTATGACAATAGGCTTTAGACTTTGCAACACTCTCTTCCACTGTACTGTTGGACACTCCACATAACGACTCTCCACTTGCAACACTGGACTGTACAATTTAAAACATATTTTTATTTAAAAAATTAAAAAACAAATTGAAATTCAATAAGAAAAAAACACATTAAAGCTTGGTTATAGTCAGGAAAGCTTACTTTCCCCATACAAACCAAGTTTAAACTACACAAACTTTAAAAATTCCAAAGTTATAGTTAAAACTTTCATTTACAATTTAACTACCACCTTCAAATTATTATAAGTAGTGGACCTTGTTACACACTCATTTCAGGTCGCTAACCAGACAAGACTAACTATAACTTGCCACTCTACCATGCACTGTGTTCTCACAAATAATGATACTCCACTGTACAACACTACACTGTACAAGACTCTGCCAATCTACTGCATGACACCATACTTGAAAACACTGAACTATATGATACTCTACTTCACTGAACTCCACTCTATGCAACTACTTTCTACAACACTCTGATACACTCTATGCCACTCTTCGACACTCTACTCGATGACTCTCCACTCCACAAAACTCCATTTCATGAGTCTCCAGGCAACAACACTCTACTGTAGGACATTCAGCTCTACTGCTTGACATGTTAATACACAGTAAAACATGCCACTCCACCCTACGATACGATATGATATACCACGCCACTCCCCTGTATAACACTTTACTCGACTGTGCACTATTTCACACCACTCTACTCAACTCCATTCTACAATGCTCCAGTTTACGACACTAGACTGTATGATGCTCTCCTTCACTGTACTAAACAACACTTCACTTTCTGACACTCTAACCAATGACAATCCACACTGCAATTTGAAACAAATTTTTATTAAAAAATTAATACCATTAACATACAATGAAAAAAACAAATGCCAAGGATAATTTATAGCCAGAAATACCTTATGTAATCTTTCCATAAAAACCAAACTTAAAATACACAAACATTTAAAATCGTAAAGTTATAAATATAACTTCAATTTATAATTTGCACACCACCTTCAAGTTACTATAAGTTGTGTATCTCCAATCACAGTCTCGTCTCCTCATTCGCCACACTACTGTACTGCATGCCTTTTCCATGCACTGTTTATACCCTTGCATGCCCAAGGAGATGATGGACGGAGTGCTGAAACTTTTCAAACACTCACCCCAAGTCACAGATCTGGGTTGAATCCATCATCATTCTTTAGCTCACTCTGCCACGCCAGTTCAGACACAGCTATATGCAAATCAGTCTTGACCATGTGCCTCATGGGAACAGTCCAGCCCGAGCTGCCAAGTCGTGTCTTCCCTAGAACGGAAACAAGCATCCTGGGACCGGTTTCGGGCCAACAGCCCTCTTCAGCCAGGCTAGATTGAATCCAGTGGCAAAGTGAGCAAGGGACCCATGTCTGGGCATACCCTGCCAACTTAGGGCAAACAAAGCAAACACAAGGTGATGATGAACGGAGTGCTGAAACTTTTCAAACACTCACCCCCAGTCACCGATCTCGGTTGAATCCATCATCATTCTTTAGCTCACTCTGCCACCCCAGTTCAGACACAGCTATATGCAAATCAGTCTTGACCTTGTGCCTCATGGGAACAGTCCTGCCCGAACTGCCAAGCCCTGTCTTTGCTGAACCGGGAACAAGCATCCTGGGACCGATTGCGGGCTAACAGCCCTCTTCAGCCAGGCTAGCTTGAATCCAGTGGCAAAGTGAGCAAGGGACCAACGTCTTGGAATACCCTGCCAACGTAGGGCGGACAAAGCAAACACAGGCATGCTACATCACATATAGCATGTGAAATCATAATGTTCATAGCAACACTTCTAACTTAGAAAATTACATTATTTATCACAACAAAGTGCATGGTAGAGTGGCGAGTTAATGTCAATGTTGTCTGGTTAGCAAACTGAAAAGTGTGTGTAATGAGGTCTGCTACGTATAATAATTTGAAGGTGTTGGATAAATTGTAAATGAAAGTTATAACTATAACTTTAAAAAAAAATAAGTTTGTATAGGTTAAACCTGGCTTGTAGAGGGAAAGTAAGTTTTCCTAACTATAGCTAAGTTTCAACCTTTGTTTTGTTTTATAAAAAAAGATATATAAATATATATTATAACGTTCATGTAACCTTTGTTTTTTTCAGTGAATGAATATATAACCCTGGCCTCCAACACCACTGACGCCAGAACCAGTGACACCCTGAAATGCATCCTTCTCAACGTACACTCCGTACATAAACACGCCATGGAAATCTGGAACTTACTCAACTCTCTTTCACCGGGCATTGCGTTCTTCACAGAGAGCTCGACCAAAGTATCCTCCGCCTCCGCCCCCGACATCAGCACCGCCATCCCAGATGGATACAAGATCCAGAGGAAAGACCGCCCCAACCACCCAGGAGGGGGCCTTGTCATCACCCACAAGAGCAACCTCTGCCTCATCACCTCCAGCGAAACCTTCCCCTCTTCCGAACACCTGCAGTTCCAGATCCAGACCACCCTCACAGCCACACTCCGAGGAACCCTTGTCTAGAGACCCCCCGGCCCCCGAACTTCATCGCACCCCACGCCATCGCCTCAACAAACTACATACTCATTGGAGATCTGAACTTCCACCTCGACAACCCCAGCGACCCCAACTCCACTATCCTTCAAGACAACCTCACCAGCATCGGACTTAAATAACTCATCAACACACCAACTCACAGAGCAGGAAACAGCATCCAATTCAGCCACACTACGCAGCCGCCATGGACCAAACACCACTGCGTACACTTCGACATCAACAAACCCAAGGCATCCAAACCAGGCCCACGCCCACCACGAAGGAACTGGAGCAAGGTTACCGACGAGCAGCTTAACTCCACCCTCACCCAAGACAACCACACCTGGGCTTCCGACGCAAACGACGCAGCCAGAGAACTCCACACCTGGATCTCCAACTGTGCAGATGAGCTTGCCCCGCTACGCAACCCCGACAGACAACGCCCCGGGAAAGCCACCTGGTTCACCACCGCTCTCCGTGAAGCCAGACGCACCTGCAGACGCCTGGAGAAGAACTGGAGAAACACCAAGACAACTGAAAACCACACCACCTACAAGGACACCATGATGGACTACCACAACTAGATCAGAGCCACCAAGAGAAATTTCATCCACAACAAAATTCTGGCAAACTCCACCCACTCCAAGGAACTTTTCAGTGTCATTCAAAAATTCATCAAACCCACACAGAGAAGCCACAGACATCACCCCATCCCAAGACCTCTGCAACAAGCTTGGAACCTATTTCCACCTCAAGATCAAAAACCTCTACAACAACTTCATCGACCATCCACCAGATGCCACAGACGGCCCCCGCCCACCAGAAACACCAGCCAGCCCACCATCTCCAGCTGGACACCGATCACAGCCGAAGACAGCGCCTCGACAATGAAAAGCATCCACTTGGGGCCCCCACCGACTCCTGCCCCCCTTACATCTACCACAGAGCTGCAGCCGCCATCGCACCTAAACTAAAATGCACCATCAACACCACCTTCAAAACAGTCATCTTCCCAAATGACTGGAAGCACGCAGAGGTCAGACCCCTGCTCAAGAAGCCCACAGCTGACCCCACCGACCTCAAGAACTATTGGCCCATCTCGCTCCTCCCCTTCACAGCAGTTGCAGAGAAAACAGTCAATAGGAAACTGACACGATTCATTAAAGAGAACGCTGTCCTCGACCTATACCTATCCGGATTCTGAAGCAACCACAGCACAGACACCACCCTACTCGCTGCCACAGACAACATATGCACCCTCCTGAACCAAGGCCACTCCACAGCCCTCCTCCTACTGGACCTATCAGCAGCCTTCGTCACCATCTCCCACCGCACACTAGTCGCCAGACTACACGATGCAGGCATACAAAGAACAGCCCTGGACCGGATCCGATCATTCTGCACCGGAAGAAGGTAAAGGATCAGACTTTCACCCTTCCTCTCCAACCCCATGGAAATACCTGCGACGTCCCATAGGGTTCATCACTGAGCACCACGCTCTTCAACATCTACATGGCCCCCCTCGCAGCCATCGTCCGACAACACAGCCTCAACATCGTATCCTATGCCGCCAACCCCCAGCTCATACTCTCCCTCACCAAAGACCCCACCACTGCCAAAATCAACTTCCAGAAGGAATGCAAGACGTCGCAGTCTGGATGACCAACAGCTGCCTGAAGCTCAACACCGAGAAGACAGAAGTCCTCATCCTCGGTACCACCCCTTCTGCATGGTACAGCACCTGGTGGCCGACCGCCCTCGGAAACCCACCTACCCCCTCAGACCATGCCAAGAACCTCGGCATTGTACTAGACTCATCACTCACCATGAACCGACAGGTCAACGCCATTACCTCTAGCTGCTTCAACAACCTCCGCATCCTCCGCAAGACCTTCAAGTGGATCTCCCCTGAGTCAAGGAAGACAGTCACCCATGCACTCATCACCAGCAGACTGAACTATGGAAACACACTCTATGCCTGCATCAACAAGTCACTACTCTGCAAACTGTAGACACCTCAGAACACCGCCGCCAGACTCGTCCTCGTCATCCCCCGACACGAACACATCTGCCAACACCTACAAAGTCTCCACCGGCTCCCCGTGGAGAAAAGAGTCACTTTCAAAATCCTCACTCACACCTACAAATACCTACACAACAACGGACCCAAATACCTCAATGACAGAATCAGCTTCCACGTACGCAAAAGAAACCTCCGATCTTTCAACTAGGGGTGGGCGGAATTTGCGGAATTAACCTTCGCAAATTATCGCGAGAATGTTTAAAATTATCGCAAACAAGCAGAAATATCGCGAAGATGCGGAAGTTTTTTTCCGGCATGTTCGCGAGATTTTCTGCATGGTTGCGGGTCGCCAACTTACCCATGTGGTTGCTTGCGGGCGCGGCCATCTTGTTTTGAGTTGTTCTCGCGGTGCATGATCGCGAGAAGAAAGACGTGATCGCGCGACGCATGACGTCACTGCGGGCGCGAACTGTCGCGAGACAGTGCAAATGGCTAAAAACAATACAACATCTCATGGAGAACGCGACCGGATCAAGAAAACTTGTCGGCGAACGCAGGGATTCAGGTAAGGCGATCGCACGCGCGCGAGAATGTATCATTTTACAGCGCGAGCAAGAAACAAATTATCGCCAAGCTGCGGAAACCGGAATTTTTGACATTTTCGCACTCTCCGCGGAACGCAAAAATGTCAAATTATCGCAATTTCCGCGAACGGAACAAAATTTTTGCCCAGGCCTACTTTCAACCACGCACTGGCCGAAACCCTGCACATCCACAGAGCCAGAGCAGGTGGAAGATCCTTCTCTCACATTGCAGCCAAGACCTGGAACGAGCTACCGACAGACATCAGATGTGCCCCATCACTGAAAACCTTCAGGAAGACCCTCAAGACCTGGTTCTTCGGCTAAACAGATCTGCGGACCCCCCTCAGTGCCTTGAGACCCTCACGGGTTAGTAGCGCGCTTACAATCCCCTGATTGATTGATTGATTGATTGATTGACTGGGTGAGTGAATAGGTGTGTATATCAGAATTAGTTTGTGAATGGGTGTGTGAGTTTCTGAGTGTATGAGTGTGTGACTGGGGTCATAATTCTCATAGAAGGTCTGTAACTGAGTGTGTGAGTGACTGTATGAGTGTATGAGTATTTGAGTGTATCTGTGAGTAGGCGTATGGGTGTCTGAGTGGGCCTGTGAGGACATACATAAGTGTGTGAGTGGGTCTATAGCTTGGTGTGTGCGTCTCTGAGTGAGTCTGTACATGGGTGCATCACTCTTTGAGTGAGTCTGCAAGTGGGTACATGAGTACCTGAATGGATATGTGAGTGGGTGCATGAGTATCTGAGTGGGTATGGTACTGAATGTATAAGTGTGGGAGTGGGTATGTGAATGAGTGTAGAAGTGAGTTTGTGAGTGCATACATGCGTGTGTGACAGTGACTGGCAAGTGTTTACAAATATATATATATTTTCACTAATGTTCGCTAAGACTTTGCAATATTCACGATGTCCCCGCAATGGTACATGCGGGCCCGCGCTGGTGATCGTGGCATCGCCACAAATCTTGCACGCGATAAAAAATAATAATTTTGGACACATAACTTGTGTCACTAGCACACCTATTTCTCAAGCATTGGATTAGAGTATCTCCACCCTCACCTCTTATGTGAGCTTTCACACAAAGTTTCAACCCTGGGAACCATTCCCGGATGATAAAATGGTGGCCGCAACATTCTGTTCTGCTTGCATCCAGCCAATCAGAGCATTCCTGTTGGTGCGTGCATTCACGATTAACCGCGAAACCCCCACGAAATATCCGTAGCCAGAGATATATCTATATTTTTTGCCGAAATTTCGCAAAAACGACTGGACAGATTTTCAACAAATAACAAAAAGCACAATCTGTGTAACAATATCTACCTTTCTGCCCAATTTGGTGTAATTCCGTCCAGCGGTTTGGGCTGAAGGTTGGACAACACGTTCCTATGCGAATTGACATTACACACACCCTTTATTGGCATCCCTATTTCTCGATCACCATGCATGGATCACTCCAAACTTTCCATGACAAACAGAACCTACTTGGACACTTTTTTTGGAAAATTTCATGAAGATTGTTGTAACTACGCCTAAGGTATAAACAAGTCAAAAAATGCTTTTCCTATGGAAACTAGGTCCTAACTATAACAACCTTCTGCCGACCGGCAGTAGGTAATATATATGTATTACCTACTTATAATTGGATAATATAGAGAAGTGAAGTTGTTAACTTAAAATTCTATGCCAGATGAGGTATTTAACACACACATCTCATTAAGATAAATATTAACCAAACTCTGTTTTTGAACATTAGTGAAGGTTCAATATGTTGCTGATGTCAATAATTTGCACAGATCCTTTAATTTTCTCATGCACCTCAATAATAGTAAAAAGTGATTTCACATATGTGCTTTGTGATCTGCCTGTTTTGCTTGTTGTGAAAGGATGCACCCATAAGTTTTGCATATGTTTTGAACTATTGTGTCTACGTGTACCTTGTTAAATAACTGCCAGTATTAGAAGGTTACATCAAACGGTTTTATTCATTGGATGATGTGATCAGTAATGTCGTTTGAGATGCCATCAGTGATGCCATCAATGATGTCAATGATGTCATGAGTGATGTAATATAGGAGGTTAGAAGCAGTGCATGGTGGGGATGCAAGTTAAAATTAGCTCAGTAAACTGTGATGAATTTCAGTGTTTTTTTCTTTTAAAATGGCTTCAGTTTCCAATACGTGCTACTGAAACTAATATCATAAGATGGAAGCAGGTAGATCTGGGATTTAGACATTGGGCCAAGGCTCACTTACATGCAGTTTTAATGAAAGGTGAGCAGGACATCATGGTAAATTGCAACCTGAACACAATATGTGCTCTTTGATGCTGGCACTCTCATATTTAAAAACATATGCCTATATCTGTACAGGCTGATTCTACAGCAATTGCCTTAGTTGTTTCAATTCATTTTAAAACCCTTCTCTTCTACTGAGAGCTTGCTTTCTGTATCTTGTAAAAACAATTTCCATTTGTGGGCTGTCTCCTGGTATGTTGAACGGTGGAAATTTGTTAGACGTGGCCAAGATCATGGTGGTTGACGGTCTTTCTGTTTGCAATGAGTGCAGAGCATGTCATTTCGGCGTTTTGGTGCTCTCAATTACCTTGGTGGAAGTGGCAAGTTTTGTTTTTGGAGCTCTTGCATGTGGAGTGCTTTGATGCTACAGAGACAGCAGACCATTTCCAGAAATGCATATGCTCACAAACCATGCTTATTTTTTAGATGTCACAGAAATAATTTATCCATCAGTTACCCTTGATATAAGTCCACTGCAGAAGAGCCTGGTTCAAAAATAGCACAGCTTATTATCATCTTCAGTGCTTTGCGAAACCAGCGGTAGGAGAAACCATAAATTAAGGGATTGCAAGCGGAATTGAAGTAAGCAAACCATATAGAAATATCAAAGAGGAGAGCAGGAGTAACAAAATTCAGGAGACTGTCAACCATGGTGTCTAGCGTGAAGGGCAACCAGCACATGAGGTAGAGCCCCATGGCAATCCCCAGGGTCTTGGCTGCCTTCCACTCTCGCTTTGATGTTCCAGTTGGAATCAATGAACTTGTCCTGTTGCTCATGGCGCTGATCTCTTTTGCCTGCCTTATGGCCACAAGATAGATTTTGGCATAGAGAGTTATCATTAAGATGCAAGGAACAAAGAACATGGGGAAATTCAGCCACCCCCACAGTTTGTTGAAAAGTAGCTGACAATTGCCTGCACAGGGTATGTCCAGCAATAAATGTCTCAGCCGTCCCTCAACCACATCAGTGTAGAGAAAAATAGCAGTGTAGGCAATTGGTGCTGACCAGGCAATACCTATGTACATGCAGGCCACTCGAACAGTAAAACTGGTATGATAGCGCAAAGGGTAGCAGATGGCACAGTAACGGTCAATGGCGATGAAGCATAGGTGCATAATGGAGACCAAACAAAATACGGTGTCCAAAAATGTGTGCAGCCTGCAGAAGATATCTCCAAAATACCAACAGCCCTCCACTGAGCGGGAAATGCTGAAGGGCAGCACCGTTAATCCCAGAAATAGGTCAGCAAGGGCCAGTGAAAGCAGCAAGAAATTTGTTGGACTGTGAAGCATTCTGAAATGGGAGATTGAAATCACCACAAAGAGGTTGCCCACTACAATAAGCATCATGCCAGTAGAGCAGGTGATATAGACAACCAGCTGGACACCAAATGGTTGCAGGTTTCTGGTACAGGAGTCGTTAAGCATCTCATAGCACAAAGGAGTTGCAGGCAACAATTCACTGCGGATGTCCTGGCTAAGCCTCATTTCTGTCTGAAAGCATCCCACCAGCAACCTATTCAATTTCTTCTTATAAATTTATCTTAATAGGTGATGTGTACTTGATGAACGGCTTGAGGAAATCTTGAAGATGGAAGAATAAAAGGAAAAATAATGAGTAAGAGTGATAATTATAAGAATTTGAAAGTTATATTATCTGAGAGACAATGAAAAACCACTGACATAAATAGCATGAGTGAAAAGAGGATAGAATTAAAAAGAGAGGGAGAGATTGTGAAAGACAGCTGGCAAAAGAGTTATAGATAAAGATAAAGGCACATATGAAAGAGATTGAAAGAAAAGACGAAAGAAAGAAAAATGTAAGGATGAAAAAGAAAATGTAATACGAAGTGGAAGAAGATAAAATGTGTGCATATTGGAAGGAGGAGATGAGAAATATGAAGAAAGTCTAAGAAAAGAGAGGAAGAGCTTAATACCGACAAGTAGAGGGTTGAAGCACAATTAGCAAATCTTAGTAATATCTTTGGGGTTTTTGGACAAAATATTGAGTTGTAAATATCGGGAGATAGAAATATGGCAAAAAAATATTGCGATGCAAAAATATTGTGATGCAGAAGTATGGTTGTGAAGAATATCGTTTTTTCAGGAAAGTAATATCGTTAAGAATATTGTTGTTGTAAATACTGTTTATAATAATATAGCTGTTAAAAAATCATTATAAATGTATGCATTGTGTTTAATGTGTTTGAGTTCATGTATTAATTTTATGTGTTAGTTGTTAATAGTAATTGTAATAGTAATTTATTTTGTCATAATGTTTTTTGGGTTTGTAGGGGTGGGAAGTTAATTAAATAATAATGAATTGTTCATAATTAATAATTTAAGTAAGTATGTGATTGATATTCATTATGTATATTATGCAATATTAATTTATACTTATTCTGTAGGCACAGGTTGCTATGTTCGATGTTGTATATTATTTTACTATATTTTAGGTGCGTTCTGGTGGATTTGTAGGGGTATAAGGTGGGAAGTTAATTAACTAATATTTATTTAACAATAATTATGAATGTATTATTAATAACTTAATTGAGCATTAATCATCTAAATTGTGTAATAATTATATTTTTGGTATATTTTAACTGGGGGCTGCTGAGTTTGTAGGAGTGTAGGCTGGGAAGGTAATAAAGTATAATTAATGAACAATTAATTATGAATTTATTATTATTAATTTAATTGATAATTGTGTATATTGTGTAAAAACTTTAAACTTAAGTTATATTTTAGGTGTGGGCTTTTGGGGTTTTAGGGATATAGGGTGGGAAGTTAATTAATTAATACATACATAAAAATATTCATAATTTATTATTGAATTGTTAAATAATCATGACTATTGCTTAATTATTTTATTATCAATTATTTATTTATTTATAAAATATTTCTTTGAGAATGTAATTATTTACATTAGATAATACTGATTTATTTTAGTTATATTTTAGTTGTGTTTTGCTGGGTTTGTAGGAGTATAGGGTGGTATGTTAAGTACGTAACAATTAATTAACAAATAAGTATTAATAAGTTAATTGAAGATCAATTATGAAAATTGTATTATATTTACTTATTTTAATTATGTTTTAAGTGTGGGCTGCTATGTTTGTAGAAGTATAGCGTGGGATTCATTAATTCATAAATAAATAAAAATGTGAATTGATAATTATCACTTTGTTCAAAGTACACGTCAATGCATCACTTTCCCTACTGTTCCACAGACTGGAGCTGGAATAGTAAATCTTAACCCTCCTAAGTCCTATACTTTTTCTACTTTTGACCTGTTGGAAAGGGAATAGTAAATGTAACCCCTCTGAAAGCCTGTGCTTTTCCTACTGTTCCATATTTTTGATTGGGAATAGTATATCTATTATTCCTAGACTCCATTAGTTTTCCTAACATTGTTTAAATAGATCTATTATTTTATACACTCATATATATATATATATATATAGTTACTGGAAAAACCATAGGTTTCAGGGACATTATAGTTAGTTGGACATTTCACTTGTACAAAACCAAAGAAATTCGGCCGTTATAGTTAGTTGAGCAAACTATAACTCGCGCCCCGGCAATGCACTGCTGATGAAATCACATATTACATCATTCATGACATGGTCACTGATATCACTGATGACATCACTGATGACATCTCAAATGACATCACTGATGGCATCACTGATGACATCATCCACTGACTCTGTGTTTCTGTAAAGTTTAAATATGATATATATATATATTCACTGAAAAAACCATAGGTTTCAGGCCTGATATAGTTAGGAATTAGCATTTAAAAAACATTTGAAATTCACTGAAAAAACCATAGGTTTCAGGCCTGATATAGTTAGGAATTAGCATTTAAAAAACCTTCGAAATTCACTGAAAAAACAATAGGTTTTAGGGGTGTTATAGTTAGCTGGACATTTCACTCTAACAAAACCATTAAAATTCCTCCGATATAGTTAGTTGTACTAACTACATCTCGCGCGCCCGCAATCCACTGCTGATGATGTCACATATTACATCATTCATGACATGGTCAGTGACATCACTGATGACATCTCAAATGACATCACTGATGACATCACTGATGACATCATCCAGTGAATGTGGTTTGGTTCGTTATTTAAATATTTATTATATATATAGCAATTTGCATTGAAGAATGAGTGGATATATAAATATAAATATCTGGATGGAGGATTTAGTAGCAGTGTGATCGACTGTTTACTTGACTAATTTATAGTGTCTCACTAAATATATTGGATAGTGACTAAACTGTGTGAATATCTCTATCACTTTGTCAGTTGTTGTGTTAACTGCTTCTCTAGTTGGTTACTAGCTATGTGAATGTATATATTATTTATTGATTAGTTAACTGAGTATTTGTATGGGAGAGTGAATGTGTGTGTGGTTCGGTGGGGGGTGTGTGATTGCCCAAAGATGTGTGAATAGTTGATTCAGTATGTATATGAAGTTAAAACTACATGTTATAACAGTTGTTTGGGTGAGTGAATATCTTTATGGGTGTGGCGATAAGCCAATATATGTCTCAATGGTACATGTCCAACAAAAATAAAAGCCAGTCTATATGTCAGTTGTTGTATATAAATAAGTATACATAAGACTCAGTGATTGTATGAGTGACTGTATGGATAACTGTATACTTGTAACAGTGTTTTTATAACACACTAAGTATGAGTTATTATCTATATGAATAGATTAAGTGGTGTTTTTATAAGTGTATAGCTAAGTAAAAGTAAGTATGATCCATTGTTTGCATAAGTGAGTAGGATGACTTCATAAGTGAATAGGATGTGTGCTGGTGTGTAATGTCAATATAGGTGTATAAGTGATAGTGTTCTATTGATCATTGACAGCATGCATGAGTGAATCTATAGGTAAGTGATTAGATGTGTGTATAGATCTAGGAATCACTGAGTGGGTGTTTAGAAACTTGTATTGGTGTGTCAATGGTTTTAAATCTGGTACTCTGTATTTTACAGTGAGTGATAAAAGGTTATACTAGTGTATGATGAGGTGTATCTGATTGTCACGTGGATGATGTCATCAGTGATGTCATCAGTGATGTCATTTGAGATGTTATCAGTGATGTCCCTGACCATGTCATGAATGATGTAATATGTGACATCATCAGCAGTGGATTGCGGGCGCGCGAGATGTAGTTAGTAAAACTAACTATATCGGAGGAATTTCAATGGTTTTGTTCGAGTGAAATGTCCAGCTAACTATAACACCCCTAAAACCTATTGTTTTTTCAGTGAATTTCTAAGGTTTTTTAAATGCTAATTCCTAACTATATCAGGCCTGAAACCTATGGTTTTTTCAGTGAATTTCAAAGGTTTTTTAAATGCTAATTCCTAACTATATCAGGCCTGAAACCTATGGTTTTTTCAGTGAATTTGAAAGGTTTTTTAAATGCTAATTCCTATCTATATAAGGCATGAAACCTATGGTTTTTTCAGTGAATTTCAAAGGTTTTGTAAATGACAATTTTTAATGTATTAATTGTTATACTGATTATTTTGATACTGATTTACTACATTTTGTAAACTGTTTATTTTGAGATATTTTATCTTTTTTAATTACATTATACATTTCAATACATAATATACTTTCTCAGAATGAATTACTTTAGTTTAAATACTTTGCAAATAGGCAATAGACTTTTAAGTACAATCGTTACAGTTGTTGCAATGGGCAACACAATTTCAAACACAATGCAACATTGAGCTCAATGTGAATTTCTCGTCAAATGCAATTAGTTACTTTATGGATTACTTTTCTAACCACAGGACTGGATCCCAGATTCAGTCCTTGGACATCTCATGTAAACAGTTGAGTAAAAGCGTTTTGGTTACAGTAGTTATTTTTAAGGAATATTATTGTAAAAGTTTTTCACATAGAATCACCAATGTTATCCTATGGCAGAAAATTCACTTAGCAGGTAAGTAGTGTTATCGTTGCTTTTTCTTACTCAGTGGTGGATCCTGGATCCAGCACTGGCCAGCCTCCTGTAAACAGTTGAAAGAATGTGTTTAAGTCATACAGACGATTTTTTAGGAATATTTTTAGTTTGTGAAAATAGACACGTAGAAACTTTTCTACTGAAAACCACACAATGGATTTACTGGTAAGTACGCTTAGAATTACTTTTCAGGGTCAGTGCTGGGCTAAAAGATGCAGCACTGGGTTCTCTCCTGATTACAGGTGAGTAAATCGGAATTCGTAGTTCGGCTGATTTTACAGGAATATTTGTACGTTTCAAAAATGGACACAGAAACTTTTCTGCTGAAAAACACACAATTGATTCCTATGGAAGGAAATACAAGTTACTGGTAAGTACGATTAGAATAACTTTTCAGAGTCAGTGCTGGTCTAAAAGATGCAGCCCAGGGTTCTCTCCTGATTACAGGTGAGTAAATCAGAATTCGTAGTTCGGCTGATTTTAGAGGAATATTTTTAGTTTGTGAAAATAGACACGTCGAAACTTTTCTGCTGAAAACCACACAATGGATTCCTATGGAAGGAAATACAAGTTACTGGTAAGTACGCTTAGAATTACTTTTCAGGGTCAGTGCTGGGCTAAAAGATGCAGCACTGGGTTCTCTCCTGATTACAGGTGAGTAAATCGGAATTCGTAGTTCGGCTGATTTTACAGGAATATTTGTACGTTTCAAAAATGGACACAGAAAATTTTCTGCTGAAAACCACACAATGGATTCCTATGGAAGGAAATACAAGTTAGTGGTAAGTACGCTTAGAATTACTTTTCAGGGTCAGTGCTGGGCTAAAAGATGCAGCACTGGGTTCTCTCCTGATTACAGGTGAGTAAATCGCAATTCGTAGTTCGGCTGATTTTAGAGGAATATTTGTACGTTTCAAAAATGGACACTTCGAAAATTTTCTGCTGAAAACCACACAATGGATTCCTATGGAAGGAAATACAAGTTACTGGTAAGTACGCTTAGAATTACTTTTCAGGGTCAGTGCTGGGCTAAAAGATGCAGCACTGGGATGTCTCCTGATTACAGGTGAGTAAATAGGAATTTGTAGTTCGGCTCTTTTTAGAGGAATATTTGTATGTTTCAAAAATGGACACTGAAAATCTTCTGCTGAAAACGACACAATGGATTCCTATGGAAGGAAATACAAGTTCCTGGTAAGTACGCTTAGAATTACTTTTCAGGGTCAGTGCTGGGCTAAAAGATGCAGCACTGGGTTCTCTCCTGATTACAGGTGAGTAAATCGGAATTCGTAGTTCGGTTGATTTTACAGGAATATTTGTACGTTTCAAGAATGGACACTTCGAAAATTTTCTGCTGAAAACCACTCAATGGATTCCTATGGAAGGAAATACAAGTTACTGGTAAGTACGCTTAGAATTACTTTTCAGGGTCAGTGTTGGGCTAAAAGATGCAGCACTGGGTTTTCTCCTGATTACAGGTGAGTAAATCGGAATTCGTAGTTCGGCTGATTTTACAGGAATATTTGTACAATGGTGAAGGAAGGGGGCGGGGCCTGAGGTGACGTGTGCAAACACGCCCTGTGGCGCGTTTTAAGTAGGGGAATTAATTCCTCTTCAATCCTGAGGTCCCCTGGGGGCCAACTAGCCCACCAGGTACCTCGAGTATGCGCCAGGGAGCTGCATTGCAGAGAGATGTTCAGAGGCCACACCCCTTTTTACAACACTCTGCAGCGCAGCTCCGTGGCGCTTACTGGAGGTACCTGGTGGGCTAGTTGGTTCCAGGGACCCTCAGGATTGAAGAGGAATTAATTCCCCAACTTAAAACGTGCCACAGGGCGTGTTTGCACAGTATCACCTCAGGCCCTGCCCCCTACCTTCACCACTGTGCAAACGCGCCCTGTGGCGTGTTTTAAGTTGGGAGATTAAGTCCCCTTGAATCCTCAGGTCCCCTGGAGTCTAACTAGCCCACCAGGTACCTCCATTAAGCGCCACAGAGCTGCGTTGCAGAAAGGTGTAAAAAGGGGCATGGCCTCAGAACACCTCTCTGCAACGCAGCCCCCTGGTGCATACTGGAGGTTCCTGGTGGGCTAGTTGGCCCCCAGGGACCCCCAGTATTGAAGGGGAATTCGTTCCCCCTCTGCAAACGTGCCAGTGGGCGCGTTTGCAGAGTGATGAAAGGAGGGGGCGTGGCCTCCTCCCGATCCCGTTTTTTTTCTTTTTTTTTCTTTTAAAGAAGGGGGGCTGTGTAGCCCCCTTCTTTTTCTTATTTTTTGGCCCTTGTGACCCCATCCCCCAGGGCCTGCCCCTAATTTTTTTTTTTACTCACGAGGCCTTAATCTGCCCCAGGGACCCCATCCCCCGGGGCATGGGCCTTTTTTAACAAAAAATACATATTTTTATGGAGGGGGGCTGTGTAGCCCCCCCTCCTTTGGACACTAAAGACCCCGGGGACCCCATCCCCCAGGGCTGTTTTTTCTTTTTTTAAAATTTTTTAGGAGGCCTGGCCATCTCGTTGGGGGCCGTGGGGGGGTACCAATCCCCCCACAGTCCCAGCCGGCTCCTGCTTTCTGCGGGAGCCGGCATTGCTTTTCCACATGGGGAGCAGCTAACATGCTGCTCCCCATGTGGAAAAGCAATCGTCTTTGCTTCATTGAAGCGAGAGCAGGTTTCCCTGCTCTCGCTTCAATGAAGCAAAGCAGTTTGCAATGACAGGGCGGGAGCCGCGAGGCTCCCGCCCTGTCATTGCAAACAGCAGTGTACCGGGGGTGGGCACCCCGGGACACTGCAGGAGCCGGCCCTGGGG
The DNA here is from genome assembly GCF_964204655.1 of Triturus cristatus. Lineage (NCBI taxonomy): Eukaryota > Metazoa > Chordata > Amphibia > Caudata > Salamandridae > Triturus > Triturus cristatus. The sequence goes on along the minus strand of NC_140589.1, from coordinate 904,074,228 downwards.
GGTGGCGGTCCCCACGGCCATCATTGGCTCCAGGGGGGGGGGCCATGTGGCCCCACTCCCACTTAATTTAAAGCCCCGGGGAGTGGTGGTCCCCGGGGCTTGGGGGTCCGTAACGGACCCCCTATTTTAAATATTTAGTGCCCCGGGGAGGTGGCAGTCCCCGGGGCATGTGGGTGGGGCTCGAGCCCCCCACACAGGTTTTTTTTATTTTAAAACAAAAAAGCCCCGGGGGTTGCGGTCCCCGGGGCTGCGGGGGGGCTATGAGCACCCCGCATACATTAACTTAAAGCCCTGGGGTGGTGGTGGTCCTCCGGGGCTTGGGGGGGCCTTTGAGCCCCCCACCCATTTATAATGAAGCCCCTGGGGGTGGCGGTCCCCGGGGCTGCGGCGGGGCCGTGAGCCCCCCGCATATTCAATCTTGGAGCCCCAGGGGGTGGCGGTCCCCGGGGCAGTGTGGGGGGATTGGGACCCCCATACTGTTTTTAAAATTATGCCCCCCCCGGATTTGGCCCCCGGGGGCAAAATAGAATATTCAATCTTTTTTTGGCCCTGGGGGTGCTTGTGGGACCCCCTGAGCAGGCCTAGGGGGTCAGGGTGTTTCTACCCTGCCCCCTTGTCGCATTTTTCACGTTTGTTTTTTAGGTTTCTTGTGCCTTGGTTCTACTGAGGCACAAGATGGCTGCCAACACTTCCCGATCTGGAGTGTTGACAGCCAATTAGCATTCAGCTTGTGCACGGCAGGGTGCGCGCTGGGTGCGGGGAGTGTGCGCGGATCCTCCGAGGCCATAGATATCACTAACTTTTTTACCCTAATTTTCTCAGGATCTACTGAACGGATTTACACCATTTAAGCAAAAGGCACGAGTCTGAACTAAGGACTACCTCTTTGCCAAATTTGGTGTAATTCCGTTCAGCAGTTCCGGCTGTAGCTGCGTCAACAGGTCCTATAGAAAAATGCATGGGGAAAACGCGTTTTAGGACCCCCCTTTTTTCTCGGCCCCCGCTTGACGAATCACCGTGAAATTTTCATGATATGAGCGGACCGGAGCTGGCCAAAAGTTTGGAGAATTTCGCGAAGATTCGTCAATCGGTGCCAACGTTATTCCAAATAGAATGTTGCGGATTTCCTATGGAAAATAGGTCCTAACTCTATCTACCTACTGGCGACCGCCAGTAGGTAATATATTATCTACTGGCAGTCGCCAGTAGATAGTTATAGTTAGGACCTATTTTCCATAGGAAATCCGCAACATTCTATTCCCAATAAGTCTGGCGCCGATTGACAAATCTTCGCGAAATTTTCCAAACTTTTGGCCATCTCCGCTCCGACCCTTAAAGTTTTGCGGTGATTCGTCAAGCGGGGGCCGAGAAAAAAGGGGGGTCCCAAAATGCATTTTCCCCATGCAATTTCCCATAGGACCTGTTGTCGCAGCTACAGCCCGAACTGCTGAACGGAATTACACCAAATTTGGCAAAGAGGTAGTCCTCAGTTCAGGCTCGTGCCTTTTGCTTAAATGGTGTAAATCCGTTTAGTAGTTCCTGAGACAATTCAAATTAAAAGTTTGTGATATCTTTGGCCGAGGACGATCCGCTGACCCTCCCCGCACCCAGCACGCACCCTGCCGTGCACAAGCTGAATGCTAATTGGCTGTCAACACTCCAGATCAGGAAGTGTTGGCAGCCATCTTGTGCCTCGGTAGAACCGAGGCACAAGAAGCACCAAAAAAACCATCGCAAAACGCGAAAAGGGGGCAGGGTAGAAACACCCTGACCCCCTAGGCCTGCTCAGAGGGTCCCACAAGGACCCCCAAGGCCCAAAAAATATATATATTTTTGTAAATTGCGGAAAAAAACAAAGCGCTGGCTCCCGTGCTTCGTTTACAATTAGCCCCCGGGGGGGCCAAGTCCCGGGGGCAATTTTTCATAGTCAAGGGGGGCCCAGAGGGGCCCCCCAGCCCCTGGGACCGCCACCCCCGGGGCTTATCTTAATGTATGCGGGGGGCTCATGGCCCCCCTGCAGCCCCGGGGAACGCCACCCCCCGGGGCTTGTTTTTTGTTTTTTGTCTTTTAAACCTGTGTGGGGGGGCTCGAGCCTTCCCAGATGCCCCGGGGACCGCCACCTCCCTGGGGAACTACATATTTAAAGTAGGGGGTCCAATAAGGACCCCAAGCCCTGGGGACCACCACCCCCCGGGGCTTTAACTTAAGTGGGAGGGGGGCCGCGCGGCCCCCTCCTGGAGCCTTGTCATGGCCATGTGGACCGCCACCCCCCAGGGCCGGCTCATCAGTGATGTCATCAGTGATGTAATTTCAGATGTAATCAGTGATGTCATCAGTGATGTCACTGACCATGTCATGAGTGATGTAATATGTGACGTCATCAGCAGTGCATTGCGGGGGTGCGAGTTATAGTTAGCTGAACTAACTATAATGGGGGAATTTCTAGGGATTTGTACGAGGGAAATGTCCAGCTAACTATAATGCCCCTGAAACCTATGGTTTTTTCAGTGAATATATATATATACATACATATATATATATGCGAAGGTGTATTGAGGAATGAGTGGGTGTATAAGTGTCTGAATAGATGATTTAGTAGGTGCGTGACTGACTGTATAAGTGGGTGATTAAACGTGTCTTACTGAATGCATGGGTTAGTGATCAATCTGAGTGAATGTCTGTATCAGTCTGTCAGTTGGTGTATAAGCGGCTGCATGGTTGGTGAGTAGCTACATGAGTCTCTATATGGGTTGTTGATTGGTTGTCTGAGTATCTGTATGGGTGCCTGAGTATCTGTGTGGGTGGGTGAGGGTGTGTGACTCTATGCATAGATGTGTGAGTGGGTGATTCACTGGGTGTATGGGTTCAAGAGTGTATCTGTAAAGGGCTGCATGGGTGGGTGAGTGTGTGTATGGGTGTGTTGGTTAGGGAATGGATGTCTCAGTGGTACATGTGTGAGTAACTACATAGGTAAAAGGCAGTATATGTGAGTGTTGGAGTATATAAATGACTATATGTGAGAGTGAGAGATTGTGAGAGTGGCTGTATGGATGAGTGTGTGCTTGTATCTGTGATTGTGTAAGAGAGTAAGTATGTGTTAGTATCTGTGTGAATAAGTGAGTGGGTATGTAGTAACTGGTATTGGTGTGTCTATGGTTTCAAAAATGGTAGTCTGTATTTTAGAGTGGGTGTTTCAAAGGTTATATTAGAGTATGAGGAGGTTTATCAGATTATCACGTGGAGATGTCATTAGTGATGTCATCAGTGATGTAACTGACCATGTAATGAATGATGTAATATGTGACGTAATCAACAGTGTATTGCGGGGGCAGGAGTTATAGTTAGCTCAACTAACTATAACGGCAGAATTTCTCTGGTTTTGTGCGAGTGAAATGTCCAACTAACTATAACTTCCCTGAAACCTGTGTTTTGTTCAGTGAATTTCTAAGGTTTTTTAAATGCTAATTTCTAACTATAACGTTCCTGAAACCTATGTTTTTTTTAGTGATTTTCAAAGGTTTTTTTAATGCTAATTCCTAACTTTAATGTCCCTGAAACCTATGTTTTTTCAGTGAATTTCAAAGGTTTTTTAAATACTAATTTCTAACTATAACGTCCCTCAGACCCATATTTTTTTCAGTGAATTTCTAACTTTTTTTTAATGCTAACTATAATGTCCCTGAAACCTATGTTTTTTTCTGTGAATTTCCAAGGTTTTTAACCCTTTCAGCGCGGCGCTGTGCTGAAGGTTCTATTGCGCGGGCGGGGCCATGACGGAGCGGTTCCCTCATATGCACAGCGCAACCGATGCGCATGACGGAACCGATCCGTCATGCGCATCGAAGGAGTTAAATGCTAATTTCTAACTATACCTACAGAGGTAGGACATGTGCAGAAAGAGGAAGAAAAGTGCAGAAAGAAGCACGAGGCAACAGAAGTCTGGAAAGATGAAGAACGGTACAGAAAGAAGCAACAGAGGTGCAGAAAGAGGCCTTGTTGCAAAGTCATCCTGTGCCCCAAACATTTTGCTGACTGGTACTGGCGGTAACTGACTCTGACTAACCAGGCCCGGAGCCAGTGCTATGCTGAAAGACACTTACAATACAGCGAAAACAACTACATACACTAGGGTACACTATGGGTTGGGGTACCCCTGTGATTAGCATGACCTCCCCTATAAGGCCCTTGTACATATTAGGGGAGGGGGAATTAAAACTACCTTTAAGTCAGAGGTGAAGAAAGAGGCAAGAGAAATGCAGAAAGAAGCAACCGAGATACCAAAACAGTCAAGAGAGGTGCAGAAAGAAGCAAGTGAAGTGCAGAAAGAGGCAAGAGAGGTGCACAAAGAGACAACAGAGGTGCAGAAAGAGGCACAAAGAATGCAGAAAGAGCAAGAGAAGTGCAGAAAAAAGCAACAGAGGTACAGAAAGAGGCAAGAGAGGTGCAGAAACAGGCAGGAAAGGTGCAAAAAAAAGAGGGAACAGGGGTGCAGAAAGAAGCAAGTGAGATGCAGAAAGATGGAAGAGGGCTACAGAAAGAAGGAAGAGAAGTGCAGAAAGAAGCAACAGATACACTGAAAGAGGCACGAGGAGTGAAGAAATAGGTAGGAGAGGTGCACAAAGAGGCAAGAGAAATGCAGAAAGAAGCAACAGAGGTGCCAAAACAGTCAAGAGAGGTGCAGAAAGAAGCAAGTGAAGTGCAGAAAGAGGCAAGAGAGGTGCACAAAGAGACAACAGAGGTGCACAAAGAGGCGCAAAGGATGCAGAAAGAGCAACAGAAGTGCAGAAAAAAGCAACAGAGGTACAGAAAGAGGCAAGAGAGGTACAGAAACAGGCAGGAGAGGTGCAGAAAGAGAGAACAGGGGTGCAGAAAGAAGCAAGTGAGGTGCAGAAAGATGGAGGAGGGGTACAGAAAGGAGGAAGAGAAGGGCAGAATAAGCAACAGATGCGCTGAAAGAGGCAAAAGGAGTGCAGAAATAGGTAGGAGAGATGCACAAAGAGGCAAGAGAGGTACAGAAAGAGGGGAGAGGGGTGCATAAAGAGGTAAGAGGGGTGCAGAAAGAAGCAAGTGAAATGCAGAAAGATGGAAGGGGGTACAGGAGAAGGAAGAGAAGTGCAGAAAGAAGCAAGAGATGCACTGAAAGAGGAAAGAGGAGTACAGAAAGAGGTAGGAGAGGTACACAAAGAGGCAAGAGAGGTGCAGAAAGAAGGAAGGGAAGTACAGAAAGAGGCAAAAGAATTGCTGAAAGAAGCACAGAAGTGCAGAAAGAGGCAATTGAGGTGCAGAAAGAAGCAAGAGCAGTGCAGAAAGAACCAACAGAGGTGCAAAAAGAAGCAAGAGCGGTACAGAAAAAGGTAGAAGAGGTGTAAAAAGAGGCAAAAGAGGTACCATAAGAGGCAGGAGGGGTGTAGAAAGTAGGAAGAGAAGTGCAGAAAGAAGCAACAGAGGTGCTGAACGAGGCACAAAGGGTGCAGAAAGAGCAAGAGAAATGGAGAAAGAACCAACAGAGGTACAGAAAGAGGCAAAAGAGGTGCAGAAACAAGCAGGTAAGTGCAGAAAGAGGGAAAAGGTTTGCAGAAAGAGGCGAGAGGTGGAGAAAGAGAAAAGAGGGGTGCAGAAAGAGGCATGAGGGGTGCAGAAAGAAGCAAGTGAGGTGTAGAAAGAGGCAATAGCAGTGGTGGCTGGTGACATTTGAAAGTGGCGGGCGTAAAAGAATTGTTGTACTGTACTGCGGCGAGCAACCGTAGCGAGCATGCCCGAAGTACCTACGTGGGGTTCGGGGGGAGAAAATTTTGAAAAAAGAGTGGGCAAATGGTGCATTTTCAAGCAAATTTGAGAAAGAGGTGACAACCAAGAGACTATGTAATTAGAGCGATCTTTAAAGCTCTCTTCAGGCTCAGGAGACAATTATTCCCAGAGGACCAAATGTAAACAGGAATAAACTGCTCTTAATTGCCACTTTTACATTTTAAAGGACTTCCCGATGTTAAGAAACAGAGTGAAATGTTTAACTTAATCACCGGGGCCTTTTCATCCTCCATCTTTTGTTGGGGCAAAATTGTTGTGGATATTAGGTACTCATTCGACTCCCCGTTAGTTGCCTTAAGTGGAATGTTGGCAGGAGTATAATGCCTGAACAAAAGCTGCTCCTAAATTAAATAATTAACATGTTTAGCTCCAAATTATGATAATTGCAATTATGGTTTTGAATTGGCGTCTTTCGCTTTGAGAGCGGAGAACATGCTACGGATGTCAGAGGACAATTTTTGTTTATGTTGAAGAGAAAGACTATAGGCCTATAACAAGGGACAACTGATGTAGACCGAGTCAGAGGATTATAATGGTATTAAAAGATGCCATCCAGCGAGGGGAGAATGTTCTAAATTACAGGGGGAGAAACATAAAGGAACATAAAGATAAATATTAGAGTTTTGTAGTAGAATGCATATACATATAGTAAAATGTATATACACGTCATGATTGGCACTGAGCCAATGTACTGCCTTCACTGGAGCCCTCAACAGTCTAATAACCTGTTATAATATGAATATTATAATATGGTTTCTCTACTGACTCATGACACAAGCTGTTTAATGGTTATTCGGTCTGTCTACGAGGATGCCCACTTCATAGGCTGTCACAATGTGAAAAGGAACTTTGTCATCCCCAGAAAGACATCTCCCAAACTTGTTCAACAATCACTGACACTCTTTTGGGTGCTCCAATTAAACAAGGGTAGGGTTTGAGAGAATGTAATGTTTCACGAGCTGTGTTCTTAATCTTGATTAAGTTTGCGGTATTGTGCAAAGCGAACAATTTTTTTTCTCTGCACTGTATGACACTATAATATCTGTAACCCAATATTCTTATGTGTGTTTATTCTGAAATCTTTATGCGCTTGTACCGTTTCTGCCACCACACTAAAGGCATAAAAAAATAATGATGTCCTTCACAAAATTTGGTGACATCCCTAAAATATTGCTTAAATCTCCGACCTTGTAGATAAATTACGAACTTTTGGAGAAGAAGAGCCTCATGAGAGGTGAAGACTTCCGGTCTGCCCAGGAGCGGCAGGAGCTGCAGGAGCTGCAGGTGTTTTAGTTATATCCCTGCAATGCACCCATATTGGGTTCAAGGATTTTCAGATTGCAGGCAAAATGACAGTTTGCCATTGGCCTTTACCTTTTCAACCAGGTCGTTTTGAAGACATTTCTTGGAGTCTGCTTTCAGATAGGCAGGCAAAAAAATCGTCTACTCTAAATGACTGACTATGTCGCATATAAGCAGTCTGGGCGCTTAGAAGCTATGATGACATACAATTACAAAACCACCCACCACCCACCTACAGCGCAGTGAAGGCCCTATGACAAAGCGTACTCATGCCATCAATGTATCTGAATTGCTTTGATTTGCAACTCCCATATATAGAACACCTCTTACTCCTGGCGATATTTAAAGGTTATCATAGGCAGTGACACGTGATCATTTTGCAATTTGAAATAAACAAAGTAGGGCTCAGTGGGTGAAAGGTAGGTGCATGCATGTTAAATTACAGATGCAATTTTTAAAATATTTGCACTGAACATTTAGCTGGATACACTGGACACCAGAGTTTCTCCTTTGGCGCTTACAAAAACACATTTACATTCCACCAAATGCAACTTCTAACACATTTTTTAAAACAAATATAATAAAGTGATGTTGCGCTCATATAACTCCAATTTTCATATTAACAGCATGTATGCCAGCCTTAAATTATTAACATTGGTAACTGTAACTCATTAAAACACGGCAAGAGATGCTTTAACACAGTGTCGAATTTCAACAGAAAAGCTGTTGTGCTTCTGAAAATGGACTTTCACATAATATGCCTTTACTTATGTTGTCCGGGTCCACATCATTTAACGGGCCTCTGCCCTCTATGTACACATAGTAATCAATCATGGCAGATGGCAAGGGTTATGCAGAGGTGCACATCGGCGTGTGGGTAAACAGTACAGACACAGTGCAAAATATGTGCCCTGAAGGTCCACTCCTGTGGAACAATGCCCCCCCACCAGGCTTGCTGCTGTACACCCCCACATACATGGACCCAATTACAACTAACCAAATGGGCCTGGCAGTTGTCAATTTAGTTTTACGGTCCTTAGTCCTTACCTTGTGAACTGCCAAGTGCCGGCCCAACTCTTTCACATAGATCCACGAGTCACAACGGCAGGAACCTGCAGTGGTTACGGTCTAGCAGCTCACTAGCTATCAGCACGTCAGTAAATCATGTCTCTCTGACTGTCTGAACAGACACACACGGCATGCAGTGTTGTTAAAATGACGTCCAGCTCTCATGTGTTAGAGCGCTGGGCCTGACGGCATTCTCAGACACCACTGAAATCGAGTCTGCGCAGACTGAAATTTTTGCCTTCTCGCCTGCCACACCCTTTCCTAACTCGTCACAGGGTGCGGTCAGACCCACACCCTGTAACAAGTTGGGAAAGGGTGGGGGTCACAATGCTCTCCACTCCCTGATTGACGTGGAGGCTAAGCCCTACGGGGCTTGAATCTAACTCGCCTGGGGCGAATTTAACCTCCACACCATCAGGGGGTGGAGACTGGGCTTTGTTGCTAAGTGTTTACCGAGGTGATGACCTCACAGGCCTCAGGGCAGTGAGATTGTCAGCCCGGCAAATACTTAGACTTTGGGCCTATTCAGGGGAGGGGTTAAAGTGCTCTGTCAGTCATGTGTCCGCATTTTTATTGTTGAGCATAGCAACAACACTGCTGCTGTCGGTGAGTGGAGAAGGCAATGCCCCCCGTTTTATAAACTTACAACTGAGTTTTTTTTTAATTAAAAAAAGATTTCACATTGAAATGATAGTTTCGTTTTTACTGTGAAAGCAAAGGGGGCAGAGCCCCAATGCCCGTGCACAGGAACCGCCACTGGGCAACAGTGGTGCATAAAGACGCAAGAGAGGTGCAGAAACAAGCAAAAGAAGTGCAGAAAGAGTCAAGAGAATTGCTGAAAGAAGCAACAGAGGTGTGGAAAGAAGCAATAGACGTGCAAAAAGAGGCAAGTGAGGTGCAGAAAGAGGCAAGAGAGGTGCAGAAAATGGCGAGAGAACAGCAGATAAAGGCAAGAGGGATGCAACAAAAAGGGAAGAAGGGTGCAGAAAGAGACAAGAGAGGTGAAGAAAGAAGCAAGAGATATGCAGAAAGAACCAACAGAGGTACAGAAAGAAGCCTTGTTGCAAAGTCATCCCAACGATTTGCTGACTGGTACTGGCAGTAACTGACTCTGACTGACCCTGGGCTCTGCCTAACCAGGCCTGGAGTCAGTGCTAAGCCGAAAGACACTTAGAATACAGTGAAAACACCTACATACACTAGGGTACACTATGGGTTGGGATACCCCTTTGATTGGCATGACCTCCCATGTAAGGCCCTAGTTCATAATAGAGCAGGGGGATTACAACTAGCTCTAAGTCCCTAGCACATAATAGGGCATGGCAGTTTAGAGGCCAGCAGCCCTTTTCTGCACTTGCATGTGTGCATTGCTGAGCCTGATGTCAGTTTAAAAGTAGCCCTGTGGGTGCAGAAAGAAGCACGAGAGGTGCAGAAAGAAGCAAGAGAAGTACAGAAAGAAGCAACAAAGGTGCAGAAAGAGGGAAAAGGTATGCAGAAAGAGGCAAAAGAATTGCAGAACGAAGCAACAGATGTGAAAAAAGAGATAAAAAAGGGTAGAAAGAGGCAAGAGAGTTGCAAAAACAAGCAAAAGAGGTGCACAAAGAGGGAACATGGGTGCATACAGAGGCAAGAGAAGTACAGAAAGAACCAACAGAGGTGTAGAAAGAGGCAAGAGGGGTGCAGAAAGAGGCAAGAGAGGAGCAGAAAGAGGTAAGAGAGGTGCACACAGAGGCACAAGGGGTGCAAAAATGTGCAATAGATGTGCAGAAAGAAGCAAGAGAAGTGCAGAAAGAAGCAACAGAGGTTCAGAAAGATGCAAGAGGGGTGCAGAAAGAAGCAAGAGAAGTGCAGAAAAAAGTAACAGAGGTGCAGAAAGAGGCAAGAAGGGTGCAGACAGAGGCAAGAGAGGTGCAGAAAAAGGAAGGGGGTGCAGAAATTTGCAAGACAGGTGCAGAAAGAAACAAAAGCAGTACAGAAACTACCAAGAGAGGTCCAGAAACAGGAAAGAGGGGTGCAGAAAGAGGCAAGAGGGGTGCAGAAATGTGCAAGAGAGGTACAGAAAGAAGCAAGAGCATTGCAAAAGAACCAACAGAGGTGCAAAAAGAGGCAAGTGAGGTGCAGAAGGAGGCAAGAGAACTGCAGAAAGAGGCAAGAGAGTTGCAGAAATAGGCAAAAGGGGCACAGAAAGAGGGAACAGGAGGGCAGACTGAGGCAGCAAGGGAGGTGCAGAAAGGGGCAAGCGAGGTGCAGAAAATGACAAGAGAACTGAGGCAAGAGGGATGCAAAAAAGGGAAGAATGGTGCAGAAAGAAACAAAAGAAATACAGAAAGAAGGAACAGAGGTGCAAAAAGAGGGAAGAGGGGTGAAGAAAGAGGCACAAGGGGTGCAGAAAGAAGCAAGAGATGTGCAAAAAGAAACAAAAGATGTGGAGATAAAAGGAACAGAGGTGCAGAAAGAGGCAACAGTGGTGCAGAAAGAGGGAAGAGGGGTGGAGAAAGAGGCAAGGGGGTATAGAAAGAAGAAGGAGAGCTGTAGAAAGAAACAAAAGAAGTGCAGATAAAAGGAACAGTGGTGCAGAGAGAGGCAAGAAAGGTGCAGAAAGAGGGTGAAGGGGTGCAGAAAGAGGCATGAGTGGTACAGAAAGAAGCTAGCGAAGTGCAGAAAGAGGGAAGAGGGATGTAGGAAGAGGCAAGAAGGGTGTAGAAAGAAGCAAGAAAGTTGCAGAAAGAAACAAAAGAAGTGTAGCAAGAAGGAACAGAAGTGTAGAAAGAGGCAAGAGGGGAGCAGAAGGAGGGAAGAAGGGTGCAGAAAGAGGCACAAGGTTTGCAGAAAGAAGGCACAGAGGTGCAGAAAGAGGCACAAGGTTTGCAGAAAGAAGGCACAGAGGTGCGGAAAGAAGCAAGAGAAGTGCAGAAAGAAGCAACAGAGATGCAAAAAGAGAGAAAAGGGGTGAAGAAAGTGGCAAGAGGGGTTCAGAAAGAAGGAAGAGAGGTGCAGAAAGAAACAAAAGAAAAGTAGAAAGAAGGAACAGGGTTGCAGAAAGAGGCAAGCGGGGTGCAGAAAGACAGAAGAGGGGTGCAGAAAGAAGCTCAAGTGGTGCAGAAAGAAGCAAGAAATGTACAGAAAGATGCAATATAAGTGCAGAAAGAAGCAACAGAGATGCAGAAAGAGGGAAGAGAGGTGGAGAAAGAGGCAAGAGAAGGGCATAAAGAAGCAACAGACATACAGAAAGGGGGAAGAAGGGTGTAAAAAGAGGCAAGAGGGATACCAAAAGAAGCAAGAGAGGTGCTGAAAGAAACAAAAGAAGTGCAGAAAGAAGGAACAGAGGTGCAGAAAGAAGGAAGAGGGGTGCAGAAAGGGGCAAGAGAGTTGCAGAAAGAAGCAACAGAAGTGCCAAAAGAGGAAAGAGGGATGGAAAAAGAGGCAAGAGGGATACAGAAAGAAGCAAGAAAGTTACATAAAGGAACAAAAGAAGTGCAGCGAGAAGCAATAGAGTTGCAGAAAGAGGCAAGAGGGGAGCTGAAGGAGGGAAGAAGGGTGCAAAAAGAGGCACAAGGGTTGCAGAAAGAAAGCACAGAGGTGCAGAAAGAAGCAAGAGAAGTGCAGAATGAAGCAACAGAGGTGCAGAAAGGGAGATGAGGGGTAGAAAAAGAGGCAAGAGAAGTACAGAAAGAAGCAACAGAGATGCAAAAAGGTGGAATAGGGGTGAAAAAAGAGGTGAGAGGGGTGCAAGAAGAAGCAAGAGAGGTACAGAAAGATGCAAGATAAGTGTAGAAAGAAGCAACAGAGATGCAGAAAGAGGGAAGAGGGGTGGAGAAAAAGGCAAGAGGGATACAGAAAGAAGCAAGAGAGGTGCAGAAAGAAACAAAAGAAGTGCAAAAAGAAGGAACAGAGGTGCAGAAAGAGGCAGGAGCAGTGCAGAAAGAGGGAAGAGGGGTGCACAAAGAAGCAAGTGAGGTGCAGAAAGAGGTAACAGAGGTGCAGAAAGAGGCAAAAGAGGTGCAGAAAGAAGCAACAGAAATACAGAAAGAGGCAAGAGAGGCGCAGAAAGAAGCGAGAGTGGCTTGCACACCATTAGTACCACTTTAACACCCACATTTAACAATAATAACAGGTGACCAGTCTAGGTTTACAAAGGACCTTCCGCCATGCTGTAACACTTGTCGCTCCATTTTTGGTAATGTTTGAGCCGTTTGAGCTAGAAAGAAGGCTTTTTCTGTTCAAATCTGCATATTAGGCAGCACATGATGGATTATGTGGCTAATGCTGAAAATGTATAATTGTGCGAAAGTTGGTGCAGCCAAAAAGTTGTATAATTACAGTGGCCCTGCTCATACCTCAGACGAGGTCCAAAAGTGCTTCTCAGCGTTTAATTCTTTTTTTGTCTCATTGAGTTCAGTGTTTAGCTTCTATGGAAACAAGGAAGATGAACCCTGAGGTTACCACTCCACAACACAGGCTACCATACCACATAATTGCTCTCCATAACACATATTCCCACTCTACATAATTCCTATACACTAAATACCACGTACCTTCTATCCACATAATTTCACTGAACAACATACCACATAATTCCACTACACACAATGTACATCCACTCCACTCCACTCCCAAAAATATTAGTAAAAAACTTTTACATTTACAAAGCCAATAGCTCTAACTCTTGCAAATGTGATACCTATTAAATTACAAATGCTTCTTTAACTGGTAGTCACGTTGTGGAGAAAGGGGGCTGGACCTCCAACCAGCGCTCAGAAATTCTGCTGTGTAGGACTTACTGGAGGCACCAGGAGGACTTCTTGGCCCCCGTAGTCCCTCAGGAGTAAAGTGAACTTCATCCCCCAACCAGTACTGTGCCAGGAGGCATATTTACAGAGTGGTGGAGAAAGGGGGTGTGTGGCCCCCGAAGACCTCTTAGCAATCCCACTGAGTTGGACTTAGTGAAGGTAACAGGAGGGGTAGTTGGCCCCCAATTACCTCCAGTAAGTCCCACACTGCAACATTGCTAAGTTCTCATAGCAGACCATGCCCCCTTTCCCCATCACTCTGCAAATGCACTCTCTAGTGCGCTCTTAGATGGGGATTAAAGTCCCCTTCACTGCTGGGGGTCCTTAGGGGCCAACTAGCCTACCTGTTACCTCTAGTAAGCCCCCCATGTCTCCGTGGTCCCAGCCAGCTCCCCGCCGCCTGGGGGAGCTGGCATTGCTTTTGGACAAGGGGGGCTGCTAACATGTAGCCCACCTTGTCCAAAAGCAATTCTGCTTCGCTTCATGGAAGCAAGAGCAGGTTTTCTGCTCTCGCTTCCATGAAGCGAAGCAGTGTTTGCTATTGCAGGGCGGGAGTGCAATAGCAAACGGCAATGTCTTGGGGGTGGGCAACCCAGGACATTGCTGGAGCCGGCCCAGCATTTTTAAAGCCCCGGGAGGTGGTGGCCCCTGGGGCCGTTGGTCTGCAATGGACCCCCTCCCTTTATTTAAAATTGCCCCCTAGAGGTGGTGGTCCCCGGGGTAGTGTGGGGAGGAGCAGGAGCCCCCCCACACTTATCTATATTACTTTAAGCCCCGGGGAGGTGGCAGTCCGCGGGGCTGCAGGGAGCCGCGTGCCACCCGCATATGATAAACAAAGCCCCGAGGAAGTGGCGGTCCCTGGGGCTGTGGGGGCCCCCACACCATAATTATGAATTGCCACCGGGACCTGGCCCACCCAGGGGCTTGAAACAAACGAAGTGCGGGAGCCCACGCTTATATTTAGTCTGGATTTGTGCACCCAGCGTGAATTCGGGTGAAATTATTTTAAAAAAATGGTGAGCAGGCCTACGGGGTCAGGGTGTTTCTACCCTGCCCCCTTTTCTTGTTTTTTAATGTTTTTTCTACTGTTTTCAGTTACCGAATTACAAGATGGCTTCCAACACATTCTGGATTGTAGTGTTGGCAGCCAATCAGAATTCAGCTCGGGCTCGGGAGGATTCGCGAATCCTTCTTGGTGATCTGATATCGATATTTTTTATTTTTTGAATTTCTTAGCAACTACTGAATGGATTTACACCATTTAAAAAAGTTTGCTTTCTGAACCAAGAGCTACCTTTTTGCCAAATTTGGTGTAATTTCGTTCCGCAGTTCAGGCTGTAGCCTGTTCCAAAAATTCCTATGGAAATTAACATGGGAAAAACACGTTTTGGGACCCCTTTTTGTCTCGGCCCCTGCTTGACGAATCACATCCAAACTTTCAAGACAGGAGCCGACCTGAGCTGGTCATTAGTTTGCAAAATTTCGCGATGATTTGTCAAACGGCACCAAAGATATTGGCAAATCAAAAAACGCTTTTCCTATGGAAACTAGGTCCTAACTATAATTACCTACTGGCAACCGCCAGTGGGTAATAAAATATATATGTGTGTATTATCTACTGGCGGTCGCCAGTAGATAAATATAGTTAGGACCTATTTTCCATAGGAAATCCGCAACATTCTATTCCCAATAAGTCTGGCGCCGGTTGATAAATCCTTGCGAAATTTTCCAAACTTTTGGCCAGCTCCGCTCCGCTCCTACCCGGAAAGTTTTGCGGTGATCCAGCAAGCGGGGGCCGAGAAAAAAAGGGGGGTCCCAAAACGCATTTTCCCCTGCAATTTCCCTTGGATCTGTTGTCACACCTACAACCCAAACCGCTGAATGGAATGACATCAAATTTGGCAAAGAGGTAGTCCTCAGTTCAGACTCGTGCCTTTTGCATAAATGGTGTGAATCTGTTCAGTAGTTCCTGAGAAAATTAGAGTTAAAAGTTCATAAATATCTTTGGCCGGGGAGGATCCGCGGACCCTACCCACACCGTAAGCGCACCCTCCCCGAACCGAGCGCGCACCTTCCCGATCGCATGCGGAATGCTAATTGGCTGTCGAATGTCTGTCTACATTCAAAACCAGGAACTGTTGGCGGCCATTTTCTGCCTCAGTAGAAGCGAGGCTGAAGAAGCAAGGGGAATAAGAGTGGAAATACTCTGACCCTCTAGAGGTTCTTAGGGGGTCCCAGAAGGACCCCCTGGGGCACCCTTTAAAAAAAAAAAAAAACGGCAAAATGCGCGTACGGTGCACGCATCCTATCGCGTTGGTTGCACGGATTCTCTCGCGTTGGGTGCGCGGATCCAAGGAAAAAAAAATTGAAATTGTTGGGAGATAAAGATCAAGCTTAAGTGTTTTGTTCTTGAGTGGCTCTAAAAAGTGCCGTTGTGTTCATTGAGAGTTTTTGGTACTTATAAGTAAGTACCTATACAGAGTCTAAAGCTGTTGAGGAAGACTCTGTTTCCTTCATCAGTAAAGTGTACTCCATCTCTCCTATACATCTCTTGCATATGAAAGCGCAGATTGTTATTGTAAATGGACCCCATTCTATAGTCTCGGAGAAAAGCAGAAACAGATTTATTCACATGTTTCCTAGCTTTCTCCATTTGTGGACAAAAATGATCGGACCAGTTCCATTTCTGCCTTTGGCATATGTTAGAATACACAAAGGCAGGTTTGGGGAAAAGTGAAATCAGTTCTGCAAAGGTGTCCTTCATAAGCATTTCCAGACCTACCCCAGTCAAAGTACCTAGGTCATTGCCACCAAAGTGCACTATTATGAGGTCAGGGTGTTGAATTTGCACGAAGGATTTCACCAATGGCATCAATTGGTGCCACTTTAACCCTCTCTGTCCAATCCATTTAATGTCTACATTTGAAAAACCTAGGTCTTTGTGAATGCCTTTGTTTTCTGCATACCTTTGGCTCCAGAAAATATAGCTGTGTCCCACAAGCCACACTCTAAGCATCTTGAAAGGAGGTCTGGATGCACTCGGATGGTCTCTGTAAATGAAATGGCAGTTTGGAAAGTAAGATGTTTCTAAAATGGTGGCTAAGATGCAGTTTTGAAAAAAGACAAGAAATCATTGGTTGTTTGACAGCCTTCTACACTGAAAGGTAGGGTGCATGTTTCTGTTTTTTAAACGCATGATTCTTATTGGTTAACAAAAACTGATTGTAAGGAACATTATATATGATAAGCTGATATGTTGGAAAGTCAAGCACACTTGCTGTCTTGATTAGCAACATTGTGTGCTGAACTTGTGACCTGTGTGCTCAGTACAGTGTTCCATGACCTGTTGCTATGGTAACAGGCAGAAGGCAGCTTGGGGGAAGGGTTCAAATTTATGTCATTTGGAAAGGGTTGAAATGTTTAACCAATAGAAATGTGTGTTTGCTTTTGAATTTATATGGGAAGGAATGTGATTTGATGTTTACATGTATATGTGTGGAAAATGAGAGGGAAACTTTGCCATTCTTTGGTTCTGCTGACAGGTGCACAGTGCAGAGATTCTGTATAAGAAAATCTGGTGTGTGACTGATATCTGGTGTGTGACTTTTATACTTCTTAATCTACAAAACAACTTGAAAGGTGAGTTATTTAATTGTGAGGGGATGTATGTGGACTATTTTTATTTTAATCAGACTAATGTATTTCTCCTGCTAAAGTGTAGGGAGTACTTTTTTTCTCTACAATCTTATTGACAGTGTGTGTGCATATAGAAACCCTTCTGTGATAAGCATTTGTGTTTTTCATGTGTTTGTAGACAGATAACTGTGCTGTTTTTATATTTTGGTAGAATTAGAAACCAGTCATTGTTTATGAATTTGTGAAATGAGTTATGTTTCTAAACTAAAATGTAGTATTCCTTCTAGATGAAGAAATGTGTTTTGGCATGGTTGCAAGGGATAGTGTTGTTTGTCTAGAATCACTCTGTGAGTCTGTGTGCATTTGGGAACCATTGTGAGAGAAGCATTTGGTAACATCGTGTATTTGCTGACAGGTAACTGTTTTAAAAATTGTCATGCTGTGAAGTTTTAGTAGCATTAGAAGCCAGTCTTTGCTTATGCGTTGATTAAATGAGTTAGGCTTTGACACAAAAGTGCAGTCCTGAAATATGTACATTGTGTACAGTTCCCTTACCACTTTCACAGTAGTGAATGAGTTTTGGTAAACTCCTAGGGATAGTGGTTGTTGTCTAGAATCACACAGTGAGTCTGTGTGCATTTGGGAACCACTGTGAGAGAAGCATTTGGTAACATCGTGTATTTGCTGACAGATAACTGTTTTAAAACCTGTCATGTTGTCAAGTTTTAGTAGCATTAGAAGCCAGTCTTTGGTTATGTATTGATAAAATGAGTCAGGGTTTGACACAAAAGTGCAGTCCTGAAATATGTATATTGTGTGCAGTTCCCTTACCACTTCCACAGTAGTGAATGAGTTTTGGTAAACTCCTAGGGATAGTGGTTGTTGTCTAGAATCACACAGTGAGTCTGTATGCATTTGGGAACCACTGTGAGAGAAGCATTTGATAACATCGTGTATTTGCTGACAGATAACTGTTTTAAAACCTGTCATGTTGTCAAGTTTTAGTAGCATTAGAAGCCAGTCTTTGGTTATGCATTGATAAAATAAGTCATGCTTTGACACTAACGTGCTGTACTTTAATATGTAGATTGTGTGTAGTCTCCTTACCCCTTGGACAGTAGTGAATGAGTTTTGGTAAGCTGCTAGGGATAGTGTTGCTTGTCTAGAATCACACTATGAGTCTGTGTGCATTTGTGAACCACTGTGAGAGAAGCATTTGGTAAGATCGTGTATTTGCTGACAGATAACTGTTTTAAAACCTGTCTTGTTGTCAAGTTTTAGGAGCATTAGAAGCCAGTGTTGCTTATGCTTTGCTTAAATGAGTCAGGCTTTGACACAATAGTGCAGTCCTGAAATATGTAGATTGTGTGCAGTTCCCTTATCACTTCCACAGTAGTGAATGATTTTTGGTAAACTCCTAGGTATAGTGGTTGTTGTCTAGAATCACACTGTGAGTCTGTGTGCATTTGGGAACCACTGTGAGAGAAGCATTTGGTAACATTGTGTATTTGCTGACAGATAACTGTTTTAAAACCTGTCGTGTTGTCAAGTTTTAGTAGCATTAGAAGCCAGTCATTGCTTATGCTTTGATTAAATGAGTCAAGCATTGACACAAAAGTGCAGTCCTGAAATATGTAGTTTGTGTGCAGCTCCCTTACCACTTCCACTGTAGTGAATGAGTTTTGGTAAACTCCTAGGGATAGTGGTTGTTGTCTAGAATCACACAGTGAGTCTGTGTGCATTTGGGAACCACTGTGAGAGAAGCATTTGGTAACATTGTGTATTTGCTGACAGATAACTGTTTTAAAACCTGTCATGTTGTCAAGTTTTAGTAGCATTAGAAGCCAGTCTTTGGTTATACATTGATAAAATAAGTCATGCTTTGACACTAATGTGCTGTACTTTAATATGTAGATTGTATGTAGTCTCCTTACCCCTTGCACAGTAGTGAATGAGTTTTGGTAAGCTGCTAGGGATAGTGTTGCTTGTCTAGAATCACACTGTGAGTCTGTGTGCATTTGGGAACCATTGTGAGAGAAGTATTTGGTAACATCGTGTATTTGCTGACAGATAACTGTTTTAAAACCTGTCTTGTTGTCAAGTTTTAGTAGCATTAGAAGCCAGTTTTTGCTTATGCTTTGATTAAATGAGTCAGGCTTTGACACAATAGTGCAGTCCTAAAATATGTAGATTGTGTGCAGTTCCCTTATCACTTCCATAGTAGTGAATGATTTTTGGTAAACTCCTAGGTATAGTGGTTGTTGTCTAGAATCACACTGTGAGTCTGTGTGCATTTGGGAACCACTGTGAGAGAAGCATTTGGTAACATCGTGTATTTGCTGACAGATAATTGTTTTAAAACCTGTCTTGTTGTCAAATTTTAGTAGCATTAGAAAGCAGTTTTTGCTTATGCTTTGATTAAATGAGTCAGGCTTTGACACAAAAGTGCAGTCCTGAAATGTGTAGATTTTGTGCACTTCCCTTACCACTTCTACTGTAGTGAATGAGTTTTGGTAAACTCCTAGGGATAGTGGTGCTTGCCTAGAATCACACTGTGAGTCTGTGTGCATTTGGGAACAACTGTGAGAGAAGCATTTGGTAACATCGTGTATTTGCTGACAGATAACTGTTTTAAAACCTGTCATGTTGTCAAGTTTTAGTAGCATTAGAAGACAGTTATGGCTTATGCTTTGATTAAATGAGTCAGGCATTGACACTAAAGTGCAGTCCTGAAATATGTAGATTGTGTGCAGTTTCCTTACCACTTCCACTGTAGTGAATGGGTTTTGGTAAACTCCTAGGGATAGTGGTTGTTGTCTAGAATCACACAGTGAGTCTGTGTGCATTTGGGAACCACTGTGATAGAAGCATTTGGTAACATTGTGTATTTGCTGACAGATAACTGTTTTAAAACCTGTCATGTTGTCAAGTTTTAGTAGCATTAGAAGCCAGTCTTTGGTTATACATTGATAAAATAAGTCATGCTTTGACACTAATGTGCTGTACTTTAATATGTTGATTGTATGTAGTCTCCTTACCCCTTGCACAGTAGTGAATGAGTTTTGGTAAGCTGCTAGGGATAGTGTTGCTTGTCTAGAATCACACTGTGAGTCTGTGTGCATTTGGGAACCATTGTGAGAGAAGTATTTGGTAACATCGTGTATTTGCTGACAGATAACTGTTTTAAAACCTGTCTTGTTGTCAAGTTTTAGTAGCATTAGAAGCCAGTTTTTGCTTATGCTTTGATTAAATGAGTCAGGCTTTGACACAATAGTGCAGTCCTAAAATATGTAGATTGTGTGCAGTTCCCTTATCACTTCCATAGTAGTGAATGATTTTTGGTAAACTCCTAGGTATAGTGGTTGTTGTCTAGAATCACACTGTGAGTCTGTGTGCATTTGGGAACCACTGTGAGAGAAGCATTTGGTAACATTGTGTATTTGCTGACAGATAATTGTTTTAAAACCTGTCTTGTTGTCAAATTTTAGTAGCATTAGAAAGCAGTTTTTGCTTATGCTTTGATTAAATGAGTCAGGCTTTGACACAAAAGTGCAGTCCTGAAATGTGTAGATTTTGTGCACTTCCCTTACCACTTCTACTGTAGTGAATGAGTTTTGGTAAACTCCTAGGGATAGTGGTGCTTGCCTAGAATCACACTGTGAGTCTGTGTGCATTTGGGAAACACTGTGAGAGAAGCATTTGGTAACATCGTGTATTTGCTGACAGATAACTGTTTTAAAACCTGTCATGTTGTCAAGTTTTAGTAGCATTAGAAGACAGTTATGGCTTATGCTTTGATTAAATGAGTCAGGCATTGACACTAAAGTGCAGTCCTGAAATATGTAGATTGTGTGCAGTTTCCTTACCACTTCCACTGTAGTGAATGGGTTTTGGTAAACTCCTAGGGATAGTGGTGCTTGTCTAGAATCACACTGTGAGTGTGTGTGCATTTGGGAACCACTGTGAGAGAAGGATTGGGTAAGATTGTGTATTTTCTGACAGATAACTCTTTTAAAACCGGTCATGTTGTCAAGTTTTAGTAGCATTAGAAGCTAGTCTTTGCTTATGCATTGATAAAATGAGTCAGGGTTTGACACTAAGGTGCAGTACCATGTACTATTCTCTTCACTGTGCCAGAACTGAAATTTAAAAGTTTTACCCAGGCACTGTCCTAGCAGTAGTCTGATGATTTAGTCAGTTTCTAAGTACTTATGTTGTTAACCATACATTACCACATAGACTGCTTCAAATGTCTATGCAGTATGCATGCAGTCTTCTAACATATACTATACACTTGTCTTTCACACCTTCAATTCCCTAGTCAGTATCCATACACTTCCAGGAAACACCCTGTCACTCCCTTTGCACTCCTCTAGTGACCCATTCAGTACCAAGTACTAATTCATTCACTGTGCCAAAAGGCAACCACTTATAAATTCACCCAGGCACTCTCCTTGCTGTACTCTAATCATTCAGTCAGTACCCAAGTACTCATGCAGTGAGCCAGGCCTTAGCACATGGACTGCTTCAAACACCTATCCACTATGTATGCAGTCCTCTTACCACCTACACAGTTGTTTTTCACACCTTCAATTCCCTAGTCAGTATCCATACAGCCCAGCAAACATCCCGTCACTCCCTTTGTACTCCTCTAGTGACCCATTCATTACCAAGTACTAATCCATTCCCTGCACCAAAAGCCTACCACTTATAAATTCACCCAAGCACTCTCCTTGCTGTACTCTAATCATTCAGTTAGTACCCAAGTACTCATGCAGTGAGCCATGCCTTATCACATAGACTGCTTCAAACGCCTATTCACTATGCATGCAGTCCTCTAACCACCTTCACAGTTGTTTTTCACACCTTCAATTCCCTAGTCAGTATCCATACACTTCCAGGAAACACCCTGTCACTCCCTTTGCAGTCCTCTAGTGACCCATTCAGCACCATGTACTAATAAATTCACTGTGCCAAAACCCAAACACTTATAAATTCACCAAGACACTTTCTTTGCAGTACTCTAATCATTCAGTCAGTGCCTAAGTATTCATGCACTGAGCCAGGCCTTAGCACATGGACTGCTTCAAATCCCTATCCACTATGCATGCTGTCTTCTAACCACCTAGACACTTGTCTTTCACATCTTCAATTCCCTAGTCAGTAGCCATACAGACTAGCAAACATTCTGTCACTCCCTTTGCACTCCTCTAGTGACCCATTCAGTACCAAGTACTAATCCATTCCCTGCGCCAAAAGCCTACCACTTATAAATTCACCCAGGCGCTCTCCTTGCTGTACTCTAATCATTCAGTCAGTACCCAAGTACTCATGCAGTGAGCCAGGCCTTAGCACATGGACTGCTTCAAATGCCTATCCAGTATGCATGCAGTCCTCTAATCACCTACACAGTTGTCTTTCACACCTTCAATTCCCCAGTTAGTATTCATACACTTCTAGCAAACACCCTGTTTCTCACCCAGTGTGTCTCCTTATAGTACTGTAATCATTCAGTCAGTTAGCATGTAGTCTTTTAGTGAAGTAGGCTTTAGGGCATAAACTGCTTCAAAGTAGTATGCACTATGTATGTAGTGTTTTAACCATTGTCACACTTGTGGTTCAGGGCTATAGTTTCTTAGTCAGTTTTGATATAAAATCTGTTTGCACAGAAATGGAATAGTGTAAATTTGAAAGTTATTAATATACATTTATTTGTGATTCTTTTTTACAGATACTGTTTTTCAACGTTAAAATAGAGAAATCATGCCAGAAAAAAAAAGAAAAAGAAAAGAACAGAGACAGGAGGATTATTTGAAGAAACATCAAACACAAGTATTGAATGTACAAGATAATGTGTCTAAAACGAAAACATCTTCTGGTAAGATCACGAAGCAATTTATTAAAAATGTTTGTAGGAGCAATCAGAATGTAGATAATGCTGGAACTACTGAGAATTTTTCAAGTACGAAAAAAATTCAAGATAAGAGGAAAAGTAAAAAAACAAATGGTCAGTCAAAGGAGATAAAGTATGGTAAAAGAAGGCAAAATCAGTATAAGGAATTACGCAAAACAATATTTTACAAGAGAGTAGTGCATAATTTGCTGAAAGATGTGAAGAAATATAAAAGGAGAGCTTTATTTTGTAAAAAGAAGAAGCATATTGAAAACATTGTGGAAAAGGCTTTTGAAGTAAAAAGGAAACTGTTTATTTTAGTGTTAAACAGAATTCGATCACTAGATAAACCAATACATGTAATGAAGGCCAAAAGTAGGAGGAAAAGAGTTATTAATAAAAAAAAAAATTGTGATGTTTTTTTGGGAGAATGGAAACACAGTTCCAGTTCAGAGCCTTTTTTTTAATGAAAAGAGTTATTCACTGAGCGAAAAATTATTGTATGCAGTTGACACCAGTGGTAGAGGTTATAAGGTTAGCGACGGTTGTCCAATTGAGAAAGAGAAAATGGTTGAAAGAAATGCAGAAGAAGTGATAGCTGATGAAGTTTTAGGGAGATGTGCTAAAAACCATGTGTACACTTGGGATTGCAGTAGTGTTTGCAGTGTACGAGAGGAATCTATTGAAAAATTATGTCATTTTTTATGAACCTATACTAAAAAAAGTGTAAAACAAAAGATTAGGACCAGACCCTTGCAGAGTGAGAAAACATACTGGTTTGCAAGGTCATTCTCTGGCTTGTCTTTCTAGGAAAGTGTGTCAAAGTGTTTTTCACCATTTCAGGATGCTGGCAGTACATCATACTCAAATGCGGAAGTTAGTGAGAAGATTGTATTATGCGAAAAGTCCAGCACTAAAGTTAAGTGAGTTGAACAGTGCTCTTTTGCGTGGGTCAGTATCAGATGTGAAGCAGGTCTGTGATGATATTGAGTTTTGTTACTTTGGTCCTCAGCAAGAGAGTGAAGAAACTGACACATTAGTAGAACAAAATGTTGAAGACAATGTACAACTCATAATTACAGAAAAATTTGAGGATGAAATCACAAAGTTTAAGGTAATTTCAGGTGAAAGACCAAATGTTTCTTGTATTTGTTATCGGCAAAGTCACTAAAAAAATCAGACTAGGGGTGTCAATCTGTATTTAAAAAGTGAAATAGAAGATAATGATAAGTGGATGGAATTTGCAACTTATTTACTGGTAGAGGATTGTTTTGATTTGGGATG
This sequence comes from Triturus cristatus, assembly GCF_964204655.1. Classification (NCBI taxonomy): domain Eukaryota; kingdom Metazoa; phylum Chordata; class Amphibia; order Caudata; family Salamandridae; genus Triturus; species Triturus cristatus. The sequence goes on along the minus strand of NC_140589.1, from coordinate 904,050,447 downwards.
TGAGCAGCGTATTTGCAAATATTGTTATAACAAATTAGATGAGAATAAAATGCCTGTTAGAGCTGTTCATAATAATCTAGAGTTGGTTGCTATTCCTCCAGAGCTGATAGATTTAAATAGGTATGAGTCTATTGTCATACAATGTCTTCACCCGTTTCAGGCTATTGTTCGTATGGAGCCCAAAACAAGTAAATTACCTCCATCAGACTTGCAAAGGGGATTGAAAGGAAGAGTTGTGTATTTACCGTTAGATTTTAGGAAAAATATTGAAACTATTGGTGTAGACCATGCAGAAAATGAGCCACTAGTCATTTTAGTTAATGGTGTTCCTACTAAGAATAAGAAAATCTGGCAAGAGTTAGTGGATGTTAGAAAAGTGCAAAAGGCGTCATTGTATCTGTTAAAAAATAATGAGTACTATAGAAATGTGTTTGTTGGAGAAGAAGAAATAGGTTTCGCAGAAGATACTGAAACATTAAGTGGACAAATTGAAAAAGTGGACATGTCCAGATGTGAAGAGATTTATGAACATTACAGTGTACATCCACTTCATTCCAAAGAGGTGATGGGGAATACGATTGAGTTGTTTCAACTGAAAAAAGCAACAGGAAGTCCCATGAGTGTATGGGAAGAGAGCTTGGAAGCTCGTTGTTTCCCGCAGTTGTTTCCGACAGGAAAAGGTGGACGATATGATGAACGTCCTGTGCAGATTCCTGCATCTGAATATCGGACAACAAGATTATATGCAGAAGATCCAAGATTTCGACAATGTATCCCTTATATGTTTCATCTTCTGTTTGAAAGTGACTTGTCTGGACTTTCATATGCAGTAAATCACATTTTAAAAACTGGAATGCATCTTCAAAATAGAACCGCAAAGGATTTTATGGATAAAGTGCATCAGAGAGATGATCATTTAGAATCTCAGTTGATTAATCTGATGGCATGTCAGAGTGGGACTAATGAATATTGGTACCGTCGACATGGAGAACTGAAATGTATGCTACGGAACTTGGGAACTCCTACATGGTTCGTTACACTAAGCTGTGCTGAGTATGCTTGGGATGATTTACTTGCATTTCTTCGAGAGGCAAATTCCAATATAAAAAATATTGAATACAAGACACCTGGAGAATTGTGCTCTTTGGATCCTGTCAATGTATGCAGATATTTCAATCATAGATTTGAAGCTATGATGTCTTTCATCTGCAATAAAAATAATCCTCCTCTTGGAGACGTTGTGGATTTCTTTTGGAGAAAGGAGTTTCAAGCAAGAGGTGCTTCTCACATACATATGTTGTTATGGGTCAAGGACGCCCCCAAATTTGGAACAGATTCAGATTAAACTGTTTTGTCTTTCATTGAAGATTATGCTACATGTGCTCTTTCAAATAGCAGAGAGGACAAAAACTTAAAACAACAAGTCTTACGATTTCAAAGCCACAGGTGTGGAAAATACTGTCGACGAAAGTACAAGTCAAAGGATAAGTTCTATACCAAATGTTGTTTTGAATTTCCACGTCCTGTATTATCCAAAGGAAGAGTGAACAGTTTTATGTCAGCAATACGACATACCATCATAAGAAAGTCTCCGAAAAACACCTACAACTTAAGAAGAAGCGAAGAATCAAAATACATAAATGACTACAATCCAGTTATTTTATCCACGTGGAACGCTAACATGGATATTCAGTATGTTGCGGACAATTCCATTGCTGTTGCTCGATATGTAACGTCTTACATTACTAAATCAGAAAAGACTGAATTGAAAGAAATGTGGGAAGAGATTTCTCACGAGAAGACTCTAAGTAAGAAATTATACAGTTTCAGTTTGAAGATGTTATCGCATCGTGAAATTGGAGCATATGAATGTTCAGATCGGTTATCATCTGCAATTCTATATTCCAAAAGTAGAAGAATCATTTGGGTGAGTCTAGGTCTTGCAGGAATGAGAAATCGGGTACTGAGATCTGTTCAAGAAATTGAATATTTAGCAGAAAATGACCCAGAAAGTACAGATATTTTGAAAACGAATATGTTGGACACATACTATCCAAATAGAAGTCATCATCTTGAGAACATGTCTCTCAATGAAGTGCTGCAAAACTACACTTTTAAACGGAATACTACAGAGAACATCAACGATGGAAAATATGGAGTGATTGGTTCCGAAGGATGTCTGGTGAAACAAAGGAAAGGAAATTTAATTAATCACAGGAAACTGAGTTGCGACACTGCTGAAAAAAGGGAATTTTACTATTTAATCCTTTTGCAAATGTTCAAACTATGGCGATCAGAACTGGAATTACTTGGAGATTTTCCCAGCTATGAAGATTCATTTAATGCTTGTTAATATATATCATACAATGCAGTGCTTTCGCAAATTATGTCAAAATGTTGAATGATGAAATTGATCAAGAAGCTATAATTGCAGTTGAGATTGCTAGAGACAGTTCTCAAGACAGTCAAAGTTCTGCTGCACTGAGTCAAGATCCACTAGGACAACCAATTGTTGAAAATGAAGCAGCGATTGCAATGAATGAGGTGGAAACAGCAATGTATCAAGCTCAAGAAGATGTAATACAGTTAGGAAACTTGGAAGAGCAACTAAATGTTGAACAGAAACAAATATATCAGCAAGTGAAAGAGCAGATTGACCATGGATTACTTCATGAAAAGAGAGGGTGCTCATGTACATCATTTCAACCTATCCGAATGTATGTGAGTGGTCAAGCTGGAACAGGAAAAAGTTTCTTAATTAAAGTAATTACAAGTTATCTGCAGAAAACAACTGAGTCACATTTGTCTTGTGTTGTCACTGCTCCAACTGGGTTGGCAGCTCATAACATTAAAGGAATTTCTTTACATCGTTTACTAATGCTGCCAGTAGAGCATGAGAACAAATTGGAATACCACAAGCTATCTAGAGAAGCTTGTTGAGAAGTTTCAAGAGTCCTGAAGAAAATGAAACTTCTCATTATTGATGAGGTGAGCATGGTCTCAAACTTGATGCTTGCCTTTGTGCATTTAAGAATGCAGCAAATTCTTAAAACAGAGTATGACGTGTTATTTGGAGGAAAACACGTCATAGTTTTTGGAGATCTACTGCAACTGACTCCGGTAAAAGGACAACCAGTATTTAAAACACTTGCCCATGAAGATACCAGAAAGTCTCTTGGCAGTGTTGGTATTGTGAACATTTGGAGTAATTTTGAATACAAAGAACTGACAACAAATATGTGACAGGCAAATGATGCTGAATATGGAAGTATTCTTCAAGATATAAGAATTGGAATTCTTTCAAAACAAGGGAAAGAAGCTTTGGAGAGCTGATTACTTTGCAATGTCTTTCCAAATGAAAATGCAGTTCCTGCAAAAGTGTACGTGGAAATTGCTAAAAATAAGTCGGTGATTTGCTTAATGCCAACACTGCGTGAGTGTTCAATCTTCAACGTAGAATTATTAAAACTGGAAAATGAAGAAATTGTAAAAATGGAAGCCATCGATAAAATGCTGCATGAAGGAATCACTATTATTTTGACGGGAAAGTTGAGATCAAAACTGGATTGTTTAGAAAAAAAAATATCTAAAACTGCTGGTTTAGAAAAGACACTATATGCGTGTGTAAACTGTCGGGTAATTTTAAGGCGTAATTTGGATGTAGAGAAAGGTTTAGTTAATGGTGAAATGGGTAAAGTGGTGGATTTTGTGAATTATCAGAAAAAAGAAGGAATTGAATTTTTAAAAATTAAATTTGATCAGATTGATGAAGTTAAAGAAATTGGTCGCTGTTCAGTTCGTTTTTTGCTTGTTAAAGATTTATATGTCCGTAGGAAACAATTTCCATTTTCTCTGGCATATGCAGTGACTATTCAAAAATCTCAAGGATTAAGTGTAGACAGTGCATTGGTAAACATTGGATCTACCGTATTTAAAGAGGGTATGGCATATGTTGATTTGTCGTGAGTCAGAACATTATCTGGTTTGTTTTTGATTGATTTTGATGAGACAAAGGTTACTGCAGATGCAAACTGTGTAAAAGGGTATAATAGGTTAAGAAGGGTGTATGCTCCAAATTTAGGTCAATATCCTGTATTTGAAAAGTGTGTGGTTGGTCGAAAAAGAAGGTTAGAGAATATCTGTTCTGAAGGTGTCAAGAAGGGAAAAGAACAAGATAATGTTGTGATTTCAGGTAAAAAGAAATTGGACACTGTTGGAGAGATTGTTGGTTATCAGTTTGAAAATAGTTCTGGTGTCAACTGCTATGCTAATGTAGTGGTCAATGTTGTTTTTTATCTTGAAGGTTTGCAAGAACAAATTATGCAGAATCGGCAAAAAAGATTTTGTTCTCTGTTGCATTCTGTTTATGAAAAATTGACAACAGATAGAAGTAAAATACAATCTGTTTCAGATGTTAGTAGTCTTTTGGATGTGTGTTCTGGTTCTACACAATTTACACAAAATATCCAACAAGATGCTCAGGAATTTTTAATGTATATGCTTACCATTTTTGAAAATGAAGGTGTAGAAATAGAAAATATTTTTGGCCTTTCTTACAAATGGGAACATTATTGTGAAAATTGCATATTGCATGTATACATGTAGAACCAATGTAGACATTGAGAGATTTCTGTATTTAACATTACCAGACTGTAAATCAGTGTCTTTCAATAAATTAGTTAAAGGTGCAAATCAAAACATGGAGTGTAGCCAATGTAAATAAGAAATGTTATCTACATTATTCTTAACAAAATATGGAAAATACATAATTTTAATGATGCAACGTTGTACAGCTGACGGAAGAAAATTGGATACTTTAATAAAGCAATTTGTAGCAGCACAACTATCAATATCAGGAAGGACTTTTGTAGCAATTGCAATAATTTTCCATGATGGTCCTTCCACAACATCTGGACATTACACTGCCTATCTAAAATGTGACAAAGGCTGGACACTTTGTAATGATGCCCAGTTGGTTTCCAAACAACGTTTGCCTAGTGAATTACCAAATTCCTACCTAATATTTTTAAAGCCAAAGTTTTAGGAAGATAATTCACTCTCTGAGTATTTTATTATTATAATTTAATAGGACTACCATTGGACAATTTAGATAAACAAGGAGTACAAAAGTACCATTTGGCCTCAAGGAAAGGTATATTTTTGAATTATGGACTTTTTGGTGGTCATTCATTCGGTGATTATTTTAATGCGGCAACATTTACAGTTTTTATAAGTTAAAGTTATAAGATTTTGTAAGCTGTAAGCGTTTCATATATGTGTGATTTGTATTTTCTGGTATTTTACTGAGAATAGTATGTTGTTTTTTTTTTAACAATCTTTCTGATTGTTTGTTTTTTGCCCGCTGTTAAGTGATGAGTACGATTGAAATCACTATTTCTAGTGAAATTCAATATATTCTGAGAACAGCAATAAAGGCAAACAAATTACTTTGTGGAAATTATGCTGTGTTGTAAGAAATGTATTATTACATGTTAAAAAATGTTTTTTCTTTTCTTTCACAGATCCAAATTTTAAAATAAGCAATTTATATGAATTTAGATTGCAATGAAAATATGAAGAAAATGTATACCATTTTTTATTCCTATTACTGTGAAGGTAAGTTTAACTAAGTCTCAATATGCAGAATGACGAGGTATGCAAGAAGCTACAAAGTTGAAACACGTTTCTAAAAACACTCTGTTTATACCTATGTAGTTTTGAAATCTGACCATAATCAGATATCATGTGACCTGCAAAAAAAGAGATTTGAGGGGTTCATAATATTTCCCATTGTACCTATTGAAGGACCGCAATCATTTCAATCATTCTTCTTTGAGCATCTTTGCAGACAAAACTCTGTGCTTACCTTCTATCATTCGCAAGGAATTTTAAAACCGGAAATATGTCACTTTTTGTTACATAGTTATTGCGCAAGAGAGGAAAAGGCACTCTGTGTACTTTTTCTACTCCATGTAAATACAACCTCATCATACACACTACTTTGCGTTGAAAGGGTGTTCTATAAGTGTTGTTGTGCATGATTGCACTGAATACTCATAGAACAAGATATATCTCTAGATTTAGCAGAAATCATAAATCTCGATATGTATGTGAATGCTGCACCATTCTAAAATTGGTGTAGAAAAGTACAATAAGGAAAATTATTTTTATTTCTCTACATTTTTATATCTTCAATGCATGCTAAAATGTTCAGCATACATTGAAGGAGAAAAATGCATTTTGCAAGGTGTGTCTTCCTGCAGAAAAACAAAGAGCACATGACACAGATATCCTTGCACTATGGTGCAAGGGTGCCTGTGTCACCACATGGCTGCAGCTTAAGCAGCCGTGCAGAGAGAAGCATAGATTTGCAACATATTTATGTACATATGTTGCATCCCTGTGCTTCGGAAGTACTACAGCACACTGCAGTTAAAGAGGTTACTGTGTGATACTGCAGCACTTCCTCATAGTTCTGCACTTATACATTCACCATATGCTACTAATGCATTCATTCACTCAATTACATACTACACATACATTCATCTAAACTTTCACACACTAACAAAGAAATTTAGCTCTTTTTTTAAACCAGGAAGAACTTTTTGTTTTTCTTCTTTTATATTTTTTTGTGGTTTTTCTAACAGTTTTGTGATTTTTTAGTTTTTTCTGGAAAAAAACAAAAAACACAAAACAAAAGAGGAGGAACCAAACAATGAACTTCAGGGAACAAAAAAAACTAGCAAATGTGACTTTCTTGCTGGCGGCAGATCAGATCGATCGACTGCTCACCGTAGCACAAAGTCACATTGCACTTAGTGCAGAGCACTTTTAAATATTGAAATTGAGGACGGATGTCCAAGTTTTGGGCTGATGGATGCACTCTTGAAGTGCTCGGCTGCGATGAGGTGGAAGGTGCAGGAGCAGGAGTGTTTCTCATCCGTCGGCACTCTTGTCGTGCAAGATTGTTCGGATGAAGGGTCCTCAGGTGCTTCATCATACTTGCCATGCCGCATGAGTATTTCTTGTTAGGATCCCCTCGTGACAGCACTCTTTTGCAAATCTTGCACGTGACCAAGGTGGCATTGGTCTTATTCTGCCCCTCTGGAAAAGTAAAACATTTCCACACCACTGAAGAAAAACGTTCTTTGTGTGGTAACTCTTCCAAAAATTCATCCTCAGATGTATGAGGAGATGCAGGTGATGCCTGCTGCCCTGAAGCCATTTTTAGTTGAAAAAAGTTAGAGCTAAGTGTAAACTTAGTCTAGAAAATCTTCCTCTCTGCAGAGATGCTCCTCCAGAGACAGTCAAAGAAGAATGATTGAATTGGGTGGGGTCTTTCAATAGTTAGAACAGGAAGTGTACTGAACCAATCAAATCTCTTTTTTTGCAGGTCACATGGATTCCGCGCACCCTGCGCTTACGCAGCACACACCCAGCGCGCATCCGCAAAATTGAATTAAATAAATTATAGGATTAGATGTAAAAATATATTAGTTTTAAGACTAGTTTAGGGTATGTCTTCAATTAATATTCACATGAAATACATATATATGTTTTTTTAAATGTTAAATATTTCGCGGGATCCGCGCACCTACCGTGTCATAGACGCAGATGACGCATCGCAGAAGCGCGTAAACGTCGCGTTACGTACATCGAACGTGTTGCGTATAGGGTGGGAGTCGCGTACCGGTCGCATTGCAATCGCGCACTAAACACGTACCCAACGCATACCATGCGCGGATGCTAACGCATAGGGATCGAGAGCGGTGCACTTAGGGTGCGCGGATTCAAAAACATGGAAAAAAATATATAAAATAAAGTTTTGAACATATAGTTAAAAAAATATTTTTAAAAATATAAAAAAAATGTTTGAAAAACCAATTAAATCCAAATCATATTTTTTAATTTTTCAAAGAATTAATTGAAAAAATAAGTTTAAAAAATGGTGATAAAAAAGTATTTTTAAAAAAACATAATTAATGAAATTTAATCAAAATCATTAAACATGATATCTTCAGAGATAAGTTAAAGATAGGAATTAGCATTTAAAAAACCTTTGAAATTCACTGAAAAAACTATAGGTTTCACGCACGTTATAGTTAGGAATTGGCATTTAAAAAACCTTTGAAATTCACTGAAAAAACCAAAGGTTTCAGGGGCGTTATAGTTAGGAATTGGCATTTAAAAAACCTTAGAAATTCACTGAAAAAACTATAGGTTTCAGGGGTGTTATAGTTAGCTGGACATTTCCCTCGTACAAAACTCTAGAAATTCCCCTGTTATAGTTAGTTCAGCTAACTATAACTCGCGCCCCCGCAATGCACTGCTGATGATGTCACATATTACATCACTCATGACATGGTCAGTGACATCACTGATGACATCACTGATGACATCACAAATGACATCACTGATGACATCACTGATGACATCATCCATGTGATAAATGACTGCAACTTCTCACACCCTATTTTAACCTTTGATACACCAACTCAAAATTTCAGACGTCCATTCTCAAAACCATAGATTCTCCAATACCAATCACTACATACCCACTCATTAACTCTTAGGTCTACATACACCTCCACTCACTCACCTGTATAGTCACTTATACTTACAGTCACTCAGTACAAGACTATCATATGGATTTATACACCTATATAGACACTCACAGACCGCCAATCATCCATTGAGGTACTGACACACCTAGTCAGTCGTGCAAGTAATTAAACACAGTCCAATTTACTCACCTATACAGTTAAACACACTCAAGTTCACTTACTCATAAAAATAGTACCACATTCTTACGCTCTTATACAATCATTGATTCAAGCACACACTCATCCATACAGCCACTCTCACAATCAAACACTCTCACATATACCCACTGTTGGACCTAAATACCTATGGTAGCTTGGCTCAGGTGATAAGGCTTCATTCCGGAGAATTATGTCATGCTTGCATTCAATTCACCACAGCACTCCAGCATACCACCACTAAAAACGACACTACACCAAGGAATTTAGAAAAATTAGAAAAGCTTTATCTTCTCTTTTATAATTCTTTTCCTTTACTTTCAAATGGAACCAATCAGCTTTTATCCACGTCACATTAGGGTCTAAACATTTCTTCATGACCAGATTGGCATTGCATAAACATTTTAAACCTGGTATAAAATCAAGCACGCCACCTGATGTTCAATCACAGTACCGCGAATTCAATAGCGCTTTGAATAGAATGATCAAACCTTGCGCTGCACATTGCGATTTCATAGTAATTTAAATAGAAACATTAAATATAGCGCTGCACATAGTGACTTCATAGCGCCTTAAATAGAGCCATTAAATATAGCGCTACACATAGCGATTTCATAGCACTTTAAATAGAGTCTTTAGACATAGCGCTTCACTTGGCGATCTCATAACACTTTAAGTAGAGTCTTTAAATATAGCGCTTCACTTAGCGATCACATAACACTTTAAGTGGAGTCATTAAATATAGCGCTTCACTTAGCGATCACATAACACTTTAAGTGGAGTCATTAAATATAGCTCTTCCAATCAAGGGGACCAAGCGCTGAGAATTGAACTTGCTACCTCCTTTAGGGACTCGTGTTGTCCGGGGAGGCAGTTACTTCCACTATGGGGGCCAACATTTAGTATTACACTGGCACGAGTTCAATGGGCCATGGTTCGACCGCTTCCCCACTCCGGGGTAGTTGCAGGGCCAAGAAGGGCCGACGATCGGATTCCCCGGGGGAGGGGCATGCACTGGGCTTCTCCCAGGTCTCCGCCCTCCTCCCCAGGGTTTACCTCAGACTTCGGCCTTACCGGCCCTTGCGACGATCCTCCGTCAGCCGTGCAGGTTTCCCAGCGATGTCCGGGTCGGTCACGCCTCTCGAGGCTCCACACTGACGATGCAACACGGCCAGGGCGCGCCCGCAGCTGCCAATGACAGTGCGGCCTGCAGGGGCGTGGCCCAGTCAGCGAGTAGTGAAGCAGCGGGGGCGGCGTTTGATAGTCCGCCCCGTCAGGTGACAGGAGACACTGGCTTCGGGCCTACGCGGCCTCGATTAGACTGCTCGGCCCAACAAGGCCTTCCCTGAACTCCAGCGGCCTCCTCAGCCCTGGTGGCCGCACAAACTCAGCTGTGACATCAGCAACGGGGCCCCGGGCTTCTCCGCGGGCCCCAGCGATAGCAGGGACAATCTTTCTGGCCTCAGGCCACAGTGGTGAGTTCTTTCAAGATCTCCTCAACGGGGGGTGTAGAAATTAAGGCCAGGCCTACAGTTTGAGGGGTGGTGATTAGTTTGACACCCAGCGCCCCCTAATCTCACAGGGTCGCCCCAGCTCGGGGTAAGTATGCTGGGAGGCGGCAGGCCACACGCCAGAGGCAGACCAAGATAGGGGGGACCCAAGCAAAGTCAGGGAAATGGTGGATAAGGTCGGAGATGGTCACTCTCTCCCTCAGTCCTCTTCAGGGGTCCTGACTAGGCGGGGAACACAGACGGTTAACGTGATCCCAGGGTCAGAGACAAGGCTAGGTCACGAGGTAGGGGGTAGTATCTACTGTGGGGGAGAAAAAGCAGGCCCTAAGAAAAGTCAGTTCTCCCCCCCTCCAGCGCACCTACCTCCCCACTCAGGTGCCTTACTCCTGACTACCTCACTTCACACCTTCTACCCAAAATGGCCGACGCACCTCACCTCTATATATATAGCCTGGGCCCTGACTGGCCAGAGTGGTCCAGAAGGTTCTGAAACCCCTCATGACACCCTATGGCCCAGATTCTGAGGTGACAATTTAGGCCACCATTTTGTGGAGGAGCTCTCCCTCTCCCTCCATTTTAGGGAAGCACCTTGCGCCACACCATCAATTAGTGATAATGGGGCGCCCAGAGCCTCTAAGTCAACACCAAAAAAAACTAGTGGACAGAAAAATTAGAGGGTAAAGGAAAAGAAATGAGGAGGGGACAGCCAAAGGGCTGGCAGGTCTAACATGCGTCCCCCCAGCTGTAAGTGGGGAGAGCTACCCAATCCCTTGGGAGTTCTCTTCACTAAGGCGGAAATACCCGGAGAGACCGTCAGCATTGGCGTGGTCCACTCCTGGCCGATGTTCCACCCTAAAGTCCATTTCCTGTAGGGAGATGGACCACCTCAACAACTTAGGATTCTCGCCCCTCATTTGCATCAGCCACCTGAGGGGTCGGTGGTCGGTCTGAACCAGGAAGTGCGAGCAACTTCTTCAGAGCCCACACCACCGCAAAAGCCTCCCTCTCAATCGCACTCCACCTCTGTTCCCGGGGGAGTAGTCTCCTAGATAGGAAAACCACAGGTTGGTCCAGACCCTCTTCATTGAGCTGCGACAGCACTGCCCCGATGCCATGCTCTGACGCTTCAGTTTGGACGATGAATTCTTTGGAGAAGTCAGGGGCCCTGACGACAGGTGCCACACACATTGCTTGTTTCAAGGTGTCAAAGGCTCGTTGACACACCTCGGTCCACATTACCCGTCGAGGGTGCTTCTTTGATGTAAGCTCAGTCAAGGGAGCCACGATAGACCAAACCCCTTGAGGAAGCGTCGGTAGTAGCCGGTGAGGCCCAGAAAGGCTTGGACTTCCGTCTGAGTCTTGGGGGGTTCCCAGGCCATGATGGTTCCGATCTTGGCCTGGAGGGGTTGCACCTTGCCCCGACCCACCAAGTGACCTAGGTACACTACCGACCCCTGCCCGATCTGGCACTTGCTGGCCTTGATCGTCAGGCCCGCCTGCTGCAGGGCCTGAAGGACAGCCTGAAGGTGACACAAATGGTCCTCCCAGCTGCTGCTGAAGACGGCGATGTCATCCAGGTAAGCAACTGAAAAAGCCTCCATCCCGGAGAGGACCTGGTTCACCAGCCGCTGAAAAGTGGCTGGGGCGTTCTTGAGCCCAAAGGGCATTACACAGAACTGGTAGTGACCCTCAGGTGTGGAGAAAGCTGACCTTTCCTTTGCTCCATTTGTCAGGGAAATCTGCCAGTACCCAGATGTAAGGTCAAAGGTACTCAGGTATTGGGCAGCTCCCAACCAGTCAATGAGCTCATCCGCCCTTGGGATAGGATGAGCGTCGGTCTTCATCACAGAATTCAGTCCCCTATAATCCACACAGAACCTAAGTTCTGGGGTAGTGCCCGGCGGGGCAGCTTTAGCTACCAGTACCACCGGACTGGACCAGGGACTGCTTGAAGGTTCAATCACTCCCAGCTCCAGCATCTTGGTGACTTCACCATGGATGCTAGCCTTCACCTTATCCGACAAGCGGTAGGACTTGGACTTCACAGGTGGGCTGTCGCCTGTGTCCACATCATGGGTACACAGATGAGTCCTTCCCGGGATAAGTGAGAACAGTGAAGCATACTGCTCCAGGACCTGGCGGCAGTCTCTCTGCTGTTCGGGAGTTAGAGATTGTGAGAGGATCACTCCCTCTACTGACCCATCCTTCTCTAGGGACACGAAAAGATCAGGGAGAGGTTCACTTTCCTCTTCCTCTGACCCATCAGTCACCATCATCAAGGTGACCTCTGATCTCTCTTGGTGGGGCTTGAGGCGGTTGACATGGAGCACCCGATGGGGCTGCCTGGGGGTCTTAAGATCCACCACATAGGTGACCTTGCCCTTCTTCTCAATCACCTCAAAGGGGCCTGATCAGCGATCCTGGAGGGCGCTAAGCTCTCCAGGCTCCATGACCCACACCTTCTGGCCAGGCTCTAGCTCCACCGGGTGAGCATTTTGGTCATACCATTCCTTCTTGACCGTCTGGCTGGCTTCTAGGTTTTCGGAAGCTTGCTTCCACAACCTAGCCATTTGGCTACGAAAGGCCAGCATGTAGCTCACCACATCTGGGGGAAGTTTTCTGGGAGTCTTTTCCCATCCATCCTTCACCAGGCTGAGGGGTCCACGAACAGGGTGTCCATACAACAGCTCAAAGGGGCTGAAGCCCACTCCCTTCTGTGGTACTTCCCTGTAGGAGAACAGCAAACAAGGCAGGAGGATGTCCCATTTCCTCCGCAGGTTCTCGGGCAGACTCCTGATCATGCCCTTCAAGGTTTTGTTAAACCTCTCCACCAGACCATTGGTCCGGGGGTGGTAAGGGGTGGAGAACCGGTAAGTGACTCGACACTCTTTCCACATAGCCCGCATGTATGCTGACATGAAGTTGGTACCTCTGTCAGATACAACTTCCTTAGGGAACCCCTTCCGGGTAAAAATCCCCATCAGGGCCCGTGCCACCGCAGGTGCAGTAATGATCCTCAGAGGAATAGCCTCTGGGTACCGGGTGGCATGATCCACCAGAACCAGGATAAACCTGTGACCGGCAGACGTTGGTGGATCCAATGGCCCAACAATGTCGATGCCCACCCTTTCAAAGGGGATGCCAATGACAGGCAGTGGTTCCAGGGGAGCCTTCAGCTTCACCCCTGTTTCCCCACTAGCTTGGCAGGTAACACACGTCCTACAAAAAGTGTTGGACGTAATCCCCATCTGAGGCCAGTAAAAGTGAGGGACAAGCCAAGCAAAGATCTTGTCCTGTCCCAAGTGTCCTGCCAAAGGTATCTTGTGAGCCAATTCCAAAAGGAAGGCTCGGTAACGCTGGGGAACCACCAAGGCCCGGGAAGATCCATGCACCGGAGCCTTGGGTTCGCTATAGAGGAGACCATCTTCCCAGTATATGTGGAAGTTCCCCGAATCGTTACCCGCTGCCTGGGCTTCGGCCTGCCGCTGTAAGCCCTCAAGGGTGGGGCACTCCTTCTGAGCCCGACAAAACTCCTCCCTGGTAGGTCCTCCCTCCACCTGCCATTCTGCAGGGGTAGGTAAGCCCTCCAGGGAAGTCACATCCCCCTCTGTGGACTCCGGGACCACCTCAGTTGCCCCATCCATCTCACGAGGTGCAGATGCGGGGGCAGGCTTCTCCTGTCCCCGTCTACCCTCTTTGGCAGCTGGTTGGGCCCTTGTCCCAGGCTCCAACCTCTGTGAACTCTCCCTCCGGGCAGTCTCGGACCGCGTGTTGGCACAAGTCCACTCGGGCGGCCCCAACATCTCCATATGAGCCTTGAACTCGACCTCCTTCTGGGCCGTATGTTCAAGGTCATTTCCCAACAGACAGTCGACCGGCATGGCAGGGCTTACCGCAACTCGTAGAGGACCCGCAACCCCTCCCCACTCAAAGGGAATCTGGGCCACCGGATAGTGACCCTCTCGGTTGTCAGCCATCACAACCGGGTGGACTACGTTGGGAACCACCTGCTCTGGGGACACCAGCTGACTCCTCACCATAGTCATGCTGGCTCCTGTGTCCCTCAGAGCCTCCACGCTCTGGGCATTGATGGTGACCCATTGCCTGTACTTGGTAGTATTCAAGGGCACATGGGTCTTAGGAACCATCTCACTATCTCCCAGGGACACTAATGTTAGCCCTGCCCACTCACCTCCCTTATCTAGGGGCAACTCCTCCCCGAGCACTACACTCGCCACCCTCCAGTGGGAGGGTGTGGTCTCTTGGGACACTTGGTATCCCCCTTGAAGTGCCCAATCTCGCCACACTCATAGCAACGGACAACCCTAGGCTGCTGACCATGGTCAGGATAAGGAGGTTTGTGGGGGCCAACCTTAGGAGGGAATCCTGATCCCTTTCCCTGCAAATTCTTTTGGGGGCCTTTAGGAAACTCCCTCTTTTTGTCTCCCCCCTCTTTCTTCTGGGGAGCACCCTGTCCAGTCCCTTGGGAATTCCCCCCTGTTCCTTTTGAGGACACCCGGGTACTAGCCCAGATGTCCGCCTCCTCTGCAAGCTTCCTAGGATTAGTGAGCTTGCTGTCCACCAGGTGTTGACGCAGCTCCGGAAAACATTTCTCGAGGAGGTTCTCCCTCAAAAACAGGTTATACAACCCCTCGTAGTCTTTTACCTCACTGCCCTGCACCCAGCCCTCCAAAGCCTTTTTGGCGTAGTCCAGGAAGTTCACCCAATTCTGGGCGGCCAGCTTTTGGCTACCCCAGAATCTCTGCTTGTATTTCTCAGGGGTCAGCCCAAACTTCCTAATCAAGGCGAACCGCATGGTGGGGTAATTGGTCTGCTCCCGTTGTTCTAGGGCTAAAAGGGCATCCCTCCCCACCGGAGGCATGTACCTGTACAGACCACCCCCCACTGAGCTTCCGGGATCCCATGGGCTCGTAAGGAGACTTCATAGGCAGCCAACCACTTGGCGATTTCGTCCCCAACACCGTAGCTGGCAACTACGTCCTTTGGCAAGTGGGGTCTAGGTTCCCTGGGAACTTCTTTCTGTACGCTGCCACCAACAGGACTACTGGGGGTCCCTAACTGAAGGGCCTTGAGATCCAATTCTTTTAAATGGAGCTCATGAAGGAACCTCCGCTCTTCCCTCTCCTTCTCCAAGCGGGCTAATTCCATCCTGAATTGCCTCTCCTCCCTCCTGTCGGCTAAGTCGGCCGAAGACAGGCTTCCCCCTGAAGCGCTACTACCGGCGCTTGAAGGCGCCCTGGGTCCTGCAACCCTATTGCTGCTCTCAGTGGGAAGAAGTGACTCTGCCCCTTCCGTGGTGACCGGTCCTGTTCCTCCTCCTCCCGTTCCCCGCTAGGGTGGGCCATCGCCCAGGCTCTCAAGGTAGTCTGGAGCTACTCTTTCTTTGCTCCCCGCTTGAAAAATACCCCCCTCTCCTGGCAGAATTCCTTTAACTGGGTCACAGTGTACTCTTCTAGACTACTCAGTTCAAACTCCATCTTGCCAGGTGGGGCCCTAAACAATGCGAAAAAGAACTCACAAGGTGAGACAAACCTTCTTTCAAGAGAAAGCCACACCACAGGACAGGGATAATTGAAAAAAATCCAATCAGGGAGACAACCTGGAAAAAACTCCAATAAAAACAAAAATCAGGTGTAGGGTGCGTGGCGCACACTGAATTGCTGATGACTAGACGCAGGCACAAGCCCAGAATCCCACCGCTGAACACCAACTTGTTGGACCTAAAGACCTATGGTAGCTTGGCTCAGGTGATAAGGCTTCATTCCGGAGAATTATGTTGTGCTTGCATTCCATGCACCACAGCACTCCAGCGTACCACCACTAAAAACGACACTACACAAAGGAATTTAGAAAAATTAGAAAAGCTTTATCTTCTCTTTTATCATTCTTTTCCTTTCCTTTCAAATGGAACCAATCAGCTTTTATCCACGTCACATTAGGGTCTAAACATTTCTTCATGACCAGATTGGCATTGCATAAACATTTTAAACCTGGTATAAAATCAAGCACGCCACCTGATGTTCAACCACAGTACCGCGAATTCAATAGCGCTTTGAATAGAATGAACAAACCTAGCGCTGCACATTGCGATTTCATAGTACTTTAAATAGAGACATTAAATATAGCGCTGCACATAGTGGCTTCATAGCACCCTAAATAGAGCCATTAAATTATGTGCTACACATAGCGATTTCATAGCACTTTAAATAGAGTCTTTAGACATAGCGCTTCACTTGGCAATCTCATAACACTTTAAGTGGAGTCATTAAATATAGCACTTCACTTAGCGATCACATAACACTTTAAGTGGAGTCATTAAATATAGCGCTTCCAATCAAGGGGACCAAGCGCTGAGAATTGAACTTGCTACCTCCTTTAGGGACTCGTGTTGTCCGGGGAGGCAGTTACTTCCACTATGGGGGCCAACATTTAGTATCACACTGGCACGAGTTCAATGGGCCATGGTTCGACCGCTTCCCCACTCCGGGGTAGTTGAAGGGCCAAGCAGGCCAGACGATCGGATTCCCCGGGGAAGGGGCGTGCACTGGGCTTCTCCCAGGCCTCCCGCCCTCCTCCCCAGGGTTTAACTCAGACTTCGGCCTTACCGGCCCTTGCGACGATCCTCCGTCAGCCGTGCAGGTTTCCCGGCGATGTCCGGGTCGGTCATGCCTCTCGAGGCTCCGCACTGACGATGCAACACGGCCAGGGCGCGCCCGCAGCTGCCAATGACAGTGCGGTCTGCGGGGGCGCGGCCCAGTCAGCGAGTGGTGAAGCGGCGGGGGCGGCGTTTGATAGTCCGCCCCTGTCAGGTGACAGGAGACACTGGCTTCGGGCCTACGCGGCCTCGATTAGACTGCTCGGCCCAACAAGGCCTTCCCTGAACTCCAGCGGCCTCCTCAGCCCTGGTGGCCGCACAAACTCAGCTGTGACATCAGCAACGGGGCCCCGGGCTTCTCCGCGGGCCCCAGCGATAGCAGAGACAATCTTTATGGCCTCAGGCCACAGTGGTGAGTTCTTTCAAGATCTCCTCAACGGGGGGTGTAGAAATTAAGGCCAGGCCTACAGTTTGAGGGGTGGTGATTAGTTTGACACCCAGCGCCCCCTACTCTCACAGGGTCGCCCCAGCTCGGGGTAAGTAGGCTGGGAGGCGGCAGGCCACACGCCAGAGGCAGACCAAGATAGGGGGGACCCAAGCAAAGTCAGGGAAATGGTGGATAAGGTCGGAGATGGTCACTCTCTCCCTCAGTCCTCTTCAGGGGTCCTGACTAGGCGGGGAACACAGACGGTTAACGTGATCCCAGGGTCAGAGGTTGAAGGCAAGGCTAGGTCACGAGGTAGGGGGTAGTATCTACTGTGGGGGGAGAAAAAGCAGGCCCTAAGAACAGTCAGTTCTCCCCCCCCTCCAGCGCACCTACCTCCCCACTCAGGTGCCTTACTCCTGACTACCTCACTTCACACCTTCTACCCAAAATGGCGGACGCACCTCACCTCTATATATAGCCTGGGCCCTGACTGGCCAAAGTGGTCCAGAAGGTTCTGGAACCCCTCATGACAGCCTATGGCCCAGGTTCTGAGGTGACAGTTTAGGCCACCATTTTGTGGAGGAGCTCTCCCTCTCCCTCCATTTTAGGGAAGCACCTTGCGCCACACCATCAATTAGTGATAATGGGGCGCCCAGAGCCTCTAAGTCAACACCAAAAAAAACTTTTGGACAGAAAAATTCGAGGGTAAAGGAAAAAAAATGAGGAGGGGACAGCCAAAGGGCTGGCAGGTCTAACACCCACTTATATACTCTTACACGCATATATACTGCCTTTCACATATGTAGTTAGTCACACATGTACCACTGAGATATACATTCAATCCCTAACACACCCATACATACACTCACCCAACCATACAGTTCATCACAGATGCACTCTTTAAACCATGCACCCATATAATCACCCACTCACACATCTATGCATAGAGTCACACACACCCTACCCACACAAACACTCAGGCAGCCATACAGATACTCAGACAACCAATCAATAACCCATATAGACACTGATGTAGCTATTCACAAAACCATGCAGCCACTTATACACCTACACACAGACACATACAGACATTCACACAGTTTAGTCACTAGTCTGCAGTAAGATACATTTAATGACTCACTTATAGAGTCAGTTACGCTCCTAGAAAATCATCCATTCACATACTTGTACACCCACTCATTCTTCCACAGGCCTTTCACTATAAATCTATAAAACATATTTAAACTTTACAGAAACACACAGTCACTGGATGACGTCATCATTGATGTCATCAGTGATGTCATTTGAGATGTCATCAGTGATGTCATCAGTGATGTCACTGACCATGTCATGAGTGATGTAATATGTGACGTCATCAGCAGTGCATTGTGGGGGCGCGAGTTATAGTTAGCTGAACTAACTACGAGGGAAATGTCCAGCTAACTATAACACCCCTGAAACCTATCGTTTTTTCAGTGAATATATATAGATAGATAGATAGATAGATAGATAGATAGATAGATAGATAGATAGATAGATAGATAGATATATGTGTGTGTGTGTATAAAGTAATAGAATATTTTTAGTAACTGCCTTTTTTTGGATGTAATTTCTTTTGTATTTTATTAATTTGGTAATTAATTTATTATTTTGTAGTTCTGTTGCTAATATTTTTCACTATATATATATTAATATATAAAAAAATGTATATACATACAACATACACACACATGTGCGTGTGCTTATATAAGTATATATTTATGTATAGGGCCTCATTACAATGTTGGGCGAAAACTTTACGCCTGACACCGTCTCAGATTCTGAACCGACTGACTCATGGTCATTAGGTCCGCCCAGCCGATTATGATGTGACCAAACACTGTTCAATCGGAGTCCCATTGTTCCTTATGGGAGCCCGTGTTCCGCCCGACCACACAGGATCCAAGGGGAAATGGGGAGTGTGTGTAAAATCCTGCACCCTGTTTCAGGCTCCCTATTGTGCCTGCCACATAGTGCAGTGTTTTACAGGGGGTCCCTTAGGTACCCCCATGGCCCCCAACTGGAGGCCACAGGAGGAAGGGTGCCCTGCTAGGGTCCCCAAAGTCATTTTCCTATAGCCTTTTCGTGTTGGACAGACTGACTCAGAAAGGCTGTTGGTAATCGACATCATAATCGGTCGGTTGGAAATGCTGTCCATAGAGGTGCACGATGTGGTTCCGCCGGACACGGATACTCCGAGAGCCAGTTGGAACCGATTCAGAATGACCGTGTGGTTTACTTTCCGACCGCTAACATTGTAATCAGTCGGTGGATTGTAAGCCGACTGAGTTGGTCGGAAGGGTTCTGACGTGGTCGAGGAGATTCCAACTGTTGGGAGGATTCTCTCTGCATATATATATATATATATATATATATATATATATATGTATATTTAACCTACTAGCGGTCGCCAGTAGGTAGTTATAGTTAGGTCTTCGTTTCCATAGGATTTGCAAATATCTTTGGTGTCATTTGACTAATCTTCGTGAAATTTTCAAAACTAATGGGGCGGTCAGGCCAGCTGCTGTGTTGAAAGTGTCAGGGTGATTCGTCAAGCGCAGGCTGAGAACAAGGGGGCGGGTCCCAAAACACTTTTTCTTCATTTTAATTTCCATAGAATACTGTTGATGCAGCTACAGCCCGAACTGTTGAACGGAATTACACCAAATTTGGCAGAAAAGTAGCTCTTGGTCTAGAGTGCATTCTTTTCGTTAATGGTGTAATTCAATTCAGTACCTTCTGAGAAATGTAAAGATTTCTCACATATACAAAAATGGCCACGGAGGATCCGCGAACCCTCCTGATCTTGAGCCTGCAATCTGAATTGCTGCCAACACTTCAAACCAGGAAGTGTTGGCAGCCATCTTGTGACTCGGTTGAACTGAGTCACAAGCAAAAAGGTTAAGAAATGTTAAAAATCAAGAAAAGGGGTCAGGGTAGAAACACCCTGACACCCTAGGCCTGTTCAGGGAGTCCCAATGGGACCCCCAGGGCCCAAAAAAACATTTAAAAAAATGTTCAGTGGGATTTGCGTTTGCTTCATGAATCCAGCCAAATTCTTTTTTAAAAACAAAGCGCGGCCTCCTGCTCTTTGTTTCCTTCATGCCCCCGGGTGGGCGAGGTCCCGGGGGCAATTTAAAAACGAGATGTGGAGACCTTCATGGGCCCGCTACTCCCGGGACCAACACTTCCCCGGGGCTATGTTTATTAAATGAATGCGAGGGGGGGCTCCTGCCCCCACACAAAGCCCTGGGGACTGCCACCTCCCAGGGGCTAATTATTTTAAATGCGGGGGCCACACGACCTCCCTGTAGCCCCAGGAACCGCCACATCCCCAGAGTTAAATTCAAATGATGTGTGGGGGCTCTAGCCCCCCACTGAGCCATGGGGACCGCCACCTTCCCGGGGCTAATTGAATGTATTGTGAGGGGCATGCGACCCCCGCAGCCCCAGGACTGCCACCTCCCCAGGGCACAGATTCAAAAGATGTAGGGCTCCAGCCCCCCACGGACCCTTGGTGACCGCCATCTCCCCCTGGCTAAATTAATAGCATGCGGGGGGCCTTGCACCCCCTGCAGCTCCAGGGACCGCCACTTCCCTGGGGCACAAATTAAGTAAAGGCTGGGGTCTGTTGCAGCTCCCCAGCCCCTGACTGGGCCTTGGCGATTGGGTCCCCGGGGCCGAAATCAACCTGGTGAGGGAGGCTGCATGCCCCCCTCCCCTGTTTTATTAAAATAGGATCATAGGCCTAGCCCAGTGGGATGGTGTCCCGGGGCCAAAACTGGCCTAGCGAGGGAGGGTCGTGCGCCCCCTCCCTTTTTTTATTTAATTTTAAAAAATGAGTCAGGCCCCGGGAGATGGGGTCTCGGGGCCCAAAAGGAGGAAAGGGAAGGGGGCCACACAGCCCACCTTCCTATAGTCCCAAAAAAAAGGAAGTCGGCAACTCTGCCCCCTTTCTCCACTACTCTGCAAACGCGCCTCCTGGCACGCTCTTGGTTGGGGATGAAGTCCCCTTCGCTGCTTAGTGTCTTTAGGGGCCAACTAGCCTATCGGGAACCTCCAGTAAGCCCCACACAGTGGGATTGCTGAGAGGTGGTCGAAGTCCACACCTCTTTTTACACCACTCTGCAAACGTGCCTCCTGATGCACTACTATTTGGAGGATGAAGTCCCTTTGCCTCTTGAGGGTCCCTGGGGGCCAACTAGCCCTCCTGGTACCTCCAGTAAGCCCCACACAGCTGGATACCAGAGAAATTCAGCCATTATAGTTAGCTGAGCTAACTATAACTCGCACCCCAGCAATGCACTGCTTATGACCACACATATTACATCACTGATGACATCACTGATGACATCTCAAATGACATGACTGATGACATCAATGATTACATAATCCATGCCATCTCTGACGCACTCACTCACACCCCTATAGAATCTTTTATATACCCACTGCCACTCCCACACAACCATTCACAAACCCATTCACTGAGCCATACCAGTACTTGCACATCCACTTTCTCACCCATACTGCCACTCATAGACCTTCTCACCCACTAATACTGCCATTGACATATCCACTCATACAGCCATACAGGTGCTCAAACACTGAGTGAGTCACCCATAGAACTACTCACACACCTAGACACTCACCTATACAGTCAATCATACAGCCACTTACTCACCTAAACAGTTACACACCCACCCATGTACTTACTCATACAAATAGTAACACATACTCACTCAGCTATACAGTCACTGACAGAAGCATGCACTCCTCTATATAGCCACTCTCACATTCACTGAGTCATGCATACAGTCACTTATATACCACGTCACTCATGTATACTGCCTTTCACATACTCAGTTACTCACCCATACTGACACATGCACTCAATCACCGACACAGCCATACAGACACTCACTCACCCATACAACTTCTCACACATGCAACAGTACCCCATACGGCCACTGACTCAACCACTCACTGATCCATACAGGCAGCCACACACCTCCTCATCCACAAACACAGACAACCATAGACATAGTCAGACAACCAATCAATCAGCCATATAGTCATTCACATACCCACTAACACACTCATACACCCACTTGGACATCAACTGACAGACAGAAACACACATTCACACAACCAGTCACTCACCCATACATTCACTGAGACACCTAATCACTCACTAATACAGTCACACACCCACTGAGTCATCCATACAGTCACTCATAGCCACTGATTCACCAATACACTTTGGTGTATATATTTAACACTCATAAACTTTAAAAAACACTCAAGTCACTGGATGATGTCTTCACTGATGTCATCAGTGATGTTATTTGAGATGTCAAGAGTAATGTCATCAGGGATGTCACTGACCATGTCATGAGTGATGTAATATGTGAGGTCATACGCAGTGCATTTTGGGGGGGTGAGTTATAGTTAGCTTAGCTAACTATAACGGCTGGATTTCTCTGGTTTTGTACGAATGAAATGTCAGCCTCACAATAACATCTCTGTAACCTTTGTTTTTTTCCATGAATATATATATATATATATATATATATATATATATATATATATATATATATATATATATATATATATATATGTATATAGAGAGAGAGATAGATAGATAGATAGATAGATAGATAGATAGATAGATAGATAGATAGATAGATAGATAGATAGACTAAATAATGATATATTTTGAGATATGTTTGCACTTACTATGATGAGTTTGGGGACACAATATTTTTTAACAATATTTTTGACTCAATATTTAATTTCACATTATTGTTGTTTTCAATATTATTTCATTGATCCATTTTTGTCGTGGAAGGGTGAGTGCGATTTATAAGGTGATGCTACGGGAAGAATTAATAACTTCGCTTTTACTCACATCTTGAAGCTCAAAAAAATCCAAAATAAATCCCCCAGAGTGATCTCCAGTCTCATGATGTTTTTCTTTGCCAAGTCCATTTTTACTTACACACATCGACTTCCCTTTGATCTGAGGGTCAAGTTCAAGAAGTGTGGCTCAATAATTAGAGCGGCAGACCCTGATGCAGAGATCTAGCCTGGGACCAGGGTTCAATTCCCCGCCTCGGTGGGTTTTGGGCTAAAAAATTCCACGGACTTGATAATTCTCGCTTTGGTGCCATTCCAATCATGGAGTCCCACTCTGCAACTCTGGGCAATAGCTTGCTTAATCTCCACAACGGCCCCCACAACGCTAAGGATGCCTGGCCTCCACCTTGGGGGTGCCCAGGAGTGGATGCCTCACAGGGAAAGCCAGGATGGGTTCCACAGCGGTATTCGTACAAGCGCCTTGAGACCCTTGCGGGTGAGTAGTGCGCTATACAAGTATCAATTTACATTTAACATGTAATACATTATCCATTATGCCCATCACAACTCTTAGGCCTCATATCTGAAAGCACAGACCACAAAACACACTGAAACCTACTAACAGAATTTTTCTAACTCCAGGGAACTTCTTCTTCCCAGATTCGACAATAAATGAAGCAGAGCTAAAACAATCTGTAGTTCTGGCCACACTCCTCCAGAAATTGCTCATGCCAGTTGAGAGAAGATGATGTTGATCACTCATTTCAATGTAATCTGAAAACCTCCCTCTTTCAGTTGCAATTCTTAATAAATAAACAAAATGTTTTGGTTTACTATCCTTGCTCTTTTTTTTCCCCCTCATTTATGCAATCTTCATAGTTATAGCAGCAGGGTCCCCTCCTGTTTGTTAGCGAAGAAACGTACCTGGAGACGAGGTAGGACCATGTCTTAAAAACCAACAAATTCTTTGAGTTTGGCCGTTACTGTACCACCATGAAGAAACTCTTGAATTTGTTTGATCGCGTTCGTTTAAATCATTGGACGTTCCTTCCTGCCCTACCGCATAATTCATATCCCAGAGTTCCCAGTGTTTTCGTGCGTTTACTTTCCCCTCTTAATTTATCCAATTTCCTAAACTTATCGACTGCACGGAGCCAGTCATTTACCTTAGGAGGGGAAGGAAGAATCCAGTTTATGCACACCTCCCGTCTGGCTGGTAACATAAAAGTAAATAAGAGATGATTCTGATTCTTACTTAAAATAATATTAGGTTCTTCAGTGTCCAAAATGCCAAAAATATTAGTAAAGGCGCTTACCTTGATATTTTTTTTTAACAACAAATTTTATTGAGCTATAACACCAAGTGGGAGAAACCCAGTAAGCAGCATATAGGCAAATGACAGAATACATGAACATGAGATACAGCGTTCAGCACACAGAACAGCCGACGCGTTTCGTCCCCTTGAAGGACTTCTTCAGGGCAATATGAATAGGTAGAGTCAGAATACAAGATAGTATTAGTCCCACTTTAAAGACTTGCCCGTCCGTTTTGCAGATACGCCCCTTCGAACCTGTGCTCACTGCTATTGTGGCTGTTGCTTCTTTACCTTATTGGGTTATAATCATTACGGTGCTTGCAATGGGACGTCTGCTTGGTCCAGATTGATTTTAGAATACTCTGCGTGGAATTTACTCTCATCTGCATAATAGATACATTGGCAGAGCTGGACGTCTTTAAAGTGGGACTAATACTATCTTGTTATTGAGTGCATGCTATTTCTTATTAAACGGCGCTACAATCTATATAATCCTTTATTGGACGGGGATAAGCTTTACTCTAGGGAATCCTAGAATCGAAATATACTTTATGAAGAGATTCTGACTCCACCTATTCCTATTGCCCTGAAGAAGTCCCTCAAGGGGACGAAACGTGTCGGCTGTTCTGTGTGCTGAACGCTGTGTCTCAGCAACATGAAATGAAAATGAAACAATAAAAGAGAGAGAAACAGGAATGAATTCAAGAATTCTCTTTATTTGATATGGATGTCAAAATGATTTTTTTTGACATAAGTTTTCTGAGTGGTGCACCTGTGCTTTAGTTTTGAATTGTTAAGTTCCTTTTGGAATAAGTACTGTGATGGTGGGTACTATACAGTGTGCACACAGATCCCATTGAATACAAAAGGGATATCATGTAAGGAGTGTAAAAACAGGTTAGGTGCTGTTCTTTGGAAGGTTCCACTATCAGGTTCTCCTTCTCTTTATGAACATGAGATACTGGAGAGAGCCTCACCAGGAGGTCTGCGAAACATTCGATCCAACATCCCACCCCTCCCCCAAACCCTGCACCACACATCCCATTTGGAACAATAAATACATGCACGATAAAAAGAATAGGTCCACAGCTACAACCTATTAGCACATTAGATTGGGGAGTCATTGATGACCTGTCGTTCAAAAGGGTCTAGGTTTGCTGGCTGTCAAAGGAAGGACAGGTCGATACCTCTGTGTTTAGCCCACCTGGCCCAGATCTTTCCATGTTTCTGCGGGCAACCCCGTGCCTGAAATACCGCTACTTCATCCGACATACATTTATCTAAGGCTGTTTTCCATGCTGCCACCCCCAGGGAGAGGAAGACTTCCAATGCTGCGCGATGTTGCGCTTGGCTAAGGTGAGGCCTAGGAACAGGAGGAGTCTCTTATATCTGTTCCCACCGATGTCTTCTGTGAAGAAGTGTCAGTGGAGGGTCCGCCGGGATGTCCCACTCCAATACTCGCCCCAGACAGGACAACACACCCGACCAAAAGTGTTGTAGTGCACCGCAACTCCAAACCGTGTGAAAAAATGACCCCTCATCAGAGTTACAGCGGAGACATGTAGGGGACTGAATGCCCAATAATACGCCCGTACGTCCGCTGCTGCAATTCTGCCACAATAGGTGGATTGGATACAAGTCGCCAGGGCTACTCGAATCGCCCCTCCCCCCAGAGGAATCTGTTTAGGAGCGCATTAATTAGAAGAAACCACCACGGAGGATGGGATACGGGAAATTCTGCAGCCTATAGAGCAAGCGCAGCAGGGACACTATTTTGAAAATAGCGGACCTGCCATATAATGATAAAGGAAGGTGGGACCACACAGTTGTCTCCTCATGTACCGCCGGGAGCAAGGGGGCTATGTTGCGCGACCACGCCACAGTGGGGCATCTGGTGATATGGACACCGAGGTACATAAACCCCTCGTCAGCAATGACCAGCTGTGTGGCCCAAGTTTGACTCCCCTGTTCGCCGCATATGGGGAAAAGAACCGATTTGGACGAGTTGGCATGTAGTCCGGTCGTTTTGCCGAATACTTGCAAAATCTGAAACAGCCTCGGCCCAGTGACCCAAGGGTCGGAAAAAAAGAATAACGCGTTGTCAGCATACAGTGCTATCCTATCCGAGCACTCAGGTGACCAGTCCAATCCGCGATAGACCGCATCTAAGCGCACCCACACAGCCAATGGATCTATTGCTAAGGCGAAGAGGAGTGGAGAGAGGGGGCAATCCTGCCTGGTCCCCCTGCGGATGGGGAAGGGGGCAGAATTGTAGCCGGCCACGCGAACCGAGGCTGTAATTACCTTGATATTGGTGTTTAGGACCTTATAGACAATCTTACCAATTGCATTCCAGAAAGCATCAAGATGGGCGCATGTATAAAACATATAGATATCATTTACTTTCATCTCGCCACATTTGGAACACTTTTTCATCACCTGTCTATTCATTTTTGACAATTTTTCAGGCGTCCAGTAGAACCTGTGCAAAGTAAAAAGATGATTTTTCCTAAGGGATGCAGAAACTATAATGTGTGCAGGTCTTGGGCCAGGAAGATTTTCTTCCATGTGTCGAAATCGGCCTCATTCCTCTCAATCAGGTACCAATCCCACTTCGTTACTTCTTTTCGAACAGGATCTTTCGGTATTTCTTCCTCTAGCTTCCCAATGTGGTCTGGTAATGTCACTTGATCTCTAGACCAGCTGGCCAACTGATAGTATTTAAAGCTCGATATTTCGTTATTGGTTTTTCCTACTAAAATGTCCCAAGACTTTAGGTTTCCATTTTCAAGAAGATCTCCCCACTTCTCTTTTTCTGCTCTCTTCAAAGAGCATGCTAGGGAGTCTTTCAGACATTCTGGTGTTCCCGGCGAGTTCCATATTGGTGCTAGAGGACTATAGTATGGAAACTTCCATGTTTTCCTTATTTCAAACCATAGTTTGTATGCTGATCTCAGTACCTTCAGTCTGATCTTTTTAAAATACTTAGGGTGGCCAAACTTATAAAGACAATGGTCATTTTGGTTACTGCTTTCCAGTAGGCGGGATATAACTTGTGTGTTTGAAAAAGAATCCTGACATTCTTGAAGTGAAAAGCTTTATAATACATAATAAGGTCTGGGCTGGCTATCCCCCCTCGGTTTTTCTTCTGGCAGAGCTTATTCCGGGCTATCCTTACCCCTTTGGAGGCCCAGATAAAGGTATTAATTTAGTTCTGAATCTTTTTTGTCCAAGCTGATTTAAACTCCAAGGGAATAGCGTTAAATATATAAGTAAACTTGGGGGCGTGGCTAGCAGCCAGCGAAGATGGCCGCAGCCTAGTGCAGCTCCGTGTCTGAAACCCACTCCCTGAAGCATCCTGGCATAAATCCTGCGAGAAACCGAGGGCGGAACGTCGATGGCAGCCCCTGGACGACTAGGGCAGCGATCAAGGGCGGTATCAGCCCGGTAGTGGCTTCGGTGGCGAAAAGTGACGGAGCGACGTGACTGAGGCCTGAGAGTGAAAGTGAAGCCGGGGCCTCGAGTCGTAGTGTGCCGGGGACGTAGCTCTCGTGCGGACGCGCCCGGGTCCCTGCAGCCTGAAAGTTCAAGAGCCTGGTGCGAGTACATCGTGACCACAAATTGCGGCATAGGAGACGACTGTGCCTGGAGGGAAGAATTGGCCGCACTCCGGAGGAATCCAGCGGAGCTGTGAGGTGGGTCCCGCACTGCCTGGGGGAACATACTGCGAGTGCGCCCGCCGCTGGACGGAGCGCTGCTGACCCCATAGCTGGGCCCCGGAGATGTGGAGGCGAACACCGGGACCCGCCATTTGAGGAGCTGTGGTGGCCGGCGGCAGCTGCGTGGGAGGCCCGGCGCCCTGTGACTGAGGCCGTGCTCCGCCCGTCGGGCGTAGGAGCCTGAGCGCGACTGCAATCGGAGGCGGAAAGACTCAGAGGTGTCGGAAGCCAGTACAGTTAACTGGCTCCCGCGATACACCTTCAGCGGTGCGGACCCCTGGGCCCCAAAAGGACCATTGTCGGCCCCTCTGGGAGGTGTCTGGGGTTGTACTGAGACCCTGGCGTACTCCTAGCTGGGGGAACCCGGGAGAAGATTATCGCCGGCAGGCTCGCTGCATAAGTGAAGGGGACAGAGTTGGCTTTGGAGGTATGTCATGGGTGGCGGTGGTCCAGGTGCGGATTGAGATTGTAAGCAGTGGGCTGGAACGCACTGAAGTGGGAGACTGGCCTGAAACTAGAAGGAAGTTAAACTAGCAACGAGATCTGCCAGAGGGGGTGTACAGCGGGAACCGGTAAAACCGACAGGCCGCACGTGGGAGACCACCGTGGCAGGTGGCGGCGACTGCCGGATTCCCATTATTGACGCCCCCACCTGAAAACCCGCACCGTCGGATAGTAGCATCACCCGCCTCGATCATCATGGGAGGCAGAGGACAGCGTACAGGGTCACACACCAAACTTGAAAAATATGTGGATCACAAGGATCAAGCGGACGCGCCGCCCCCTGACAAGCCGAAGGAGATTACCCTCCAAGATGTGATGGCCACGCTGACCCAGATGCAAGTATCGATAGGGACAATCTCGACTGATATCATGCTGCTGCGTTGCGACATATCCAAAATGAGCACAAGACTGAAGGAGGTGGAAACTACTACAGCGACCCTTACCAGCGAAACGGCGATGTATAAAAAGAAGATACAGACATTAGAAATTGTGCAAAAACAGCTGCTGGAAAAGCTTGACGATCAGGAGGGAAGGTCCAGGAGGAATAATATACGCGTAGTAGGTGTGCCGGAGAGCGAGAGGGGGCCGGCCCTGGATCTCTTTATCAAAAAACTTATCACGGATCAGTTGCAGCCACGCAGACTATCCACATTTTTCTCGGTGGAGAGAGCGCATCGAGTGCCTGGAGGCAGGCCCAGACCGGGAGCCCCCCGCGACCGATCCTGGCACGTATATTCAATTTCCGTGACTGGGACACCATCCTACAGGTGGCGCGCATTGCTCTCCCGCTGAAAGTGGACAATTGTACGGTAACCTTATATCCGGACTATACTGCAGCAGTGACAAAGCAGCGCCGTGATTTCCTGTACGTGAAAAAAGAGCTTCGCACTCGTGAATTCAAATATGCAATGCTATATCCAGCAAAGTTACGAGTGGAGGCGGAGGGAAAGACATGGTTTTTCACCACACCGGCAGAGGCCACTGAATGGCTGGAGGGCTGGCGCCCAGCGAAGGACCCTAGGCAAACAGGTCCCGTGCATAAACAGCATTCTCAGTCATCAAAATCATCGGAGGGGGCTGGGATGGAGGAAGTGGAGGGTACACAGCTAGAATGACGCAGGGAAGACAGACTGTCTCGCGGATACTGGATTTGTTGAGCTGGGGTGCTCCCCCGGCTGACCCAAGAGAGAACCACCCTACAATGATTAAAGACTGGGCTCCGGCATCCAGAATCTCAGGTTTCTCGAACTGAACTACAAACTGTCCAGGGAGGGGGCGAACGACAGGGAGTAGCTCTTCCCCTCTACGCAAGTATAAAGTTATGGGGATTAAGCACTCTGCTGAGTTGGGGTGGCGGGTAGTTCCAAATCCGCTGGGCAGGGAGGGGGGTGGAGGGATGGGTGCAAAATACAGAAGTTATTTTAGGTTCAATTTTGGTATTCAGAGTTACACATTGGATATTGACACGCGGCATCTGTGGCATGGATGTGAGGAGAAATGTATGTTTAACACAGTTTCATATTGCAATAGATGACAGAGAAAGCACGAATGCCTGCCCCAGAGGCTGATATGGGGCCAGGAATAGGGAGTCCCCAAACGCCCAGCCCCCCATTTATAGTGTTGTCCTGGAACGTGAATGGCTTGGGGGATAAAATAAAACGAGGGCTGGTCTTACAATATCTCAAGCATAGAGGGCCGGCTGTGGTGCTCCTCCAGGAAACTCACTTAACAGGCACGACCTCCAGGGCCCTGGATAGGTGGGGCTTCAAAATGGTAATACATTCTGACTGTACATCAGGTTCACGGGGGGTGGGTATACTAGTGAATAAGCGGTTCCCACTGATAATAACCGACTCCCGAAAAGATGACCAAGGACGGTTTGCGGCACTGACCTGCCAATGGGAGGGGAAAATATATAACTTAGTGACAGTGTATGTCCCTCCGACATTACATCAGACTACCTTCCAGGCTTTAGGGGAATTCCTCCTGTCACTTCCGCATGGAGAATTAATAATGGGAGGAGACCTCAACGCGACGATGGATCCGTCCATAGACAGGCTGCCCACTAGGGATCCCGGTAGTGCGAATCTTAAATTGCTCGAATTTACACAGGCATTAGGCCTCATAGATATTTGGAGAGTCAGATGCCCGACGGAGCGACAGTATACATTCCATTCAGGGGTGCACAATAGTCTCTCTAGGCTGGATTACATTTTTACATTGACAACGGGGATGAGGGGGATTACAGAGGTAATGCACTTGCCTAGGGGTCTTTCGGACCATTCTCCAGTCCTCATCACATACGCAGACTTCACCCCGCAGAGGCGTAGGGTATTCCCGATCTATCCCGGGTACCTTAAAATACCTAAAATTCATAAAGCTCTTCTTGTGACAACTAAGCAATATTTTGCAGAAAACAAACATTCAGTTGCAGCCCTGACGACACTATGGGAGGCCTACAAAACAGTCCTTCGAGGACAGGCCATCTTGATTGTGACTGATCATAAGAAGAACCAGCAAAGGGAGGTAGATAATCTTGAACAAGGGGTGTCACGGGCAGAGGCGGAACATGCAGCGCACATAGATGACAACACTACACACCGGGTACACATGGCGCAGCAAGAATATAAGTCCTATGTCTGGGAAGCGGCGAAAACTAGACACACCAAAACACAACACACTATATACGAACTAGGTGATAGAGCGGGTAAGTTGTTGGCCTGGCTGGAACAAAAGGAGCGGGCTACTAGATGGGTGGCGCGGATCCAACTGGATGATGGTAGTTTTACGACGGAGCCCCAGCGGATTGCAGAGGCTTTGGCGGCGCATTATAAAAAAATATATACTCCGGAGGCCACATCCACCATAACGGAAAACCTGGCATTCCTTAAAGATATAGCTATGCCCACGCTAGCCCCATCCGAGGTTACAGCCCTCGAAAAAGATTTGACTCTGGAAGAAATAACATTTGCAATAGCCGCCCTTCACACTGGGAGGGCACTGGGGCCACATTGAATTCCGGTGGAATTCTACAAGAAAGCAGCAACGCACATTGTTCCTCACTTACTAAACATGTACACTGACAGTTTAGAGAAGGGGATCCTACCCCGAGTTCAGAGACTGGCCACCATAGTGGCCATTCCTAAACCCAATAAACCACCACATGAATGCATATCCTACCGTCCAATCTCTTTGATCAATGCCGAAGCAAAGATCCTAGCAAAAGTTTGGCAACGAGACTACAGCCATGCCTGGCTACAGTAATGCACCCGGATCAATCCGTGTTTATGCCAAACCGTAATACTGCCCTGAACCTACGGCGGTTACATGGGGTCATGGCGCGCCGCTCCTCGATAGAGGAGGATGCCGTCATTTTATCACTAGATGCTAGGATGGCGTTTGACTTAGTAGAATGGCCCTTCCTCTTTGCAGTTCTTCGCCACCTGGGATTTGGCCCCAAGATCTGCGCCTGGATCCAGCTTTTGTACACACGGCCGTTGGCGCAGGTGGTGGTGAAGGGCCATATTTCGAGCGCCTTCCCGCTGGGACAGGGGACACGACAAGGCTGCCCCCTCTCGCCACTTCTGTTTGCGATGGTGCTGGAGCCGCTAGCAGCCTGGATACGGCAGGACCCGGTCATCCGTGGCTTGAGGTGGACAGTGGGATGGGAAGATCACATCTCCTTGTATGCGGGCGATGTCTTGTTATACTTGGCCTTGCCGGCACGCTCAGTTCGCTGTCTCCTAGATATATGTACGTCGTATGGGAGGGTGTCCGGATATACCATCAACTGGGAGAAATCCTACCTTTGTGTGCTCCAGGGATCCCCACCGCGGCTTCCAAGGGGGTGTGAAATACAGATAGCGGGGAGCGGTTTCAAATATTTAGGGATATATGTAACAGCGGACAGAACACAATTTGTTGCTGAAAATCTTACACAACCCCTGGCCCGGTTTTGGCGCGAGGTCAAGCATTGGCGTTCCCTACCACTGACACTGCTGGGAAGAGCAGCCCTCTGATGGCACTCCCTAGGTTTCTATACGTGCTGCAGAACACACCCTTCCCGGTTTCCCCCGCAAACGCAGAAGTGACCAGTTTATTATGGGAGGGGAAAACACCACGGATAGCACTCCATAAATTAACAAGAGGCTGGTATGACGGAGGTATCGCCCTCCCTAACATCAAAATATACTATTGGGCATCACAGCTCATGGTTATAAACCAATGGCTACATATACCGGGAGACGATCCGGCATACCGTATGGACCGCCGTTTGCTGGGTGCCGGAGGGGTTATGGGGGCACTATACAACAAAAACAGAAGACGTGGCCTCACAGGCCCAACGGCACATACTATACAGGTCTGGTTCGAGGCACAACGAGCGCTAGGATGGGAGGGAAAGATAGCATAGGCCACGTCATTGTGGGACACCAAAAGACTGGGTGTGATGCGCAATACTAAGGGGTTTCGACAATGGGATCTGATAGGAATCTGGAGAGTCGGAGATCTCTGGCAGAAAGGTGAAATAGTCACATTTGCGCACTTACAGACTACATATGACCTGGCAGACACCGAACAATTTCGCTACCTACAAATTAGACACGCACTCCTGGCTGCGATTCCACCGGGTGCACGGCTGGCGGAGTCCTCACCGCTGGAAGATAGACTCCTCACAGAACATCTGGCTAAAAAAGCCACGTCCCAAACATATTGGAAAATAATAAATAACCAGCCAGACCCCCTAAAAGCCCTTAAATCTAAATGGGAAACAGAATTAGGAGACTTTGACAAAACGGATTGGCAGGAAGCACTTTCATCCCCCAAAGAGGTGGGGATACCATCAAAACTTAAACTGATACAATTAAAAATTCTACATCGCACGTATTATACCCGCACACTCCTTCATAAACTGAATCGGACAGAATTATCGCTTTGTCTTAGACGGTGTGGTGAAGAAGGGACTCTCTTTCATACCCTCTGGCTATGCCCCGTAATTGTCCGGTACTGGAAGGCGATAATGCTCACACTCTCACAGGTGACGAAAATTACGACTCTCCCGGAACCGAGGAGATGCCTCCTTAATATATGGGAACCCACAGATCTTAATCGCACAACGCAAGCCTGGGTGACATTGGGAATGATGTTGGCGAAGCGAAACATAGCTCGGCGGTGGGGATCCAGACAGCCCCCTACCCTTCCGCAGTGGTGTAGGGACATGGATACCACAATGATCGTTGAAAAAACAGTATATATACATAGAGGCTGCCCCAAAAAATGGACCCAGATATGGGGAGGATGGAATGCCTACCGGGGGAATATATGCGACCCCCCAAAAGAAAATTCAGATTTAGACATGAGTGATTGAAGTATTAGAGATGATAAACGGTAGAATAATAAACACTACCAAAGTCCACGATAAAGCTAGAGGGCAGCAAGGGATCCACTGTTACTGTTACGTCAATGTATTGTTAAGTCGGATGCTGAATGAATATGCACAAATTAATGGTCTGAATCTCAACATATTCAATGCCAATGAATGTTTATTTGTTTTGAAAAATGTCAATAAAAAATGTTTAAAAAAACAAACAATATATATATATATATATATATATTACCTACTGGCGGTCGCCAGTAGGTAGTTATAGTTAGGACCACGTTTCCATAGGAAAACCGCAACATTCTATTTTGAATAACTTTGGCGCCGGTCGACGAATCCTCGCGAATTTCTCAAAATAGGTGGGGCGCTACGCTCCGCTCCTACCCTGAAAGTCTCGGGGGGATCCGTCAAGTGGGGGCTGAGATAAAAGGGGGGTCCCAAAACGCGTTTTTCCCATGCATTTTTCCATAGGACC
The DNA here is from genome assembly GCF_964204655.1 of Triturus cristatus. Classification (NCBI taxonomy): domain Eukaryota; kingdom Metazoa; phylum Chordata; class Amphibia; order Caudata; family Salamandridae; genus Triturus; species Triturus cristatus. The sequence continues at coordinate 904,015,848 of NC_140589.1, read as the reverse complement.
TTTAGAACGAGCTACAGCCCGAACGGCTGAACAGAATTACTCAAAATTTGGCAGAGAGGTAGTCCCTAGGTCAAGGAAGTGCCTTTTGTAGGTTTGGTGTAAATCTGTTCAGTAGATTCTGAGAAAATAGCCTTTAAATCAATATATATATCTGAGCCCGCTTACGGTACGCTTACCGTACGCTTACGGTAAGCGTACGGTGGCGTGCGCGAGCGCGATTCTGATTGGCTCTTAGATCTTAGTAAACATTCGAATCGGCCGAAACCAGGAAGCGGCGGCCGCCATTTTCTGTGTTTCACTCTGAAAAAAAAAGAGTGAAAACAAGAAAAGGGGGCAATGAGGAGAGTTACAGACCCCCTTACATTTGTGAGGGGGTCAAAGAAGGACTGTAAAGTACAAAACAAACATTTATTGATTTTTAAAAAAAATCACGGGGTACGTGTACGGTAAGCTTACGGTAAGCGTACGGAAGAAACATGGCGTGCGCGAAGGAGATTCTGATTGGCCCATAGATCTTAGTAAACATTCGAATCGGCCGAAACCAGGAAGCGGCGGCCGCCATTTTGTGTGTTTCACTCAGAAAAAAAACAGAGAAAACAAGGAAAGGGGGCAATGAGGAGAGTTACAGACCCCCTAACATTTGTAAGGGGGTCAAAGAAGGACAGAAAAGTACAAAAAAAACATTTATTGATTTAAAAAAAAATCACGGGGTACGCGTACCGTAAGCTTACGGTAAGCGTACGGTAAAAAAAATACAAATAAATAAATGAAAAGCAGATTTAAGAGTTTAGAAATTAGGGAGCTCTAAAAAGAGCTGTTGTGTTTATGAAGTCATTTTTTAAGTGGTACCTACAAGTAAGTACCGATGCAGAGTCTAAGGTTCAAGAGGAAGACTCTGTTCCCTTCATCATTGAAGTGCACACCATCTCCTCTATAAATGTCTTGCATGTCATAACGCAAGTTGTTGTGGTAAATGGCACCCATACCATAGTCACGGAGGAAAGCAGAAACAGATTTGTTGACGTGCTTTCTTGCTTTGTCAATCTGCGGACAGAAATGATAGGACCAGTTCCATTTTTGCCTTTGGCATATGTTGGAAAACACAAAGGCAGTTTTAGGGAAAAGTGTAAACAGTTGTGCAAAGGTGTCCTTCATAAGCATTTCCAGACCTACCCCAGTCAAAGTGCCTAGTGCGTAACTATACGCAAGCAGCGTAGATAGATTACGGACGTTGCGTAAACCGTACGCTTACCGTGAGCTTACGGTACGCGTACCAAAAAAAAAAAAAAAAAAAAAAAAAAGAACTGGAAATAAATTTTACATGTTTATTTTAAAAAATATATTAAAAAAAAATATTTAAGGATTTTAAAAATTAAAGCATAGTCTTTATAAAAGGTAAGTAAATTAAATTAAAAATATGTTTGAAAAAATTGAAGAATAAAAAAAAAATTAGCATTTAAAAAACCTTGCAAATTCACTGAAAAAACCATGGGTTTCACACACGTTATAGTTAGGAATTAGCATTTAAAAAACCTTTGAAATTCAGTGAAAAAACCATAGGTTTCACACACGTTATAGTTAGGAATTAGCATTTAAAAAACCTTAGAAATTCAGTGAAAAAACCATAGGTTTCACACATGTTATAGTTAGCTGGACATTTTACTCGTAAAAAACCAATGAAATTGCCCCGTTATAGTTAGTTCAGCTAACTATAACTCGCGCGCCCGCAATGCACTGCTGATGACGTCACATATTACATCACTCATGACATGGTCAGTGACATCACTCATGACATCACTGATGACATCTCAAATGACATCACTGATGACATCACTGATGACATCATCCTTGTGATAGAGTGGCAGACCTCCTCTTCCCCTAATATAACCTTTGACACACACATTCAAAAATAGAAACTACAATATTCAAAAAAATGGACATACCAATACCAGTTAAAACAACCTTTTCAGTAATTCTAAGATCCACATACACATCCACTCATTCACCAACAGTCCAATTCAGTCACTCATACATGTACTCACTCATCATATGTACTCATACACCTATACATCCTGTTACACAATGCCACTCATCCATAGAGTTACTCACACACATAGTCACTCATGCTAACAAAGAATCAAACATACATTTACTTGCATATACAGTTATACACACACCACCACACTTACTTCTACGGAAACTTACACATACTTAGTCTTTTAAACAATCACTTATAGAAACACATACTTATTCATACAAGAACTCTTTCAATCTCTCACTCTCACATATACTCACATATATACACCAATAGTCACATATACTAGTTTAAAACATATGTAGTTACTCATAAAGACACTATTGAGACAGTCATTCACTCAATAACACATCCATGCACACACTCATCCACCCATACAGTCCTGCACACATGCTGTGTTCAACACATACAAACAGTGAGTCACTCATTCATACACCTATGCACTACGTAATACCCCCCACCGAACCATGCAGACACTCAGACTGATACTCAAAAAACCAACTAATAACCTATATAGACACCCATGTATCTACTCACCAACCCATGCAGCCACTTATACACAAAGTGAGAGACTGATACAGATATATACATATTTAAACATTACTCACTAAAACATGTATTCACTATGATACACTTAATCAGTCAGTTAAACAATCAATTTTTCAAAAAAAAATCATCCATTTAGACACTTATATA